>NC_057798.1:45007605-45678575 GCF_018294505.1 Triticum aestivum | reverse complement strand
TCTCCCCTGACCCCATCTCTCTCCCCGCCCTCTGTAAGCACTCTCCCCTTCCGATCCCTCTTGTTAATTTGCTTAGTATGAACCCTAGCTATTTAGTGCTAGTTAGTATGAACCCTAGGCTATTTTTAGTGTTAGTTAGTTAATTTAGTGTTAGTTAGTTAGTTAGTATGAACCCTTAGCAGTAGTTCCTAGGTACTAATTAGTTAGTAAGAACTAGGTACTAATTAGCTAGATACTAGTTTATTTTTATTTATAGTAAGTTTATTTTCAGTAAGAACTAATTGAATTAATAGAACATGTTAGTAAGAACTTGTTGCTATTTTTTAGTTAAAGCAATTTCTCCCGTATCGACGTGAACGATGCCTATCCCGCATCCTCGTCATCGAGTCGGTGGAGGATGACACCTGCTTGACCAGATGGGCCATGTCCGGGACTGCGCTCCGCCGGGGTGGTACTAGGAGGCGCTACCTACCGGGGGGCGCAGGTTGGTGAGGAGCCAGCCTGTCGTTGACCCGAACCTTCTTTGGTGGCGGTCGCGTGGGCCAGTGACGATCCAGAGGCTCGAGGACTCCGCGGAGGTGGTGCGTCACTGTGTCAGTGAGGAGGACGCGCACGTCCGTCGCTACTTGTTTGCGTTGGAGCACAGGCCGTTCTCCAATACCTGGCAGGTTCTCCGGGGATCTCACTGGAGCTATGATCCCGTGATGGTTCCTTCTCTGTGGGTGTCCACCGCCCACGCCGATACCCGTCGTGTGCTAGGGTTTTAGTTGTATTAGTGATGTTATATGTATGACACTATTCGTGATGTATTAGTGATGTTATACGACGTACGAACGTATGGGATGATTTACTTTTGCTTATTGAATGCATGCTAATTTGAGTCCTATAAGATATTTTGAAATATATATCTTGTGTTGCTCAATATCCAAGTGGCCGGTCATGTTTGCAGGTTACACCTCCGAGTGGCCTATGTTTTGCCGGAGTGTTGATTCATTTCCGTTCCGGCAAATTTCAGGCGCTCGATATGTCCTATTTTATCGAAGGTCATGCCGGATTTTTCCGTGAATTTTGGCATGACTTGTGCCAGAATATGTAGGAAATATCGAGTGCCCCGGATTTGTGTGTTGAGTATCTTGGTAGTTGTCTTCGATCAATTTTCAATTAATGTTTTAACTATGAACATAGGAAATGTCTAACGACGAAAAGGATTTCGGTATTTGCAAATACTGCGAAGACGAGCGTGGCCTGTGCGACGGAATCTTCCTAGATGATGATAGGCGCTTCAGCATCAAGCTGGACGAGAACTTCGAAGTGGATACAGTAAGTCACAACGACAAGTCTTTTTTTGTAATTAAGCATGACATCTGCTTCATTTGCTTTAACTTATATTTTTTTTACTATTCTTCTAGAGTATCCCCTGCCATGCAAGAGTTTTTGTATTGGATAAGATAGGTTTCAGTCATAGTATGGAGGAAAAGAAAGTTTACTTGAAGACCGAGCATGGTTATATTTTCCATGCAAAATTGTACAATTCAGACGACTACACCTATTTTGGATGCAAAACATGGCGAGCACTATGCAAGACTTATGCATTTGAGCCTGATATGGTTATCACCTTTGATATTCGTCCGGAAGATGATATTGAAGGTAATACCGACATCTGGGTCGATGTGCAAATGCCTCCAGTTATACCATTATGTAAGTTTCTCAACCATATTTATGTCTTTGATATTGTTTATTCAAAAATAGTTGACAACTAATTTGTATTGTTAGCTTATTTCGGTGCAAGCAAACATGTCCAGCGCTTGGTAGACAGGACTGCATACTATCCTGGGGCTGAACTCAACTGCGAGGAGCTCAGTCATTATGTTTCATGGCTTGAGGATCTTGATACTGTGAAGACAAATTTTCTTCCTGCATTTAGAAATGTTAGTACTGAAAATGTGCGACCAATAGTGTTCGTAATGAACTACGGTCACATCTATTTAGGAAGGATGGTAAGATTTTTACTATTTGTCACCAGTGCATATTTTCCATACATTATTTTTGAAACTAAACTTCATTGCTAAGTATGTTACCATACGATGTTCTTCAACAGGGACTCCCGCTGAATGTTGTGCCTTATGGGATCGAGACTAAAGGTACCATGAGTATTATCAGCTTACGACCAAGATATCCTACAGATTACTTTAGTGCATTCAAGATCAGCGACGGATGCTTAATAGTGCAAGACCGGACCAAATATGTGATGGGGGAGCGCAGAGAAGTACTAGGGGGCAGCAAACAGATGTGCTACCCACGATTAGGAGACAGGTTCATTTGCATGCTCCAGCTTGATCAAGGAGGAGAGCTATACATGTTTTATGTTATTTTACCTAAGAGAGAGCAGCATGAGTGATTAGGTAGCTAGAAATGAGTTTGAGGATGATGATGTGCTACACTATATTACTATGATGATAAAATAGCTAGTGTTGGTGGTAATGACTATGATGATTATTATTAGCTAGTGTTAGTGGTGATTAAATAAATACTATTGGTGGTAATGACTATGATGATGATTAAATAGCTTGTGCTGGCGGATTAGATTCAAGTGGAGGCAACATGTGGTGCACATCGAAAGTACTACTAGTCCAAACTAGATCAAGTTTGGATTAGTAGTATACTTTTGACATGCACCACATATTGCCTCCACTTGAACCTAATCCACCTTCATTTGACACACTATTATGGACATAATAATGTAAACCTCATAACTGGTATTGTACCAATATTTGTATGATGGCGCATAAATACACTAAAAATAAAAAAATAAAAAAAGTACTAGTAGCGATGGACAGAAAACACGCTGCAAGTAGTTACCTTAGCAGTAGCATTGTACTGAACAAACGCTGCAGCTATTTGTCCTAGCAGTAGCGCGGGTGGGCGCGCGCTACTGTTAAGCAATAGCTGTAGCGCCTTATTAGTAGCGCGCCTACCCGCGCTACTGATACACCTAAAACCCGCGCTGCTGCTAGCCTTTTCCCTAGTAGTGTAAGGGCCCAAGGCGCCTAGGTTTGGAAACCCTAGGGGAAGGGGAGCCTCCACCTTGCTTGGGGGGCAAGTTTCCCCCTCCTGGCCGCCGCCCCCCTTTAGATGGGATCTAGAGGGGCCGACCCCCTCTCACCTTCAGCCTATAAATAGAGGGGGGTGGGAGGGCTGCTGCACCCTTCCCTTGGCGTAGCCCCTCCCTCCTCCAACACCTCCTCCTCCTCCGTAGTGCTTGGCGAAGCCCTGCAGGAGAACCACAAGCTCCACCACCACGCCGTCGTGCTGCCGGAGCTCTCCCTCGACTTCTCCTCTCCCCTTGCTGGATCAACAAGGAGGAGACGTCCCCGGGCTGTACGTGTGTTAAACACGGAGGCGCCGTCCATTCGGCGCTAGATCGGATCTTCTGCGATTTGAATCGCCGTGAGTACGACTCCATCAACCGCGTTCTTGTAACGCTTCCGCTTAGCGATCTTCAAAGGTATGAAGATGCACTCCCTCTCTCTCTCTCGTTGCTAGAATCTCCTAGATTGATCTTGGTGATACATAGGAAAATTTTGAATTATTGCTACGTTCCCCAATAGTGGTATCAGAGCTAGGTCTATGCATAGATTCTATGCACGAGTAGAACACAAGTAGTTGTGGGCGTTGGTTTGTTCAATTTGCTTACTGTTACTAGTCCTATCTTGTTTCGGCGGTATTGTGGGATGAAGCGGCCCGGACCGACCTTACATGTACGCTTACGTGAGACAGATTCCACCGACTGACATGCACTTGTTGCATAAGGTGGCTAGCGGGTGTCTGTCTCTCCCACTTTAGTCGGATCGGATTCGATGAAAAGGGTCCTTATGAAGGGTAAATGGCAATTGGCATATCACCATTGTGGCTTTTGCGTAGGTAAGAACCGTTCTTGCTAGAAACCCATAGCAGCCACATAAAAACATGCAACAACAATTAGAGGACGTCTAACTTGTTTTTGCAGGGTATGCTATGTGATGTGATATGGCCAAAAGGATGTGATGAATGATATATGTGATGTATGAGATTGATCATGTTCTTGTAATAGGAATCACGACTTGCATGTCGATGAGTATGACCATAGGAGTTGTCTTAATTTATTGTATGACCTGCATGTCAATGTAAACGCCATGTAATTACTTTACTTTATTGCTAACCATTAGCCATAGTAGTAGAATTAATAGTTGGCGAGACAACTTCATGAAGACACGATGATGGAGATCGTGGTGTCATGTCGGTGATGAAGGTGATCATGCCGCACCTCAAAGATGGAGATCAAAGGCGCAAGATGATATTGGCCATATCATGTCACTTTATGATTTGCATGTGATGTTTGTCATGTTTACATCTTATTTGCTTAGAACGACAGTAGCATAAATAAGATGACCCACTACAAGAAATATGTCAACTAGTGACCTTCTGTTAGTTACCCTGGAAGAATTGGTCATAGATCTATGACCATTTGAGACCAATTGGTCAAAAGCTATTCGGGGGGCTCCAAACCCTAAACCATTGTGACCATTTTGGTCAGAAAGGTCGTAATTTCCTTACACGAAATGGTCATAAAGCAAACAACGCTGGTCCGCTGCCTTATTTCTAGTTGTTAATGACCAATATAGATGGTCATAGCCTTGTAAATTGTGGTGGGTTGTGATGACTAGGCACCATCTCATCAGTTTTGCCTATGTGTCATGTCCATGTGCCAATTTTTGCCCTAGGTTGTGAAGCAACCTATATTTTTGTTATTCAAAAAATTCCCAAAAAAATCTCATAAATTGTTTGGATCATATCTTCATCAAATATTTCAAAAACCTTCCTTGCCTAGTTCAAAAATAACTCAACAATATTCATTTTCCTATTCTGTTCAAAGCAGCACTTTGTGAAGGAAGTGTTATCTATATATTCTTGATTTCCCTAAAAATTTGTGAAGACATTCTTCTTAGTATATGATCATCCTCAGCCAAAACTCACGCCCATTGGCCATGTGCATTTCCCGTACCACTAATCAAACACTTGGCTTCTAATTCATCTTTGAGCATAGTTCGGTCTCCTCATGAGAATCTTATGTTGAAATCTTCTTCCTAGCACCTACCCGGGGAGTGCCCAACCCACTAGACATGCCTAGGCCGCCCAGAACGCATGGCAATGCCACGGTCACGCGGTGACCATGCGACGGGCATGCGAGCTTATGCGCTCTAGAGTTGGGGCCCTCGGCCACCGTCCAAACCTCGATGTCTCGCCATCAAACCATGTATTTCTGATTAAATAGATACTTATTTACCTAGAAATTATTTTTGGAAAAAATAAAGACCAAACTATGAGGCAGCTGTAGTTCAAAATTGACCCGCTTCCCGCTGAATCAGCGGGAATTTGTCTTTTTCACCAGAGGTGGATCAAAACTTTTGACACCCAACCATTTTGTCAATTTTGCATTAAATATGGCCTAGTATTTTATAAAATTGATTAGGTTGCAACAAATATATGGTAGGTCCTTCACAAAAAAAACTTATTTCGGGCACTCAGAAAATGGAAAATGTATTTTCCGTGAAAAGAAAATGAAAACTCCCTTAGGCAACATTGTTTGGAATTCCAAGATGCACCCTTGTGCACAATATGAGATCATTTGAACAAACTATGCAATGAATGTGGCCATAAGATTGATCATTTGGCTTGAAAGCCATGAATCTTCACGCATGACAGCTCATTTCCGAGAACACTTTTTAAAAATAATTTCCGTATTACAAGTTTATTATTTTTCCTGGAAACTTGGTCACATATAATGACACAATGCGAAGGTTTTCCAATTTTTTTGATTTTTTTGAATTTTTTTATGCCTGTTTCAAAATGCGGTCAAAACGGCGGGCTTGACCGTTCCTACCTAGTGGTTGAATCTTGGAATTTTTTTGTGTGTCTCTGATTAAATAGATACTTATGTACCTACAAAAGATTTTTGAAAAAAATTAAGAGAAAACTATGAGGCACCCGCAGTTCAAATTTGACCCGCTTCCAACTGAATCGGCAGAAATTTGTTTTTTTCACGAGAGGTGGATAAAAGCTTTTGAAACCCAACCATTTGCTCAATTGTGCATTAAATATCTCCTAGTATTTTATAAAATTTATTTGGTACAATTTTGCAACAAATATTTGGTAGGTCCTTCACAAAAAACTCATTTTGGGCACTCAAAAAATGGAAAATGAATTTTTCGTCCAAAGAAAATGAAAACTTCCGTAGGCAACATTGTTTATCATTCCAATATGCACCCTTGTGCATAATATGAGATCATTTGAACAAACTATGTCATGAATGTGGACATAAGATTGATCATTTGGCTTGAAAGCCACGAATCTTCACACTTGATAGCTCGTTTCCGAGAACACTTTTTTAAAATAATCGTCGTATTACAAGTTTATAATTCTTCCTGGTAACTTGGTCACATATAATGACGTAATGCGAAGGTTTTCCAATTTTTTGATTTTTTTTGAATTTTTTATGCCCGTTTCAAAATGTGGTCAAAATGGCGGGAATGACCATTCCTAGCTAGTGGTTGAATCTTGGATTTTTTTTGGTGTTCCTATAATTAAATAGATACTTATGTACCTAGAAATGATTTTTGGAAAAAATAAAGAGCAAACTGCAAGGTAGCTACAGTTCAAATTTGACCCGCTTCGAGCTGAATCGGCGAAAATTTGTCTTGAGAGGTGGATCAAAACTTTTTACACCCAACCATTTGGTCAATTGTGCATTAAATATGTCCTAGTATTTTAGAAAATTGACTTGGTAAAATTTTGCAACAAATATATGGTAGGTCCTTCACAAAAAAACTCATTTTGGGCACTCGAAAAATGGAAAACGAATTTTTTGTCCAAAGAAAATGAAAACTTCCTTAAGCAACATTGTTTGTCATTCCAATATGTACCCCTGTGCACAGTATGAGATCATTTGAACAAACTATGCCATGAATCTGGCCATAAGATTGAGCATTTGGGTTGAAAGTCATTCATCTTCACACTTGATAGCTCATTTCTGAGAACATTTTCTTAAAATAATCGCCGTATTACAAGTTTATAATTTTTGCTGGTAACTTGGTCACATATAATGACACAACGCGAAGGTTTTCCAATTTTTCGATTTTTTTTTAATTTTTATGCCCGTTTCAAAATGCGGTCAAAACAACGGGCATGGCCGTTCCTAGATAGTGGTTGAATCTTGGAATTTGTTTGATATTTCTATGATTAAGTAGATACTTATGTACCTAGAAATGATTTTTGGAAAAAATAAAGAGCAAACTATGAGGCAGCTGCAGTTCAAATTTGATCCGCTTCCTACTGAATCGGCGGGAATTTGTCTTTTTCACCAGAGGTGGATCAAAACTTTTGACACCCAACCATTTTGTCAATTGTGCATTAAATATGGCCTAATATTTTATAAAATTGATTAGGTCCAATTTTGCAACAAATATATGGTAGGTCCTTCACAAAAAACTCATTTCGGGCACTCGAAAAATGGAAAATGAATTTTCCGTGCAAAGAAAATGAAAACTCCCTTAGGAAACATTGTTTGAAATTCCAAGATGCACCCTTGTGCACAATATGAGATTATTTGAACAAACTATGCCATGAATGTGGCCATAAGATTGATCATTTGGCTTGAAAGCCATGAATATTCACGCATGATAGCTCATTTCTGAGAATACTTTTTTAAAATAATTATCGTATTACAAGTTTATTATTTTTCCTGGAAACTTGGTCACATATAATGACACAATGAGAAAGTTTTTCAATTTATTGCTTTTTTGAATTTTTTATGCCCGTTTCAAAATGCGGTCAAAACTGCGGGCTTGACCGTTCCTAGCTAGTGGTTGACTCTTGGTATTATTTTGGTGTTTCTGTGAATAAATAGATACTTATGTACCTAGAAATGATTTTTGGAAAAAATAAAAAGCAAACTATAAGGCAGCTGCAGTTCAAACTTGACCCGCTTCCAACTCGATTGGCGGAAATTTGTCTTTTTCATCAGAGGTGGATCGAAACTTTTGACACCCAACCATTTGGTCAATTGTGCATTACACATGGCCTAATATTTTAGAAAATTGATTTGGTCCAATTTTGCAACTAATATATGGTAGGTCCTTCACAAAATAACTCATTTCTGGCACTCGAAAAAATGAAAAATGAATTTTTAGTTAACTACGACCAATTTAGATGGTCATAACATCGTATGTGTGTACTGCATTTTGATTGGTCCGTGGGCATTTCACGCGGATCGTGGATGGAACACCGTCGGATTCTTGCGGATCCAACGGCAGTCCTCACCCCAAGCCCACCTAAGCCGAAACCCTAGTCCTCGTGGACATTTTCCATCCACCCCCGCCTCCTTTCTTTCTCCCCTCGCTCTTCGTCCCCCGCACGCCTCCCCTCTCCTCCTCCCCTCCCCGCTCCCTCCCATGGCAAACCCCATCGCCTCCCCTCTCCTCCTTCCCTCCTGCGCGCGTCGGCCACCTCCCTCCGGCGGAGCTCGACCCTCACCCCCAAGCGTCGCCGCTCCACCCTCTCTCGCGCCCATCCACAGATCAAGCGAGGGGCGAGGCAGTGCCCAGATCCACCACGGCCTCCGACTCGCAGCCTACGACTCGCGATTGAGTAGGCGCTCTCCACCAGTACCAGCAGCACAGATCGAGCAAGCGGCCGAGGGCCCGAGCAGCTGCCTCGCTCCTCGCTGCTAATCCCCAGCTCCCACATCCACCTCCGCTGGGATACCGTTCCAGGCGGGCCCTCCCTGCCGACGACCAGATCGGCATCCCATGGCACCATCTTGCACCCTTAATCAACTCCCCGCCCCATGCCCGTGGCGCCGCCACCGTTCCCAGGAGGATTTTCTCCCTCGCCGACCTCCCTCTTCTCGGCGGGGTGCTCTCCTATGAGGTATATCGACCTTCTCCCTGTGTGCGTGTGTGTGTATGGATGGATGAATGGTGAGGGAGGGAGGGTGCTAATTTGCTGCTATTTTCTTAACAGGACAGGGACGCATGCTGCTACCACCCCTCCTGCCGCTGCACGCTGCATCTCTCCTCTCGACGCTGGCCGCTATCCATCCTTTCCCTGTTGCAGAGGGAGTTGAAAGGCGGAGGGCGGGATGGTCCAGGAGCAGGCGTCCGTCGGCTTCTTCCACTCCGGCGCCTCCCTCTGATGGCCCCGATACTCCTTTAACTCCAGCAGCAATAGGTGATGGTTCCTCTCTCCTTTGCTCTCTCAACACCTCTTTCTCTCCCATGCTCTGCTTCTTCGTGCCCACGGCCATCGAGCCATTGGCCTGTGTTGGAGAGATCTGATGGGCATCCTCCTGTCAAATGTGTCAATGTGCTAACCTACTTGGGAAGATCATGCTAATTCCTCAACTAGCCTGCTTGCGGTTTGCTAGCGATAGTTCATTGCTTTGTCTGGTGAATTTTATGCAGGAATTTGTGTCAACATTGAATGAACAATGCCCAATTTTAACTGAATGTAAATGTCAGGAAGGATCTGTGTGAACGTTGAATGAAAAATGCAAGATTTGTGCTGACTTATGTATGATTCGCGGTGTTCTAATCCCCTGCTGTTTTTCTTCCATTGTGTTGCAGGTCTGACCTACGACACCAACGAAGTCGCTCTCAAGGAGGCCTTCTCTTGGCATGGCGATGTTGTCCAAGGTAGTTCAGATCTACCTATTCTGGCTTCTTGGTGTTGGACCTGTAGTTTGGGTGAATTAATCAGGGACTGTCCTGTGAATGTTGACAGTGAAAGTGATAAGCCATCCTTTGATGGGGAGATCCACAGGGTATAACTTCGTCAAGTTCTCTTCAGAGCATGGATTATGCTGGACTGACTAAGCTGGAGTCCAAATTTCCTTCACTGTGAATTCAGTTAGCCGTTGTTTGAGCAAATCATCCCTGCATACATGTGTACTGGGTTTCAGTACTATCTACTATGGTTCATGCATAGGCATATAACTGATGAGATCGAGGATGCCATGGCAGACGCGACTGGCATTGCGCTGGAGTTCCTCCACGAGCACACCTCCACTACCGTCATCCACCGTGACTTCAACTGCAGCATCGTCCTCGATCACAACTACCGCGCCCGCGTCTCTGACTTCGGCACCGCAAAGGTCGACCACAACTGCAACAACGTCCTCCTCAACCATATCCACTGCCGATGGACACGCAACGTCCGTCGGGACAACACGCCCTGGTTTCATGGTTCAGTGTACAACTCACCACACTATTCGGCAGCGTGCCGTTCCTCATGTTAATCTGATCTCGAGCCCGTGAAACGCGTGAAGTTAATTTATGCTCTGAACTCGGTTCGCGGTCTCTAGGATGGTTTGTCCTCACTGCATAGTTGTGATTTAATTTGACTTGTTAACAATGGCTGTCAAACAATCAAACACAAGCAAATTAAATGCTTACTAGTATTCCGTATAGTGCTTGCTGTGCAATGTATAGTTTTGAATGGTTCAATTATACAGAGCTCTCCATGCCCAAGATGAGAAATTCTCGCTATCAATCTGTTTGATGCCATCATTTTCTTACCATCATATTATATGTGCTGCTCAACATTCCACCTGCTTTAATCTGTCTAGTATTCAGTTTGTACCTCATCTAGCACACTGCCTAAAATTGCCACTATTGTTTCAATGAAATTAGTAGAATTACCTTGTGATTCCTCTGTTTGCTTCATATTATGGTTGCTCTACTGCTAGTGTCTTACTAGCTTGTTGTGGCTCATCGTGTTCCTGCTTGTAGTTGATTTTCCATGTGCCTAAGTATATGAGTAGTACATGTGCAAGCAAACATTTGAACTCAAACCCATCCATCCTCTGTACTATACTGTAATGAAGAAGTAATGTAGATGAATATACATGAGATACTATGTAAAACTGATAGTGCCGAACTCATTTGTTTATACTGCGTAATGCTAAGTTTCCTTGTGAATTATGTGTCCTAATCTGGTTTGTGTTGGTCGAATCGCAGATTGGAAAGGCCGATGGTGAGAAGTGGAAGTCCCTGAGTGATGCTGTTCCATGGAAGATGCCCAGCCACATGGAAGCAACAACTCTATTTCAAGGCCTCCCTCTACATCTCCCTATTCTGATTTCCAGGCTTAGTCCCGGATTTCTGCTGCTCCAAATTTGCTTACATGCTTGACTAAATTTCATTGTTTGCCAATTAAATTGCTTGCTTGATGCCCCAAAAATTTAGTGCAATTTTGTTTACCAATTGGTTTGGTTGGATTTCTCCCAAGTTAACTGTAGTTGTTACAAAATAGATGGCTATTGTCCAATTGGTTCAGTAGAACAAAAGTAGATGGCTGACATGTGTTGTTTGCTGATAATTAACAAAGTTGGGGCGTTGTATTGAGGTTAACCTGTGCAGAATACTTGCTTATGGTCCGACTGGACTTCTTTGATGTCCACGTCAAATATATGTTGTTGTATTATGCTTATACTACTTGTATCACCAATGTTTTCTCACTCTGGTACCTTTGTATTTCTTTACGGTCTTGCCTAACCTTTTACTGGTATGTACTCTTTCCTCACAATTAAGTTGTATAAGTTGGGCTGCCATGTTAAGGCTAACCTAAGAACACTTGCTTATGAGAACCAATTGGACTTCTTAGATATATTCAAGTGAAGATGTACTATTACTATTGCAGTGAATTTTCTCTATGTGAGATTAGAATCTGAGTGCTTTCATTCATATTATGGTATCCTGTTCTCTGTGATAACTCTTGACTTGCAAGATGAATGCATTCTTCTATCCAGCTTTAGTTATCTTTCATTGTTTTGTACTTGCAAGATGATTAGTTCTGTAACTAGATGCATTTTGTTGATAAATTGTTGGCCATCTATGATGGATTTACAACGCTAATTTGGTTGTACAAGCTACTTCAACTCCTGTCCTATATTGTCTGTCCTAGGGTTATCATACACTGTTTCTTTTTGTGCTGCTTGGTGTGTGAGTTGTTCTTTTCTGGAAACATTTACATTGTATGTCTGATATAAGCTGTGTTTCTTTTAGATTCTGCTCGTCTTTGCCTATATAACCACCTCATTATTCAGTATTGTATTTCCCTTCTTGTAGATTGAAGTCTTGTTGATTTTCTTGCCTGCTAACCCCATTGCAAAAACTTTCTGAACAGATACCTTGGTATGGGATGAAGTGAAGATTGCGAAGTCACTTGATCTTTGTTACCATTGTATTTGTCTGCTGCTATATTATGTCAAGTTGAGTGAAGCAAACATATCCTCGTGTGTGTGTGTGTGTTATCTTCTCCTAATGCTCCTACTAGCTTTCTGACATTGGCAAACGATTTGGTTCCTCTCACTTGTCCTATGAGCAACACCACTGATGATGAGAGCAGATCCTTTCCCTCAATAGATTAGCATCATTCCATTCTTACTCTGTAGTAGAATTGATAGTGATAGAGTGGGTGAATCTATGTGATGTAGAGATACACTAAGATCATGCAAAAATATATATTAGTTCTGCTAATGCTTACTAGTGAATTCAAGTCTGCTTATTTGATGGTCAAAAACTTGTGCATACTGATTTGTGTCCTTTGTGGTTTGGGGAAAGGAAAGTAGAAAGGAAATAGTAATGTTGCCAATTGCTATAGTGGTTTGCGATTCGGATCAACTAAACTAAAAGTGAGATACTAAGACGTGGATCACACTAGTACTATTTCGGTATTTCTTGCTTGCTTGTTTGCTTGTTCTTTTTGCTGAAGCAGGCGTGCTAATTTTCTGCTCTTGGTTTCTGTAGCAATTGGAGGAGGAGTTGGTGCCGAGGACTGGACCAGACGTGCTTTGATTCGTGATCTACAGCGCCCTTGATCTCAGGTGCGTGGTCTGCAGCGCCCTTTCTTGTTTGTTTAGACTAAATTCAGTTAGAACAAGTTAAGCTTCAGACTGCATAAGAAAAGAATAAAAACAGACTCCTAAATTCAGTTAGAACAAGTTGAGTACTTGGAGTATATTCAATGCCCTTGCTTGTTTGTTCTGACTAAATTCTAATGCCTTGCATGACCATGAGTGGAGGCTGGAGCAGATCCGGAGGGCGTTCCAGGGCCTCGAGGGCTCCCACGTCTGTCCCTTCCAGGTCAAGCCTCGCTTTGCTGTTTGTTTCTCCTGTAGTGTACATTATATTACTTGGTTTGCTGTTTGCAACGCTGCCTGTATGCTACTGTCTTAGTTTGCTGCTGCTTTTTGTGCTTCACTGAAGTTCCAAATTAGAAGAAGTTTCAAATTCTTATGCTGGTTTATCTTCTCTTTGTAGGTTATGAGATATGCTGCTGGAGAGATGCCGTTAGCAAACTAGAAGGGCAGCAACCAAATCCAATCGACAGCATGGCATTGGTCTTTGAATATCTAAGCTAGTGATAATCTTTTCAGGGATTCCTTTTTTGTTTGGCCTTCTTGTAGGTTTGCACATAAGTGGAAGTTGTAGTGTATATTAGTAGTTGCTGGAGCTGTGGTGGTGATCTTTTTTGACTGGCTGTCGTTTGTTGTAGATGGCAATCTTTTAGTTGCTGCTTCTTATGTACAGATAATGTGATGAAGATGTAACTTCAACAAATGATGTACGATTGTACAATGAAACAAATGTTGCTTTGATAGCAAAGTTAAAAAACTGAATTATTTCTCTCTCGTTCAGTCCTTTGAATTAGTGGGTTGAAAATATTGATGGGTTGGAAGAGGACTTAGCCCAAACAATATTGGACAAAAATTGAAAGGAAAAACGTCTTAAAAAATTTAAAATTAAATGGACCGCAAAAAGGCCGAGGCCCAGAAAAATGGAAGAAGCTCAGAAAACAAAAAAGGCCAAATTGTTGGGACAGGCCCATGTACCTAGCGAAAATTAACAGAAAAATATATATTAAAAAGGTTGAATTGTTGGGCTCGGCCCATATAGACACTGAATTAGACCGGGCTGAATCTTATCAACGACCTTTTCAATTGGTCGCAATTTTGCCACGTCAGATTGGCACATCGGATCCGACGTGGCCTGGACAGACAGCCAATGACCAAAAGAGAAGGTCGTAGAATCCATGACCTTTTGTTTTGGTCGTAAACGTCTATGACCTTCTCACAGAGAAGGTCGTTAATTTTAGTTTATGACCGCCTGATTTTGACCTTCTGTGTTTGGTCACAAAAACAATGACCATTTAGTGACCAATAGTCAAGGTCACAAGTTGACATATTTCTTGTAGTGATCCCTCACTAAAATTTCAAGAAAGTGTTCCCCCTAACTATGCACCATTGCAAAAGTTCGTTGTTTCGAAGCACCACGTGATGATCGGGTGTGATAGATTCTAACGTTCGCATACAACGGGTGTAAGCCAGATTTACACACGCGAAACACTTAGGTTGACTTGACGAGCCTAGCATGTACATACATGGCCTCGAAACACAAGAGACCGAAAGGTTGAACATGAGTCGTATAGTAGATACGATCAACATGGAGATGTTCACCGATGATGACTAGTCCGTCTCACGTGATGATCGGACACGGCCTAGTTGACTCGGGTCATGTATCACTTAGATGACTAGAGGGATGTCTATTTGAGTGGGAGTTCATTAGATGAACTTAATTATCATGAACACAGTCAAAAGGACTTTGCAAATTATGTCGTAGCTTGCGCTTTAGTTCTACTGTTTTAGATATGTTCCTAGAGAAAATTTAGTTGAAAGTTGATAGTAGCAATTATGCGGACTGGGTCCGTAAACTGAGGATTGTCCTCATTGTTGCGCAAAAGGCTTATGTCCTTAATGCACCGCTCGGTGTGCTGAACCTCGAACGTCGTTTGTGGTTGTTGCGAACATCTACATACACGTTTTGATGACTATGTGATAGTTCAGTAATGTTAAATGGTTTAGAATTGAGGCGCCGAAGACGATTTTGGAAACGTCGCGGAACATGTGAGATGTTCCAAGGGCTGAAATTGGGATTTCAGGCTCATACCCACATCAAGAGGTATGAGACCTCCGACGAGTTTCTTAGCCTACAAACTAAGGGAGATAAGCTCAATCATTGAGCATGTGCTTAGATTGTCTGAGTACTACAATCACTTGAATCGAGAGTTAATCTTCTAGATGAGATAGTGATGTTTCTCCAAAGTCACTGCCACCAAGCTACTAGAGCTTCGTGATGAACTATAACATATCAGGGATAGATATGATGATACTTGAGCAATCTGCGATGTTTGACACCGCGAAAGTAGAAATCAAGAAGGAGCATCAATTGTTGATGGTTAGTGAAACCACTAGTTTCAAGAAGGGCAAGGGAAAGAAGGGATACTTCATGAAACGACAAATCAGTTGCTGCTCTAGTGAAGAAACCCAAGGTTGAACCCAAACCCAAGACTAAGTGCTTCTTTAATGAGGGGAACGGTCACTGAAGCAGAACTACGCTAGATACTTGGTAGATGAGAAGGCTGGCAAGGTCGACAGAAGTATATTGGATATACATTATATTAATGTGTACTTTACTAGTACTCCTAGTAGCACCAGGGTAATAGATACTGGTTCGGTTGTTAAGTGTTAGTAACTCGAAATAAAAGGCTACGGAATAAACGGAGACTAGCTAAAGGCGAGGTGACGATATGTGTTGGAAGTATTTCCAAGGTTGATGTTATCAAACATCGCACGCTCCCTCTACCATCAGGATTGGTGTTAAACCTAAATAATTGTTCTTTGGTGTTTGCGTTGAGCATAGACATGATTGGATTATGTTTATCGCAATACGATTATTCATTTAAGGAGAATAATGGTTACTCTATTTATTTGAATAATACCTTCAATGGTCTTGCACCTAAAATGAATGGTTTATTGAATCTCGATTGTAGTGATACACATGTTCATGCCAAAAGATATAAGATAGTAATTATATAGTACCACCTACTTGTGGCACTGTCA
Source organism: Triticum aestivum (assembly GCF_018294505.1). Lineage (NCBI taxonomy): Eukaryota > Viridiplantae > Streptophyta > Magnoliopsida > Poales > Poaceae > Triticum > Triticum aestivum. The sequence goes on along the minus strand of NC_057798.1, from coordinate 45,662,581 downwards.
TTTGAGTCATATTGGTATAAAACGCATGAAGAAGCTCCATGTTGATGGATCTTTGGACTCACTTGTTTTTTTGAAAAGTTTGAGACATGCGAACCATGTCTATTGGTATGTACGCATGAAGAAACTCCATGCATATGGATCGTTTGGACTCAGTTGACTTTGAATCACTTGAGACATGCAAATCATACCACATGGGCAAGATGACTGATAGGCCTCGTTTTCAGTGAGATGGAACAAGAAAGCAACTTGTTGGAAGTAATACATTTTGATGTGTGCAATCCAATGAGTGTTGAGGCATGCAGTGGATATCGTTATGTTCTTACTTCACAGATGATTTGAGTAGATGCTAAGTATGTTTACTTGATGAAACACAAGTCTGAATTATTGGAAGGTTCAAGTAATTTTAGAGTGAAGTTCAAGATCGTCATGACAAGAGGATAAAATGTCTATGATATGATCATAGAGATGAATATCTGAGTTACGAGTTTGGTACAAAATTAAGACATTGTGGAAATTGTTTCACAACTAATACCGCCTGGAACACCATAGTGTGATGGTGTGTCCAAACATCATAGCTGCACCCTATTGGATATGGTGCATACCATGATGTCTCTTATCAAATTACCACTATCATTTATGGGTTACGCATTAGAGACAACTGCATTCACTTTAAATAGGACACCACGTAATTCCGTTGAGATGACACCGTATGAACTATGGTTTAGAGAAACCTAAGATGTCGTTTCTTAAAAGTTTGGGGCTGCGACGCTTATGTGGAAAAGTTTTAGCATGATAAGATCGAATCTAAAGTGGATAAATGCATCTTCATAGGACACCCAAAACAGTTGGGCATACCTCCTAATTCAGATTCGGAAGCAAAAGTGATTGTTTCTAGAAACGGGTCCTTTCTCGAGGAATAGTTTCTCTTGAAATAATTGAGTGGGAGGATGGTGGAGACTTGATGAGGTTATTGAACCGTCACTTCAACCAGTGTGGAGCAGGGCACAAGAAGTTGTTCCTGTGGCGCCTACACCAATTGAAGTGCAAGCTAATGATAGTGATCATGAAACTTCGGATCAAGTCGCTACCAAAACTCGTAGGATGACAAGGACACGTACTACTTCAAAGTGGTACGGTAATCCTGTCTTGGAGGTCATGTTGCTAGACAACAATGAACCTACGAGCTATGGAGAAGCGATGGTGGGACCAGATTCCGATGATGGCTCAAGGCCATAATATCCGAGAGAGGATCCATGTATGAAAACAAAGTGTAGACTTTGTAAGAACTACTTAATGGTTGTAAGGCTGTTGGGTACAAATGGATTTTAAAAAGGAAGACGGACAATGATGGTAAGTGTCACCATTAAGAAAGCTCGACTTGTTGCTAAGATGTTTTCCGACAAGTTCAAGGAGTTGACTACAATGTGACTTTCTCACTTGTAGTGATGCTAAGAGTCTGTTGGAATTATATTAGCAGTTACTGCATTATTTATGAAATCTTGGAGATAGGATGTCAAAACATTGTTTCCTCGATGATTTTCTTGAGGAAAGGTTGCATGTGATACAACCAGAAGGTTTTATCAATCCTAAAAGATGCTAACAAGTATGCAAAGCTCCAACAATCCTTCTAAGGACTGGAGTAAGCATCTCGGAGTTGGAATATACGCTTTGATGAGATGATCAAAGATTTTGGGTTTATACAAAGTTTATGAGAAACTTGTATTTCCAAAGAAGTGAGTGGGAGCACTATAGAATTTTTGATGAGTATATGTTGTTGACATATTGTTGATCGGAAATGATATATAATTTCTGAAATGCATATAGGGTTATTTGAAAGTGTTTTTCAATGGAAAACCTGGATTAAGCTACTTGAACATTGAGCATCAAGATCTATAAGGATAGGTCAAAAAATGCTTAATAGTACTTTCAAATGAATACATACCGTGACAAGATTTTGAAGGAGTTCAAAATAGATCAGCAAAGAAGGAGTTCTTGGTTGTGTTATAAGGTGTGAGTATTAAGTAAGACTCAAGACCTGACCACGACAGAAGAGAGAGAAAGGACGAAGGTCATCCCATATGCTTTAGACGTATGCTCTACAGTATGCTGTGCTGTGTACCGCACCTGAAGTGTGCCTTGCCATGAGTCAGTCAAGGGGTACAAGAGTGATCCATGAATGGATCACTAGACAATAGTCAAAGTTATCCTTAGTGGACTAAGGAATTTTTCTCGATTATGGAGGTGGTAAAGAGTTTGTCGTAAAGGGTTACGTCGATGCAAACTTTGACACTAATCTGGATGACTCTGAGTAGTAAACCGGATTCATATAGTAGAAAAATTGTTTGGAATGGCTCCAAATAGCGTGTGGTCGCTGCATCTACAAGATGACATAGAGATTTGTAAAACACACACGGATCTGAAAGTTTCAGACCTGTTGACTAATAACCTCTCACAAGCGAGATATGATCAAACCCCATTGGTGTTGGATTCATTACAACCACACAGTGATGTGAACTAGATTATTGACTCTAGTGCAAGTGGGAGACTGTTGGAAATATGCCTTATAGGCAATAATAAAATGGTTATTATTATATTTCCTTGTTCATGGTAATTGTCTATTGTTCATGCTATAATTGTATTAACTGGAAACCGCAATACATGTGTGAATACATAGACAGCAACATGTCCCTAGTGAGCCTCTAGTTGACTAGCTCGTTGATCAATAGATGGTTATAGTTTCCTGACCATGGACACTGGATGTCATTGATAATGGGATCACATCATTAGGAGAATGATGTGATGGACAAGACCCAGTCCTAAGCATAGCATAAGATCGTGTAGTTCGTTTGCTAAGAGCTTTCCTAATGTCAAGTATCATTTCCTTAGACCATGAAATTGGGCAACTCCCGGATACGGTAGGAATGCTTTGGGTGTACCAAACGTCACAACGTAACTGGGTGGCTATAAAGGTGCACTACAGGTATCTCCGAAAGTGTCTGTTGGGTTGGCACGAATCGAGACTGGGATTTGTCACTCCGTATGACGGAGAGGTATCTCTGGACCCACTCGGTAATGCATCATCATAATGAGCTCAATGTGACTAAGGAGTTAGTCACGGGATCATGCATTATGGAATGAGTAAAGAGACTTGCCGGTAACGAGATTGAACAAAGTACTGGGATACCGACGATCGAATCTCAAGCAAGTAACATACCGGTGGACAAAGGGAATTGTATACGGGATTGATTGAATCCCTAACATCATGGTTCATCCAATGAGATCATCATGGAACATGTGGGAGCCAACATGGGTATCCAGATCCCGCTGTTGGTAATTGACCGGAGAACGTCTCGGTCATGTCTGCATGGTTCCCGAACCCGTAGGGTCTACACACTTAAGGTTCGGTGATGCTAGAGTTGTTATGGGAAATTGTATGTGGTTACCGAAGGTTGTTCCGAGTTCCAGATGAGATCCCGGACATCACGAGGAGTTCCGGAATGGTCCATAGGTGAAGATCTATATATGGGAAGTCCAGTTTCAGCCGCCGGAATGGTTTTGGGGGTTACCGGTATTGTACCGAGACCACCGAAAGGTGTCCGGAGGTCCACTGGGTGGGGCCACTTGCCCGGGGGACTTAATAGGCTGAATATGGGAGGGAACCAGCCCTCTAGTGGGCTGGTGCGCCCCCCTAAGGGCCCAAGGCGCCTAGGGTTTGGAAACCCTAGGGGAGGGTGTCGGTGTCAAAACCGGTGGATCTCGGGTAGGGGGTCCCGATCTGTGCGTCTTAGGCTGATGGTAACAGAAAGCAAGGGACACAATGTTTACCCAGGTTCGGGCCCTCTCGATGGAGGTAAAACCCTACTTCCTGCTTGATTAATATCGAAGATATGAGTAGTACAAGTGTAGATCTACCACGAGATCGTAGAGGCTAAACCCTAGGAGCTAGCCTATGATGGTATGATTGTAATTGTGATCGGCCTTCTAAGGACCATCCTCTCCGGCTTATATAGACATCGGAGAGGGCTAGGGTTTAATGGAGTCGGTTACAAGGAAGGAAATATAATATCCGGATCGCCAAGCTTGTCTTCCACGCAAAGGAGAGTCCCATCCGGACACGGGCCGGAGTCTTGAGTCTTGCATCTTCACGCTTCAATAGTCCGGACGATGTATGTAGTCTGGCTATCCGGATACCCCCTAATCCAGGACTTCCTCAGTAGCCCCTGAACCAGGCTTCAATGACGGTGGGTCCGACGCGCAGTCTTGTCTTCGGCATTGCAAGGCGGGTTCCATCTCCGAATACTCCAATATACCTATTACGACGAACAGTGTCCGGCATCTCATCAATGTTGTACTCCTTGGCTTCAGTGCCTCAATAATGACCATTTCCACGTGTCGAGTGAATGCGAGGAGTCGAGGCATTTTTGCATTTTTCCACCCCCGATCCTTCGGGCTAACCGTCTATTTGAAGAGATGGGGATTCCCAGATCCAAACCTCACTCTTCCCCCTCGAGCAAGCATCCAACAGAGTACCCCGAAAAAACCATTCCAACATGGTGGGTCATCGCAGCTCTTCTGCTCGCTCCCCTTGCCCCAAGCCGGGGGACTGGGGAGAGTGTTTCGTTCCTCATTGCCGTTTGATAGAGTTACAAACCCAAGGGCTTCTCCCACCGGCGTTCATGGTCCCCATCCAAGCCGGAATAGCCACCTATAATGGCGGGGAACAAGCGGAGAGATCCTCTAATCCATCTCCAGAGGAGCGAATATGCCTCATTCCGCATCTGTTAAGGGGCGCCGGGTTTCCTATTCATCCGTTCCTTCACAGGCTCCTGGAGTTCTACGGCCTCCAGTTGCACAACTTCACCCCAGCTTCCGTACTACATATAGTAGGGTATGTCGCCCTTTGTGAGCTATTTCTAGGCTGCGAGGCTCATTTTGGTTTATGGAAGAAGCTGTTCTGCCTTGTCCCCCGCAACCAGGGAGAGTCCTATGTCAAGTGGGCAAGGCCGAAGTATGGCGCATCGCCGAGACCGGATACCTATCCGGCACACCCAAGAAGGCACCAGAGAACTGGCCTTTAGAGTGGTTTTATATTGACGACGTTCCCCTTCCGGATCCAGTCCAGACAGGACTCCCCAAGTTCAGTAACACCCCGCCGAGGGCATGTCTAAGATGGCGCCCCTGAGGCCCCCAAGAAGAGGATACCAGGGAAATACATTTCCTGATGAGCAGGATAAAGTTACTGGCCAAATCAGGACTGACGATAGTCGAGGTCATGGAAATATGCATAATGCAGGGAGTACAACTGCTTCAATATAGAGGCAATCCCATGTGGCATTTCAACGGGGAAGACGATGCCACCCGTTGTGGCCGTAAGGGTCCGGACTCCGCCACTGTTCTGGCAAGGATATTGTCCGATTTATACAAAGGAGAGGAGGAAGACTTCCTTCACATCAAACTGCGGGATGGATTCTCCATGTACAATCCCCCAAACTGGGTAAGTCGTCATTCATTTTCCTGCTTCACTTATTGTGGCGTTCTTTGCTAAGATTACCTGCCTCGATATTTCCGAGCAGGAACTGAGGAGGGCCGTAGAAGGAATCTCCAGCCCTTCCCCGCATCCAGAGGACCCCGAAAGGGCCCTGGATCCAGGACTCGAAGAAGACCCGAATACGGCCGTGGAGCTTGTCAACGGGATATTTTATCGGGCGAGCCATGACAGCGCCTCAGTGGCTATTACTGCCGATTATCCCAGACTGCTACCTTCGTCGCGTGTAAGCCAAGCCGAACACTCGATCTTCCAAAGAGGACTCTTTCCTGATGTCATGCCTTATCCCTGAAGTGTCGTGTTTTTGCAGAGACGACGGTCGGACGCAGGGCTGATCCCCTAGGGACCCGTCAGCCATAGGCGTCCGGATTGGGTAGGCTCAAGAGGAAGGTGGTTAGGGCCGACACGCTGCTACAGAGGTAAGGAAACAACCTGTCATGTAATTATTGTTATTTGAAGTATAACAACGCCCTTTACATCCTGGCAGGAAGAGGAGTATCCGGACTATATCCGGGGATCCTGCCAATCACGCCTCCACCAGTCGGGTTCCAGAACCGGCTTCGAGAGAGGAGGCGGACGTGGGGCCGATGCTGCATAGTCCTTCGATATAGGACGCAGATATGCTCTCTGCCACGAATTCCGAAGTGGGAAGCGCCATGAATCACCGGCGTCGATGGGACGTACTTCGCAACAACATCTTTTCCGAAGAGGCATTTAATGCTTTCAATTCAGGAGACACATACCTCCGAGCTTCTCAAGGCGGGCTTGCCCGGGCGACGGACAAGTATAGCAAAGATATACGGGTAAGAAAGTTTGATAAGCATGTATAGCAGTAGCCCCTGAGACTTGAAACGGCTGGAACAACTGTTTTAAGGATCAATTTTATGCGCAGGTTCTTGTAGATAAGAATGAGCAATTGTCTCGGGAGCTAGAGGGGTGCAAGACCCAACTTAGGGCCACGGTTGCCAAGCTAGAGGAATCCCGGAAGGCCTCATCTCGTAACAGTTTTCTCGATTGTATGAAAATGCACCAGTTAGTAAGTGGCTAGTATGATAAATTGAACAGAAAATTCTGCAGATAACCCCGGGGTGAATCCGGAGGGCGGAAGGGATGACGAGTCGCATCTCCAGAGGCAGCGCATTCTTACGCAAGTTAAGCAGGAGAAGAATAATCTTCAAGATGCCAATGTTCGGCTGGACGTGGAATTGAAAGACCTCCGCGCGCAGCTGGCGGACTCCGTGAAGGAGAACAAAAGGCTTCACCGCGGCATTTATGGTAAGTGCCTAAACGAACTGTAGCATAGTTCGGCGAGGAAGTATATTGAAAGTGTTTTGCTTGTAGGAATGTTAACGGGTCGCCCTGAGGAGGAGATACCCGCATCTGTAGGCGATTTACTGCAAGACCTCTCACAACTGCACGAGCGAGCTCGGCAGGCGATGCAGGGCGTTGCGCAGGCTTTGTGGCCATCAACCTTCCTGCCGAATGGCATGGGGGAACTTGTGGACATGCTGCAAGGAGCACGGCGGCGCTTTCGATTGTGGAAGATGTCAGCCTGCCGGCAAGGTGCACGAGAAGCATGGGCTATGGTGAAGACGTGCTACACCAAGCTGGACCCGAACCATATGGCCGAAGTCGGACCGGCAGGGCCAGATGGACAAGAAATTTTTGTGAGTCTGGTATATGACTAGGTGGCGTTTGCTGCAAAGTATTCTCAACAGGATTGTAAGCTAGATAGCCTGTTGGATGGTATAGAGGAGGAATATAGTCAGTCCAAGTGACTGTGTAATTCGATGGACATAAGTAGCCCCTAGCCGGATTAAAATCATTTGTCATGGCGGACCTTTTCGCTTCAGCCCCCTGATCCTACAGTCCGGGGTGTGTCCGAATACCCGCTCAGTTATACAAAACCGGAGTATGCGTGGAAACCAGGCATAGGGGTCATAAGTGCTTGAACATACAAGTACCCAACTAGTTATGTTATGTTACATGGATAGTAAGAAACATCTTCCAGGGAGAATAGTTCTGTTAGGGGTTCCTTTCCCTGGGTAACCATGCGACAAGGCACATGTTCGGACTGCGAACCATGGCATAGGATACAAGACCTCTGTGGATTTACGTTGTAATAGATGAATACATCTTTTGGTCACCGACCAAATATTCTCTTAAGGAAACTAGCTTTCAGCTTCACCCAGTCTGAGGTACACATCCGGCTGAATGGGCAGTAACAATCACAAAGGTGCTCCCCTTATGCCCTAGCCGAATTAACGGGAACGTAGGGCATAAACACAAGAGCCAGGCAACCTAGCTTGGCCACATCTTAAGTCATATCGATGCATATAATGGTGAAGAAAAGGCACACATGGAAAAAGAAATGCATATGTGATGGGCGAAAAGCCATTAGAGTAATTATTTTTAGCTTCCGTATTGGAAGCCCCCAGGTATTGCTTACACACATAGTGCGTCCGGAGTGATCGGAAGTCAGCACTGTATTAAATACGTTGTGTGAAGAGGAAGAAAAATTGAGAAAGGAAAAGGGATGGAGCATAAATGAAAGGGAGGGAGTAAGGAGACGAACACTGAGTTCGGCGCTAGGCATAGAATCTCCGGAGTCTGGCCACGTTCCATGGATTTGGCTCGAGTCTGTTGTCGGATGCATTACATAAGTGGTACGATCCTCCAGTGAGAACTTTGTCAATGACGAAGGGACCTTCCCACTTGGATTTGAGCTTGTGCTTCTTCTTCTCCGGTAAGCGTAGAACGTGCTCGCCAATATTATAAGTTTTGGCCCATACTTCTCTGCTCTGGTATCGTCGAGCCTGTTGCTGATAGAATGCGGAACGGGTCTTCGCGATCTCGCGCTCCTCCTCCAGGGCGTCCAAGTTATCCTGCCAATCTAACTCGGCTTCCTTCTCTTCGTACATGCGTATGCGTGACGAATCATGTTTTATGTCGCAGGGTAGTACTGCTTCCACGCCGTACACCATAAAAAATGGTGTATATCCGGTGGTGCGATTCGGCGTGGTCTGTAGCCCCCAGAGTACGGACTCGAGCTCCTCGACCCAATGAGTGTCCAACTCTGTCAAGGATCGCACTAGTCTGGGTTTGATGCCGCTCATGATAAGACCGTTTGCCCGTTCGACCTGGCCGTTTGTTTGAGGATGGTAGACAGAAGCGTAGTTGAGCTCAATGCCCATTTTGCCGCACCAAGCTTTCACTTCATCGGCTGTGAAATTTGAGCCATTATCGGTGATGATGCTGTGGGGGACACCGTATCGGTGTACGACCCCGGATATAAAGTCTATTACTGGTCCGGATTCGGCCGTTTTGACTGGTTTGGCTTCTATCCATTTGGTGAACTTGTCTACCATGACCAATAAGTATTTTTTCTTGTGGCTTCCCCCTTTAAGGGGTCCAACCATATCCAGCCCCCAGACCGCGAAGGGCCAAGTTATGGGGATTGTTTGGAGAGCGGTAGGGGGCATATGACTCTGATTGGCAAAGAGCTGGCAACTGACGCAGTGTTGGACAAGGTCCTGTGCATCTGCTCGGGCTGTCGGCCAATAGAAACCTGTACGGAAGGCCTTGCTGACTAGTGCTCGAGCCGCGGCGTGGTGCCTGCCCAGTCTGGCATGGATTTCATCCAAGAGCTGTCGCCCTTCCTCTTCGGAGATGCACCTTTGGAGCACTCCGGTCGCACTTTTCTTATAGAGTTCCCCTTCATGGACTTTGTAAGCTTTAGAACGCCGGACGATGCAGCATGCTTCATTTTGGTCTTCGGGGAGCTCTTGCCTATTTAGGTAGGCCAAGAAGGGCTCAGTCCACGGGGTGATGACAACCATGATTTCGCGGGATGAAGATGTTATTTCGGTGGTAGAGCCTCCGATTATGTTTGATAGTTCGGAATGTGGGGATGTATTCGGATCCGTGCTGGTATTGTTGGACTCCCCTTCCCATACCACGGATGGCTTGAACAACCTTTCTAGGAATATGTTAGGTGGGACAGGGCCGCGTTTAGCACCGACGCGGGCAAGGACATCTCCCGCTTGATTGTTTTCTCAAGCCACATGGTGGAATTCGAGCCCCTAGAATCGAGCTGACATTTTAAGGACGGCATCACGGTAGGCCGCCATTTTCGGATCCTTGGCATCAAAGTCTCCGTTTATTTGTGATATTGCGAGGTTTGAATCCCCGCGGACCTCTAGGCGTTGAATGCCCATAGAGACTACCATCCGAAGACCGTGCAACAGAGCCTCATATTTGGCTGCATTGTTGGAGTCTGTGTATAATATTTGGAGGACGTATTAGACCATGTCTCTGGTGGGAGATGTCAGGAGTACACCCGCTCCCAATCCGGCCAGCATTTTAGAGTCGTCGAAGTGCATGATCCAGTTATAGTACGCGCCGTACTCTTTAGGGAGTTCGGCTTCTGTCCATTCGGCGACAAAGTCAGCTAATACTTGCGACTTGATGGCCCGCCGAGACTTGTATGTTATGTCGAACGAAAGGAGCTCAATGGCCCATTTAGCGATCCGTCCCGTGGCACCATGGTTATTTATTATATCGTTTAGTGGTACTTCGGAGGCCACCATAATCGAACACTCTTGAAAGTAGTGTCGTAACTTTCGGGATGCCATGAAGACCGCGTATGCTATTTTTTGATAGTGTGGGTATCAGGATTTGCATGGGGTGAGGACCGTGGATACGTAATAAACCGGCTTCTGTAGCGGGAATTTGTATCCGTCAACCTCTCGTTCGACAATGAGTACTGCGCTTACAACTTGATGTGTTGAAGCTATGTACAACAACATGGTTTTGCCGATATTTGGCGCTGTTAGGACTGGATTATTGGCCAATAAGGTCTTTATTTCATCGAGTCCGGCCGCGACTGCATCCGTCCACACGAAGTGTTCGGTGCACCGAAGAAGGCGGTAAAGAGGTAATGCCTTTTCTCCTAACCTGGAGATGAAGCGGCTCAGAGCAGCCACTCATCCAGCTAGTTTCTGGATGTGTTTGAGGTCTGTTGGTATATCCAACTGTGACAAAGCTCGGATTTTTGCCAGATTAGCTTCAATTCCTCTATTGGAAACGATGAAGCCCAGCAGTTTTCCCGAGGGGACGCCGAAAATGCATTTTTCTAGGTTCAGCTTGATGTCGTATGTTCGGAGGTTGTCAAATGTAAGCCTCAAGTCATCTATTAGGGTTTCGACTTGTCTTGTTTTTATGATTACGTCGTCCACGTATGCCTCCACTGTTTTGCCGATTTGCTTTTCCAGGCATGTTTGAATCATGCGTTGATAGGTTGCGTCGGCATTCTTAAGCCCGAAAGGCATAGTGTTGAAGCAGAAAGGGCCATATGGCATTATGAAAGCTGTTGCAGCTTGGTCGGACTTTGCCATCTTTATTCGATGGTATCCAGAGTATGCGTCGAGGAAACACAGCGAGTCGTGTCCTGTTGTGGCGTCGATGATTTGATCGATGCGAGGGAGGGGAAAGGGATCCTTGGGGCAAGCCTTGTTGAGGTCTTTGAAGTCGACACACAGGCGCCATGATTTGTCCTTCTTTGGTACCATTACCAAGTTCGCCAGCCAATCCGGATGCTTGATATCTCTGATGAATCCGGCCTCAAGTAGCTTGGCTAGCTCTTCCCCCATGGCTTGCCGTTTGGGCTCTGAAAATTGCCTTAGGGTCTGTTTAACAGGTTGTATCCCTTTAGTATGTTAAGGCTATGTTCGGCCAATCCGCGCGGGATGCCCGGCATGTCCGATGGGTGCCAGGCGAAAATGTCCCAATTCTCTCGTAAGAAGTCTCGCAGTGCGGCATCCATAGTGGGGCTCAACTGTGTCCCAATGGAGGCTGTCTTCATGGGTCCATTGGATGGACTTGGAATTTGACTATCTCATCTGCGGGTTTAAACAAGGTGGACTTGGGTCGCTTGTCGAGTATCACGTCGTCCCTGTCCACGGTAGCACGCAGTGTTGTTAATTCTTCTGCTGCTAGGGCTTCGGATAATGCTTCCAAGGCTAGTGATGCGGTTTTGTTTTTGGCGCGGAGTGTGACGTCTGGATCACTGACTAGAGTGATGATTCCATTGGATCCGGGCATTTTAAGCTTCATGTACCCGTAATGGGGTATAGCTTGAAAGCTCGCAAACGCGTCCCGCCCTAGAAGGGCGTGGTATCCGCTGCTAAAAGGAGCCACTTGGAATGTGATTTCTTCAGACCTGTAATTCTCTGGGGTGCCGAATACCACATCGAGTGTGATTTTTCCCGCACACCGTGCTTCTCGACTAGGTATAATTCCCCTGAAGGTTGTGCCGCTTTGTTCAATGCGGCTTTTATCAATTTCCATCTTCTTGAGTGTCTCTTCGTAGATCAAGTTTAATCCGCTTCCGCCGTCCATGAGTACTTTAGTGAGCCGAAAGTCGTCCACTATTGGGCTGAGGACCAAAGCGGCTGGTGCCTGGATGGTCTGGAATTGGGGTTCGTCGCTGGCATTGAAAGTTATAGCAGTGTCGTGTCACGGATTTATTTTTGCCACATGGCAGATTTCAGCAGGGCTTCGATGAGCTCGCTTGCGCCTATTGTTCGAGGCAAAAGTCTCGAAGACTATTAGTACTGTATTGTGTTCCTTAGCGGGATGTTGTTCTGCTCTATGGCTCTCGAGGAGATCCTCGCCACTTTTTGCTACCTGCCGGAGTATCCAACATGCCCTAAGGCTATGGGTTGGTGTTGCGTCCGGCGTACTGTGAAGCTTACATGGTCCATTGAGCCATTCTTCCAATACGGTTCCACGCCCTGGGGCGGGTTTTGGTTTCTTGGGGATTGGATCGGCCGACCTTCGAGAGTTCGACCGTTTAGTTCGGACAAAGGTTCTGGTGAGGGTCGTACTATCCCAAAATTCCATTTGGGTTTTCCAGGCGCTTTCCATCGCACAGTACATCTGTACTATGGTTGCCAAGTCCGCAAAGTTTACTATGTCACGGCGGCTTATAGCATTAAGGAGTCCTTTGTTCGTGTAGTCTTTGCAGAAAAGTGAGACTACGTCCTCCTCATGGCAGCCCTTGACCTTGTTAAGCGCAAGGAGGAATCTGGCCTAGTAACGATGTACTGTTTCCTGGGGCTCTTGCCTGATGTGGGAGAGACAGTTTAAGTCCAGGTGAGTGTCGTTGGCTGAATCCGGATTTTGACCCAGTCTAACACCCGAGGGCATGGGAGGTTCCGAGCCTGACAGCTCGAGATCCGGAGTGTTGCCCAATCTCTTCGGCCCAATGCCCGATTCTAAGTCCGGGACCCGGGTCATGTCTTCCTTTGAGCAGGTGTTCGGTTCACAGAGTTCGGTGATCCGCACATAATTCGTCCTCAGAGTTGAGGGGCAACCCGTGTGTGGTTCCTCCACTACCACTATCTCATGGGTGGCCGGCGGGGATTTAATGTCCCTTTGGTCGGGTTTAAGCCCAATCCGGTCATAGTCCGTAGCGACTTCCAAAGCGGCGATGCGATCCAAGAGCTCATTAAGAGAGGAGAGCTCTATCGGATCCATCTGTTCGGCAAGCTCCGAATTGATACGAAGGTTATGCGTGATGACCCGAGAGGCCATCACTGGAGCAACAGCCGATAGGGCGGCCATAATGAAGCCGCCAAGTCAGAGAATTTGGCCTACAGCCAGCGCTCCCCCAGAGATGATGTCGTCCTTGACAACGAGACAAGCCATCGAGCCTTGCAGCAATGACACAGAGGAACTCTCAATGAGAGCACCAGTGTCGCTGTCAAAACCGGCAGATCTCGGGTAGGGGGTCCCGATCTGTGCGTCTTTGGCTGATGGTAACAGGAAGCAAGGGACACAATGTTTACCCAGGTTCGGGCCCTCTCGATGGAGGTAAAACCCTACTTCCTGCTTGATTAATATCGAAGATATGAGTAGTACAAGAGTAGATCTACCACGAGATCGTAGAGGCTAAACCCTAGGAGCTAGCCTATGATGGTATGATTGTAATTGTGATCGGCCTTCTAAGGACCATCCTCTCCGGTTTATATAGACACCGGAGAGGTCTAGGGTTTACATGGAGTCGGTTACAAGGAAGGAAATATAATATCCAGATCGCCAAGCATGTCTTCCACGCAAAGGAGAGTCCCATCCGGACATGGGCCGGAGTCTTGAGTCTTGTATCTTCACGCTTCAATAGGCCAGACAATGTAAGTAGTCCGGCTGTCCGGATACCCCCTAATCCAGGACTCCCTCAGAGGGGGCGCCTCCACCTTGCTTGGGGGGCAAGTTTCCCCCTCCTGTCCACGGCTTTCGGTGTCAAAACCGGTGGATCTCGGGTAGGGAGTCCCGATCTGTGCGTCTTAGGCTGATGGTAACAGGAAGCAAGGGACACAATGTTTACCCAGGTTCAGGCCCTCTCGATGGAGATAAAACCCTACTTCCTGCTTGATTAATATTGATGATAGGAGTAGTACAAGAGTAGATCTACCACGAGATCGTAGAGGCTAAACCCTAGAAGCTAGCCTATGATGATTATGATTGTAATTGTGATCGGCCTTCTAAGGACCATCCTCTCCAGTTTATATAGACAACGGAGAGGGCTAGGGTTTACATGGAGTCGGTTACAAGGAAGGAAATACAATATCCGGATCGCCAAGCTTGTCTTCCACGCAAAGGAGAGTCCCATCCGGACACGGGATGAAGTCTTCTGTCTTGTATCTTCATAGTCCAACAGTCCGGACAAAGTATATAGTCCGGCCATCCGGATACCCCCTAATCCAGGACTCCCTCAGTAGCCCCTGAACCAGGCTTCAATGACGATGAGTCCGGCGTGCAGTCATGTCTTCAACATTGCAAGGCGGGTTCCTTCTCTGAATACTCCAAAGTAATTATCGAACACGTAGACCATGACCAGATCTGCAAAATGATCTTTACATACCACCGTAGAGAGAATGATATTTCAGCTGACAACTTTTAAGATGACGTGATATGTCCTTATGGTCGGGTCATCATTCAAACCGTTTTCCCACAACCAGCCACAACGTGTATTGCGAGGCGGTTTCCTTGACACGTCTTGTCACAGCAGAGATCGTGTCCCCTTATCACGGGATTCTCATCAATACGGGTATGGGTAATCCCACTGCGCCATCAATCGTGGCGCTTGGGAAGTAAGCGATTCTCAACGAGCAAGCGAGAAGGCGCACCGCTTTCGTCGCCTTTATAAAGGGATAAAGGACCCTCATTTTCACCCACGCCCTCCTCCTCCTTTGATCATCCTTGCCTCCCGAGCTCCAGCGCCCTAGTCCAAGTCTTCTCCGCATAGCTAAACATGTACGGAAAAGGAGGCAAGTGGGTGGCTTCCACCGTGAAGGAGAAGCATATCGCGAATCTTCGGGCGGCCGGATACTTGGCCGCGGACATAGCGCACCGGCTACCGGACGACGGGCAGGTCATTCCAACCCCGAGACCCCACGAGAGGGTCGTGTTTCTCGCCCACTTCGTCCGTGGACTGGGATTTCCGCTTCATCCCTTCGTCCGCGGGCTCATGTTCTACTACGGTCTAGATCTCCATGATCTAGCCCCAAACTTGGTCCTCAACATCTCGGTGTTTATCATCGTATGCAAGGCCTTCCTCCGCATCCAACCTCACTTTGGCTTGTGGCTACAAATCTTCTGCGTGAAGCCGAAGATCGTTAGCGGCTAGCAAGCGGAGTGCGGAGGGGCCATGGTGGGCAAGATGCCTAACGTCACCTGGCTTCACGGCTCCTTCGCGGAGACCGTGAAAGGGTGGCAATCGGGGTGGTTCTACATCACCGAGCCGCGCGATGCCAACTGGGCGGCGGCCCCCGAATTCTGATCCGGAACCCCCATGCGGCTCACCTCCTGGGAAAAGAAGGGCCTGGCCTGGGGTGAACCCGTGGAGCTCACCGGACTCCGAAACTGCATCAAGAATATGAAGGACAAGAACATCAAGCTTATCAACGTGATCCAGGTCATGCTCATTCGCCGGATTCTTCCGTGCCAAAGGCGGGTGTTTAATCTGTGGGAGTTCGTCCCGACCGAATGCCAGACGCTTCGAAAGCTCTATGGTATGAAGCACAAAGATGCATGGAAGGCGATGTTCAAGGCCTCCGAAGTACCTCCCCCCATATCCGAGGATCGTGGACTTCATGCCGCACGGCCTCCTCGTCAGGTGAGTTTTCTGACAACCACTGGATTCAGTTCTTCCAATATATTCGTGGGGGAGTCTTAAGTAATTGTGCATATTTGATCAGGATTATGTAGAGACAACGGAGCGGATTGACTGTCCGGCTAGTTCCGGAGCCCTACAAGGCACCGGAGAAGAAGGCCGAAAAGAAGGCCACGGGGACCAGGAAGGGTCTCCGGCGTAAAGGTGTACCGGAGGCCTCGTTCGAAGACGACGAGGCACACTCCTCCCCTGAAGGGGAGGAAGAAGAAGAAGAAGAGGTCGCCCCATCCCGAGAGGATGAGGGGCCTGAGAAGGCGGGCCAGGGGGCCAGGACAGGCTCCCAGCGCAATGCTGTCATACCCTCGTTGTTCGACGATGATGAGGCAGATTCCTCCCGCTAGTCCTGGCCATCTCAGGCCCGGCCCTGTCGGCCCACCCAGGCCCGGCCCTAAAATCCAGGGCCTTGGCCTGATGGGCTTGCCAATGGGCCGGGCTTGGGCCTGAGTTTTGAGCCCATTAGTAGGGCGTGGACGGGCTTGGGCTTGGCATATTGGCATTTTAAGGAAGAGGCCCGGCCCATGGCCCTAAGCCCTAAGGACTTTTTAGGGATTTTTACCAGATGGGTCGGGCTTGGGCTTGAAAACTAGGCCCTGTGATAGGGCCTAGGAGGGCCTGGGCCTCAGATTTCTACTGTGGGCTTTTTCAGGCCCGGCCCAAGCCCGGCCCGGCCCATGGACAGATATACCTCCCGCGGAGGCGGGACGAAACAAGAAGAAACTCTACCTCCCCATACTGGGGGGGGAGAAAAAGAGGAAAGCCACCCCGAAGGGGGAGGCTGGGACGCCCAAGAAGGACAAGGCGTCCCTTCCGGACTACTCCGCCACCGTTGCCGATAGTGAGGAGGGGTGGCTGCCCAGGAAGAAGCCCCTAGTGCGATCGTAAGTATCCGCACTCTATCGTAATTTTGCTTCATAGTTTTGTTATAACGCCGAACTTGTATATAGTCCGACCAGGGTCCATCCCGAGGTGTCGTCTTCGGATGGGTCCTTGAGCGATTCGGCGATGAACTCGCTCCCGATGGCCACTACTCCTTAGCGTGTGGATGACACAGAGGTGTTATCCCAAAGGCTCCCAGAGCGGGGGGAGGTGGCTCTGGAGGCGCCCCAAGGCGGCATTCCAGACATCGGACATGTGGGGTTCAACATCCCTGCGGATCATGCTCATGAGAGCTGCAGTAAGCCGGGCTCTCAGTCGAACACTATTCCGGAACCTCCAGTGGTTCCGGACTCAGGCAGGCAGCCCCTCGTTAGGGAGGGCGAGCCGTCTGTGCCGAGGAGTTCCGCTACGCCCGAGGCGTCAGATTGTCTGCTGGAAGCGCTTCGAGGCGCTTCCATGGATGAAGAGCACCATACTCTTATGAGTGCGGTGATTCAGAAGGTTTTGTCCGCCAAGAGCGAACTAACCGAAGCTTGCACCAGCCTCCTGACAGGCTTTGAGGTAAGTAATAAAAATCTGTGAAATTATCACCCGATAGGTAGTAGCCCCTGATACTCTGTTTGGTGTTCGGAAAGAAAAACCAAACGGAGGGTCAATCATAATCCACAGGAGTCTAATAATAAGTGTGAATGTGAATAAGCAGGCTGTGCTGCTTGCCGCTGCTGTCCGCAAGATCGCCGGACTAAAGCGAGATCTGGAGCAGGCGCAGGGAGAGCTCGACCTCAGGAAGAGGCAGCTCGAAGAGAACAAAGGTGAGTGAGCCCTCGCTCTCATGTAATGAAGGATAGATAAAATTGGTTATTCTAACAATGAAGCGTCGTGATTTTGTAACAGGGGCCACCACTGAAGTGGCGTCTCTGCAGAAAGTGTTGTGCGAGGCCGAACACAAGGCAGCCTTGGAACGCAAGGAGCGCGAAAAGCAAGATGCTAGAGTGGGCGAGGTACAGCAAGAGCTCCAGGAGCTCGGCAAGAAGTTCGAGTCCGTGGAGCATGAGCTTAAGGTGAAAGAGGCCGAGCTTGTGAAGGCCATTGCTAGTATAAAAGACGCCAAGGCCGAAGACGAGAAGGCACAACAGGAAATCCAGGAGGCCAAGAAGATAGCGGCGGGTAAGAAATTCTTTATGCAAAGCAAGCATGTGGAGGAGGTGTTTCTTTTAATTACCCGAATTCGGAGCTCTCCAGGGGCATTCGCAGATCTGCCACGCAGCGTATCAGACGCCGCAGAGTTCTACCGTGCCGAGGTGGGGAGCGCGACAGAGAAGCTGTTCTGGTCCCAGTATGCTGGGGCTGAACATCCAACGCCTCTGAGTGACCAAATGAAGCAGTTGGTTGAACTCCACAGGGCGGCCGAAGTGGCTATGAAGGATTTCATAGTCCAGATGTGGCCCGGTGAGCCCCTGCCCACCAGCTACTTTGGCCTTATCAAGCGGATGGTGAATGCCTGTCCGCGGCTTGAAGTGATCAAACGATCAGTTTGCATTGAGGGTGCCCGTCGGGCCTTCGCCCGTGCGAAGGTGCATTGGGGCAAGCTAGATGCGGAGAAGCTGGTGAAGGACGGGCCGCCGGAGGGCAAGGCACATCGCTGTCCCGAGAGATATTATGAAGGCGTTATGAAGGGAGCTCATCTCGTGGCCGATGAATGTACCAAGGACACAATTTTAGAATGAATTCACTTCTGTCATGTTTGTAATATAAGGACGAAGTTACTTGCGCTATGTAGCACTTTTTGATTTAAAATACTACCTTCTGTATGGCTGTTTATAAAATTCTGAAAGTAGGCCAGTCGTCGGCTTCTGCCCCCTTGTAACTAGTACTGGGGTGTTCATGGAAAACCCAGACACTCTTTATCCAAATGTTTGGTCCCTAAAGGAGGTGTCTAGCGCATCGAACAAGGCAATCGGACTATGCGGCTTTATAACCTTCACTTAGCCATAGAAGTCTACAATTTTAAATTTTGGCAAAGCCCCTAGAGTTCGGAAGGCCGAACTGGGGCGCTATATACGCCTAAATCGGACGAGGCCGATTCCTCGCCTAAAGCGGAAAAATCTTTAAGGATTTTAAGACCTCTCAAACAGCGACCAGCTCTCACCACATCATGCCAGTCAGTTTTCGGCTTTCTCTACTGAGGTGCTCGTCCGGAAGAACCGGGACACAATCGCAGTAGTTCTCCCTGCGCTACCTTAGCCGATATAACGGAACGTAAGGTACCAAAACAAGGGAGCCGGGCTAACCCAACTATGGACCCAAGACATGATTCGGAACTGATGCATATAGTGCTATAAGTTCGGGGGGCCACACTGTTGAAAGTGTTTGGACTTTGCTTGCCGTATTGCGGGGCGCCATAAGAAGCCCCTGGCAAAGTAAACGTACCAAAGTGTACCGATGCAATAGTAAATAAACATTTATAGAAAAAATGTGCAGATAGGAATAATAAGCTGACGCTATATATGATCTCCCATTGATGAATAATACGTTTAAGCGTGTGTTTACAATGGATGCGTTTAAGCAAAAGCAAATAGGACTATTTAACATGTCCTATCCAAGGGCAGGCTGCATGTAGGTATACAAAACAGGTATAACGATCGTGAACAGATTCCACCTGGGTATTTCCTTTGATGCGCGAAGCCTGTTACCTCCTTGGTTTTCTCTCCTATGTAAGTCCGACAATCCGGCTCTTCTGAAGAGGCTGCTCTAAAGCAATGTCCTGAAAGATAAAAAAGGAAGGGTTACGAAGGTATGTTTCGGTGATACCGCACTGTTGACTGAGTCACTGTTGTGCCTCCTCCTGTGTCCATGGTATTTTGAGTGCATAATTGTGTACGCGTGGCACGAATGCTGCTTTGATGGGACTTGAGCGGAGGCCGAACTGCTAGTCGCGCTCTTTGCGTGCCTGGTGATCCTGTTGCAGGGTGCTCCGGACTCGCTTGATGGTGCTCGAGGCTGTCGTCGCCAGATTGGTGGTTTGTCAGAGAGGGCCGCATTGTACTTCCACTGCGAGGGCTGCAGTATGCTCTTCTGTACAGAGAGAGCGGTCCATGTTTCCGTTGACTATTATGACCCTGCGCGGGCCTGGAATCTTGACCTTGAGGTATGTGTAGTGTGGTACCGCATTGAATCTAGCGAATGCGGTTCGTCCGAGCAGTGCGTGGTAACCACTATGGAAAGGGACGATATCGAAGATTAACTCTTTGCTCCAGAAGTTATCCGGAGATTCGAAGACCACTTCCAATGTTATAGAGCCTGTACAACGGGCCTCTACTCCAGGAATTACACCTTTAAAGGTGGTTTTGGTGGGCTTGATCCTTGAAGGGTCGATGCCCATTTTGCGCACTGTGTCCTGATAAAGCAGGTTCAGGCTGCTGCCTCCGTCCATAAGGACTCGTGTGAGGTGAAATCTGTCTATGATTGGGTCTAGAACCAATGCGGCCGAACCGCCGGCGGATGCTGGTAGGGTGATCCCTACGATCAAAGGTGATCGGACAACCTGACCATGGGTTGAATTTGGGGGCGAGTGGCTCCATCGCATAGACGTCCCGTAGTGCTCGCTTCCGTTCCCGCTTGGGAATGTGAGTGGCGTAGATCATGTTGACCGTTTTCACCAGTGTGTGTGTGGGGGGGGGGGGATTTCTTCTGTCCCCCCGTGTTCGGACGCCGGGGCTCTTCGTCATCGTCGTTGTGCAGCCCCTTGTCCTTGTTTTCAGCGTTTATTTTACCGGCCTGTTTGAACACCCAGCAGTCTCTATTAGTGTGGTTGGCTGGCTTGTCTGGTGTGCCATGAATTTGGAACGGGCATTCTAGTATGCGGTCCAGACTAGACGGTCCCTGATTGTTTCATTTGAACGGTTTCTTCCGCTGACCGGATATGGATCCGTTGAATCCGGCGTTGACTGCCGTGTCTTCGGTGTTGTCTCCGTTGTTCCGTCGGTTGTGTCTATTGCGCCGTGGCTTGCCATTATTGTCACGGACGTCTGAAGTGCCAGAATGTGGTGTAGTGCTGCTGCGAGCCAACCAGCTGTCCTCGCCCGCGCAAAAGCGGGTCATTAGTGTCGTGAGAGCTGCCATGGACTTGGGTTTCTCCTGGCCGAAGTGTCGTGCGAGCCACTCGTCGCGGATATTATGCTTAAAGGCCGCCAGGGCTTTGGCCTCCGGACAGCCAACTATTTTATTCTTTTTAGTTAGGAACCGAGTCCAGAATTTCCTGGCTGATTCTCCGGGCTGTTGAGTAATGTGGCTCAAGTCATAGGCGTCCGGTAGTCGCACATATGTGCCTTGGAAGTTGTCGAGGAATGCGTCTTCCAGGTTTTCCCAACTGCCAATGGAATTTGCGGGCAGGATGTTTAGCCAATGCCGGGCGGGTCCTTTGAGCTTAATGGGAAGATACTTGATGGCGTGTAGATCGTCTCCGCGGGCCATGTGAATGTGGAGAAGGAAGTCTTCAATCCATACTGCGGGGTTTGTTGTGCCATCGTATGATTCGATGTTTACGGGTTTGAACCCTTCTGGGAATTCATGATCCATCACTTCATTGGTGAAGCAGAGGGGGTGTGCGGCGCCTCTGTGCCGGGCTATGTCGCGACGCAGTCCGACTAAGTCTGGTTGATTGTATTCGGCCCGACCGGATTTACTGTTAGTGTATCCGGTGTGACGGTCATCGTCATGTGCTGCAGCGCGCCCCCGTGATCCGTAGATCAATCTTGGTTGTCCTATGTTGTTGTCCAATCTGTCTCGCAGGTCCTGAGTATTGCCCCGGGCCGGGCTGGTATTTGGGATGATATGTCATTTTATCCCGGCCACGAGGTGCCTGGTCAGCCGTGTGGCACTCGAGTCCATATTCCTCGGTTGCCAGGACTTCTGTCCATCTGTCTGTGAGCAGGTCTTGATCAGCTTCAAGCTGCTGCTGCTTCTTCTTCAGGCTCCTCGCAGTGGCAATAAGCCGGCGCTTGAAGCGCTCCTGCTCCACGGGGTCCTCAGGCATGCCGAACTCGTCGTCGCCGAGGCTAATCTCGTCTTTGGAGGGGGGCATGTAGTTGTCCTCCTCCGGATACCCGTTCGTCGCCTGTTCATCGGGGCTGTCCTGCCCATCTTCCTGCTCGGCCTGCTCGAAGGCGGGCTGATCGGGATTGTATTCATTTTTGGCACCGTCTGGATTATTTTCGTCTCCGGTGTCGGTATTGCTGTGGCGGGGCTTGGAGCGGCGCTGGCGACGCCCATGCTTTGCTTTCTTCTTGGAGGGGTTGTCCTCCATTGCCTCATCGCCATTGGTTTCTTTCAGAGTGTCCACCATATATATGTCATATGAAGAGGTGGCTGTCCACCGCCCCGTGGGTAGTGGTTCTTGTTCTTCTCCTGCATCGTCGTCCAAACTGTCGATGTCTTCGGAGTCGAAGTCAAGCACGTCGGTCAAATAATTGACCATGGCTATGAAGTGGGTGGTGGGTGGGAAACGAATTCCTTCGTCGCTAGATTCCCACTCGAGCCGGACATAGTTCGGCCAAGAGCCTCTTGACAAAGAGAGAGACTTTAGTGAGTTCAGAATATCGCCAAAGGGCGAGTGCTAGAAGATATCCGCAACGGTAAACTCCATAAACGGAGCCCAACCAGGCTCGGCGGGCTCGGGAGCGCGCGGACTGGAACCTACAACCGGATACGAGTCCGGGGGTCCAGAATCACAGGCGTCCCTAGAGGCGGGGCCTGGGTTCGGCTCTACCGTTGATGAGTGTGCGGTCTGCGGGGCGGGGTCCATCCGCTCGTCCTTGGGCCATGCAGTCTGTTCCAGATTTAGGTCTCGGGCTACTGCAGGGGTGATACCCCAAGCATTGTCCGACAGTAGGTCTAGGTTGTGCTCGTCGTGACTGTCCGGCGCTCCTGGCACATGCCCGATTCCATCGAAGATCAAGTCTCCGCGGATATCGGTTGTGTAGTTCAGGTTTCCGAACCTGGCCTGGTGGCCGGGGCGTAGCTGTCGATCTGCTCCAGATAGCCAAGCGAATTGGCCCGCAGTGCGAAGCCGCCGAATGCAGAGATCTGTCTCAGAAGAAAAGTCTTACCCTAGACCGTATTGTTGACGATTGAAGGCACCATCAAGCCTTGCAGCGGCGACACAGAGGAACTCTCAATGAAAGCACCAATGTCGGTGTCAAAACTGGCGGATCTCGGGTAGGGGGTCCCGATATGTGCGTCTTAGGCTGATGGTAACAGGAAGCAAGGGACACAATGTTTACCCAGGTTCGGGCCCTCTCGATGGAGGTAAAACCCTACTTCCTACTTGATTAATATTGATGATAGGAGTAGTACAAGAATAGATCTAACACGAGATCGTAGAGGCTAAACCCGAGAAGCTAGCCTATGATGATTATGATTGTAATTGTGATCGGCCTTCTAAGGACCATCCTCTCCAGTTTATATAGACATCGGAGAGGGCTAGGGTTTACATGGAGTCGGTTACAAGGAAGGAAATACAATATCCGGATCGCCAAGCTTGTCTTCCACGCAAAGGAGAGTCCCATCCAGACACAGGACGAAGTCTTCTGTCTTATATCTTCATAGTCCAACAGTTCGGACAAAGTATATAGTCCGGCCGTCCGAATACCCCCTAATCAAGGATTCCCTCAGCCGCCCCCCTCTAGATGGGATCTAGAGGGGCCGGGGTCCTCTCCCCTTCACCCTATAAATAGATGGGGGGGAGGGCTGCTGCACCCTTCCCTTGGCGTGGCCCCTCCCTCCTCCAACACCTCCTCCTCCTCCATAGTGCTTGGCGAAGCCCTTCAGGAGAACCACAAGCTCCACCACCACACCGTTGTGCTACCGAAGATCTCCCTCAACTTCTCCTCTCCCCTTGCTGGATCAAGAAGGAGGAGACGTCCCCAGGCTGTACATGTGTTAAACGCGGAGGCGCTGTCCGTTCGGTGCTAGATCGGATCTTCTGCAATTTGAATCGCCGTGAGTACGACTCCATCAACCGCGTTCTTGTAACGCTTTCGCTTAGCGATCTTCAAAGGTATGAAGATGCACTCCCTCTCTCTCTCGTTGTTAGAATCTCCTAGATTGATCTTGGTGATACGTAGGAATTTTTTTAATTATTGCTATGTTCCCCAACAGTTATTACTTGTGTTTGTTCAAATTACTGTGAAGTTCAAGTTATGTAAGTGATGTGATGTTCAAGTGCATTGAAATTGCTGTCAACGACTTCTGTTTTTGCAGTTTTGTAGTTAACAGTACTACAATGCCTAGGCCTCAGGCGCTGCACTATACTGTGCAGCGCCGAAGAGTCAGGCATCACATAGTAAAGTGTAGCGCCCGAGTCCTCGGTGTTGCACATCTGGATGTGGATCCAAAGGGCAACAAAAGCTTTGCACTTGCTTTTCATACCAAAAAATCGCAAGTCAGTGTGCAACGCCTATGGGTAAGGTGCTGCACTATACTGTGTGACGCCTGACTCTTGGGTGCTGCACTGTATAGTGCAGCACCTGAGGCCTCGGTGGTGCACATCTGGATGTGGATCCAGAGGGCAAAAGAAGCTTTGCAGCAGCTTTTCGTGCCAAAAAAAAATCCTAAGTCAGTGTGCAACGCCTATGGGTAAGGCGCTGCACTATATAGTGTAGCGCCTGAGGCCTAGGCGCTGTAGTACCGTTACCTGGAAAACTGCAAAAATAGGAGAACTTTTTGTACGATTCCAAAGATAGTCCACGACAACAAATTCAAATGTCTAACCCTAGCCAAATTAGTCTACAAGATAGTCCATGACACATTCATTAGAAATTACAAATTAGGTCTACAAGATAGTCCATGACAGATTCATTAGAAATGACAAATTTAGGCCTACTACGAGATAGTTGACGGCAAATGGCTTCTTGCCCTAGAAGATAGTTCATGACAAATATGTCATGGGTATATCCGGTTCCATGATGAGTGCACTGAAGCAAATCCCTACTAAGTCGAGCGAGGCTATTTCCCCTTCTTGTCACATGACTCGTCCTCCTCTTGCGCCTTGCCAGCCTTTGCAAGGTTTCTTGCCCTCTCCTCCTCACGAGCAAGTTTTGCTTGGCATGCCCTCTCCTCCTCTCATCTCTTCCATTCCATCCTCTCCTTTTGACGACGCTCTTCTTCCAAGCCTCTTCAAAGCGATTCTTCAAACTGCCGCTGCGCCTAAGACAATCTTGATATTGGTCCTTTTGGACATCTTCTGGCACTTCATATCTATCCACGTGAAGTACTTCCATAGAGGAGGCGATGACTGCATACAAAATTTTGTTAGTGTTGACACACATTTGAGAGTAACATGTTACTTCTCTAGCATACCGGTGGTTGGTCATAGGCATTTGTTGGAAGCGCACGATCATAAGCATAGTTGGGGCATACAAATTATCTCCTCCCTTCCGTCCATGACTTCTTTCGGCCGATGGACACCTTCACCTTGCAAACATCTCCACAGCAATGGTGGGATGTTCACATCTTTCTCCTTCACCTTGTCCAAAGACGCATTTTCCCACTTGTTCGGCATGTCTTCTTGGTTAGCACACGGTGGCCTCATCATGGAACTGGAAGAAGCCATGCCTACAAAACTAGGGTTTCCCCACAGATTTCAACACATTAGCATGTATAGAGGTAAATGCATAAACACATTCAAATGCCTAACCCTAGCCAAAACTAGGGTTTCCCCACAAATTTTCACACAAATTTCCAAATCCAAGCAACAACTAGGGTTTCCCCAAACTAGCAAGATTTGAGCTAATGTGACAATTCCTTTGGATGAAAACGAGGGGATCGGAGGAGATTACCTTAAGGGAGGGGTTTGCTTTGAGATCCACGAACAAAAGCTCCGGATTTGGAAGATTTGAGAAGGATTTGAGAGGGGAGAGAGGGGGGCAGAGGGGAGGCACTGAGCTTCGGGTTTGTATGTGGGTGGGGGTGGGTGGGAGGGGGGTGGGGGCAGCCTAAGTGACACACAGATGTGCATCGCCTAAGGACTAGGCGCTGCAGATAACATGTGTGGCACCTAGCCCTTAGGCGCTGCACAGCTTGAATGGCTATTGGAATGCTTCTGTTGCTCTCTGGTTAGTCATGTCCAGATGTGCATCGCCTAAGAGAGGGGCGCTGCAATATGTAGTGCAGCGCCTTTGGCTTAGGCGCTGCACATATGGACATGGCTAACCATAGAGCAACAGAAGCATTCCATAGGTTTTCGGGGCAGAAATTCTCTAAGTCTGTTTGCAGTGCCTAGGTCTCAGGCGCTGCACAAGACAGTGCAACGCCTCAGGACTGGGAGCTGCACTGCATCATGCAGCGCCTGAGACAGTGCATCGCCTCTCCCTTAGGCGTTGCACATCTGGACACGGCTACTAGAGAGCAGCAGAACGCTTCCAATAGGTTTTGGGGGCAAAATTTCACCAAGTCATTGTGCAACGCCTATGGATCAGGCGTTGCACTGTGTTGTGCAGCGCCTAACAGCTGGGCGTTGCACTGTCTGTTGATTTCAAATTCCAACTGCTATTTAGGTTTTGTGGTTCGCATACTATGTCACATAATCATAAGTAATATCATATATAGTAGTCCAAAACATCTAAAGGAGACATATCACATAGATTAGTCCAAATCACATAGTCATACACACATAAATGAGTTATAACACATAGAATAGTTCAAAACACATAGTCATAGACATAAAGGAGTCATAGCACATATCACACACATTTTGATTCACAACCAAATTGAAGATGAAAGTGTCGAAGACAAGAAGGTCACGGTGCTCTATTGCGTCGAGCAAGGTCCTTTTCCCTTCTTCTTGGTTCTTTCTTCTTCTCTCGTGCGGCTGCCTCCTCCTCTTTCACCTTCTTGGCAGTCTTCTCCCACTGCCCGACATCTCACCTTGCACTCTGTGTCCTCCACTCCCTTCATTGTTGCTTTGTTGGGTTGGGATGACGCCATACCTACGAAAAAGGCAACATAATAGTTAGTCACACAATGTGAAATGACAACAAAAACATAAATAACATAAATTACAAAATAAATATTGAGCCAAAATAACAAGATAATAGTAAGTCACATACGACAATAGTCCATTGATCCAAGAAAACATTCCTCCACTACGGCAGCTGCCAAGGCCAAGATCACCACCACGACCATAGCCACCACCAAAGCCTAGGCCATCACCATGGCCTCTACCACCACCGAGGCCTAGACCACCACCACGACCTCTACCACCACCACCACGGCCTCTACCATTACCACGGCCAAGACCATCACGATGGTCTCTACCACCACCACGGCCAAGACCATCACCACGGCCTCTACCATCACCACGGCCAAGACCATCACTACGGCCTCTACCACCACCACGACCTCTACCACCACCATGGCCTCTACCACCACCATGGCCTTCTAAGACCTAGTTCACTCCCTCTTTGTTGCCTAGTTCCTCATTGGCTTGGTTGATTTGATTGGTTTGGCACTTGGACACTTGTTTGGCTTGGTTGGCTACCATTTGCTTGGCTTGTGCTTGCATCATTTCTCTTTGATCTCTTTCTTGGTTTGCTACAAGTTCTTGTGTTGTGTCCCCCATCATTGCACTCCCCACAATGGGATTTCTCACGAGGCTCTTGGAATTGGCCGGTGCCGGATTCTCGACCGCCACCATGGCCCCATCCGTCCATGTCACCTCTAAGACGCTTTGTCTTACGTCTTCCCCGTGTAATGACCTTCAACTCCGGGTCCGGCAATAGTTGAGCTCCATGATACTCTAGCCATTGTGATTGGTCCAAGTATGGCTGAAACCGAGGGGCCCATGTATTCTTTACCATCATGATTGAGAACTCGGACTCCCGCACGGTAAGAGGGTGATTGATGTTCACATTCCTAACACGAGATGCGTTTAACAAGTGTGAGCATGGGAGATGAAGCAACGATGGACTCATGCAAGTGCAATCAAACCGTGTTACGGAGACCTTGAAAGCCCGGCCTCCATGTTGGTGGCCATTGTTTGTGGTTCCTCCAGGCTGTTTCACTTCATACATCCAATCATTGTCGTCATATAGTACAGCTTCTTGGGAGTCTGCCTTTCATGATTGAAATTCCAACCATTCTTCAACCTTTGGTGCGAAATTGTACTTGTGCTTTTCCTTGTTCTCACCAGCAATCTGCTTATCCGTCTCCATTGAGTACTTTAAAAAGTACGCATTCATCTTGTCAAGTGTGTATTGAACTAGTGCCGTCATGGGTAATGCACGTACACCCTTGAGCACCTTATTGAAGCATTCTGCCATGTTGCTTGTCATTTAACCGTACCTCCGGCCATCTTCATTGAAAGCACGTGACCACTTATTCCTTTCTACAATGTTCTTATTGAGAAAGTCAAGACCACCGGGATCAAGTTTCTTGTGTGTGAGCAATGCATTGTACAAGTTGGTGAACCGCTTGTCGAAGAAAGCGAGACAACAATCTTGAAGATC
The DNA here is from genome assembly GCF_018294505.1 of Triticum aestivum. Taxonomy (NCBI): domain Eukaryota; kingdom Viridiplantae; phylum Streptophyta; class Magnoliopsida; order Poales; family Poaceae; genus Triticum; species Triticum aestivum. Next base: position 45,634,422 of record NC_057798.1, on the reverse strand, counting down.
ATCAACCAACTCCTTGATACCACATGCCCTATAAAAGTTTGCACAAAAGTGCCTCATGCACCATTCATGGTGCAACTTTGCATGTCCGGGAATGGCAACCACCACCGCATTTAGAATTCCTTGATGGCGATCCGATATGACAAAAATTTCCCTTTCAGCCGGTAATACCCTTGTTGTCAATTAACGCAAGAACCACTCCCAGTTATCATTGTTCTCCACCTCAACCAAAGTGAAAGCCAAATGCAACACCCGGTTATTGCCATCACTTGCTATTGCAACCAATATAGTGCCCTTGTATTGTCCGATCAAGAGTGTGCCATCAATGGCGATGACGGGCCGACAATGCTGAAAAGCCCTCATGCATTGCTCAAAGGCCCAAAATGCACGGCCAAATACTCCGACGGTCCTCCCATTGTGAATCAATGTTTCGTGCCCATGAGGCTCGACCACGTGAACCATGCCTGGGTTTGTGGCTGCCATAGCTAACAACAACCTAGGGAGTCGGTTGTATGCTTCCTCCCAATTGCCATACACCATCTTGAATGCGGCTTGCTTCGCCTTCCATGCCTTTTCGTACTTCACCTTGTAATGAAAGATGGCTTTCACAAGGTCAAATACACTCTTAATGCTCATTGTTGGAAGTGTGGATATTTGTTTGGAAAACCTCTAAGAGATGAACTCGGATGTGAGTTGTCTGTGTTCTTGGGACACAAGCTTGCCATCCGCATTCTTGTGTCGGCACATGTGACTTGGTACACAACTCACTATGCGCCAAGTGGGACCTCCTTTCCATGGCCTTGCACGCACAATCCATGGACATCTTGGCACTTCACATTTAATCGTGTAACACACATTGATGTACGAGTTGGCCACTCTATGTGGATGATAATGTGTAACTGAGTAGTTGTCGAGCCACATCTTCACACTACAAGAAAAAGACACATCCGTGACATTTTGGGCTGAACATTTTTTTTTCCTGTCATACTTATGACACTTCTATGATGATAATTGTGACAAAATCCAGTATCATCGTAGATGTGGTGGGCTCCTACTTCTATGACAAAAAATCATGACAGAAAATGGGCTTTTCGTCCTGGGCGGGCCGGAGACGCAGTTGCATGACATTCTTTGGGCCGTCCATGACGGAAAAAACCATCGTAGAATCAAGGGCGAGGAAAATATCGGGGTGTTCCCGGTTACGATGGGTGGTCGGGGCCGAGCGATGCACGGAGTTTTGCGCATTTCTCTTGTACACGCACGCGCGTGGGTGCAAGGCGTTGGGCTCTAACTGAACCCAAGCGAGGCGTTCGCCTATTGAACCCAAGTGATTGCACTGCAGGCTACGCGTTACTGAACCCGAGCGATCGATCGATGGCTGTTAACTGAACCCGATCGAGCGATTCCTTTGCTACTGCTGCTAACTGAAGCGGATTGATGTTGTCTCTGGATGAACAGTGAGCGTTGCTGGGGGGTGGATGAATAGTTCCCGGTGGGGGTGGATGAACAGGACCCCGTGGTGTTGCCTCTAGATGAACAAGACCCCGATCAATCAAGCCGGTTGGGGCTGGATGAACAGGACCCCGTGGAGGGCTGGATGATTAGGACGACCCCGTGGAGGGCTGGATGAATAGTAGACAGTGGAGGGGTGGATGAACAGTAGCCTGTGGAGGGGTGGTTGAACAGGAGCCCTTGGACAGGGCTCGTTGAACAGTAGCCGGTGGAGTAGCGTGGTGGAGGCTGGATGAATAGGAGCCCGTGGATGAACAGTCACAGGTGGAGGCCGGAGGAGGTCGACGGTGGATGAACAGTAGCCCGTGGAGGTTGAAGGAGGTCAACATTGGAGATGAACAGTATCTCGTGGAGTCCCGTTTTGCGTTACGCCACACCCCTCCGATGAACAGGACCCCCATTTCGACTGTAGCACTCCAACACAAGTCCATTTCCTCCGTTTTGCGGTACGCCACACCCCTCCCGATCAACAGGACCCTGTTTCAACCGTAGGAGGTCCAACACAAGTCCGTTTCCTCTGTTTTGCGGTACGCCAGTCCCCTCCCGATGAACAGGATCCCGTTTCTAACGTGGCCAGTCGAACACAAGGCCGTTTCCTCCGTTCTGTGGTACGCCAGGCCTTGTTTCCATCGGTTGTTCCATCCAAGCCCTCCCGATGAACACGACAACGCATTTTGTTCTGATCCAGACGGTTGGCTCCCCATGAACACGACGACGACGTTGTTTCTCCGTTTCGACCCAGCCATGTACACGAGCCCTGGCTGTATGTATGCGCGAGTAGGCGTTCGAGACCCCGCCCGTATGTACGTACATGGCCGTATTTCCTTTCTTGCACACTGGCCATTGTACATACGTGTACATGCTACATGCACGCCTCTACTACGACACGTGCGCGATTCTATATCGACCAGTATGTACGTACACGTTCATGACCAGAATGACAACGGTACGTACGCTTCGACCAGGTCGGTCCCTACTGTCAGGCACTTCCTTGCGTGCAAAGATGTAGATGGTGGGTTCCAGCAGTCAGGGTGAAAAATCTTTTTTTTTGCTCGGATGCACTTCCTTGCGTGCGAAGATGTAGCTGCTGGGTCCCAGTAGTCAGGGGGAAACGTTTTTTTCACGAAATACGGTGGCCCGTCCGGTGGGTCCCTACTGTCAGGTGGAGGAATAATTATTTTGCGCATAATAAGGAGGCACTTCCTTGCGGCCACCGTGGACCCAGTTGTCCGCCTCTCCATGTACAGTACTCTTCCGATGGAAGTCGTTCCTTGACCACGTTGACCACACCGCGCCGAGAGCACCAGGCGGTGGACGACAGCAAGGCCTAGGAAGGGGACGACACAGAGCCGGGGAAGACGCGGCAGTGGAAGCCCGCGCGGAGAGGAGTACGAGGGTCCACTGGTTCGGCTGCAGTGTGAGGCTGCCGTCGCCGCAGGGCCTGGCCAGCGGTGGGAATAGTAGGGGGTGATGAGGCCTCCGCGGCAGCACAGCCGGCCACAGGAGGCAGGAGCATGCGGCACGACCGGCGTTGCTTTGGGCGGCTGGAGCAAGAAGACCATAGGTTGAAGAAGCACTACGGCCATTGGATGGACATAGTACGGTCACTAGAGCTAGAATCGTTCATATTGACTAAGTTGACAAAGCCCCGTCAACTTAGTAGGCCCACAAGTCAGCCTCCCACCAAGGAGGGTCCCAGGTAGCAGGAGGAGTATTCATTTTTTGTGCGTAATAAGGAGGCACTTCCGGTGGGTCCGAGCTGACAACAGGGGGAAGATTTTTTTTGCGAAATATGGTGGCCCGTCCGGTGGGTCCCAACAGTCCGGGGGAAAATGTTTTTTTTGCGAAATACGGTGGCCCAGTGGGTCCTTGCTGTCAGGTGGAGGAATAATTATTTGGCACGTAATAAGGAGGCACTTCCTTGCGGCTGCCGTGGACCCAGCTGTCAGCCTCTCCACATACAGTACTCTTTCGATGGAAGTCGGTCGCTCAAAACATTGACCACGCTGCGCCGAGAGCACCACGGCGGTGGATGATGGTGAGGCCTAGGAAGGGGATGATGCGGAGCCGGAGAAGACGCGACAGTGGATGCCCACGCAGAGAGGAGTACGACGATTCGTTCGGCTGTGGTGTGAGGATGTCGTCGCCGCAGAATAACAGGGGGTGTGGGTGAGTGGAGGGATGGTCTGGCCAGCGGTGGGAGTAGTAGGGGCGGTGAGGCCTCTGCGGCAGCACAGTCGGCCACGGGAGGCAGGAGCAGGCGGCACGATCGGCACTGCTTTGGGCGGCTGGAGCAAGAAGACCAGAGGTTGAAGGAAGCACTACGGCCGTTGATGGACATCGTACGGTCACTACAGCTAGAATCGTTTATATTGACTAAGTTGACAAAGCCCTTGGTACGCACCAACTTAGTAGGCCCACAGGTCAGCCTCCGAAAAGGTGCACCCCAGATGTCAGGGAGAGGAATCATTTTTTGGGCGGCCGAAGCTAGAATATCTAAGATTGAAGAAGAAGCACGACATCCGTTGGATAGACATCCAACGGCCATTGCTACTAGAACCGTGTATTGACTATAATAAGTTGACAAAGCCTTGCATACGTGCAACTTCTTTTTGGGGGGGACGCGTCAACTTAGTAGGCCCACAAGTGTGTGGCAGAGAACTTATAGCCCATTTGCGATTTGTAAGAATGTAAAGCCCATTTTTGAATTCTAATGGAATTTACTACAACCCATTTATAGTTTTTTAAACTAGTCATCAACCCGTGCAACTGCACGGGCTGGAATTTCATACATGGAAAATCTAAAAATATCTAAATGGCATCCATTCTACATGAATCTTTTAGAATTCAAAAAATAGCGAAACATCATTAAGACTTTGCAGTAGTATTTTTAATATGGAAAGGAATGTTTTACTCTTTGGGTTAAATACCTAGTTTGGTGATCCTTGTAAGTTTAGATAACATCAATTATCATTCGAATTAATAGATTGTATCAAAGGATGTAATAATAACTATTAAGTTTCTTCAGAGCAGTAAAGAATATTTCAAGTAACTTTAGAGGGGGTCCATCATTTAAGAGCAGCGTGCTAAACTATTGTTAGATGGACATTTGCTAATGAAATTTATTGGGATTTTTCTGTAAACTGAATGGGCATAGAGTAGGGATTTGTGGACATATATGGACTGTTTGGCAACCACCCATCACCAAGAAATTTTCAAATCCGGTTCCCTGATCTCGCATCCAGGTTCTCGACAGAAATCACAGATTGGGAAAATCATTCGACAATAGAATTCCCATGCTGACACGACACCTCAATGGCGAGGGAGCAATGAGGCGGCAAGTTCGACCTGAGAAACAATCATGTGATTTTTCTTTTTCTAAGAAAAGCGAGATGAGACCATACACGTTATAGGGCGACACAAAACCTATATCCAGATGTGTGTTTTCTTTTTGCTCAAACTTCCACGTGGGTGTGTTTCTGTTTTTTTAATGGTTTGACGTGGGCTCAACCTCTATTTTTTCTTTTATTCTTGATGGGTGTACTTTTGGTTTTTTCTCTTAGGGGTAAGTTGTACTTTTGGTTTTTGAAGTAACTTGCACGTGGTGTTCTTTTCACACAAAAAAAACCTTGCATCTGGTGTTAAGGACTCCTTTTTTTGCGGAGTTGGACTCTTTTGTTTGTACGTGTAGGGATATTCCTTTTAATGTAGGTGGTGTTTTTTGATGGTTTGACGTGGGAGTTGAGGACTCCTTTCTTTATGTACGTGATGGCTGTAGTTTTTTTTTGAGGATCATGTAGTTTTGATTTATGAAGGAACTGACACGTGGGTGTTGAGGACTGCTATTCATGTACGTGTAGGAAACTTCCTTTTAATGTATGTGTTGTTTTTCTTCTAAAAAGGAATGGTGCTGTAAAATATCCCAACCATTAATTTTTAAATCTAACGGCTAAACTAATCTTGCTTATGTGGATTAATGTGGTGTCTCGTATGGTGCCTCCAATTAGTAAATATAAGATAAGATAAGAAGTACAGTCCATTTTCTAGCTAGGACAACAATTAATAATTTCAACCAACCGTTCAAGACAGAATTCAATAAAATTTCGCACATTTTGATGGGATTCGAAATATTTTTACCCGAAATTTCTAGTCAGATTAAATATAAATTTGTATTACGTAAAAATCCAACAAAACATTGCGCGCGCAACAATTAAAAATTAAGATTTTCAAATCCATAAATAATATTTTATAAACTAATTTCGTATTTGGTGCATTTTTTTATAGTTGCTGCCCAGTTTTTATAATTACATCCCATTTATTATTTTTTAAAGCCCGTTTTCCTGTTAAGCCTAATGCATCCCTTATAGGAAAGATTTGCAGCCCAGAGGGGCGGAGAATAACAAGTTGACCTTGCCTGGGTATTCCTCAAAAAAATGTATGCTAGCCATTTTCATCTTGAAAAAAAATTAATATTTGGGTTGGATATCTGGCCTGGGCTAGACGGGCCACAGCCCGCCCAGTTAATACCCAGCTCTCCTTTGAACAACAACGAAAACATCGCCAAGAAAAACTCTGCAGTGCTCATGCCTCAAAAACACAAATACGGCTTGAGCTGCTTGGTCCCAGCTGTCGGCCGCACCTTGTGCAATTCTCTCGTTTATATTGACTACATAGGTTGACAATGGTGTGGAACCGTGATGTCAGGAAACCAGGAGGAAGCAAAAAAATATAGTTGTACATAATAAGGAGGCACTTGCGTACGTACGGCTATGGCCCTAGTGGGTCCCTACTGTCATCCATCAAAATAAAGTCATTTCCTGAATCCTCATGTTCGTTGACCATGTTAACAATGCTCAGCGCCACGGCGAGCGCAACAACTTGAAGGACGACAGAGAGGGCCTCGCGGCCCTACAGATGGTCTGATATAGCGTCCACTTCTCATTCAGGAAGCCAGGATCATCGGACACCTACGAGCATCTTCGAGAGACTAAGACGGCATGAAACAGTAAGGCCGCGCTTGGGAGCTCTGGTTTATTTCACACATGTACTAAGATATAAGTGTAGTTTACTCGTCATCGGAAACAACGCGTAAAATACAAGCGTAATGAAACCGAGGGCCCGAGGTCTGTAAGTAAAACCAACGGGTTACACGTGTAATTTGAGAGACTAGTGTATATTTTACTAATCGAAATCAACCAACCAAGCGCTTCCCCCGAGACCATCTGCTTTTATTTACAAGCGCCAGTTTTACAAGCGGTTTTGGTTGGAAAACGACGATCCAATCACGTCCTAAGATGATGAGTTGGTCGGAAGATCATATGGTTTCACGTCTAACCTACCCGACTTGTCATATAGGCTATGAATGAAATATAAGATGATGAACTTCTTAAGCACGGAAACAACAAAAGAGGATGGTCTTCTTAACAAGCAAATCACTGGCATTAGATCAACATGCAAAACAATACAAAGCATTATTCTCAGGAGGCATGGTGAACAGCTCGTGATGCCGCATGCCACAACATTCCAAGCTCAACTTTGCAATCAAACACAAGGCCTGGCATTACATAGACAATATTCAGAACAAACTCTTAAAATACCTTACATAAGTCAACATTCATGTGACTATGCATCTTAGCAGAGTAACTATTTACTTCTAAATTGAACACAGGAATAGGAAAAAAGGATCGACGCTGCTCACAGCAAAGGGCGTCACACTCAAAAATATCAAATGCATGTCTTCTGGCTAACATCAATGAGCAAATTTTGACAAGGTTTTCTAATTCCAATATATTAAACTAATGTCTTCTTTCTAACATCAATGATTAAACTTTGACAAGCATTTCCCATTCAAAATATGTAATGCCTATGATCATGGAGTCCTGTCATGGCTTCTTGTACTTGTTTGGGCACTTTTTGCCTAGTGCACTCCATGTGTTGTAGAGTTGCGTATGCTCTGTGCAGACTAGTCATGTCACCAGTGTCTACTAATACTCTATAAATCTTCTCGGTCATTCCTTCTGTAATGTAGCGCAAATAGTGACTGCTTCTTTCTGCAAAGTGGAACGACCAAATGGACCCAGTAATGCAGCTGTTTGCCTTGGACACATTGGCTCCTTTTGTGCAGTTCAACTAAAATCAAAGTCGGAATAAAATTGAGCTTTAATTTTGATATCCCTGTAAGCAACAATAGGCATAAGGGAAACAATTACTGAGAAATAACGGTTGATGACTTGTACTCCCAGAAGAAAAGCATCTACTGATCTACCTTATCTTAATGGGAAACAAAGAGGAGAGTAGAAATTATCCATCAGTGTGATTCATTCATATTGACTGAGACATTATCTTAACAATTCCTTGTTTCAACATGTATAAAGAACGACAAAGCAAAAAAGTACCATTCCTAAAACAATGCGACTGATTCATTTTAACAGAGACATTATGTCGGTGTACCAAAGTAGGGGCGCTCTTTTGTACCCCTTATTTGTGCACGAGCAGTCGGAGCCACGCCCATGGCCACACTTAAGCAGGGCAGAGCTAGGAAATCAAGGACACAAGACGGCCAAAGCAACACCGAGTCACAGCCGCAAAGAACAAGAGAGCGAGGTGGACTCCCCCGGCAAGACCCTTGACGGGGCGGACTCCACGGCCCCGGCAAGGACCTTGCCAGGGAAGCTTACCCGACGCCAGCAGAGCGCGCCACCCTTGAGCCCTAGTTTCTTGCCAGGGCGGCCTCCACGGCCCCGGCAAGGACCTTGCCAGGGCAGCTTACCCGACGCCAGCAGAGTGCGCCACCCTTGAGCCCTAGTTTTTCCAACACCGCCAACCACGTTGGGACCTTGGCTTGGGAGGCGCCTCCATGGTGGCATGCAGATATTTGTGAAGACAAGAAACACTCCAAATCAGAGGGGGAATAGAAGACGGCGAACCTTGGCAAGATCCTCGCCGAGAAAACCCACAAGACCCACGGCAAGGTCCTTGCCGGGGACGGCCGCAACGCCACGGCAAGACCCTTGCCGGGGCCCTGGCAAGGCCCTTGCCGTGGGTGTCTGTGAGGCCATAGCCAGGCCCGCACCCGCCAAGCTTCTGCCACTGCTCCCATGCAGCTGCCAGCCCACCAACTGGGCAGGCGCCTGCGTGTCAGCACGAGGCTTCTCGGCCAACTCAGCGCATGCCTACATGGTGGCATGCAAACCTTCATGAAGGCCCTACCACCGCACCACCTCAGCTGCCTGCCAGCCTACATGGCGTTGACCGCCTCACTGGCCCAGGCGCATGTCAAGGCAGGGCGAAGCGGCGGTAAAGTGGAGGGGACACATCGAAGGCTCATTAAATGCGTCTTGTCCCGTAATGGCTAGCGATAGGCTTAACCATAGTACCCCAATGCCACCTCATGTGTGCCACTGTGGCGATCCCCTTGCCTATAAAAGGAGGCCTGAGGCACCCAAGAGAAGGATTCATACCCTTGGACAAGTTACACTCATTGTAGCTAGCTCTAGAACTCCAAGAACACAGATATACACATCAAATCGGGACTAGGGTATTACGCATCCTTGCGGCCCAAACCTGGGTAAATGACCCGTGTGCTTGTGCTGACTGCTAGTCCTGATCTCCTCACGACCCCGCGCCCCGCAACCATAGTAGGGATTCTTGTGATTCCATAGGTGTCATTTCCACCGACATCTTTGGCACGCCAGGTAGGGGGCGCAGTAGTGAGAATCTGGTTTAGTAGCTAGTAGCACAATTCTTCATCGCCATGGCTTCCAAGGAAGAAGGCGGCCAAGCGAGCAACTCCGTCACCAGGTGCAGCAAACGTTCACACGACGACAAGAAAGCTAAGTCATGCAAAAACTTTGAGTATTCCTTTTTATACAAGGTTATCTTCCTCGGAGATCTTTCCTCTGTATGGGGAACCTGCACGCAGTGGGGCCCTTCCGTTATTGGCAATGCTCTTGGTCTGTTTCGAGTCCGCTCAACAGATCGAGCGGCTGCGTCGAGAGCGGCAGGGTGGCCTTCCGCTATTGGCAACACTCTCGTTCTGCCTCGAGTCCGCTCGACAGTTCGAGCGACCGCGCTAAGAACGGCAAGGTGGTTCGCACGGCAGCAAGCACACCCTGCTGGCCGCTAAAGGATTCGTCCTTCAAAGCGCAGTGGTTTGGGTTTACGCGCCGGCAAGCCTACCAAGTAAACATAGGGTGGACGTACAGAGAAAGGTTGAACAGGGAAATAACATGCATCATATTAAAAGTACTGCAGAGTTATATTACACCAATTGTTGTTGTGGTTCTAACTAAAGATATGAATTGTCTTGGTCATGAACCTGCAGCGGCAACAAGAAATAGGGCGCTTAGTCCCGGCGCTGGCCCTCCAACCTCCGGATTCCGTCAACGCGGCTGATGATGGGCTCGATGCGCTCCTCGAGCATCGTGAGGTCCGCATCGCCCGACAACCTGTCCAACGCGGCGTTGAAGTCGAGGCTGGGGTTCCAGTACGCCAGTTTGGTGAGAACCTTGGTCATGGCGCCCCGGCAAAGTGTCTGAGCCTTGTCGGCCAGGGAGCTCGCCCGATTGGAGTGGAGCCGCTCCAGAGCCCCAAGAACGCCCTCGAAGAACAAGGTCAGCTTGGCATGGGGGTTCGTGCCCGGTTCCGGGGCGTACCTCACTTCCGGCATCTTCATGTCGGCCAACTGCTTGGTGATCCTGTTGGCAACGTCGGCGAGGCGGCCGATCCAGATTTTATCGCCCTTCACGGAATCTGCGTGGTTGGCGGCGTCGTTCTTCCGCAGCTGCTTCTCCTCCGCCAGGCTCTTGGTCAGGGCCCCCTCCCGGGCTTTGGCCTCCCGGGCTTTGGTCAGAGCAACAAAGTTTGACTTCAGTCAAATCTAATATGCGGAGTAAATAAAAATGGAGGGCCACTACGTCCATCCGGGTTTTTAGTCCACACCATTTTTTAATCAAAGTTAATAGCTGGACAAATAAAATTACAGGGGAGCTGGAGACAAAGTTGTGAGAAGGCTTAGAAATCAATACAAAACTTATGCTCTTAGTACCAACATCGATCCTTCTTCGAGGAAACATTTGGTTCATAGCCAATTGTGTGATAAAATTGTACCAACATGAAAGACGACTGCGTCTCCAACGCAACCAAGGTGAACTGACGAAGGATATCATCTTTGTGGGTAACAAGCAAAGAGCACTGATGGAAGACAACTTGTTTTTCATTGAAAACCGATCAGCTTCACCAGCCGATGCAACCATGAGGCGTAACCATGAGCATCGATAGGTCATCGTGGTGATGCATCATCCATTTGGCATCAAGTTTGGGTGAGGCACCTATGAAGTTCGACAAATCCTCACTATGGTCTGTTTCTTCTTAGTAATCAAGCTCGAGGAAGGAAGAACCACGTGGCAGAGGACAGTGAGGCGGAACAACAATGGCCATCCAATTTTGTGTAGTTCCACTAAAATTGAGGAGGACATGCCCGGGTATGGAGATACACATCGTTGTTTCCAAAAATATAAAAAAGGGATATAGTGTTGTTACTTTGTTTTACAAGATTAACAACGACATCTCAATTGTCAATAAGAATTAATGAAAAGTACACCAACAAACAGAAGCTTCATGATTATCTTGATGGAAACTAAACCAGGATACCCGAGAAAAAAAGCATTTCTTCATTTAACCAGTGATAGTATTAGATTAGCAGCAGCAATAGGAGCATATGGACAATGACCGCACAACCACCATGTACTTTTTTTCGAAACAACATGTATACCTCCACCGACGCATAAATCAGGACAACTTTTCGAGTGGCATTTCCTCTATAATAGTAGGTGACGTTGGACCAGCCGACAAACCCTAGCTACTATACATGGGGAGTTGGGGAGTAGTCGCATAGAAGAAAACCCGCATGCAGCAACTTGGGGAGCTGGACCAGCACAAGGAGTTATACCTCAGGTGGGCGAGATGTCACTTAGGCGGGCGGGCAGGATCTGCCCACACGACGGCAGCGAACAAGGGCGTGGAGGACCTTCGTTCGTGCCAGCGCCGACTCCGAGAGGACGGTTGATAACCAACAAGTATAGGGGGTCAATTACTAAAAAAAGGGCTGCTAGTGGCGCACCTGTTTTCGCTACTAATGGCGCACTACAGGTGCGCCACTAGCACCACGCCATTAGATTTTTTTTCTAATGGCGCACCCAGGTGCGCCATTAGAATAGCCCACGGTGCGCCATTAGTAACAATATTTTTTCAATTTTTTTTTAAAAAAAAATTAACTTTTTTTTCGTTTTTTTCTTAATCTCAATTCACTATGGCTTAATCTCGGGTCAATATGCTTAATCTCAGGTCAAATCGCACTCCGTGGTCAAACTTCCCAAAAGGTCACCCATCCTCACACTACTCCAGCCCAAGCACGCTTAACTTCAAAGTTCTATCCAACCCCAGCAACAGCTCACTTCACAGGCACTTGTTGATATATCTAGCATATCAATCCTATTATACCTTGTTGATGTCTAGGACTTTGTTCATGTTCATGACTATGATGAAATTTTGAAAAATATTTCAAACTTCCCGGTCATATTACGTATCATTTTTTGAAAAAAAAAATTCAAAAAAAATTTCAAAACCAATTTTTTTTTCTGTTACTAGTGGCGCACCACATCCACGGTGCGCCACTAGTAAGTTTGAATTTTTTGCCTCTAGATCTTGAAAGCCCCGTAACTTTTTTTCTGTTAGGTTTTTGGGGATTTTAAAAATGTTTAACAGGGTTCTCCCGGTTAAATTTGGATGTAACTTTTCGAGTAGATGATTTTTCATATAAAAAACTTTTTCATCCGAGTTCGTATGCAAAAGTTATGCCCATTTTACAAATTTCCAGAGAGATTTTGCAAATAAAGTCGAAATTCATATTTGTAAATTTTCCCAACAACTAGAGCACATATCACATGGGAAACTTATTTTCTTTTATTTTTTTGACATTTCCATCATTTTCTTTTATTTTTTTCAAAACTGAAAAGGCGATCCACAGGGGAGGGTGCATTCGGTGTTGGGGCAAGTTAGTAATGGCGCACCTGGGGGTGGTGCGCCATTACTAGTTAAACTAGTAATGGCGCACCACACCCACGGTGCGCCATTACTAGTTTTGAAAAAAAAATAAAAAAATTAATTTTTTTTGAAATTTTTTTTGAAAAAAACTTAGTAATGGCGCACCAGTGGACAGTGCGCCATTACTAGTTAAAACTAGTAATGGCGCACCGAGTCATGGTGCGCGATTAGTAACAAAAAATTTTCTTTTTTTTACTTTGTTTCAAAAATACTAATGGCGCACGACGGATGTGGTGCGCCATTACTATGTCAATTAGTAATGGCGCATTATACAATGGTGCGCCATTAGTAACAAAAAATTTTATGTTTTTTTTCAAAACTACTAATGGCGCACCACACACCTGGTGCGCCATTAGTAATATATTACTAATGGTGCACCGAGACATGGTGCGCCATTAGAATATAGCAATGGCGCACCACATCACAGGTGCGCCATTAGTGGCCATTCCATCTATAGCCCTTTTTGTAGTAGTGTGCTCATCTACGTGTTCGTGGAGGTGGTGTGGAGTGGTGCTTGGCTAGGATTCAAGACGGGGAGCGCTATATATAGCCGGAGCGAGGGGGGAACATGTCGCCGCCGGAGCTCTCTGAACACGTGGTGAACAGCGACGAGAAGCTCCAATGCGAGGGGGAAAACGCTCAGCGTCAACACAGAAGCTTGCCCACGCTCGCGGACGAGCACAGGAGGCGATTGGAGAAGCGGACAAGTGCACGCGTGCACTGTGGTGTTTTGGCCGCGACATGCCCGTGCTTGTTGCGGCAGCTCCGACGTCAGCGAGCGCCAGGGAGCGGTCAAGGGTGATGGGTCGGTGCTTGTGGTGCGATGCGGCAGTCGGTGGCGAGCGCTAGAACGAGCACGCGCAAAACAGAGAGCAAAGCGCCAGCTAGAGCGCGTCGAGACGCTGTCAGGCGCTGTGTCCACGCGTGGTCACCAAGCTGGCATGGTCAAAACAACGCCCAGGAGCGGCCAAACCTTGTCTACACGCTCGACTGTGTAGTGTTTAGTCTAGGGGAGTTGATGGTTCATGCCCAGGCCGACCAGACTTGACTCTACTAAGCTAACAAGTTTCTAACAAGTTTCTGTCTAGAAACTTGGTCGCCAAGTTTGGCCACCTTCTATAAGGCCATTAGGGCTGATCTCCTGGGGTTTAGGGTTCTTAGGAGGGTGTTTAAGCTCAAGAAAGATCAAGGCTAAAAGCTCAAGGAAACATGTACTTGCTGTACAAAGTGCATTTCTGGTCCAAAAGTGAAAAGATTTTCTACAGCAAAAATATTACAAAAAGTGATGCAATATTTTTGCATGGGAAGGTGTGCCAAGGTGCTAAGAATATTTGGGAATTATGTCATATTTTTCTGAGAAATAAAAATTGAGGTTGCTTTGGAGCACAAGTTTCTGAGGTGAGTTTCAGAGAGAGAAATGAATATTTTTCTTTTATGAAAAATATTCATTATATTATTTTGAGGATTGATCAGAGGAATAAATAGGATAGGTCACTTGGGTGAAAGTCAAGGATATGCCCAAGTGCCAAGTCCATTTGAAATGATTCAAACTCCAATTCAAATCAGGGCAAAAACCACGATAAAAACCAAGTCCGGAAAGAGAGAGAAGGCAAGTCCGGAAAGAGAGAGAAGGCAAAATCCAGGCTGTCGCAGTGCGTATAATCCATGGACTCAACATTAGTCATAAAGAACTCACATACTTATTGCAAAAATCGGTTAGTCTTCAAAACAAAGTACTACGCGCATGCTCCTAGGGGGGTAGATTGGTAGGAAAAGACCATCGCTCCTCCCCGACCGCCACTCATAAGGAAGACAATCAATAAATACCTCATGCTCCAACTTTGTTACATAACGGTTCACCATACGTGCATGCTACAGGAATCACAAACTTCAACAAAAGTATTTCTACAATCCACAACTACCCACTAGCATGACTCTTATATCACCATCTTTATATCGCAAAACTATTACAAGGAATCAAACATATCATATTCAGCGATCTACAAGTTTATGTAGGATTTTATGACTAACCATGTGAATGACCATTTCCTGTCATCTCTCTAAATAGATATAAGTGAAGCAAGAGAGTTTAATTCTTTCTACAAAAGATATGCCCACGCTCTAACAAATATAAGTGAAGCAAAAGAGCATTCTACAAAAGGCAGTTTTCTATGTGAAGAGAAACAGGCAATCCAAACTTCAAATGATATAAGTGAAGCACGTGAAGCATTCTATAAAGTCATATTCAAAAGATTTAAGTGAGGTGCAATGAGCATTCTATAAATCAACCAAGGACTATCTCATACCAGCATGGTGCATAAAATAAAAGTGAAAACTAAATGCAAAAGACGCTCCAAGACTTGCACATATCGCATGAACGAAACGAATCCCAAAACATACCGATACTTGTTGAAGAAAGAGGGGATGCCTTCCGGGGCATCCCCAAGCTTAGACGCTTGAGTCTCCTTGAATATTCACTTGGGGTGCCTTGGGCATCCCCAAGCTTGAGCTCTTGCCTCTCTTCCTTTTCCTCATATCGAGACCTCCTCGATCAAACACGTCATCCACACAAAACTTCAACAAAAAACTCGGTAAGATCTGTTAGTATAACAAAGCAAATCACTACTCTAAGTACTGTTACAAACCAATTCATATTTTGTTTTTTCCTTGTGTCTACTGTAATATAGCTTTTCCATGGCTTAATCCACTGATAGAAAATGATAGTTTCATCAAAACAAGTAAACTATGCATCAAAAACAGAATCTGTCAAAAACAGAACAGTCTGTAGCAATCTGAACATTCACCATCCTTATGGTGCCCAAACAATTCTACAAAAATTAGGAAAAATAAATAATTTATAGAAAGACAGTGCAAAAAGAATCAGAACCGTTTGACGTTCCAGTAAAAAGTGTTAAATCGCGCACTACAGGCAAAGTTTCTGTCCTGCACTGCACAAACCAACAAGCATTGTAAACATCCTAAAGGAAAACCTTGGCACATTATTTTTATAATACAATGGAATTGTACAAGGGGATAATTATTTTTGATGAAAAGTTTCTGTAATTAAGATTCACAAAGTTTTCGTGAGCATGAACAAAGTTCAAGGAGCTCTCCCACTTGCTTGTCTCTCTCACTTTCACTTTCCTTTTTGAAAAGTTTTGGGTTCCCCTCTTTATTTTATTGTTTTTAAACTATATAAAAGCACTCAACAGAAATAAATGACTCACTAAAACTTCCGGGTTGTCTCCCTGGTAGCGCTTTCTTTAAAGCCATTAAGCTAGGCATATAGTGCTCAAGTAATGGATCCACCCGGATCCCAAGGTATCAAAGCCAATTTTAATTAACAATGATTTGTGATTTAGTAGTGAGCACAAAGTAACATACGTCATGCAACAACGAAGTCTAACTCTCTTCCTATGCATCAGCATGTCATAAAAGAACAATTCATGCACACCAAGTAAAGTCCAATGCATAGTATAAGCAGTTTCTTGAAATTTTATCATATTGGAAACATAGAGAGGTGGAGATATAGTTCCTCTCTCATAATAATTGCAAGTAGGATCAGCAAGCACATGCATATTATATCTATCAAAATCATCATGTGTAGTAGTAAAACGCAACCCATCAATATAATCCTTAATAAGGGCAAACTTCTCCGATATAGTGCAGTCGGGAGAATTCAAAAGGATAATAGGACTACCATGCGTGGGTGCAATAGCAACAATTTCATGTTTAACATAAGGAACTATAGGGAGTTCATCTTCATAAGCATAATTCATATTGGCATCTTGGCCACAAGCATAGCAAGCATCATCAAAAAGGGATATTTCAAGAGAATCAACGGGATCATAGCAATCATCCTTCGGTAAGCACGAAAGGAAATTAAACAATGTATGAGTTGAAGAGTTACTCTCATTAGAAGGTGGGCACGGGTAGCTAATCCGCTCTTCCTCCTTTTGTTCTTCGCTCTCCTCATCATCTTTTTCATCCAATGAGCTCACAATTTCTTCAAATGCTTCTTCCATAGACTCCTGCAAAATATTAGTCTCTTCTTGGACAGCGGAGACTTTCTCAATAAATGCATCAATATCGGAGTTGTATTCATAATTCTCATAACAATATTTAAGTATAGCAAAATTTGCAGGTCTGTAAACAACATCATAAAGATTTTCACACTCTTTAAACAAAGATTCAATCTCATAAGCACCCATAAAAGCAATGCATTCTTCTATTTGTTCCACATCATAGTAATAATATATACCATTAGCATAAGAAGCTAAGGTTTCATTATCATTAAATTTTCATGAAAAGGGAAGGTGTGGAGCCTTCATCCTAGAGCAACAAGTATAATCATATCTCAAGCATAGTTCCCGATCATACCAACGCAACATATGAATTGATCCCATAATAGTTTCCCTTTTTGTGTCAAGCTATAATCCCTAAAGTATTCACGTTGATCCAACATGTCTCCCATAACATAATTGAATGGGGTTTTCTCAGGATTATCAGAGTAGTACATAATATTTTACACATAACCAGCATCGAGGGTTTTAGGACGTTCCCCATATCCATGAGTAGCAAGTACATCTAATTTTTTTGGCACTTCATGTTCCATATCCACAACTGAAGATAGAGAACAACTTAGAACAGCAAATAAAAGTTACTTAGTGATAAAGCAAACAAGCACACACAAGAATATTCACCCCACGCTATGTTTCCCCGGCAACGGCGCCAGAAAAAGGTCTTGATAACCCACAAGTATAGGGGATCAATTGTAGCCTCTTTCGATAAGTAAGAGTGTCGAACCCAACGAGGAGCTAAAGGTAGAACAAATATTCCCTCCAGTTCTATCGACCACCAATACAACTCTATGCACGCTTAATGTTCGCTTTACCTAGAACAAGTATGAAATTAGAAGTACTTTGTAGGTGTTGTTGGATAGGTTTGCAAGATAATAAAAGGCACGCAAATAAAAAGTAGGGGCTGTTTAGATGAATATACAACTAAGTTAATTTTAGTAGAGAGCTTTTTGTCACGAGAAAGTTATTTGTCCCTAGGCAATCGATAACTAGACCGGTAATCACTATTGCAATTTTATTTGATGGAGAGGCTTAAGCTAGCATACTTTCTCTTCTTGGATCATATGCACTTATGATTGGAACTCTAGCAAGCATCCACAACTACTAAAGATCATTAAGGTAAAACCCAACCATAGCATTAAAGCATCAAGTCCCCTTTATCCCATACGCCACAACCCGCTTACTGGTTTATGCTTCTGTCACTCAAGCAACCCACTATAAGCGAATCATGAACATATTGCAACACCCTACAGCAGGAATACCTCACGCTTGCATGACACGGAGGGAACAATATGACAGCACCAATAATAAAACATGCAACTCAAACCAATCACGATCATCAATTAAGCCATAGGACAAAACAGATCTACTCAAACATCATAGGATAGCCATACATCATAGGGAAATAATATATAGCATTGAGCACCATGTTTAAGTAGAGATTACAACGGGTAAAAGAGAGGTTACACCGCTGCATAGAGGGGGGAAGAGTTGGTGATGAGGGCGGTGAAGTTGTTGGTGTAGATCGCGGTGATGATGATGGCCCCCGGCAGCGCTCCGGCGCCACCGGAAGCAATGGGGAAAGAGTCCCCCTTCTTCTTCTTCTTCTTCCTCGACCTTCTCCCTAGATGGGGGAAGGGTTTCCCCTCTAGTCCATGGCTTCCATGGCTTGGGAGGGGCAAGAGCCCCACCGAGATTGGATCTGTCTCTCTGTCTCTCTCTGTTCCTGCGCTCCTGGATTCTGCCCTTTCACCGTTTCTTTTATATCCGGAGATCCATAACTCTGATTGGATTGAAACCTTCATCCAGATTTTCTCCGAAAATTAGCTTTCTTGCGGCCGAAGTAGAGCAGCAACCGCCTTACGGGGTGCCCACGAGGGTCAGGGGCGCGCCTGCCCCTCTGGGGGGCGCCCCCTGCCTCGTGGCCCCCTCAGGCACCATCTCGCGTTGATTCTTCCTCCCAAATGTCACAAATATTCCAAAAATATTCTCCGTCCGTTTTATCCCGTTTGGACTCCGTTTGATATGGGGTTTCTGCGAAACATAAAACATGCAACAAACAGGAACTAGCACTGGGCACTGGATCAATATGTTAGTCCCAAAAATAGTATAAAAAGTTGCCAAAAGTGTATG
Source organism: Triticum aestivum (assembly GCF_018294505.1). Taxonomy (NCBI): domain Eukaryota; kingdom Viridiplantae; phylum Streptophyta; class Magnoliopsida; order Poales; family Poaceae; genus Triticum; species Triticum aestivum. Next base: position 45,615,598 of record NC_057798.1, on the reverse strand, counting down.
AAAGTTGAATAATATTGGCTTGGAACAATCAAAAATTATAGATACGACGGAGACGTATCAACGGTGCGCATCGGCTTCCTCCATCGCCGACGGTGACAACGTCAACGCTACACCTCCTCACCTCTCACGGCGAACGGGATTCGGCCGGATGTGTGACCACCGGTGAGGAGAGAGATAGAGTGGACATTGTCATCTTGTTTTGATATGGAGATGGTGAGAGAGCGAGACGCGAGAAACTCTATCAAACAAGAGGCTATAATGGAGTAAAAAAATCTCTCCATAGCAGTGGTTTTAAATAGAATACGCGCGTTCCTGGAAAAAAGAAACGAAAACTGGCGGACAATTTTTTAACGTACCAAGAAAGAAAACTCGATCAAAAACACACCCCCGCTTCCAGGTCGCGAGAGTCGTCGCGCACACACACATAGACATAGACATGCATATCCGTGTTTACGTAAAATTCCATTTCCATCTCCATCTCTAGTCATATTTGTCCAACTGGACATTATTTACATTGTTAATTATATATGCAGCAATATTAACGTACAACATCTCTTGTTTGCGGGCGTCCGGACTGCTGCCATTGCCGCTCCTGACCAACCCGAACCCTCTTCATCACCCGCGCGTGCTTCCCGCCTAAAACAGTCAGTTCCACATTCATGCCCGGCCAGAGCGGACGCGACATCTCACTAGCACCGGCATTGAAGCGGCGCGCCGGCCGAGAGAGTGTCGCCCGCGCCGCTTCCTAGTGCACGCGACTGCTCTGCGTTCAAAGGTCGCAATAACCGGCCACAACATGCATGTAAAAATTTCTTGGGAGTCCGTGCTATAGCTAGCTGTCCTCCGCCAACTTGTTAATCTCTTCCAGTAGTGCTAGTACTCCATGGCGCGATCCATCGACAAGCAGGCGGGAAAGTTATCATATACTCGGTTTGCGGTGAGTGGCATGCCGAGTGACCGTGTGGGGTCGAGCCGTGGAGGAGGGTGAGACACGAACGCGATAGACGTGATTTAAACGTTGGTTTTGCTTGATGGCGCGATCCAATGAAAAGAAACATTGGTTTCTCTCTGTTTCCATTTTTTCTCCGGAAAAACGGAAACTTTCCACTCCATTTTCATTCCTACTCCAAGGTTGCCCCATTACAACATTCCATCAAATACAAAGGAAAACTAACACGCATGTTGATGCATCTCAATGATTCACATATCATAGCCAATATTTACTTCACAACTAAAGACAAAAGTTGTGAGAGCGTGTACGAAAGAAAAACTACTGATGGGGTCACTACGACTTAAACCCTAAACCCTAAATAGGATTTAATTTCCTGGCTAGGTAGAACCTGTTGAAGGAAAGATGGCTGGCACCCTCGGATCATATGATGCTTTTGTGCAGTTCCACTAAAATCGAGTTGAGCATCCCTGATGGCAAAGATATTGAAGAAGTGTGATTAGAATAATAGAACTGGCACTAGTTCATGAGACATAAACTCATCACAAGTAGAAGCCGGTAGAAGTAGAGAAAGATCGACATGGAGATGGAGCTACGTGGGGAGTTGCGGCAGTGGAGCAAGCCGCCTCCAAAAGGAAGATGGACTACCTGGGACATCGGGCTGTAGCTAGAAGGGCGGTTGGGATGCGGCATCGGCCCATACCGCGGTGACCCTCGATTGGGATGCACCGACTGTGGGTTTTCTCCCTCACCGATGTTGACCGTGTCTACGCAGAACATTGTTCCCTTCCCCCAGTTGCGGGATCAGGCCTGATATGTGACCAGCAGTGTGGCCACTGTCGTTCTATGCTTGTGAAGAGAGCAACCCAAGCAAGCAGACTTGTAGCTTAGGCTCCTGCTAGTGTATATATAGTGGTTTTCTTTTTCTCTCCATATCAACCATTTTATATTGTGTACGTGTCATTGAAGAGTGAAATGATGGTTGCTTCTTCCGACTAACTTACTTTGTGATTTGACTGCTCCTTAGTGGCCCCTACACGTACTCCCCCTACGTATATGCAACAGTCACACGTACACTTGATGCAAAAATGCGCGCGATGCCCTAATGCATGCATGTCCGAGCACACGACGGAACACACACAGTCATGCTCAAGTGCTCAACCTACACGGGCATGCACACACATACTCAGCCAGGGTGAACTAGTGATCGTATAAACACCGGAAAATGTATATATTGAGCGCAATGAGCGTTATTATGAAGTCCACTAACCATATTTTTACAAATATACAGTGATAGACAGTGTATTTATCTCGTTTGAAATTAATCCATATTAACCGGAGAGGAGGCAGTATGGACTAGCATTATTTTGTTGTGTCCCATCAACTTGCCAAACGAGGAGAAGCTTACAGGACGGGAGAAGCTTGTGCGCGGTGGCTCGCAGGACAAGGAGAAACTTTTGACTAATGCAAGCTCTCCCTCGCTCAGGCTGTGGACGTGCAGCAGTTAATTCGGTGTTAGATTGCCAGAAGCATACACTATACTAGTACTATTATTGTTCGACTTCCCGAAGAGGCGAACAGCCAAGCGCAAAGTTTACTAGTACTAGTACTACTACTATAGTCTATAGAGGTATGTATTATACTAGTACTAGAAACCGGATGGAGGAGCGTCTGCACTCTTATTATATTTTTAAAATGTGATAAAGCAATCTTCAAGACATTTGGTTCTCTTCAAGGGTTCTTGCATGTGATAATGGAAGTTGATTGCATGGAACACTCACCACAATTCTCGCTCAATTCTGGCTCATATCCTGTTACAAATAGGAGCGCTCGGTATTATTTCCTCTTTTTTTGTTATTCAGCATGTAAACAGGTCAGCAACCTTGCAGCGCATCTTTTTGCGAACCGTGCTTGCTGCACTTTGAATGTGGCCGAGAGCTGGCTTGATGAAACACCTCGCTTCCTACTTCTTTTTTTATGGGGTACCTTGCTTCCTAGTGACCAGTGTCTTGGTTGATCGTCCTAAGAATGCTTATATATGAATAAAGCTCCCTCATTTACCCGCAAAATAGATTAAGCCATATTAACTGTAAAGGAGGGAGTATGGACTAGCACTACTTTTTGGTGTGTCCTGTCAACTTGCTGAACGAGGAGAAGCTTGCAGGACAAGGTGAAGGCCTTTTGACTAATGCAACCTACCCTCGCCCAGGCGGTGGACATGCATCAGTTCATTCGGTGTGAGATTGCCAGAGGCATACACTGTAGTACCAACATGCGGAGTACCATCATTGTTCAACTTCACGAAGAGGCGAAGAGCCAAGCGGAAGGTTTAGTAGTACGAGTAGTACTACTACTAGAATCGCATGGTGGAGAGTCTGTACTCTTACTTTTTTAATCTCTGATAAAGTAAACATTTATTCGGGATAAGGGCGGAAAACGGCAGCCCAACATGTAATGATGATATCGATCAACCATGCTCGAATATATCTTGGCCTCCGTGCGAGCCCGTCTATGTATTCTCGCTCCTCGTCTCTCTCAAGGAACGGCGGGTTGGCCATTTTGCCGTCAATTGAGATCGGTTTGCTCAGACTGCGGTCCCACATGTTAGTGATATGCCAAGAGGAGGTGCGTTGACCGACTGGCCATACGCATACTTAGTTTTGCACCTTCATACTACTCCCTCCGTCACAGTTTACAGGACACGCTTCATTATGATGCATTTCTCTCAATGCATTTCCACCACCAGAGGGATAGACGCGTTTGGTTTAACGCTCAATTAATTAGGGCGTGGTAACCGCAATCAAGTCCACAATTTTCTCTCGATGTACTACGGAGTGGAGTAAGTGCATGCATGTGTGTACGCATTATTTCCTCTAGTAATAGATGTCGTGCTATAACTACCAATGCTATTTTTAGGCCGATCGCTAGTCGCCTTGGTCCTAGAGATTTTTTCTTTTTCTGAAGTGCCCTCTATAAACAGTGACGGATGGAGTAATATGAGCGGATTCAAAGAAGAGCGTATTGATGGTTGCTTCTTCCGAGCAACTTACAGTGGGAAAGGTGGGGCTTATGATTTGATTGCTCATTACTCACTATTAATGCGGCGCAACGACCGGGCTGAGTATCCCATGTGGTTGTGCACTACCCCCTCGGTTCTTAAATATACCCCAGAGTATTTGTCTTTCTAGAGATTTCAACGAGTGACTACTCAAATATTTGTCTTTTTAGAGATTCAAATGGACTACTACATACAGATGTATATAGGCATATTTTAGAGTGTAGATTCACTCATTTTGCTTCGTATGTAGTCACTTGTTGAAATCTCTAGAAAGACAAATAGAGTATTTAGGAACGGAGGGAGTACACATATGAAGCAAAATAAGTGAATCTACACTCTAAAATATGCCCATTTGAAATTTGTAAAAAGATAAATATTTAGGAACGAAGGAGTATAATTTTGTGCATGGCACATGGACCCGGATGTTGAAGAGGCTTTTGGCAATGCTATCAAGCTTCCAGCATTTGTTTACATAATTGACGTACTATACAAATAATTTCTCAGCGACATGAAATTGTACAATGGTGTGAACTTTTAGCTTTTGTTTTGTGTGTCTTGCCATCGATGCTCTTTCGGAAACAATAAAAAACTAACTTCCTTGCTAATGCATCTCAATTATTAGCAGATTAGAGCTAATATTTAATCACAACTTAAGACAAAGTTGTGAGAAAGTGTTAAATTAAAATTGATCCATGCTTTCATTGGCAGCAACGTCCCCCCAGCTCTGTCTAAATCAACAAGGCACGTTGGGGAAAAAGTAGCTGTCTGGAGCATGCAACATTCCGATCATTTTGTGCAGTTCCACTAAAATAGAGCTGAGTGTCCCTGTTCCAAAGATATTAAGTGTGATTACGATAATAGAGGACTGCTGATGAAACAATAAACACACAAATAGAAGCTGGTCACCTTTGCAGACTCTCTTAAGACTAACTAGTTGGAGAAGATTAGGCTCGGAGTTGGATGAGGAGGATAGAGCAAAACCAATCTCCCTTTGTGCAGTCGCACTGAAATGTAGAGACATTGCCCGTGTGACATTTTAGTACAACTGCAGAAAACACTCTTAAGAAAAAAGTGATTTGTGCAGTTCACCAATAGGTCGCAATAGCAACGAGGTGAAATGGATAGCCCTGTTTGTAAAAAAGAGGTAGATAGGAAACAATTACTAGCCAATAACAGTTGATGACACATGCGACGACAAAAAAGAAGCATATTCCTTGTCCTAAGGGAAGATAACAACACGGTTGTGTTTATCTAGAACGGTGTGAGGACGAGATTGCAATATGGAAAGTACGTCTGACGAGCTACGTTTTGGGCAAAGAACTATGGAAGATCCACATGCAGCGATGTGGGCAGACGGGCAGTGGAGCAAGGCCGGAGGGGATACTTGGAGGTCGTCGGTATGTAACTAGGTGAGCGGCGGCGGGCGGAATCTGCCCATACTGCGACAGCGAGCAGGTGGCATAGGCCCTACCGCCCCAGAGCTTGGTCAGAGAGAATAGCGTATGTCGCAGATTGGGACGTGCTGCCTCGGCGCCATCAAACGGAGAAACGATGCACATCCTCCCTTTCCGTCGGCGGACGGGATGCGGCCGGATCAGTGACCAACGATGAAAGAGAGAGAGAGGCTACCGCAGCCTTGTGTGAGATACTCTGAAGAGAGACAAACCAGGCAGGCAGGCTCCATTGTATATAGTGGAGCGGACTACCTTTTTCTCCATAAAAATCATTTTATATTATGTGTACGCGCCATTGAGCGATATAACTTTATTTAAAAATAACGCGCCAACGCATCAAGTCGAACTTTGTTTCATGCACGTGTGGTACACGACCTCCGTAGGTAAACAACTGTTACACGCATTCAAATTATCACGTGGGCTGTCATTTCGTACATAAATGAGCTCCACCGTGTACACGCGCGGGTGTGGCTGGGCACGAAGCATGAGTACATGCACGGTGCACCTGTTCTCTTCTTGTATACGCACACCACCTACGTGGGGTTGTGTGAGAGAGATACAAATGTAGAGAGATAGTGTGTGGGTTCATGAGAGTTTTTTTGGGGGGGCGGGGTTCAATTAAAAAATGTAACATATGCAATGTGTGTGAAATAGAGTCCTGGATATATCATATATATAGAGGGGGGCAATCCACGAGAAGAGAGTGGAGGTATCATCGGCTTGAGGTGTCCATAGAATCAAAGAGAGGGATGATATGTGTGTGTGTGTGCGCGCGCGATCGATAAAGAGTGCCATCAAATTTGTGTGTGCCCACATCAAAGATATAGAGTGGCTGGCCTATTGGAACATGAGAGGGGACAGGTGCATTTTGCCTTTGTGGCATGGATACCTACCTACAATGCTCGACAATCGGTGTGTGGTGGGGGGAGGCCTAATTAACTATAGAGGTATAATGGCTGGTATATGTGTGGAGTAGGAGAGAGGCCTACCTCATGTATTAAGGGAGATCAATCTACCTCATGTATTAAGGGAGATTGATCGGCATCCATGCATATGTGTAGGAGAGGAATAAGGTTGGGAGAGAGACAGAGCTAGAGTGTTGGAGGGGGTGGTAGTGGAGTTGCTTCTAACAAATGGTTGGATAGGCTTGCTAGACAAACGGAGGGCACGCCTGCAATATCAATAAGAAAGGGGATGGCTGCCTGTCTGTGCACGTGCGTGTGAGAGAGGGTCAGGAGGCATGCACGAATGATGAGGGGGACGATATGGCTGTGGTAAGCAGACATAACTACATAGGAAGATCAATCGTCCTTTGTTAGAGAAATGAGAGACATAACTTGTGAGGTACGTCGATCGATTGGGGGGGGATAGTTAAAGTTGACCTAGGTATATGTTGGGAGATCGATCAGTATACATGCATGTGTGTGTTAGAAGCAAATGAGGCACGGGGAGAAGGATAGAGAGAGGGATGTATCTAGGAGGTGGTGCGAGAGGCATACTATATCGAGGGGGGAGGAGTGTGCGAGTACGAGATTGATGAAAGAGTGGTGGGAGTGAGGCATGGATGGTGATAAGAGAAGAGGCGAAGCTTGTGTTTATGCTAGGCACAGCTGGCTTGAGAGGCATATCGATCAATGTTTGTCGTAGAGAAGGAGCTCGGGGGGCCTACACAAACCGTGGGTGAACGACCTAAAGTGAAAAGACAAATTTGCACGATGGAGCTAGAGAATGCTGAGGGAGGGTAAGAGGGATGCGGGCATGTGCATGCATGAGAGAAAGTTAGCGCTAGCTACAAAGATAAGAGGATTGTGTGGGTGTAAAAGATGAATAGAGATCATACTTCATTATAAAAAGCGAATTTGTATATTTGAAGAATTTATCATAGTGTTTTAAACCGACGCATGTGTGAATATATGTAACGGTGATATACATGGTGTGGTTATGAACATGTTATACTACATATAATATATTTTATCTCTACTCTTATAAAAAATGGATTTGTTGATGATGGTGTGCCTGCCATCCTGCAATATAGGCTGTCCGATTTATATCTGACGAATAGGAAGGAAACTATGGCAATTTTGAAAAAATATACCCACATCCCTCTCCATATTTGCAAATTAGGCCTCCCCTTGATCATGTTGATGTTCTGTGGAACGCATGGGCATCTTGCTAGTACTACGTATAATATATAGAACATTGACTATAATTTGGGCTAATGTGTGGCTTTTGCAACTCAGGTCTAAATACTTGTCATAATATAGGGGGCGGGGCACTATACTTTGTGTGATAAACACGGTGTACGCATGGAACATGGTTTAGATTATGAATATATAGTTAGTACATCAAATGCACTATTATTTGGAATCAACATCAAGTGTATTCAAAAAATAGAATTTGAGTTCATGTAGTAAACATAGTTCATATCTATCTCTATAGTAATCATGTGGTGTGTTATTAAGGTAATACACGAATGATGGTTGAAATTGGCAACAATCATGATTGTAGATTCTTATTGAAATAGAGAAATGAATTCAAATTCAGTTCGAATTGCGGCGGTAGTATAGACATTTGGAATGCACTAAAATGTTGGTATGAGTAGGTTACATGCATTATACAGCAAGCGAAAAAATTTAATTGGGCATAACATGGATTCGTACTCCCTCCTTCCATCTATATAGGGTGTAATGCGTTTTTAAGACCGCCTTTGACTATTGACGAGATTAATAGTACATGACATGCACAATGTGAAAATTATATCATTGAAAGCTCCTTTCACACATGAATTTAACGGTGTGCTTTGTGTAAGTTGCATGTCATATATTATTTCTCTAATATTTGGTCAAAGTTAGCATCGAAAAACACATTAGGCCCTATTTAGATGGAAGTAGGGAGTAGCTTTGAATAGCATTTGTATAGTAAAACGGGGCAAGACTCTCTCTTTGTGTGGTGTGAATAGTTTTATTTTTTCGTTTTCTTTTTGGTTGAGGGAAGTGCAAATTGATTTGGTACGTACAAGTACAATATTACACGTTAGGCTTGTCCCTAAAATCCAACCCCCGCCTTGTTATATCCTGAAAATTCAGATATCGTGCTCCCAAACTAGCGCCTTCACAACCCGCGCCTTGTTATCCCAAAATTACAACGCGCGCGAAAACTCCCTCCAACTGCCAAATCCCGACACGTGAAATCCCCCTTCTAACCCTGAGCTGAAAGGGCCACTAGTTCAAATCGGTGGGGGGTACTTTTGTAACACACCCTACATCGCCTCCTTTTCGCCATTCGAAATCCCAGGCCATCGTAACCACTCCGCTCCAGCCGCGAAACCCCACCCTCCTCCGTTCGCCACCTCACCATAGCCTAGCCAGAGCCTCTTTCTCGGCGATGTCATCCACGCAATAGCTCGATGTCCCTCATCCACTGTCGGTGTCAAAACCGGCGGATCTCGGGTAGGGGGTCCCGATCTGTGCGTCTAAGGCCAATGGTAATAGGAGGTAAGGGACACAATGTTTACCCAGGTTCAGGCCCTCTCGATGGAGGTAAAACCCTACTTCCTGCTTGATTGATATTGATAATATGGGTGTTACAAGAGTTGATCTACCACGAGATCGTAGAGGCTAAACCCTAGAAGCTAGCCTATGATGATTATGAATGTTGTGATCGTCCTCATATGGACCGAACTCTCCGGTTTATATAGACACCGGAGAGGGCTAGGGTTTACATGGAGTCGGTTACAAGGAAGGAAATATAATATCCGAATCACCAAGCTTGTCTTCCACGCAAAGGAGAGTCCCATCCAGACACGGGACGAAGCCTTGAGTCTTGTATCTTCATAGTCCAACAGTCCGTCCAAAGTGTATAGTCCGGCTGTCCGGATACCCCCTAATCCAGGACTCCCTCAGTAGCCCCTGAACCAGGCCTCAATGACGATGAGTCCGGCGTGCAGTTTGTCTTCGGCATTGCAAGGTGGGCTCCATCTCCAAATACTCCAAAGTATTTATTGTAACAAGCGGTATCCGGCATCCCATCAATGTTGTACTCCTTGGCTTCTGTGCTTCAATAATGACCATCTCCACGTGTCGAACAAATACGAGGAGCCAGGGCATTTTTGCATTTGCCTCCCTGGTCCTGCAAGCAAAAACCGTCTATTTGAAGGGAGGGGGATTCTCATATCCAAACTCCATCTTCTTCCCTTGAGCGAGCACCCAACAGAGCGCGCCCAGAAAGAATCATTCCAGCATGGCCGGTCGTTGCAGCTCCTCCTCTCATTCCCGTAGCACTAGGCCAGGTGATTGGGAAGAATGCTCTGTTCCTCAAAGCCGCTTAATAGAGCTGCAGACCCAGGGGTTTCTTCCACCAGCGTTCATGGTCCCCGTCCGAGCCGGACTAGCCACCTATAATGGCGGGGAGCAAGCGGAGAGATCTCCTAATCCATCCCCAGGGGAGCGAATATGCCTCATCCTACATCTGCTAAGAGGCGTCGGGTTTCCAATCCATCCATTCCTTCGCGGGCTCCTAGAGTTCTATGGCCTCCAGTTGCACAACCTCACCCCTGCCTCTGTGCTGCACATAGCCGGATATGTCGCACTTTGCGAACTATTTTTGGGCTGCGAGGCTCATTTCGGGCTACGGAAGAAGTTGTTCTGCCTCATCCCTCGCAACTAGGGGGAATCCGTATATCAAGTGGGTGGAGCCGAAGTATGGCGCATCGCCGAGACCGGATACCTATCCGATACTCCCAAGAAGGCACCGGAGAACTGGCCCTCGGAGTGGTTTTATGTCGATGACGTTCCCCTTTCGGATCCAGTCCGGATAGGTCTCCCTGAGTTCAGTAATGCTCCACCGAAGGCATGCCGAAGTTGGCACCCTCGGGGGCCCCAGGAGGAGGATACCAAAGAAGTATACTTCCTGATGAATAGGATAAAGTGACGGGCCACATCAGGGCTGACAATAGTCGAGGTTATGGCAATATGCATAATGCGGGGAGTGCAACCGCTTTAGTATCGGGGGAAGCCCATGTGGCACTACAACAGGGAAGATGATGCCACCCGCTGTGGTCATAAGGGTCTGGACTCCGCCATCGCTCTGGCAAGAATATTGTCCGATTTGTATAAAGGAGAAAAAGAAGAATTCCTTCATATTAAACCGCGGGATGGGTTTTCTATGTACAACCCCCCAAGTTGGGTAAGTCGTCACTCTTCCCCCCGCTTCATTCATTCTGGCGTCCTTCGTCAAGTTTATTTACCTTGATATTTCCGAGCAAGAACTGAGGAGGGCCGTAGAAGGATTCTCCAGCCCCTCCCCGCAGCCAGAGGACCCCGGAAGGGCCTGCGATCCGGGACTTGAAGAAGACTCGGATGTTACTGTGGAGCTCGTCAACGGGACATTTTATCAAGCAAGCTACGATGGTGCCACAGTGGCTATTATTGCCGACTATCCCGGACTGCTACCTGCATCACATGTAAGCAAAGCTAGAAAACCTTATCCTCTGAAGAGGAATCCTTTGTGATGTCATGCCTTATGCCTGGAATATCGTATGTTTGTAGAGACGACAATTGGAACGCAGTGCCGAGCCCCTAGGGGATCGTCGGCAAAGGGTGTCCAAATCCGGCAGGTTTAAGAGGAAGGCGGTCAGGGCCGAAACGCCACTATAGAGGTATGGTAAAAACCTGCTCTGTGATAATTGTGTTTGAAATGTGACAGCGTCCTTTGTGTCCTGGCAGAAAGAGGAGTAGCCGGACTATATCCGGGGATCCTGCCAATCACGCCTCCACCAGCCGGATTCCAGGACCGGCTTCGAGGGAGCAAGCGGACACGGGGCCGATGCCGAATTATCCTCCGACGGAGGATGCAAATATGCTTTCCGCCACGAATTCCGAAGTAGAGAGTGCTATGAATCACCGGCATCAATGGGCCGTACTTCACAACAACATCTTTTCCAAAGAGGCATTTAATGCCTTCAATTCGGGAGACGCATATATCCGAGCTGCTCAGGGCGAGCTTGCTCATGCGACGGACCAGTATGCCAAAGACATACGGGTAAGAAAATTTGATAGGCATGTATAGCAGTAGCCCCTGAGACTTGAAACGGTTGGAACAACTGTTTGAAGGATCAATTTATGCACAGGTCCTTGTAGATAAGAATGAACAATTGTCTCGAGAGCTGGAGGAGTGCAAGACCCAGCTGAGGGCCATGGTTGCCAAGATACAGGAATCCCAGAAGGCCTCATTTGGTAACATTTGTATTAATTATTTGGAAGTGTACCAGTTAGTAAGTTGCTTGTATCATAAGTCTAACAGAAAATTCTGCAGACAATCCCGGGGTGAATCCGGAGGTCGTAGGAGGTGACGAGTCACATCTCCAAAGGCAGCTAAAAGCTGGCGATCGTATTCTTACGCAGGTTAAGACGGAGAAGAATAATCTTCAAGATGCCAATGTTCGGCTGGGCGTCGAAATAGGAGATGTTCGCGCTCAGCTGGCGGACTCCGTGAAGGAGAACAGAAGGCTTCGTCGCGGCATTTATGGTAAGTGCCTAGATGAACTGTAGTACAGCTCGGCGAGGAAGCATTTTGAAGTAGTTTACATCTGTAGGCATGCTGACGGGCTGTCCTGAAGAGGAGATGCCCTCGTCGGCAGGTGATCTACTGCAAGACCTCTCACAACTGCATGAGCGAGCTCGGCAGGTGATGTAGGGTATTGCCTAGGCCTTGTGGCCATCCATTTCCCTGCCAAAAGGCATGGGGGAGCTCATGGATGTGCTCCAAGGAGCACGGCGGTGCTTCTGATTGTGGAAGATGTCAGCCTACCGGCGAGGTGCAAGAGAAGCCTGGGCCATGGTGAAGACGCGCTACACCAAGCTGGACCTGAGCCATATGGCCGAAGTCAGACCGGCGGGGCTAGATGGGCAAGAAATTCCCGTGAGTCTGGTGTATGACCAGGTAGCGTTAGCCGCAAAGTATTCCCAATAGGATTGTAAGCTAGATAGACTGTTGGATGGTATAGAGGAAGAATATAGTCAGTCCAAGTGACTATGTAATTCAATGGACATATGTAGTCCCTAGCCGGATTAAAATCATTTGTCATGGCGAACCTTTTCGCTTCAGCCCCCGGATCCGATAGTCCGGGGTGTATCCGAATACCCGCTCAGTTATGCAGAACTGGGGTATGCGTGAAAACCAGGCATAGGAGTCATAAGTGCTTGAACAGACAAGTACCTAACTAGTTATGTTATATTAATGGATAGTAAGAAACATCTTCCAAGGAGAATAGTTCCGTTAGGGGTTCCTTTCCCTAGGTGCGCATGCATCAATGTACATGTCCGGACTGCGAACAGAGATGCAGGATAAAAAACTTCTGGGGGTTCACGTTGTAATAAACGAAAAAGAACATCTTTTGTCCACCGACCTAATATTCCCTTAAGAACGCTAGCTTTCGGCTTCACCCAGTCTGAGGTACACATCCGACTCAACCGGCAGTAACAATCACAGAGGTGCTCCCCTTATGCCCTAGCCGAATTAACAGGGACGTAGGGCATAAATACAAGAGCCGGGCAACCCACATGGCCACATCTTAAGTCATATCGATGCATATAATGGTGAAGAAAAGGCACACGTGGAAAAAGAACGAATATGTGATAGGCAAGAAGCCATGGAAGCAATTATTTTTAGCTTCCGTATAGGAAGCCCCTAGGTATAACTTACACACATAGTGCGGTCGGAGCAATCCGGGCATCCACACTATATTAAGTAATTTGTGCGAAGAATGAAAGAGAACGAGAAAGGAAAAAGGGAGAGGAACATAAAAAAGGAGTGGTAAGGAGACGAACACTAAGTTCGGCGTTTAGGCGTAGAATCTCCGGAGCCTGGCCGCGTTCCATGGGTTCGTCTCAAGTCTGTTATCGGATGCATTACGTAGGCGGTATGCTCCTCCGGTGAGAACCTTGTCAATAACAAAGGGACCCTCCCACTTAGGTTTGAGCTTGTCCTTCTTCTTCTCCGGTAGGCGTAGAACGAGTTCACCGATATTATAAGTTTTGGCCCGCACTTCTCTGCTTTGATACCGTCGAGCCTGCTGCTGATAGAATGCGGAACGGGCCTTTGCGACGTCACGCTCCTCCTCCAGGGCATCTAAGTTGTCCTTCCGGTCTAGCTCGGCTTCCTTCTCTTCGTACATGCGTACAGGACGTGAGTCATGTATTATATCGCAGGGTAATACTGCTTTTGTGTCGTATATCATGAAAAATGGTGTGTATCCGGTGGTGCGACCATATGGCGTTATGAAGGCCGTTGCAGCTTGGTCGGACTCTGCCATTTTTATTTGATGGTATCCAGAGTATGCGTTGAGGAAACACAGTGAGTCGTGTCCTGCGGTGGCGTCGATGATTTGGTCGATGCGAGGGAGGGGGAAGGGATCCTTGGGGCAAGCCTTGTTGAGGTCTTTGAAGTCGATGCATAGGCGCCAGGATTTGTCCTTCTTTGGTACCATTACCAGGTTTGCCAGCCAGTCCATATGCTTGATATCTCTAATGAATCCGGCCTCAAGTAGCTTGGCTAGATCTTCTCCCATGGCTTGCCGTTTAGGCTCTGAGAAGCGCCTAAGAGTCTGTTTGACTGGCTTGTATCCTTTCAGTATGTTGAGGCTGTGTTCGGCCAGCTCGCGTGGGATGCCCGACATGTCAGAAGGATGCCAGGCGAAAATGTCCCAATTCTCGCATAGGAATTCGCGTAGTGCGGCGTCCATTGTGGGGCTCAACTGTGTCCCGATGGAAGCTGTCTTCGTGGGGTCCGTTGGATGGACCTGGAATTTGACTATCTCGTCTGCGGGTTTAAATGATGTGGACTTGGGTCGTTTGTCGAGTATTACGTCGTCCCTGTCCATTGTGGTGTGCAGCGTTGTTAGTTCTTCGGCTGCTAGGGCTTCAGATAATGCCTCGAGGGCAAGTGCTGTAGTTTTGTTTTCGGCGTGGAGTGCGACGTCCGGGTCACTGGCTAGAGTGATGATTCCATTGGGTCCGGGCATTTTAAGCTTCATGTATCCATAATGGGGTATAGCCTGAAAGCTTGCAAATGCGTCCTGCCCTAAAAGGGCGTGGTATCCCCTGCTGAAAGGAGCCACTTGGAATGTGATTTCTTCGGACCTGTAATTCTCCGGGGTGCCGAATACTACATCGAGTGTGATTTTTCCCGCACACCGTGCCTCCCGACTGGGGATGATTCCCCTGAAGGTGGTGCTGCTCTGCTCAATGCGACTTTTGTCCATTTCCATCTTGCGGAGTGTTTCTTCATAGATCAAGTTTAGCCCACTTCCGCCGTCCATGAGTACCTTAGTGAGCCGAAAGCCATCCATGATTGGGCTAAGTACCAATGCGGCAGGTGCCCGGACTGTCTGGGATTGGGGTTCGTCACTGGCACTGAAAGTTATAGTAGTGTCGTTCCACGGGTTTATTTTTGCCACGTGGTAAATTTTGGCGAGATTTCGATGGGCTCGCTTGCGCCTATTATTTGAGGCGAAAGTCTCGAAGACTGTTAGTACCGTATTCTTTTCCTTGGCGGGATGTTGTTCTGCTTTATGGCTTTCAAGAAGATCCTCGCCACTTTTTGCTACCTGCCGGAGTATCCAACATGCTCTAAGGCTATGTGTTGGTGTAGTGTCTGGCAAGCTGTGGAGTTTGCATGGCCCATTGAGCCATTCTTCTAATACAGTTCCACGCCCTGGGGTGGGCTTTGGTTTCTTGGCGATTGGATCGGCTGACTTACGAGAGTTCGCCCGTTTAGTTCGGACAAAGGTTTTGGTGAGAGCCGGACTATCCCAAAATTCTATTTCGGATTTCCAGGTACTTTCCATCGCACAGTACTTCTGTACTATGGCTGCTAAGTCAGCGAAGTGCACTATGTTACGGCGACTTATAGCATTAAGGATTCCTTTGTTCGTGCAATTTTTGCAAAAAATTGAGATTGCGTCCTCCTCGCGACAATCCTTGACCTTGTTTATCACGAGGAATCTGGCCCAGTAGTGATGTACTGTCTCTTGTGGCTCTTATCTAATATGGGAGAGACGGTTTAAGTCCGGGTGGGTGGGTGTAGTTGAATCTGGATTCTAATCCGATCTAACGCCCTGGGCAGGGGAACTCCTGGGCTCGACGGCTCAGGTTCCGGGATGTCGCCCGATTTCTCTGACCCGTTGCCCGATTCTAAGCTCGGGGTCTGGGTCGTTTCCTCCCGCAGACGGGTATCCGGCTTAGAGAGCTCGGTGATCTGGACATAGTTCGTCCTCAGAATATAGGGCCGGTCCATATGTGGCTCCTCCACTACCACTATCTCGTGGGTGACCGGCGGGGATTTAATATCCCTCTGGTCGGGTTTAAACCCGATCCGGTCATAGTCTGTAGCGACTCCCAAAGCGGCGATGCGATCCAAGAGCTCGTTAAGGGAGGAGAGCTCTATTGGATCCATCTGTTCGGCGAGTTCCGAATTGACGTGGAGTTTATTCGTGATGACCCGAGAGGTCATCGTCAGCGTGACAGCCGATTGGGCAGCCATGACGAAGCCACCTAGTCGGAGAGTTTGACCTACAGCCAGAGCTCCCCCAGAGGTGATGTTGTCCTTGACAATGAGACGGGCCATCGAGCCTTGCAGCGACGGCACAGAGGAACTCTCAATGAAAGCACCAATGTCGGTGTCAAAATCAGCGGATCTCGGGTAGGGGGTCCCGATCTGTGCGTCTAAGGCCAATGGTAATAGGAGGTAAGGGACACAATGTTTACCCAGGTTCGGGCCCTCTCGATGGAGGTAAAACCCTACTTCCTGCTTGATTGATATTGATAATGTGGGTGTTACAAGAGTGGATCTACCACGAAGTCGTAGAGGCTAAACCCTAGAAGCTAACCTATGATGATTATGAATGTTGTGATCGTCCTCATACGGACCAAACTCTCCGGTTTATATAGACATCGGAGAGGGCTAGGGTTTACATGGAGTCGGTTACAAGGAAGGAAATATAATATCTGAATCGCCAAGCTTGTCTTCCACACAAAGGAGCGTCCCATCCGGACACGGGATGAAGTCTTGAGTCTTGTATCTTCATAGTCCAACAGTCCGGCCAAAGTGTATAGTCCGGCTGTCCGGATACCCCCTAATCCAGGACTCCCTCATCCACCTCCCCGGATGAGGATCCGTCGTCCATCTCGTCGTCCCGCCGGTCCAACCGCCCCGTCCTCCACCTCCAAGGAGCTGCTCCGATTATCGCCTCATCTATCGCGGCTGCTCCATCCCCACAACGTCGCCTTAACCTGCTCCACCGGAACCGCAGCATCCTCACCGACTCCTCGGACGAAGCCGAGGCCTACTCGGCGCTACCAAAGAGGTTGTACACTCATTGCATCGCACCTTCTCCTTAACTCGACCTCCCAGTGCCGACGGTGCTCCTTCCCGCACCCCCATGGAGTGGCGACATCTCCATGGCGGCTCTCGCCCAGTGCGAGGCCCCTTCGGCGGCGACGTCCATACCAGCCGGATCTGCTGCTGCTCCGGCTCTCGCTTGCTCGCTCGTGCTGCTGCTGCTCCGGCACTCGCTCGATCGCTCGCTCGCCCAGCTGCTGCTGCTCTGGCTCTCGCTCGCTCGCTCGCGCTGCTGCTGCTGCTCTCCCCCTCGCTCGTGCTGCTGCTCTGCTCCGATTTAGCTACACTTCAGTCGGCTGAATCGACTTTTGGCTTAGTCAATTTTCAGGGGGTGTGGGGTCTCGCCGAAGTTAAGGAAGAACCACCCGCGGTGGGGACGGGGGCTCGCCGAAGAGGTACCCCACTATCTATCTTAGGGTTCAGGGTGGGGGCGGGGAGCCTAGAGGGCCGACTGGGGCGGCGGCAGACCAGCGGTGGGGAGTTGTTTCGGGGCGGTGAGGCGGCGCTAGGGCCGGCGGTTCGGCCGGTGGTGGCTGGCGGCTCAGGGGGGTGCAGGTTGAAGATGAACTGCAGGCCCTCCCTAAACTACATGTCAAATGCCTCTCTGCTACCATTGCATTCAGTTTCAACAGTAACATTCAGATTCCATAGTAAATTTCAGTTTCGACAGTTAAGTTCAGAGTCAACAGTTTTTACCTCATCTATTGTAGTCAGATGGTTTTCGGTGATGTAAATTTTACATCTATTTTACATCATCTATTGGAGATGCTATTAGAATCCCACTTGAGATTGACGATGTTTGTCTTGTGCTGCTTCAGCCTTGATGTCTTACGGCTCACCGGAGCTGCTCCAATGACAGAACGATCCATCACAACAGAGCAGTGCCCTGGATGCCGTCTATAGATTCCTCAGATCTTCCTCCACACCTCCGACAGCCACCTCTGCCTCAACTGCTTCAGCGACCAACCCAATGATGCTAAGGTCGACACGGCTACGGCAAAGAGGTTGTACACTTGTTGCATCACTTATTACTATACATTCATGTCGATCCATTAGGGCTATTTTGGTTCAACGGAAAAACATAGCAATAGGGAATTTTCCAATGGCACTCTACTATTCAATTATTCATGCATTTTGTTGAAAGGAATGAAGCAAAACATCCACCTGGACCTACTTTTCAAAATCCTATGGATGAAAACAAGACCAAGTGCATTAGTGGCAGAATAACATTCTAACTGTACATGCTTTCATATGGTTTTACTTTATTTTGGCCATGTTTCTTTGCATTCCTCTGCTCTTCCAATTCCTGTAAATCAAACACCCAAGTTGACAGAAATCATGTGTTTACAAATGCTCTGTTTACCATGTGCATTCCTATCCTATTCTGGTGTTTTTCCTATCCCTGCGTTTTTAGAATCATGCAAGCCAAATGAGCCCTTACATAATTACTTCGGTTACAGGTAGGTGTCGAAGGGAACTTTGTGTGGTTTGTCCTGCTCCTGCCGCGACGTCGTTCACCTCACCTGAGCTGCTCCATCGACAGAAGCATCCACCAAACCAGACATCACGACTCCTGACCGTCTTTCGCCGCCTCATATCTCCTTCCCTACCGCCGACACCCACCGCAATGGCATCACCATCATCGACTCAGCAGATGAACCTGAGGAGTACAAGGGTCCACAAGAGTGGTTGCACTCTTTTGTTTCTGCTTATGTTATGCATTGCTTAAAATTACCTGCTACTTTATCGTCCTGTTCACCTCTTGGACTCCAAATCAGGTCCAAATTAATGTTCAAACTTGAGTTCTAAATTAGTTGTGGGGCACATATCGAGGAAGCAATGAATAGTATCTATGTCTAATATCTGGTTCACCTAGGGTATGCCTATGTTGTTCATCTTGGGTGGGAAACAAATAGTAAAGCAATCATCATCTGTCTTTTTATTAAATTAAAGCAATCATCAGCCTGTTATCATTATTTTTGGATCCATCCACTCGTTGTTACCATCACTCTAAATTTCTGCATGCTCTCCTTACATAATCTCACCATATTTTTTTTGTATGCATGTCAGATATTGTACACAGTCATGCTGAACATGTAGAGAAAAAGAGAAGAGTTTTGCGCGGCAATACAATGTCATGCAGACATCGCTCCATGGTGGGTTCAATGGCAAACCCTCCCCACCCCTCTCCAGATTGTAATCCAGAGGAAGATATCTGTTCTGAGGCGGATTCAGATGCCGCTGACCACTCCTATTTACCCCCCAAGGTGTTTGCTCTACCTTGGCATGATGATGTTAGTCATATCATGCATATGTTGCCTTGCAGTGCCTACTTTTGACATCATATATGTCATCTGCTTAGTTTAGACATGTTCTGTAATGCCACCCACTACTAGAGAAAACCTTACTAGTGGTGCTAGTTTTTTACATACCAGTAGCGCGGGCACCCGCGCTACTGCTAGGGCGCTACAGCTATTATTTAACAGTAGCATGTTTCTAAACAAGCGCTAGAGCTAAAATACTTAGTAGTAGCGCCTATTTTTTCACCAATGCTACTATTATCATCACGTAGTAGTAGCGCCCTCTTTTCTCCCCACGCTACAACTAAGTAAATAGAAATAAAAAATAAAAAAAGCAGTCAGGTGCAATATTCATGGAAATCAAGACAAGTCCAGTGCGAATAAGCTAAGTTCACAGAACCATCTCACAAACATTAACGACGGTACCACATTTAATATAACCACACAATCTCACAAACTCATATATAGTAGTCAACAATGCATGGATAGATCATAGTTGATAAGTCTACTAAGTAGTCATACTAGCATATATATGGTTCAACAGCCACACGCATGCATATGTAGTTCTAGATGATATCGATGACGACCATCATCCTCAAGCCTGGGCGGTGGGTGTTCCAGATAGTAATTAGGATTGTCTGTCCAACATGAAGATTCTTGCCGACGAGGAAGCTCTTCCACCCAACTGAGTTGAAGTGCGTGCGACCGTCCGTGTCCATGCCGTACGCACAAGTGGTGATGGAGCCCCTTGCAGTAAGGCGTATTCCAGCAGAGCCTTCTTCATCAAGCTTGATACCATAACTCTCAGATAGGCTCTTTGGAAATTTCTGAATAAGAAAAACATATCAATTAATAAGTAGCCTCACACATTCTACACTATCAAAAGACAATACTACATTTCTGCTAAGCATGAATTCTACTAATAAGTATATATGGATTCTACACTATTAGCAGTTCTTTGGATTCTACATGAAGCATATATATCATCGGACTCTACACTAAGTATATATATCATCGGACTCTACACTAAGTATAACAATAAAGCATATAAGATTCACTAAGCATATAAGATTCACTAAGCATATATATCATCGGACTCTACACTAAGTATAACAATAAAGCATATAAGATTCACTAAGCATATAAGATTCACTAAGCATCGGACTCTACACTAAGTATAACAATAAAGCATATCATCAAATTACTCTAAAAACTACAGTAAATGCAACATACCATGATACGCCAATCAACCATGGTACTTGTCAGACGGGTCACGAATGGCACCCCGATGAAGTCAGCATGTGGTGGAATGATGTCCCATAGGTTGCACACCTCCTCCTCGCTCAACTTCATTCTCTGAGCTACGATGGCATCACCGAATGGGTCGTCATCATCCTCATCATCCTCATAATCTTCTGCTTTGTTAACATAAATCACGGCTAGCATGGGTCTTTCTGCTCTGAAGGAGAAGCTGATCAACTCACCAAAGGTGATACGCATGTGGGCGTTGAAACGGACCCATCCATCTCCTCCCACCTGCGTCATCTTTCGTCCTTTCTCGATCTCCATAGTGTAGGGGCCCCCAGGAGCCTCAAAGGTCACAGATTCTCTGGTCAGATTGTTGAATTCTGACCTCACATTGCATGGGATGATCTGTGTACAAAAAGCAAAATGATATATACACGATGCATTAATGCCAATAACACTAAAAACAAAATAGTAGTTACTAGTTTCATATAATTTATTACCGCCACATGAAGAAAACTAGACTCGAAGTACATGCCGAACAGCGTGCCAGTTGCAAGGCTGCTGGCGCACCTTGACTTGCATCGTCGACATGGTGGTGGTGGTGGTGGCACCATTTCCCTGAAGCAATATGATTAAAGGATTAACAATCCAAAAAGTAAACATAAAGTTTTCATAGAGAATACACATGAGATTCACATGGCAAGCAAAATAACAACTAAATTGTAGTTCATTTCAGACAATAACCTAATAGAGATCATGTAACCCAAACTGAGCCTAATAATAAGATAAATGGCATATTGCCATTATTGCACAAGCAGACAAGCAAAAGTAGTTCAATCCAGGGGAACACTTTATCTATTCCCACATCCAAAAGTTGAACCAGCTTAGAATCTTCCAAAACACAATAAGTAAACATCCATTCCACCTTTGCATCAGATGCACAATAATGAAAACTATAAAAGGCAAACACCCCCTTTTCGATCAGATACAACTCTCTGTCTATCTGTGTTTTATTTTTCTAAAATTTACCAAAAATGGGCTCACTAACAGCATCATAACAACTTGGCAATTTGAGCATCACCACATACAGATACTCTCTTTAACCTGGAAGAGTATCGAATCAAGCATTGATTTTTTCATGAAACCACATAACAGTGAAGGCTTCTTGGTCATATTTATATGCATCAACAAAGAAGCTAGTGGATCAAATTCACACATAGGGTAGCATTCACGACATAACCCTAGCAGCCAAGAATTGAAACCCAAGTTTCAATTATATGTGCTAAAAGCCTCTACTTCTCTAGCTACTTCTTTCTACTCTCTCCTAAGTTTCGGTGAGCAACAAAAAGCCTCTACTTCTCTCACCTAACCCCTCTCACTACTCTCTCCCCAATCACGCGAGGAAACAAGCCTGGAACACGTCGCATCGAAGCGCGGAGCCACCGTGCAATCCCTAAATCCCAAAACATGGCGAGTCACCACGGCAAATCGTGTGGTGCACGCAGGGAGGAGGAGGTCGAGGGGGACTTATGGGGCTGGAGCGTCGGAGGAGGCGCGAGGCGACCGCGCGTGGTGGCGGCGCACGGCACCGTAGACGAGGGTGAGGCGGCCAGGGACGAACCCTAACCGCGGCAACGTCGTCGGGCGGAGGGGATCTATTGTGAGAGTGAGGGGGTGCGGGGGTGCTCGGCCGGTTTTCTTTTCCTCTAGTAGTAGCGCTGGTTAGAGGCCGGCACTACTGCTAAGCCCACCAGCTGTAGCGCCCGTTCAAAACAAACGCTACAGCTAAGTGGACTACTGTTTTTGCCCTGCGGCCCAAGTAATAGTAGCGTGGCCCAAGCTAACAAACGTTGTTGTTATATATTAGTAGTAGCGTGTATTCTGTCCAGCCCTACTGGTAAATACTAGTAGCGTGGGGTCATAAACATGCGCTACTGCCAAAATTCTATGTATAAGCATTTTCCTAGTAGTGACATGTTTAGTTTCTATATCATATATGGGAATTATGCAGTCTCATGTCTTTTAGCTAGCCATAATATATGTGAAATGTGCAATGCCATCCTGTTTAACCAGACATCATATATTTGAATGATATCTTGCCCATCCTTTTCTTCATTATATTTCTATTTGTCGACAATGTTTGTACATTAAACTACTCTTCCTGTGAATAAGCCATTTGGGTGGGAGATGGGAAAATCTGGAGTGAAAATAAGGCCTTCAGAGCAGACAATGCTACATGTCAAAGCAGATCTCTTGTTGGGTCCCGATAGCTCCTTGGAGATGGATTCAGAGATAGATGACCAGTCCTATTCCCCCACCGAGGTGTATGCTCTAACTTGGCACGGTTATACTGCTCATATCATGCATATGGTGTCTTGCATTGCATAGTTTAGACATCATATACACAATATTCAACACCATGTTCTTAGTTCAGACATCATATCGAATGCCCTCTATTTAGCATATAAATCACATATGTGAATTAAATGATGCAATCCTGATTACTTAGATAACATGTAGGTGAATTATGTCATGTGACCATGTTTAGTTATTCATCATATCTTTGAATTATGTTATGCTATGCTATCCAGTTTAGATAGACATCATATATGTGAAATTATGTCATGCTATCCGTTTTAGTTAAACAATATACATGTCAATTATTTTGTGCCCTCTTTTTTCCATACTATCTATTGCATCTGTCTCTCATACAATGTTTATACATTCAACTATGTTTCCTGTTTATCAACCATTTGAATTGGAGCGGGTGATGCTAGTATCTAGCGGACTAAAAACACGGTCTTCAAATAAAATAGTGCTACCTCTTGGTGGAGATAGCACCCCGGTTGTACATGCACGAGAACCAGCCCTACCACACATAACCCAAATTCTCGCAGATTGTACCCCTACTGGGATGGACAAAGAACCAGCTTCACCCAATCTAACCCCAACCCCAGCAGATAGTAACCCAGTTCCTGTTGACACAACAGCATCTCCACCAAAGAGCTCCCAAACAAGAGCAGTTAGTAAGGCAGCTCCAGTGCCCAAAGGGCCAGTACTACCACAGCGAACCCCAACTCCACCAGTTAGTACGCCTATTCCTGTGGAGGAAGCACAACCAGCTAGTCGTAGTTTAGCATCTATCGCATTTGATGTTGTTAAATCGTATGTGCGTATCTTCCCATCTTGGAAATATTATACCGAAGATGAAGGAAAATGCCAGTTGTAGGTGTTTGTCCAGGAGTTATGTGTAAGTAATGTTATTCATGGCAATTACTTTGCTTTGTCCCATACATCCTACCTCTATGATGGTTATAATACAGCAAATTTTCCTATTTTTCTCTATAGAGAAGGACCGATTTGGAAACTCGGGATAAGGTAACCTGTGCTAATACCTCTGCTATCTTCAAGAATGCTTGGTGGCAGTATCAGAATTACCTGAAGAAAACATACTTCACCGGCAAAGAAACTCGTCAAATTCACTTACGTTCTCCTGAGACACATTTACTGGATGATGACTGGGAACATCTTGTTCTGTACTGATCCCGAACCAAGAATGTGGTAAGGTCTATGAGCTCATTTTCTATTTTGAAGTACTATATTCTTGCGTCTTACTGTACTCTGTTCATGTAGAACAATTGCCTAAACCTGAAGAACAATTGTTCTAATTTAAGATTCCATTGCTATCATAGTTCAAAAAAGTGCTAGGCGTTAATTGTGCGTTTTGCCACCGCCTTGCGCTTTACTGACCAAAGTGCATGCTTATGCGCAGTTATGCACAGATTAAGCGTAGTTATGCGCAATGCATTTTGCCAACGCCTAGAGCCTAGGCGCGCTTAAGCGCTTGCTTAGGTGCGCCTTTTTTAACTATGATTGCTATCGTGCATATTGCTTTGCTCTTGTATCA
Source organism: Triticum aestivum (assembly GCF_018294505.1). Classification (NCBI taxonomy): domain Eukaryota; kingdom Viridiplantae; phylum Streptophyta; class Magnoliopsida; order Poales; family Poaceae; genus Triticum; species Triticum aestivum. The sequence goes on along the minus strand of NC_057798.1, from coordinate 45,591,285 downwards.
CTGTATTTACTCATACAAACTTATTTTTAAATTAAAGGATCCAATCGGAACTCCAATGGCACAGCAGGTATGTTCACGCATGTTGCTTTAACAGGTTTGCTCTTATCAATAGCTCTGTTGATTTCAGTCTCAATTGTGTATACAGTTGACTTCTCATATCATGCACATTACTAGCATCACAACAGAGCCAATAGTGTTGTTGTACATGTAGACCCGTGGTACCCATCTGAAATCTTGTTGTGTCGTGCAGTTTCCCATACTTTGTATTCTTTCACTGTTTCTTTGTCTTGAACTGATATGATTTTAACCGTGTCTCTATTTTGATTTGGCAAGACAATGCAGTGACCATAGGACATAGATATATGTTTGTTTGATGCTTTTATTATGTACTAGTACTTGGCAATAGAAGACTTGGTAGTTTAATCATGTCCACCTTACTAATGAACTGGTTCACCGAAATGAGTTTCATATACTAGTACATGCTAAACCTGTTATGTGTCTGCGTGTTTCTTCTTTTAGAATGCTGACAGAAATTGGGGAAGAGTGCCTTATTAAGCAATGGTAAAGGAAGTAATGCAGATAAGGTTCAGGATAGTGAAACATCCTTGTTGGTCTCCAACAAAGCCGATAAAATAGCTAAGGAAGACTATCTTGAAGACAGTGAGATAACCCCAAAGTCATGTCTTGGTTTAGTGTTCGAGTTACTGGCCACTACCGCTTGCACAAGCTATTCAAACTCACTGTCTGAATCAGTTCGGTTTCTTGAGTCTCAACTACAAGCTGAAAGACATCGATTAGATGTGCTGCGACAAGAAGCGGAAGGACTGCGGAAGTCCCTGGAGCATTCAGATGCATACTTTCTGGTGCAACAGCAAGCGTTGGAGGATTTTAGCACCAAACAGGACAAAGCTAATAAGCTTGCTAAGCTTATTGCTAGCATGGTGGATACCCAGGATAACGTTTCTTGAGCTCTTTTGAAGTTCTTTCAGTTATGCTCTTGTTTTGCTGCCGCGTTTATTTGCACTGGTGGCCAATTTTGACGGCCAGTGTATGTAATATGCTGCTTTGTTCCCTATATTTGCACTGGTGGCGAACTTTGATGCCCAGTGGATGTAATATGTGTAATAGCAGTAATAGGCTAGCATTAATTGCTTGCTTATTTATTTCCTTATTGTCTTGTTTAGTTGTTTTCTTGTAGTCACTGCAGTTCTTTTTTTGTGTTTTTCTAGTGGCCACAATAACCTATTTTTGGAAACTATGCCAAAATAATCATGGCAACACACGAACTATTGTAACCATGGGCCTCCTGCGGGCCGTAGGATCCATGGGCCTTCTATGGGCCGTAGGAGCCATGGGCCGTCTACGGGCTGTACGATCCATGGGACGTCTACGGGCCGTACGATCCATGGGCCTTCTACGGTCAGTACGAGATCCATGGACCTTTTACGGGTTGTAGGATCCATGGGCCTTCTACGGGCCGTAGGATCCATGGGCCTTCTATGGGTCGTACGATCCATGGGCCTTTTACGGGCCTTCTACGCGGCGTATCATCATTTCGCCAATCATGGGACGTACTATTCGTGGACTATAATGGATTGTTAATAGGTCGTATTTGATAACTCTATGAAAACAGCCCAATGGGTTTTTTTACATGAAAACGGCCCAACATATTAACGGGCCACGAACGGGCCGACTGTAACGACGGGCTGAATTTGTCCCACAAGAAGAAAATGACAGTAACGGGCCTTAAGTAACCGAATGCTGGTAATGAGCCCAAGAATAAATGGGCCCTGAGAAGGCCGAAAGATAACTTGGGCTGGAAATGGCCCAATGGAATAATGGGCCGTTAATGGGTATAAAGTGATACACTGTTCATTATGAGCCAGTTTCACCACGGGCCATTAATGGGCCAAGAGTTACAAAGGGCCTCATATGGGCCGAAAGTCGTCATGGGCCATACATGGGCCAGAAGTTAAAACGGGCTAGAATCATATTGGATGGCCCAGATGACGCTACTGGGCCTAATTCGGAGAGGTCGTAACGGGCCCTGGGTTAGCGGGTTGTAAATGGGCTATATGCGAACAGGCCGTTAACAGGCTTTCCGTGGGCCGGCCCGCCACCTTTTGACCAAGTCAAACGGGCCGGCCTTTTCACAGGAATGGGCCTATGTTGGGTCGTGCCACGTGTCGACGTATCATAGGCGCCTTGGGTCCAATGAGTGGACGACATCTGTCCCAACAGTGAGCCCACACGTGTTTCCTCCAGCCAATGATGATTTTACACGTGGAAAATCCCCATTGGTCGGGGCTGTTAACGGGTTATCGGATCCAAAACTGGACCCGATAGCTTAACGGCATTCCGTTACGGTGGATGCCACGTGTCGGTCACGCTTGACGAAAGCACTTCTGTGACACGCGATTTATCGTCATGGAAGTGGACACTTCCGTGATGATAATTTTGGTAATGTCATGGAACACTTCTATGACAGCACAGGTATGACTATCTTGATTCTGTCATAAAATCGTCATGGATGTACATGCATGACAAAAAAACGCGACCTACTATGACAAACACGTATCATCACGAAAGTGTATTTTTTTGTAGTGTCAATTCCAAGAAGGATTTGAACTCACAACCGGGATATATCCCGCTCTTGCCGTCTTCCAAATCACGGTGAGAACTTAGCCTACCTCCAAGAGATATACATTTGCCACCATCTACAACGGCTTCATCCGCGAGACTAAGATCCTTGAACAATGGTGTCTTGTGATCCCGCCAATGCTTCGGCCTCCTTCGCCGTGAACGGGAAAAAGAGATGGATTGGTCCATTGTCTCTTGCACATGATATTTGTCGAGATCACCCACATTGTTGTCATGGAGATCAACTTCGTTGTCATCCTCCTTGTACTCATCATTCTCCTCTTGAAAAGCTTCATGTTGGTTGTTTGAAATCGGGCTCAATGTTGGCCAAAGTTGTTGTGTCAAATTAGGTTCATGGGTGGGGGAGTACTTGCAACCAACGGGGAGGGGTTCTGGTTCAAGTCCAAATGCAAACTAGACTCAACCTTCTTAGAGGCAAATAACTCAAGAGCCTTGTCTAGAGATTCGGCAACCGTCTCCTTGTATGCAACCCAACATTGCTCTGAGTTCACACGCATTGTCTTCCAACGGATGTGCATTCCAAAACCAACATTATGCCTTCCCTCCAACTCAACAACGTCACTTGGGTCCATCTAATTCAAATTCTTCCTCACTTGTTCCAAGACATCCGCATAGCTAGGACTACTCTCAAACACCATGTCAAGCTCATCTAGGTCCGGCTCAACATTGCCTTTCAAAAAGGCCTCTTTATCCACATGATGGACATAAACACATGTTCTTCCCATCCCTAAAATAATCAAAAACACACATATATCCAATAAGTACTTAACCGAATATTTGCACAAAATACATAAGCCCTGACATAGATATGAAACAATAACCCTAGCCCACACTTAACAATAACCACAAACATAACCATATCATAACCCTAACCCTAACCCCAACATAACAACACACATAACCCTAATCCTAGCATAATAAGAAGCCTAACCCTAGCAAATTGGCAAAGAAACATAACATGTTTCAACACAAATTTCCAAATCCAAGACAAAACTAGGGTTTCCCCAAACTAGCACGATTTGAGCAAATGTGGCAATTCCTATGGATGAAAACGAGGGAATCAGAGGTATTTACCTTAACAGAAGGGTTGGCTTCGAAATCCATGGACAAATACTCCAGATTTGCAAGATTTGAGAATGATTTGAGATGGGGAGAGGAGGCGCTTAGCCTCGGGTGTGGGTGGGGGGGTGGGGGCAACCTAAGTGACACACAGACAGTGCAGCGCCTAAGGGTCGAGCGCTGCACTTTACATGTCTGGCGCCTAGCCCTTAGGCGCTGCACATTACATGTGTGGAGTCTATCCTTTAGGCGTTGCACGGATGGATGTGGGGCCGCACCTGGCCCCGGGCTGCCATGCTGGCCCAGCATGTGGCGCCGAAGAGCCAGGCGCTGCACAGTGCAGTGTGGCGCCCGTCTGTCAGGCGCCACACAAAACGGTCAGTTTGTGAAAAAAATTCAAGGACAGTTCAGATCGTGAATTGATTTCGCCAACAGGTCAAATATGTGTTTTTTACCTCCCATGAGTGGTGGCTTTGTTGAGGATATGGTGTAGCAGGTCAATCACGAGGATGAAGAGAAAAGGGGAAAGTGGGTCACCCTATCTGGTGCCACAACCATGCTTGATGGGGTCGTCAGCAATTCCGTTTAGCAAGACTCTCAAGAATGCCGAGGATAGGAGGGCCGAAATCTAGTCTCGAAAGTGAGTAGGGAAGCCAAGATGGCTCAACATCTCCAGCAAGTAGTCCCATCTGATAGAGTCTAATGCCTTCTTAATGTCAAGCTTGAAGAGGAGCATGGTTATTTTTGTGCGGTGAAATCTTCTCGCCGAATATGTCTAATCTATATTTATGGATTCTTACACCCAACTAATTTGATCTAAGCATGCAGCTGGATCAGGTGTGACCAAATATTTTGATTGAGAACTGTTGCCTTCCAGCTTGCAGCTACTGTTGATTGAAGTAGTGGGCGCCTTTTGGCCCCTCAAGGGACCGATTTCCCCCGCTTTAGAAACTTCCATTTTTGGCACTTCTCATTTTCCATAACTTTCCATTTGTTGGCACTTTCAGGTATTATAGTTTCCACCGTAAAATCATTTCCTAGTTTCATGATTGGAAACTTTGGGGATTTCCAAAAAAAGGAAATTATAAACTTTTAGAAAAGAACTTCTAGAAATTTTGAACTTTTAAATTTCTTGGGCAAAACTTCCGTCAGCTTTGCAACACTAGCAAAGAGAACCATTGTTGCGACAGAGAGGGAGCAAAAACAATTTTTTTGAACCTTTCAATTTTCTGAACAAAACTTACATCAACTTTGTAACAACGACAGAAAGAATGCCGCTGCGACAGGGGGATACCCATGAGGAGAGAAAAAGAAGACAAATTTCTCACTGCCTCAAAAGGCCGGGACATAACACCGGTCCACAAGGGATGGCCTTCCGCCACCGATGCCGCTATAGCTATGTGCAGCTCCACCACCACAAAAGGCAGGAAGAAGACCACATTACTACAATACCAACACGAAGACACGCGAAGCCCCACCCAGATCCGAAGGACGCGACATGGCACAAACACCGACTACAATATCCAACACTGACAGCCAAGAGAATGACTGCTCAGTGGGAGATTTGTAGGAAACTGTTTCGTCCTGCCTTCACCACCACTAGAGCTAAAGTCATATACAACCAAAATTCTAACTAAGACACCTAGATTATTGTGCACCCACAGAAACAAGCTTTCATGGTTCCCCTTCCTCTCGCCATCGCCTAGGAAACATTTTCGTCCTGCCTTCGCCTCCACCAAAGCTGAAGTCATGGACAACCAAAATTCTAACTAAGATACCTAGAGTATTGAGCGCCCAGGAAAACAAGCTATCATGGTTCCCCTCCCGCATGGCGTTGCCGAAGCAGGCGACATCGGTGAGGGAACCACAATGACGCTGAAATATGGGTGTGTGCTTGCTCCTCTCATTGGGTCTCCTCTAGCGGTTACACATAGGGTTTGCTTATGTCCAGGTTGATTTTGGTTTTCTTACAATTTTTTTTCAAATAATGGTTTTCATAAATTCAAATCAACCCAGAAAAGAAATTCCAATTTTAATTCAATGAAAAATGTTACTTGCAATTTTCCATACACATTTCTAGAAGAACTGGACGTTGCACTTTTTACTAAACTAAAGTATCGCTTTTCAAAGTTGATTGGGACTTTACAAAAATCTCTTGGCTCAGAATCAGGAAAACCGTCACACATATTCACCGATGTGATTGTTTTTTATTATAAATATAAAAAATATCTTAGTTCGTCTGGCTTCTTTTACATTTGCATGGGTGAACAATTTAGTTAAGAATTATTTAACTCTGGTTCATTAGCGATAATTCATGTTTTCCCTCTAACCACTAGCGGACAAAATTTAGACCCCACAACTCTACGAAGTGCCTTTTGAATTCAACGAACTAGTCAGAATGATACTCTTATTGATAATAAAATACACAAGAAACAAGGTTACGGAATGAGCAACCGGCATTTTTACTTTCAGCCCAAAATGGCAAAACCACTCTTATGTGTTACAGCAAACAAATAGTGAATTGCGCACCAGCTACAGCTTTTCCTTTCGCCCCTCTAATTGCTTGATCAAAAACAGTGTCATGGCTAAAACAGAGGAATCCACAAACAGTGTCATGGCTAAAACAGAGGAATCCACATGGCTAAACAATCAGTTGTACAATATAATTGCAGAAGTTGATTCTTGTCTACAAATTACAGCAAGTGGAGCTTTGATGGAACAGTTTCAGAAGCCACTTCATAGACTCTAGCGTCTAAACATACAGTGAGAGGGAAACATTCCCCAGTTACTTGGTTCCTGACTAGGGCCATCCATCTCTCGTTCGGAAAAAATAAAAAACAGGGCCCATCTTGTTTGATTCTTCATTGTCAGAAATCAACTTATTACAACACAATTGCTTGACGTAATCAGCCCAAATAATGTTTATGACTCACCCTCGCATGCAGGAGAGGTCTGTACATCACTAAACACATTAACAGAGCAGAGCATTCCTCCAGCTTCATCCGCGAACGTTATCCTCCTACGTTTCCTCGGCAATTCTGGATGCGAAGCGGCCTTCTTTCCCTCTAGTGTCTGTCATTAAGATTTTAACAATGTAAGCTGATAGTTCAGAAAACACTTCAATACTGTGTATCAAACAATCTTAAAAGCAGAGATACCAACCAATATTTTACAAAAACGATTGCAATCTTTGTTCATTATTGTCAACCATTTCCTTGTAGTTCTCTCCACCTTTAATGCATCCTCAGATGCTGCTCTCATCTGTGAATGATAATTGTAAGATATCAGTAAAATATCTGATCAGACTAGAGTTGGGCCTCATCTACTCGTCAAGCAGCTGTGAACTTCAGACAGTTCATATAGTATCATAATTCATCGGTAATTCATGATCTTGCAATATCTTAAGCTCTGATAAGCTAAACAAGGCCCACCTAATTCAGAGGAAAAAAGGTAGACTTGCGCTAATTAATGCACAGACAGGAGAAAGCACATATTAAGCAGGAGTGCATCAATAATTGATAAGGCGTGTGATCTTTTCAGTCCAAACAGATGGTTTACATGAGAACCACAAATGTAAATCAATAGTAATTCTGCTGTACAAGAAGAAACTAACTTTATACAGATCATAGCATCAAAGTACTAGTAACACAAGGAGCTTTAGCCTTATATTATGTACTATTATAAACAGAAGCAGCTGACAGAGAAAAAACAGAGGAACGCAGAAGACAAATCTTAAATACATATTTTTGTGCTCCAAATCAACATATGGTGTAACTTACCAAACAACAATTTTTGTGTTATTGTTGTATCATCAATCGGTTGCACAGCAGTAAAATCAAATGAGCACAGGTAACTGTTATATTTAATAATGTCTCACCTCGGCAGTGTTAAAATTAGGAAGCAAAGACTGTGCTTCTGATGACAAATTTTCGTCCACTAAACTTCTCATGTGCTTCAAGCTCCTGATAAGATTTGCTGCAATGCTTTCTATATCATGCATCTGCCTTTGTGAAAACTCAACAGCTTTCTCAGTGTCCAAAAGAACAGATGAACTTGTCAGCTCAGGATATGGGGATTCTGTTGACTTAAGAACTCCTTTCCTTGTAAAGGAGATAGAAGTTCTGCTCTTAAGTTTCCTGTCTCTGGTTAATATAGATCGGTATTGCTTGTTTGTCGTCTGAGGTAATGCTTGACTACTTACATCACAATCTTCAAGATTAATCTTTCTCTCTGAAACGGTAATGGTAACATGAATAATAAGAAATACTATAATAATTAACCACTCTGCTAAAAAAATAAAAACACTACAAGATGGCATAGATTGCTTACCAAGCCTTTGGACTCCACACAAATCGATACCAGCCAAAGCATTGCAAAACTTCTCCTGAGAAGTTGGTGACATAATCTGAAGAAAATAAAAGGATAGTTTAATGAGAAACTTGTTCATAACTATTCTTTGAAACTTGATTGAAAGAGCTATGCAGACCTTTCTCTGGGACAACAGTTTTCTTGGAGTATGATCTTCAATTGATCCTTCGTCAATGAAAAAATCAGACGCCCTAGTTTGCCCATCAGAAATTTCTTGTGTTTCTTCAGGATTAGAGGAGCTATCTGATATTGCATCTCCAGTTTCTCTTGATTCTTGATCATTAACAGATCTACAAATGCCAACATTCATTGTACCACTTAACTGATCAATATCCGTTGATGACCCCTCCATGTTGGCAAGTAAGAGGCAGCCATCATGTGAAACATTTGCTGTGGTTGGTGAGCTCAGAGTCACAACAGTATCTGGAACTCCAACAGAAGTTTTTGTTTCAAAACACTTCCGCTGCACATTATTATTCAGAGCACCATAAACTATATTTTCTAGCCGCCCGTCTTGAGTGTCAAAATTGGCAGTATGAGCCAAATCAAGAGTCTTATCAAAAGCAAAATTGTAGCCTGTGGCTGCTTGTTCAACATTTATATGCAGTAATATATCCTTTGTTTTCACACCATGGCAGACTAGTGAATCTAATTGACCCTCCACCGGCATCTGCACAACCTCCTCATGCGAAGTGCAAATCCTGTCTGTGCTTCCACATAAATCAGGTTGGATGACCACCGATGTGCACCTCACATCTGTGTAATTACTTGTATCATCTAAAGATTTCTGATGGTTGCTCACTTCATCAATGGGACCTAGTGAAGAAAAATTGTTATTAGTCTTTTTTTGTTCCACACTGTCATACAAATGCGCTTTGGCTTCAGAAACATCTGCTTCAGTTGGTTGGGTGATGAAACCAGGCTGCTGTCCACATTCATTATCTTTGATGGGAAACTGATGCAGCACAACAGATGAATGGTCACAGGTGCGTTCTGCAAGTACAGAACAAAAACAATATATATCAATGTTTATGAAAAAGGGATCCAAAAAAGGTTGCTTCAAGAAAAATGTACTAGCTGAAAGACAGAAGTCGCTGTGAGGATTGATCTTCAATATAAGAAAGAACTGGAATATAAGAATTGTATTTTGTTTGGCTAACAATACTCACCAATAGCAATTCTCGAGTGCTCTTGATCTACAGCTCTTCTTTCAAGCTTCTGTGTCACTAAGTCATGCAGCCTTGACTCGAATAGGGAAGTTTGTACAGGACTAATTTCATCTCTCTTTGCTGATGTATCTAGTTTTGTAGCATGTGGAGAAGATGATGCATCCGTCCTTCTTTTCGCCTTAGAAGGGGTTGTCTTTTCTTTCTTCTGTTTCAAAGCAATAAGAGGCTCATCAAGATCAACTTCCTCGTTTGATCTTTCAACCCCAAGACCCCCACACTGAGACTGACCCTTAGTGCCAGATCCTTCAGAAATAGTTTTTGGAGCCTTCTTATTCTTAACTTTCAACGGAGCTCTTCGATCCTTGCGAGGCACACTGAAAAAATCCTCTTCACCGGAACCATCATCAACAGAAGCAACATTAAGTTCCGAGGGTGAAGGAGAGGCAACTTCTTCAGAATCAGTTATCTGAGTCTTGGAATCTTCTTCAGAATCAGTTATCTCAGTCTCGGAATCTTCTTCATAATCATCATTGTATATTACACGGGTGTTCTTGCACCTTTCAGATCTTCTGAGAGTCGAAACTATTTTGTGAGCCAAATCTACAGACATTGTGGCCAGATGACAGTGTACAGATTGAGTGCCTTATTTGTAGCCAAATCTACTCAGAGAAGTGAAGGTTAAAAGGGTCCCTGTAGACATACAAAAAGCAGGTGTTATAGTCAAGTAAATGTCGCGTATAAGCATCAATATCTTCACTAGAAATGAAGTCATCTTTCAAAAACAGACACCGCATTATGATATTCATGCAAGCATCTTTTATGCCTGAAGAAGCACAATGTGTTTGAGAACATTGCAATTAGCTTGTGTGTTCTTCATAAGAGAGCAGAAGAAGAAAAAAGAGCTTAACACAACATAAAAAGAACAGAACATACAAGTAAAATCTTGTACTACTGATAAACTGTGCTTCCAGTGGGAGAGATGAATTGAGAACGTTGAACAGACAGTATGTACAGAAATGTTGCAGCCTTTGACTACTAACAGAAACCACATCCCTGTGGCCGTGAAGAGGGAAGCCCTCAAATTTGTTATCAATAATCACGAATTCCTCAATCAAGCCCCCTGCTCTGAGCTAAGAACTGTGCCCCCAGCGCCTGCTGTCAGGCCTAGGATGCTAGCCAGCAAAAATTACAAGAGTAGTAGCCACGGTAGATTCAGAGTCAACGCAACCCACACACAGATCTACTAGTCCTACAATTCATTTCATCGGCTTGAGATGCGAAAAACAAACACAGATCTGGACCCTGCAGGTACCTGAACCTGAAGACCCCCCGGCCCCGGGTAAATCGAGGAAAAGCCGCGGGACGGTCGGCGTCGAACTCGAAGAGGGCGACCGCCCGCTCCGTCCGGGGAGGCGCTGACCTTGAGAAGGGATGGACTGAAAGACGGAGGGAGCGGCGGCGGCGAGCAGAGATCTCGGCCTCGGAACTGGAACCCTACTCTGCTTCTCGAATCTGGATATTGCCGTATGTATGAGGAGGGGGGTGGATGAGGAGGATTGGCGCGGAGGGGGCAAATTTGACTCTGGATATTGCCGGGCGGGGGAAAGTTGCCGCCAGGGTTGGTATTTGTTGGCGGGAAAGGGGAGCGAAATTTTGTGGCGGCTGGCGGCAGCGCCGCTTGGACGCGGGTTTTTTGGACTTCGGCGGAGGAGAGAGACGTGCGTGGGGTGGGGAGAGGGAGGAGGAGAGCGCCCGCCGGCCCATTATGGGACGCGTTTAAGGGGCGGTTCTGCATTTGTTTTTATTTTTTCTCCTCTTTTTTTTCTTTTTCGGTTTTCAGTTTTTGTGTTCATGTTTTCCTGGGTTCTCTTTGTTTCTTTCCTGGTTTTATTATAATTTCTTTGGTTTTAACAAGTTTTGTTCTCTTTTCCTTTTTCCTTTTTCCTTTTCTCCGACACATGTCTACGTTTTTCATAAGCATTATATATTTTTTCGTACATGTCAGAAAAATAAATTATGCATGCTTAATTTTGAAAAAAATACATGATTATCATTTTTAAAAACTATATTTTTCATGCCTATAATTTTAATATACATTGTACATTTCTGTACAGGTATAAAACATTTTATATACATTTAACATTTTTTAATACATTACTAACATTCTTCAAGTAATTGTTTTGTATATTTTTTCAATACATGTTAAACATTTTTAAAATACCCGTTCAGAGAAATGTATGATACGAAACATAATTTGAAAACTACGTGAACACTTTTTTACGAGCCATAACAAAAATGAGCGAGCGAGTGACTAGACAAGTGAGGAAGCGACGACAGCGCTAACGGTCCGGCCCATACGCGTGAGCCCTTTAGGTAAGACGGATGCTAGTCTAGCTTGTTTTTTAGTGTCTTGCTGCTATAGGTTTTTTTTAAGACAATCTCGCGAAGCTTTTATTTAAATCGTCACAATATTTACAGGGACGAAAGATAGATCACCTGGGTCGCCCAACCACACACGGCGGCCTACCCCAAGTGAGAGAGCATGCTTCGCTAGATTGTGAGATCGTCAACAACTACCTTGCAGTCTGAGGTTACTGAAACTCTGCGCTCGTAAAGATCGTCCGCCAAGGCTAATGATTCCCGTATTGCCAGCGCCTCCAGCGTCGCAGGGTCATCTATGCCGTGGAAAGTGATTGTGGACGCTCCCAGGAAGATCCCATGTATGTCCCGGCATACTGCTGCCACCGCGCCAACCGGCCTGGTCCTCATAAGCGCGGCATCCGCGTTGATCTTGCAATTCCCCTCTTGCGGCGGTATCCACCTTGCCGGCGAGGCTGAGCCACCCTGGGCTGGCCCTGCGGTTTTGCCACGGCCTGAAGATCGTTGATAAAGGCAGTAATGAAGCCATTAGTTGAATAAGGCGTTTGATGTATCCCCTCGTAGATCAATTTCCTCCTGGAACTCCAGATTGCCCACAGCGTGACCCCGAGTCTGGTGAAGTCCGCATGCGATAACGTGTTGTTCAAAGTAAACAGCCATGTTTTGGCGCAGGCATTATCACATGTGCTCATTTGCTCAACCAAGCCTTCCGGTGCCAAGGACCATACACTTCTCGACGACACACACTCGAGCAAGGCGTGCCTCCAGGAGTCCGTTGCCCCGCACAGCTGGCATGCTGGCGAAGTTGCCATATGGCGGTGGTGTAGGATGTCATATGTGGGGATAGACTCTCTCGCCAAACGCCACAGGAACACACGTATCTTGTTTGGTACTTCTGTCTTCCAGAGGGACGACCAGCTTGTACCTTCATCGTGGTCAGAAGTGCCCTCAGTGCCGTACAGCCAATTCTCGCGGTTGAGCTTTGTGTTTTGTATCATGCGGGATGCAGACCTAGCAGTAAAATTACCTTTCTTTTCTCTACCCCAAGCCCAGAAATCTTCCACTTTTCCTGGTGCACAAAGGTATCTTCAATATGGCCTCTGCATCTATGGGGATGAATATGGACCGAACTGCCTCCTCTTTCCAAGTGGCCGTCGTCGCATCTATAAGTTCATGAACTCTGGTTGGCGGGTTGGCAACCAAGGAAGTGATTGGCCGTGGGACCTCTTGCCTCGGGATCCAGTTGTGTTCCCATATAAGTGTGTGCTCTCCTGTCCCAATTCTTCTAATGACCACTTGCTTCATTATATCCCTTCCGTCCAGTATGGCCCGCCAGATCTGTGAAGGGTGTGATCCCAGTTCAGCCTCCAATAGGCCTCTGTCAGGGAAGTATGCGGCCTTGAGGATTAAGGAGCTTAGGGTTTTTGGATTGTCTAGCAATCTCCATGCTTGCCTGGCCAATAACGCAAGGTTAAAAATCTCAAGGTCGCGGAAGCCCAAGCCTCCCATGTACTTCGGCCTTGCCATGATCTCCCACGATACCCATGCTGGTTTCCGTTTACCTTGCTTGCTACCCCACCAGAATTGTCTTATGATGGACGTAAATCTGTCACATAAACCTCTCGGTAACCTGAAGCACGCCATAGAGTAAACAGGGATAGCCTGAGCAATGGATTTGATTAGGACCTCCTTTCCCGCTGAGGATAGTAGTTTCTCCATCCAACCTTGACCTTCTCCCACACTCGATCTCGAAGGTACTTGAATGTACCGTTTTTTGAGTGGCCCACATCTGTTGGCATCCCCAAATATTTATCACTTAATGATTCTCTATGGACTTGAACGACATTTTTCACACTGTCTCGGGTGGTCTAAGGGCACCCCTTACTGAAGAAGATAGTCGACTTATCATTATTTACTCTTTGTCCAGATGCCCCATAGTAAGCATCCAATAGGTTTGAAACCGCATTTGCCCCCTCCACACTTGCTTTGAAAAACAGCAGGTTGTCATCCGCAAACAAGAGGTGGTTCACAGCCGGGGCTGATGGTGCCACCTTGATGCCTTCTAGTACCGATGACTGAGAACTGGACTTTAAAAGGCACGAAAGGCCCTCCGCTGTAATCAGAAACAAGTAAGGGGAAATCGGATCTCCCTGTCGAATGCCTCTGGAAGGCTTGAACTGCTCTAATCTTTCTCCGTTGAAAAGAACTGAAAATGACACTGAAGATACCATGTTCATCACGATGTCAACCCAGGGTTGTGCAAACCCCAGCTTGGACATTATAGCCCTCAGATATGGCCACTCCAGGCGATCATATGCTTTCATCATGTCAAGCTTTAGGGCGCATGTGCTGTTGGCTTTTGCCCTTAACCTCTTCATAAAATGCAGGCACTCATAGGCGCAAATGATGTTGTCTGTTATTAGCCTGCCTGGAACAAACGTTGACTGCTCCTCATAGATGATGTCAGGAAGTATTTGTTTCAATCTGTTCGCCACAACCTTTGAAGCAATCTTGTATAGGACGTTGCACAAGCTTATTGGTCGAAATTGAGAGAGAAGGGTTGCATTCATTACCTTTGGTATTAACACCAAGACAGTATCATTGATGCTCTCCGCGCTCTCTTCCCCCCTGACAATCCTGAGGACGGCTCGTGTGATCTCCTCCCCGCACATCGACCAGTGTCGTTGGTAAAAATGAGCCGGGAAGCCGTCTGGGCCCGGCGCCTTGGTGGGGAACATTTGGAACAGGGCCACCTTCACCTCTTCATTCGTATAGGGAGCACATTGAAAGATCGAGGATGTCGCCTAGAGGGGGGGTGAATAGGCGCTTTAAAATAATTACGGTTTAGGCTTGAACAAATGCGGAATAAACCTAGCGGTTAATTTGTCAAGCACAAAACCTACAACAACTAGGCTCACCTATGTGCACCAACAACTTATGCTAAGCAAGATAAGCAACTATGTGATAGCAAGATATATGACAAAGAACAATATGGCTATCACAAAGTAAAGTGCATAAGTAAAGGGGCTCGGGTAAGAGATAACCGAGGCACGTGGAGACGACGATGTATCCCGAAGTTCACACCCTTGCGGATGCTAATCTCCGTTTGGAGCGGTGTGGAGGCACAATGCTCCCCAAGAAGCCACTAGGGCCACCGTAATCTCCTCACGCCCTCGCACAATGCAAGATGCCGTGATTCCACTAAGGGACCCTTGAGGGCGGTCACCGAACCCGTACAAATGGCGACCCTTGGGGGCGGTCACCGAACCCGTACACTTTGGCAACCCTTGGGGGCGGTCACCGATACCCGTCAAATTGCTCGGGGCGATCTCCACAACCTAATTGGAGACCCCGACGCTTGCCCGGAGCTTTACAACATAATGATTGAGCTCCGAACACCACCAACCGTCTAGGGCGCCCAAGCACCCAAGAGGAACAAGCTCAAGGGCACCAAGCACCCAAGAGTAATAAGCTTCTCAACTTGTAACTTCCATGTATCACCGTGGAGAACTCAAACCGATGCACCAAATGCAATGGCAAGGGCACACGGAGTGCCCAAGTCCTTCTCTCTCAAATCCCACCGAAGCAACTAATGCTAGGGAGGAAAATGAGAGGAAGAACAAGAAGGAGAACACCAAGAACTCCAAGAACTAGATCCAAGGGGTTCCCCTCACATAGAGGAGAAAGTGATTGGTGGAAATGTGGATCTAGATCTCCTCTCTCTTTTCCCTCAAAAACTAGCAAGAATCCATGGAGGGATTGAGAGTTAGCAAACTCGAAGAAGGTCAACAATGGGGGAAGAACACGAGCTCAAAGGATACATCTCAATGGGGAAGAAGACCCCCTTTTATAGGTGGGGAGAAAAACCAACCGTTATCCCCTCACTCAGCCCGCACAACGCGGTACTACCGCAGGGAGCCGCGGTACTACCGCGGTTGGCTGCGGTACTATCGCTGTAGGTTGCGGTACTACCGCATGTGCAGCTCTGGCCAGATGAAGGCCTGTTGCACAGGGTAACGAGCGGTAGAACTGCCGGAGCGGTACTACCGCACGCCCCTACGGTACTACCGTAAGGCAGGCAACACTAGGCACAGAGAAAGCACGGACGTAAAAAAATTACTTCCGTACCTACTTCTGCTGAGGGAGGACCTGCGCAAAACTCCGGCACGGTACTACCGCACACGAAGAGCGGTACTACCGCGTAGGGCGCGGATGTAAAAAATTACATCCGCCCCTACTTCCGCTCATGCTGCTAAGCCTGGCCAGAGCCCACGGTACTACTGCGCTCGTGGCGCGGTACTACCGCGTAGGGCGCGGATGTAAAAAATTACATCCGCCCCTACTACCTCTCGAGCAGTTGCGCCTGGCCGGAGGCCACGGTACTACCACTCCAACATAGCGGTACTACCGCAAGGGCCTGCGGTACTACCGCTTCGTAGAGCGGTACTACCGCATGCCCCAGATCAGCAACACTAGGAGTCCTTCATTTTGTAGAGAAGACAACAGAGGGTAACAATAAAACCAGAACTGCCATAACTTCTGCAAATGAGCTCCGAATTGAGCAAACTCAAGCTTGTTGGATACAAGACAACGAGTAGCATCAAAACTACTAGGAGGCAGGGGAGGTATGCCTAACAAGAGAGGAGAGAAACCTCCAACAGAGAAGAACCGGCAGAACCTCCAACATCGAAAACATCATAGAAGATGCATGTGAACTCCGTTTTCGATGAACTCGAGCTTGTCATGAAAATGACCAAAAGCTCCAAATCTCACAAGGAGAAGAACCAAACAAGAACCAATAAAGATGATGCAAGGATGCAATGGTTTGAGCTCTCTACGAATGATACGATCAAGCAACTCATCGAGAGCCCCCCTTGATAGTACGACAATCGATCCTATAAATCGGTCTCCCACAACTACCATGAGACCGGTAAAATAGAAAACCTATCAAGGGCAAACCTTTGCCTTGCACAAAATCCACTTGAGCTAGATGATGACGATCTACTCCTCCTCAAGATGGACCACCTTTCTTGATTGTGTTGGCTCGATGAAGACTAGTTGATTGCTCCCCCATACTCCAGTATGGGTGAGCCACTCTTCCGCTCATCTTCACAAGTCCATTGTCACCACAATGAACGGCAAGCTTCAAGCACTTGATCTCTTCGTGATACATCACTTGAACTTGCACACCGCAACCTAACCCCACAAAGAACTCTCACAAAGACCATGGGTTAGCACACAAAGCGTAATGGACAATGCTTGCCATACCATGGGATCACTTGATCCCTCGGTACATCTTGTGCGCTTTGTGTGATGAATCTTTCCAACTCTCTTCATTTGGATGATGTCTTGAAGGTGGACATGAATGATCACACAATCTTATTCTTCAAATCATGCTTGCAATAAGCTCAACACTCACATGACCAATCTTTGGATAATTCCTTAATAACACCTTGGTCAACTCATAAACTCCTTGAAACCAACACATGGACTTCAAGAAAAGCCTATGGACAAAACCTCCAGATATAACTCAAGGCAACCATTAGTCCATAGAGATAGTCATCAATTACCAAAACCAAACATGGGGGCACCGCATGTTCTTTCACACATAAAATGTCGTTCATACTTGCTGTCACCTTAACTGGGACGTGCGCCATCACGTCGTCCAGCCCAGACACTCCTTCGGACGTGTATAGTGTTTGATAGAAATCATTGACCATCTCCCTCAGCTCCTCTGGGTTCTCGATGAGCACTCCCAAAGAATTCGCTAGCGCTTTCACCATGTTTTTCTTCCGCCTTATGCTCGCCCTGAGATGAAAAAACCGAGTATTCTTATCGCCTGCAGCGAGCCACTCAATTCGAGATCGCTGTCTCCACATTAGTTCCTCTCGATGGTACAATTCCACCAGTTTATCGTTGATCTTCGTCTCCACATGTGAAGGCCCCGTCCTCCCAGCGTCACCCCGCAGACGATCCAGCTCGACTTTTAGGGCACGGATCTCTTTGCGTACATTGCCGAAAGTGATCAGTTGCTAGCTCAGTTAGCTTTCGCCGGATTTCCTCCACTGTATGACCTGGATGTTTGGAGCTCCACTTTTCCAGAATTGTATCTCTCCAATGCTCATGCGTTTCCCACATAGTTTCGTACTTAAAACCTTTCCGTCCCAGCGATGCATTGGGTTCATTTATCTCCAACAAAATTGGACAATGATCCGACGTAGCAGCTGTTAGGTGAGATAAGCTTGCTAGAGGATATTGGGCACTCCACTCGGCCGATCCTAGAGCCCTGTCTAGTCTGACTCGGTGAAAGTGCCACCCGCTACCTTTTTCTCAAAGGTCCAAAAGCGCCCTGTATGTCCCAGGTCCATCAACATGCAGACGTCGATAGTATCTCGAAAACCCTGCTATAGGTGAGATATAACGTTCGCGTCTCATCAGGGGCTTTCAGCCTCCGCATACGAGCATAGCGGGCCGTGGCCCAGCTTGGCGCTACGGTTGGCCAGACTCACTTGCCCATCTGGCTTACTGTTCTTCCCTAAAAAAATCTGGCTTACTGTTCTAAAAAACTATTGATTTTCAGCACAACAAACAACCCTCTCGTTTTCTACAGATTAAAAATAGTAGATTAAAAAAATGCATATATAAAAACGTCCAGAAATTTTGAAAAATATTTGCGAATTTAAAAAATGACTTTGAAAAAGTGCATTTGAAAATGTTCATAATCTGAAGAAAAAGTGAACTTAAAAAAAGTTTATGATTTGAAAATTGTTCATGAATTTGAGAAAAGTTTCTCAATCTGAAAAAGTTCACGGATATGAAAAACATTCAAAAAAAAGAACAAGCAAAAAAAGAGAAAGAGAAAGTAAATATGAAAAAGAAAAAACAAACAGAAAACCACAAGAAAAAAAAACTATTGGATGCTTCTGAAACCAGCCGGAAGCTTCCCAAAAGCGGAATCAGTTTCTAACGTTTATGAGCCGACCACTATGGGGGTGTGCGCCTCCATACGAAAACATCTATAAATGGGCCTTAAGTGCCAAATTTCGTTTGCTGGCGTGGATTTTGTCGTTTGGTGCTCTAGACATATACACGGTTTTAGTTTCTAACTTTCTATGCGTTGGTTGTTTTCATCATCCTTTACCTACGTTTCCTTCTCTTGCAAGAAGGCCAAAGACCGTATATTAAAGACGATCAACTTTATTAGAACATCCTTATGGAAATTAAAAATTACACATAGGTATTTGAAGAAATCAACGTCATCTTCCTCATGCAATTTGTAGGCACTTGTAAGTGAAAATTCAATACTGCCTTTGGACCTCCGAAGCACCATCAGAGTTGGGAAAATGTTGTTGATGCAGCGGCTAGAAAGTCGTCGGTTGGAGCCAGAAGACGTCGATGGCAACAGTGTGGAACACATCGCCCTTCATGAGAAGAAGGTGATAAAATGGATTGGACAACCAATCCAGAGCTGATCAGACATTTCAAGGGGACCTAACCTCATAAGTTGCACAATGAAGCATAAACTAGTTGAACATCAAATAGACTGAGAAGTAGCTCGAGACCCAAGACACGAAGCGATGTCGCCCGCTCCACCAGAATATGCCTTTGAATTATATGCATGACACGAAGACACAAAATAGATCCAACAGTCTAGAAGAACAACGGACATACAATCCGATGCCCATATGTATGATGTCGACGAGAACGTCGTCTGCGAGGTGGACGAGTAGTTGGGGAAACCTTATTCTTGATCTACACGACGCCAGCATCGCCTCCACAACGCCACCATTGGGAACCAAACTCAAACCCTAAGAGAGTCAGCTAGAGCGCCCAACACAAATCCGAGGTCCCAGAGCACGTGGTAGCAGCGACGATGTAACATCCCAATTTTTTCAAAACGTTATGATGTTAATTAGTTAAATCAGAAAAAATAAAACTTGCTTTTGTTTCTTGAATATTAAACAAGAGAGAACTAAAGGACTTCCCCAAATATTAATTTTGGATCTAACTGGGATTTTATTATTAAAAAAATCCACCTCATGACAAAAATTAAATGAGAGAAGGTAGTATGAATAATTCAGTATAAAAAGGTTGGAATATTATAATATTATTTAAATATGTGTTTGGGCATTCAAAAGTATTCTGGGAATTATATAGAACCCTAAATTAATTTATAGGGAAAATTTATAAAGCTCAAAATACAGTTTATAAAAAAATTATATGTATTTTAAATAACTTTTGGGCTGGAAGTGTTTTCCTAAGCTCTAATTATTATGTCGCATATATGTATGCTTTTTTGTAACTTTCCAATATGTAAAGGTTTGATTTAAAGTCAGAAGTAGAAAATAAAAAGGACATTAGAAAACCTAAATTATGTCCCTCGGGTCGCGACCCAGTACTGCACGCCCGGCAACTCCTAGCTATTCACCGCGTGCGTGGCAGCCCAGCCGCAGATCATATTTGACGCTCGCAAGCCTCAAAACGCAGGGAGCCTATTGGACGGCCGCGTACGCCCAATAGTCCAGCCTTCGCTGAAGGGGCCCACAAAATGGGCCGGCCCATTAGCATGCCTCAAGCGGATGTGAAAAAAATCACGAATAGTAATAGCGAGAGGGTGGGACTCGAACTCCCGAGACCTCACCAGGAATAGAAACGTCCATAGCTAGTCGTCCGTGAAACTACTTGTGACTAAACGGAGCGCTAACACTAAAGTACAGTGACAAATACCTTTTTCTTCAATCTGCGAAACATTTGCTGGAAAAAGGTGTGAACATATTTTCTGAAAAATGCGAATATTGTTTAATAATGAAACTAATTCCGAATACCGAAGAATCTTTATGAAACGTGAACACATGTTTAAAAAAAATGAATGTAAAATACATACTGAACATTTTGTTCTTATACGGTGAACATTTTCAAATATACACTGAACATTTTTGAGAAAATACGGTGAACATTATTTTAAATGCAATCTGAACATTTTCTCATAAACGATGAACATTATTTTGTACATAGTGAACATTTTTTCATTACACGTTGCAAATTTTTTCACTGCGGTGAACTTTTTTTGAAATGCAATCTGAACAATTTTTCTATACATGATGAACATTTTTTCATGCACGTTGCACATTTTGTCACTGCAGTGAACTTTTTTTGAAAGGTGTGCAGAATTTGAAAACGTGAAAAAAATTGAAATCATAAAAAACTTTTTTGAATTTCAATCATTTTTCGAAAATTTAAACATATTTTATCTGTGAACAGTTTTGAAAGATTTTGAATTTCAAACATTTTTCTAAAATTTAAACAAATTTTATTTGTGAACAGTTTTGAAAGATTTTGAATTTCCGAAAAAACACAAAAAGAAATAGGAAAAGGAAACAGAATCAGAAACAGAAACAGAAAAAGAAAGAAAAAAAGCAGGAAAAAGAAAAAAAGAACCTTCTAGAATGTTCCCAAAACCGGCAGCTTTCTTGAAGTGGGCCGGCCCGTGCGCGTTGCTTGCCTAGCTTAGCTTTCAGCGGAGGCGCGTCCGTCTGCCGCACGCGAGCGGCAAATAGGATTCACCCCTCAAAACGACATGGCTTCGCTCAAGCTCGGCTTCCCGGACCCCCAGTTTGGGCCGGCCAATGGTCGCTCTGCTGTTTCTTTTTCTTTTTCTTTCCTTTTCCTTTTTTCTCTGTTTTTATTCTTTCTTTCGTGTACTACTATACAAAGTTCATTGCGTGTTTATATACAAAATTGTTTATCGTATATTCTAAGGAAAAGTTCGGCCTATATTAAGCAAATGTTCAAGATATTTTGAAAAAAATGATCATTGTGTATTTCAAAAAATTTCAGCATATCTCACAAAATGTTCATTGTGTACTTTAAAAATTTTCAGCATATATCAAAAAAATGTTCAATGTGCAAATATTGTTCATTGTATATCACAAAAAAATTTAATGCATTTTTAAATATTGTTCAACATATATCACAAAAATGTTCAGTGTATTTTTTATAGATTGTTCAGCGTATATCACAAAACTATTCAATATATATTTTAAAATTGTTCATCTATATACAAATTCAATTAATGTTCACAATTTCAAAGTGTTTTTCTTTTATTGTTTCTCAATTTTTTGATCACTTTTTCAAAAAAGTTCCTGTTTTGTAAGTTTGTTTGAATTCAAAATTCGTTCTCTAATTTCCAACGTTTTTCATTTTTTTATTTTTTTCCGATTTTTTTTCAAAAAATGCTGACAAAGTTGAAATAAAACGAAACTACCGCTGAGCTTACTCCTTAAGTTTAGTGTTGCACTTTAGCCACAGCCAGTCGCTGTCTCTACTCGCTAGCAATGCAGCTATCCATCGGAGGTCAGGAGTTCGACTCCCACGCGTACCATTTTATTTTTTTTAGACATTTGTACATTTGTTCAAACGCCTGCAAATGGGACTGCCCTTTTGCGCGCTTCTTTAGCGAAAGCTCACCTGTTGGGCGCAGAGGGGCGTCCAGTAGGAGCTCGCGCAGCAGCCCAACCAACCCTCTCTTCATTTATTAAAAAAGAGTTTCGTCCCGTTTTATATATAAAGCAAATTTCATTTTTTGAGACATTTGTACATTTGTTCAACGCATGTAAATGGGACTGCCCTTTGGCGCGCCTCTTCAGCGAAAGCTGATGCAGAGGGGCGTCCAGTAGGAGCTCTCGCAGCAGCCCAGCACTACTAGGGAAATACTTATACACAGAAGCTTAGTAGTAGCACTGGAAAATAGTCACCGCTGCTGATAGTTAGCAGTAGCGCTGATTCAGGGACACGCTACTACTCTGTCTATAGCAGTAGCGCTGGAAAACAAAAACACGCTACTACTATGTGGGACCAAACGAGGCCACCGACGGTAGCTGTAGTACCAGCGCTGTACAGAATCCAACGCTACTACTAATAGTTTAGTAGTATCGCTGTATTTTACTGCGCCGCCACTGCTAATGGGCCCCACTCAGTAGTAGCGCTGCCCCTAAGTACGTTAGCAGCAACGCGTTTTGCTAAGCAGCGCTATTGCTAGTTGCGGCTGGTGCCACCTCCCCCTTCCTCTCCCACACTTTGCCCTCTCTCCCCTCCTTTCTCCTCTCCACTCTCCACCATTGTTGCTCTTCTTCCCTCTTCCTTCTACCTCTCTTCTCTCCTCATTAATGTCCCACTCCATCATAACTCTTCTTCATAAATGGCCTCTCTCATATTTCTCTTTGTTCTACCTCTCTTCCTCTCCCCATTAATGCCCCCCCTCCACCATAACTCCCTCTCCATTAGTTAGCTAGCTAGATTCACCTTTCCTCCCCAACAACTAGATCTAGCTAGCTATTTAGCCATCCACGCGTGTTCTCTCGATCGGTCTCTCTCATCATCTAATTAACCGCGCGTGCTCTCTCTCGATCGGTCTATCTCGGGAGATATATAGGTGAGTAAAAAAAGTTGTTCATTTCAAGAATGGGAATATGTGTGTGAATGAGAATAGGTGTGTTTGGGATATATATATATATATATATATATATATATATATATATATATATATATATATATATATGGAGAGATTTGTGCGAGTGTGACATGCCCTCGAGTTGCTTATGTTTTGCCGAAATGTCGATTTATTTCCGTTTTGGTGAATTTCGAGCAAACTCAGTATGTCCTATTTTTAAGCAAGGTCATGCCAAAAATTTATATGACTTTGAAGCATGCATGCATTATTTATTTTATAACCCTTTTGCTTGTTATACCGTGCAGTCGGTCATGAAGGCGAGTGGATGGAAGGTGGAGCGGTACATGCAATCCGCGGTGATGGACATGTATGCAAATAATCGGACTAGGATTAGATGTCCGTGTGCAAGATGCAAGGAAGGAGTCCTTTTGGACCCTTTTGATCGTGGCACTTTGAAGGCGCACCTACTAATGAATGGTTTCATGGATGGCTATACTCAGTGGATAAGTGAAGAAGAAGATGATGATGAGGACGTCCACATGGCAGGGAATAATGACATGGGGCTAGACGAAGAGATGACCGATCGACACGAAGACGATGGCGCCGGACATGGCGGCGGGGAAGAGTTCGAAAATGATGGCGGCGGAGAAGATTTCGGACATGGCGAAGAAGAGTCCGGACATGGCGGAGAAGAGGTGGCGGTCACGCCGCAGTCTTCGACGCTATTAAGTGCAGTCGTGCAGGACCCTCATGTTCAAGACCTCCTTCGCAAGAGTACGATTAGCGAGAGAGCTGCTTCTAGAGAGGAGGCCAAGCTGGCGCAACTTGAAGTAGACTCGAGGACTCCATTGTATGACGGTTGCGATCCCGAGGTGACCCGCTTGAGTTTCACACTCGAACTTCTAAAGATGAAGGCCAAAAACAAATGGACAAACAAAAGCCTCGATGAGCATTTGAAGTATCCACATGATAAAGTTCTTCCCGCGGGGAACTTGTGTCCTACTAGTGTCGAGGAGGCCAAGAAAACCGTTTGCCCTTTTGATTTACCGCACATTAGGTACCACACATGCATCAACAATTGCATCATTTATTGGGGGGAGCACGCGGAAAAAATCAGTTGTCCAGTGTGCAATGCTTCTGGATAATAGAAGGTAGGAAAGAAAGCTCCTCAGAAAGTTGTATGGTACTTTCCGATCACTCCCCGTCTGCAGCGGTATTTCGTAGATCCTAAGGAAGCAAAGCTCATGCACTGGCACGCGGAGAGGAAGAAGCCCGACGATGGAGATGATCCGAGGCTGAGACACCTTGTAGATGGTAGCCAGTGGAGAGCATTCAACGCAGTATATGGATTTGCTGCAAAAGATCCAAGGAATATCGTGCTTGGTGCGAGTACCGATGGCATGAATCCGTTTGGAAACCAGAACACCAACCACAGCACATGGCCCATGTTTGTATGGATGTACAACCTCCTCCCATGGAAGTGCATGAAGACAAAGTACATACACATGTGCATGCTGATTCAAGGGCCGAAACAACCGAGAAATAGTATTAACCAGTATATGGGGCTTCTGCAAGAGGAGCTGGACACGTTATGGAAATCACCGGCATAGACATGGGATGCCAGCAAAGGAGAGTATTTCCATATGAGATCCAGCTGATGACGACGGTGCACGACTATCTCGGTTACGGGTACACCTCAGGCCAGGTGTGCCACGGATACTGCGGATGCACGAGGTGCATGGATGATACAACGTCTCAGCAGCTTACGTCAATGAAAGATGGCGGGTCCGGGAAAATCGTGTACATGGGGTATCATAGATGGCTCGAGAAGGATGACCCGTGGAGAAAGAGTGGAGATCTATTCAATGGGTTGGCTGAGCTTCGAGGACCTCCACGTAAGAGGAGCGGCGCCGAAATCGATGAGCTGTTGAGAAACTGGGAACAATGCGCCGCACCGGGAAAGATCAAAAAGGTGCCGGAGCCGCTGCTGAAGGTATGGAAAACGAGGTCTGTTTTCCGGGACTTGGAGTACTGGCCCAATCACGACACGTCTCATTGCCTTGATCAAATGCATATCATGAAGAATATCCTCGAGAGCTTGCTTGGCACACTGATGAACATGCCGGAGAAGACCAAGGATGGGCCAAAGGCAAGGAATGACTTGGAAGATTTGAAGATCAGGAAAGATTTCCACCGTAAAAAGTTGATGGGGGAGACGGAGAAGGAGACAGAGGAGGGGGGAAATGGGCAGAAAAGTCAACAAGAAGGAGGAGAATTATTGCCCCCCTACTTGCTTCACCTTAAGTGTGAAGGAGATCGATCAATTCATCAAGTGCCTTATGAGAATCAAAGTCAGTTTCGGTTACTGTGGGAAGATAAGCAGATTTCTAGACCCCAAGAAGAAAAGGTTCAGCGGGATGAAGTCTCATGACTGTCACGTGATGATGACGTAGATACTCCCGATTGCCATTAGAGGGATAATGGACAAGAACGTCAGTGACACGCTTATTGGTCTCTGCAACTTCTTCGACGCTATCTCTCGGAAGTCCATAAGTGTGAAGCAGCTCCGAAGGCTACAGGAAGAGATCGTTGTCATACTATGTGAGCTTGAGATGTACTTCCCGCCCGCGTTCTTTGACATTATGGTGCATCTGTGTGTCCACATCATGGACGACATCATCGACCTCGGGCCGACATTCCTTCACAGCATGATGCCGTTCGAGAGGATGAATGGGGTCATCAAAGGATTCGTTCGTAACAAGTCCTGTCCCGAGGGGAGCATTGTCCAGAGGTATCTAAAGCATGAGTGCGTCTCCTTTTGCAAGAATTATATAAGCGTTGGAGACCCTATTGTTGGTTTGCCCGTCAAGAAGCACGATGGGAAGCTCGAAGTAGATGGTCACAACAACGGCCGGAGGGAATTGCACGTGGACTACTCGGATCGACATAACGACTTTGACAAGGCTAGCTTAGTAGTGCTACAACACCTAGATGTGGTAGTGTGGCACGGCACAAAGAAAGCATCACAAAGAAGTACCGTGATAAGGGGATGCTCAAGACGAACGACGAAGTTACTGTAGAGCACAATGCCACTTTCTTGTGTTGGTTCAAAGATCAAGTTCTTAAAAATCCCCTGGAAGAGGGCAGTTCGGACGGATTTCTCATACACGCCTTAGCACATGGCCCCGCGCCCAAGATCGCAACCTATCAGTCCTACGATATCAATGGGTACACGTTCTACATGGAGGCCAAAGACATAGACAGTGATTACCAGAACTCTGGGGTGACAATTCAATGCGTGACCGATGCCAACGGCACAACTGAAAGATTCTATGGAAGGGACGAAGAGATCTGGGAGCTTGACTTGTTGGAGAACGTAGTAATTTCAAAAAAATTCCTACGCACACACAAGATCATGGTGATGCATAGCAAGGAGAGGGGAGAGTGTGTCTATGTACCCTTGTAGACCGAAAGCGGAAGTGTTAGCACAACACGGTTGATGTAGTCGTACGTCTTCACGGTCCCACCGGTCAAGCACCGAAAGCACGACACCTCCGAGTTCTTGCACATGTTCAGATTGATGACGTCCCTCGAACTCCAATCCAGCTGAGCTTCGAGGGAGAGTTCTGTCAGCACGACGGCGTGGTGATGATGGTGATGTTCTACCGACGCAGGGCTTCGCCTAAGCACCGCTACGATATTATTGAGGAGAACTATGGTGGAGGGGGGCACCACACACGGCTAAGAGATCAATGATCAATTGTTGTGTCTATGGGGTGACCCTCTGCCCCCGTATATAAAGGAGTGGAGGAGGGGGCCAGCCAAGGGGGGTGGCGCGCCCTGGGGGGGAGTCCAACTCCCACCGGGAGTAGGACTCCCCCTTTCCTATTAGGAGAGGGAGAGGGAAGGAAGAGGAAGGAGCGAGGAAGGAAAGGGGGGGCTGCCCCCCCTCCCAATTCGGATTGGGCTTGGGGGGGGGCGCCCTCTCCCTTGCTCCTTTCCCCTCCTTTCCACTAAGGCCCAATAAGTGAAGGAAATATGCCCTAGAGGCAATAATAAAGTTATTATTTATTTCCTTATTTCATGATAAATGTTTATTATTCATGCTAGAATTGTATTAACCGGAAACATAATACATGTGTGAATACATAGACAAACATATAGTCACTAGTATGCCTCTACTTGACTAGCTCATTAATCAAAGATGGTTATGTTTCCTAACCATAGAAATGTGTTGTCATTTGATTAATGGGATCACATCATTAGGAGAATGATGTGATTGACATGACCCATTCCGTTAGCCTAGCACTTGATCGTTTAGTATATTGCTATTGCTTTCTTCATGACTTATACATGTTCCTGTAACTATGAGATTATGCAACTCCCGTTTACCGGAGGAACACTTTGGATGCTACCAAACGTCACAACGTAACTGGGTGATTATAAAGGAGTACTACAGGTGTCTCCAAAGGTACATGTTGGGTTGGCGTATTTCGAGATTAGGTTTTGTCACTCTGATTGTCGAAGAGGTATCTCTGGGCCCTCTCGGTAATGCACATCACTATAAGCCTTGCAAGCAATGTAGCTAATGAGTTAGTTACGGAATGATGCATTACGTAACGAGTAAAGAGACTTGCCGGTAACGAGATTGAACTAGGTATTAGATACCGACGATCGAATCTCGGGCAAGTAACATGCCGATGACAAAGGGAACAACGTATGTTGTTATGCGGTTTGAGCAATAAAGATCTTCGTAGAATATGTAGGAGCCAATATGAGCATCCAAGTTCCGCTATTGGTTATTGACCGAGAATAGTTCTAGGTCATGTCTACATTGTTCTCGAACCCGTAGGGTCCGCACGCTTAAGGTTTCGATGACAGTTATATTATGAGTTTATGAGTTTTGATGTACCGAAGGAGTTCGGAGTCCCGGATGAGATCGGGGACATGACGAGGAGTCTCGAAATGGTCGAGACGTAAAGATCGATATATTGTACGACTATATTCGGAGTTCGGATAGGTTCCGAGTGATTCGGGTATTTTTCGGAGTACCGGAGAGTTACGGGAATTCGCCGGGGAGTATATGGGCCTTATTGGGCCATACGGGAATAGAGGAGAGAGGCCGAAAGGAAGGAGGCGTGCAACCCCCCTCTGGTCCGAATTGGACAAGGGGTGTGGCCCCCTTTTCCTTCCTCCTCTCCCCCTCTTTCTCCCCTTCTCCTACTCCAACAAGGAAGGAGGGAGTCCTACTCCCCTTGGCGCGCCCCTCCTAGGCCGACCGCCCCCTCCCCCTTGCTCCTTTATATACGGGGGCAAGGGGGCACCTCTAGGCAGAACAACAATTGATCCTTTGGATCTCTTAGCCGTGTGCGGTGCCCCCCTCCATGATAATCCACCTCGATAATATCGTAGCGGTGCTTAGGCGAAGCCCTGCGTCGGTAGAACATCAAGATCGTCACCACGCCGTCGTGCTGACGGAACTCTCCTTCGACACTCGGCTGGATCGAAGTTCGAGGGACGTCATCGAGCTGAACGTGTGCTAGAACTCGGAGGTGCCATAGTTTCGGTGCTTGATCGGTCGGGCCGTGAAGACGTACGACTACATCAACCACGTTGTTATAACGCTTCCGCTTACGGTCTACGAGGGTACGTGGAAAACACTCTCCCCTCTCGTTGCTATGCATCACCATGATCTTGCGTGTGCGTAGGAATTTTTTTGAAATTACTACGTTCCCCAACAATAAGGCCCATATACCTCCCGGGGGGTTCCGATAACCTCCCGGAGCTCCGGTATTGTCCCAATCTCACCCGAAACCTTTCCGGTGTCCAAATATAGTCGTCCAATATATCGATGTTTATGTCTCGACCATTTTGAGACTCCTCGTCATGTCCTTGATCACATCCGGGACTCCGAACAACCTTTGGTACATCAAAACACATAAACTCATAATATAACTATCATCTTACTTTAAGCGTGCGGACTCTACGGGTTCGAGAACTATGTAGACATGACCGAGACACGTCTCTGGTCAATAACCAATAGCGGAACCCAGATGCTCATATTGGCTCCTACATTTTCTACGAAGATCTTTGTCGGTTAAACCGCATAACAACATACGTTGTTCCCTTTGTCATCGGTATGTTACTTGCCCGAGATTCAATCGTCGGTATCTCAATACCTAGTTCAATCTCGTTACCAGGAAGTCTCTTTACTCATTACGTAATGCATCATCTCGTAACTAACTCATTAGCTACATTGCTTGCAAGGCTTATAGTGATGTGCATTACCCAGAAGGCCCAGAGATACCTCTCCGACAATCGGAGTGACAAATCCTAATCTCGAAATATGTCAACTCAACAAGTACCTTCGGAGACACCTGTAGAGCACCTTTATAATCACCCAGTTATGTTGTGACGTTTCGTAGCACACAAAGTGTTCCTCTGGTAAGCGGGAGTTACATAATCTCATAGTCATAGGAACATGTATAAGTCATGAAGAAAGCAATAGCAACATACTATATGATCAAGTGCTAAGCTAACGGGATGGGTCAAGTCAATCACATCATTCTCCTAATGATGTGATCCCGTTAATCAAATGATAACTCATGTCTATGGTTAGGAAACTTAACCATCTTTGATTCATGAGCTAGTCAAGTAGAGGCATACTAGTGACACTATGTTTGTCTATGTATTCACACATGTATTATGTTTCCGGTTAATACAATTCTAGCATGAATAATAAACATTTATCATGAAATAAGGAAATAAATAATAACTTTATTATTGCCTCTAGGGCATATTTCCTTCAGTCTCCCACTTGCAGTAGAGTCAATAATCGAGTTCACATCGCCATGTGATTTAACACCAATATTCATATCTGTATATGATTAACACCCATAGTTCACATCGTCATGTGACCAACACCCAAAGGGTTTACTAGAGTTAATAATCTAGTTCACATCGCCATGTGATTAACACCCAAAGAGTACTAAGGTGCGATCATGTTTTGCTCGTGAGAGAAGTTTAGTCAACGGGTCTGTCACATTCAGAGCCGTATGTATTTTGTAAAAATATTCTATGTCTACAATGCTCTGTTCGGAGCTACTCTAGCTAATTGCTCCCACTTTCAATATGTATCCAAATTGAGACTTGGAGTCATCTGGATCAGTGTCAAATCTTGTATCGACGTAACCCTTTACGACGAAGCTCTTGTCACCTCCATAATCGAGAAACATATCCTTATTCCAATAAGGATAATTTTAACCAATGTCCAGTGATCTACTCCTAGATCATCATTGTACTCCCTTGCTAAACCAGGGCATGGTATACAATAGGTCTGGTCCATAGTATGGCATACTTTTATAGAACCTATGACTGAGGCATAGGGAATGACTTTCATTCTCTTTCTATTTTCTGCCATGGTCAGGATTTGAGTCTTACTCAACTTCATACCTTTGCAACACAGGCAAGAACTCTTTCTTTGACTGTTCCATTTTGAACTACTTCAAAATCTTGTCAAGGATTGTACTCATTGAAAACCTTATCAAGCGTTTTGATCTATCTCAATAGATTTGATGCTCAATATGTAAGTAGCTTTACTGAGGTCTTTCTTTTAAAGAGCTCCTTTCATTATGCTTTTCAGAATTTTTTTACATCATTTCTGATCAACAATATGTCAGTCACATATACTTATCAGAAAGGCTATAGTTCTCCCACTCACTTTATTGTAAATACAGGCTTCACTGCAAGTCTGTATAAAACTATATGCTTTGATTAACTTATCAAAGCGTATATTCCAACTCCGAGATGCTTGCACTAGTCCATAGATGGATCGCCGGAGCTTGCACATTTTGTTAGCACCTTTAGGATTGACAAAACCTTCTGGTTGCATCATATACAACTCTTCTTTAAGAAAATTATTAAGGAATGTAGTTTTGACATCCATTTGCCAGATTTCACAAAATGTGGCAATTGCTAACATGATTCAGACAGATTTAAGCATCGCTAGAGTTGAGAAAATCTCATTGTAGTCAACACCTTGAACTTGTCGAAAACTTTTTTGCGACAAGTCGAGCTTTCTCTTTTTGTCAACACTACTATCAATGTCCGTCTTCCTCTTGAAGATCCATTTATTTTCTATGACTTGCCGATCATCGAGCAAGTCCACTAAAGTCCACACTTTGTTTTCATATATGGATCCTATCTCAGATTTCATGGCCTCCATCCATTTCACGGAATCTGGGCTCATCATCGCTTCCTCATAGTTCGTAGGTTTATCATGGTCTAGTAACATGACTTTCAGGATAGGATTACCATACCACTCTGGTGCGGACCGTACTCTGGAAGACCTATGAGGTTCTGTAGTAACTTGATCTGAAGTTTCATGATCATCATCATTAGCTTCCTCACTAATTGGTGTAGGAATCACTGGAACTGATTTTAGTGATGAACTATTTTCCAATTCGGGAGAAGGTAATATTACCTCATCAAGTTCTACTTTTATCCCACTCACTTCTTTCGAGAGAAACTCCTTCTCTATAAAGGATCCATCTTAGCAACGAATATCTTGCCTTCGGATCTGTGATAGAAGGTGTACCCAACAGTTTCCTTTGGGTATTCTATGAAGACACACTTCTCCGATTTGGGTTTGAGCTTATCAGGTTGAAACTTTTTCACATAAGCATCACAGACCCAAACTTTAAGAAACGGCAACTTTGGTTTCTTGCCAAACCACATTTCATAAGGCGTCGTCTCAACGGATTTTGATGGTTCCCTATTTAAAGTGAATGCAGTTGTCTCTAATGCATAACCCCAAAACTATTGGTAAATCGATAAGAGACATCATTGATCGCACCATATCAAATAAAGTGCGGTTATGCCGTTCAGACACACCGTTACGATGTGGTGTTCCAGGTGGCATGAGTTTGTGAAACTATTCCACATTATTTTAACTGAAGGCCAAACTCGTAACTCAAATATTCATCTCCACGACCAGATCGCAGAAACTTTCTTTTCTTGTTACGATGATTTTCCACTTCACTCTGAAATTCTTTGAACCTTTCAATTATTTCAAACTTATGTTTCATCAAGTAGATATGCCCATATCTGCTCAAATCATCTGTGAAGGTCAGAAAATAACGATACCCGCCACGAGCCTTAATACTCATTGGTTTGCATACATCAGTATGTATTATTTCCAACAAGTCAGTAGCTCATTCCATTGTTCTGGAGAATGGAGTTTTAGTCATCTTGCCCAAAAGGCACGGTTCACAAGCATCAAATGATTCATAACCAAGTGATTATGAAAATCCATCTTTATGGAGTTTCTTCATGCGCTTTACACCGATATGACCCAAACGGCAGTGCCACAAATAAGTTGCACTATCATTATTAACTTTGCATCTTTTGGCATCAATATTATGAATATGTGTATCACTACGATCGAGATCCAAAAAAACTATTTTCATTGGGTGTATGACCATTGAAGGTTTTATTCATGTAAACAGAACAATAATTATTCTCTGACTTTAAATGAATAACCGTATTGCAATAAACATGATCAAATCATATTCATGCTCAACGCAAACGCCAAATAACATTTATTTAGGTTTAACACTAATCCCGAAAGTATAGGGAGTGTGTGATGATGATCATATCAATCTTGGAACTACTTCCAACACACACCGTCACTTCCCCTCAACTACTCTCTGTTTATTATGTAACTCATGTTTCGAGTTACTAATCTTAGCAACCGAACAAGTATCAAATACTCAGGGGCTACTAAAAACACTAGTAAGGCACACATCAATAACATATATATCAAATATACCCTTGTTTACTTTGCCATCCTTCTTATCCACCAAATATTCAGGGCATTTCCGTTTCCACTGACCATTTCTTTTGCAGTGTAAGCACTCAGTTTCAGGCTTTGGTCCAGCTTTGAGCTTCTTCGCGGGAGGTACAACTTGCTTGTCATTCTACTTGAAGTTCCCTTTCTTTCCCTTTGCCACTTTCTTGAAACTAGTGGTCTTGTCAATCATCAACACTTGATGCTCTTTCTTGATTTCTACCTTCGTTGATTTCAACATCGCGAAGAGCTCGGGAATCGTTTTCGTCATCCTTTGCATACTATAGTTCATCACGAAGTTCTACTAACTTGGTGATGGTGACTAGAGAAC
Organism: Triticum aestivum; assembly: GCF_018294505.1. NCBI lineage: Eukaryota > Viridiplantae > Streptophyta > Magnoliopsida > Poales > Poaceae > Triticum > Triticum aestivum. The sequence continues at coordinate 45,558,022 of NC_057798.1, read as the reverse complement.
TCTGTCAATCACTATCTTATCTGGAAGATTAACTCCCACTTGATTCAAGCGATTGTAGTACCCAGACAATCTGAGCACATGCTCACTAGTTGAGCGATTCTTTTCCATCTTTTAGCTATAGAACTTGTTGGAGACTTCATATCTCTCAACTCGGGTATTTGCTTGAAATATTAACTTCAACTCCTGGAACATCTCATATGGCCCATGACATTCAAAACGTCTTTGAAGTCCCGATTCTAAGCTGTTAAGCATGGTGCACTAAACTATCAAGTAGTCATCATATTGAGCTAGCCAAACGTTCATAATGTCTGCATCTGCTCCTGCAATAGGTCCGTCACCTAGCGGTGCATCAAGAACATAATTCTTCTATGTAGCAATGAGGACAATCCTCAGATCACGGATCCAATCCGCATCATTGCTACTAACATCTTTCAACACAGTTTTCTCTAGGAACATATCAAAATAAACATACGAAAGCAACAACGCGAGCTATTGATCTACAACATAATTTGCAAAATACTACCAGGACTAAGTTCATGATAAATTTAAGTTCAATTAATCATATTACTTAAGAACTCCCACTTAGATAGACATCCCTCTAATCATCTAAGTGATCACATGTTCCAAATCAACTAAACCATAACCGATCATCACGTGAAATGGAGTAGTTTTCAATGGTGAACATCACTATGTTGATCATATCTACTATATGATTCACGCTCGACCTTTCGGTCTCAGTGTTCCGAGGCCATATCTGCATATGCTAGGCTCATCAAGTTTAACCTTAGTATTCTACGTGTGCAAAACTGGCTTGCCCCCGTTGTAGATGGACGTAGAGCTTATCACACCCGATCATCATGTGGTGTATGGGCACGACGAACTTTGGCAATGGTGCATACTCAGGGAGAACACTTTTATCTTGAAATTTAGTGAGAGACCATCTTAAAATGCTACCGTCACTCAAATCAAGATAAGATGCATAAAATATAAACATCACATGCAATCAATATAAGTGATATGATATGGCCATCATCATCTTGTGCTTGTGATCTCCATCTCCAAAGCACCGTCATGGTCACCATCGTCACCGGCGCCACACCTTGATCTCCACCATAGCATCGTTGTCGTCTCGCCAACTATTGCTTCTATGACTATTGCTACCTCTTAGTGATAAAGTAAAGTAATTACAGGGCGATTGCATTGCATACAATAAAGCGACAACTATATGGCTCCTGCCAGTTGCCGATAACTCGGTTACAAAACATGATCAGTTCATACAATAAAATATAGCATCACGTCTTGACCATTTCACATTACAACATGCCCTGCAAAAACAAGTTAGACGTCCTCTACTTTGTTGTTGCAAGTTTTACGTGGCTGCTACGGGCTGAGCAAGAACCGTTCTTACCTACGCATCAAAACCACAATGATAGTTCATCAAGTTAGTGCTGTTTTAACCTTCTCAAGGACCGGACGTAGCCACACTCGGTTCAACTAAAGTTGGAGAAACTGACACCCACCATTCACCTGTGTGCAAAGCACGTCGGTAGAACCAGTCTCGCGTAAGCGTACGCGTAATGTAGGTCCGGGCCGCTTCATCCAACAATACCGCCGAACCAAAGTATGACATGCTGGTAAGCAGTATAACTTGTATCGCCCGCAACTCACTTGTGTTCTACTCGTGCATATAACATCAACGCATAAATCCTAGGCTCAGATGCCACTGTTGGAGAACATAGTAATTTCAAATTTTTTCCTACGCACACACAAGATCATGGTGATGCATAGCAACGAGAGGGGAGAGTGTGTCTACGTACCCTCGTAGATCGAAAGCGGAAGCGTTAGCACAACGCGGTTGATGTAGTCGTACGTCTTCACGGTCCGACCGATCAAGCACCGAAAGCACGACACCTCCGAGTTCTTGCACACGTTCAGCTCGATGACGTCCCTCAAACTCCGATCCAGCTGAGCTTCGAGGGAGAGTTTCGTCAGCACGACGGCGTGGTGACGATGGTGATGTTCTACCGACGCAGGGCTTCGCCTAAGCACCTCTACGATATTATCGAGGAGGACTATGGTGGAGGGGGGCACCGCACACGGCTAAGAGATCAATGATCAATTGTTGTGTCTATGGGGTGTCCCTCTGCCCCCGTATATAAAGGAGTGGAGGAGGGGGCCGGCCAAGGGGGGTGGCGCGCCCTAGGGGGGGAGTCCAACTCCCACCGGGAGTAGGACTCCCCCTTTCCTATTAGGAGAGGGAGAGGGAAGGAAGAGGAAGGAGGGAGGAAGGAAAGGGGGGGCCGGCCCCCCTCCCAATTCGGATTGGACTTGGGGGGGGGGGGGGAGGGGGGCGCCCCCTCCCTTGCTCCTTTCCCCTCCTTTCCACTAAGGCCCAATAAGGCCCATATACCTCCCGGGGGGTTCTGATAACCTCCCAGAGCACCGGTATTGTCCCAATCTCACCCGGAACCTTTCCGGTGTCCAGATATAGTCATCCAATATATCGATATTTATGTCTCAACCATTTCGAGACTCCTCGTCATGTCCTTGATCACATCCGGGACTCCGAACAACCTTCGGTATATCAAAACACATAAACTCATAATATAACTGTCGTCTTACTTTAAGCGTGTGGACCCTACGTGTTCGAGAACTATGTAGACATGACCGAGACACGTCTCCGGTCAATAACCAATAGCGGAACCTGGATGCTCATATTGGCTCCTACATATTCTACGAAGATCTTTATCGGTCAAACCGCATAACAACATACGTTGTTCCCTTTGTCATCGGTATGTTACTTGCCCGAGATTCGATCGTCGGTATCTCAATACCTTGTTCAATATCATTACCGGCAAGTCTCTTTACTCGTTATGTAATGCATCATCTCGTAACTAACTCATTAGCTACATTGCTTGCAAGGCTTATAGTGATGTGCATTACCCAGAGGGCCCAGAGATACCTCTCCGACAATCGGAGTGACAAATCCTAATCTTGAAATATGTCAACTCAACAAGTACCTTCGGAGACACCTGTAGAGCACCTTTTTAATCACCCAGTTACGTTGTGACGTTTGGTAGCACACAAAGTGTTCCTCTGGTAAGCGGGAGTTACATAATCTCATAGTCATAGGAACATGTATAAGTCATGAAGAAAGCAATAGCAACATACTATACGATCAAGTGCTAAGCTAACGGGATGGGTCAAGTCAATCACATCATTCTCCTAATGATGTGATCCCATTAATCAAATGACAACTCATGTCTATGGTTAGGAAACTTAACCATCTTTGATTCACGAGCTAGTCAAGTAGAGGCATACTAGTGACACTATGTTTGTCTATGTATTCACACATGTATTATGTTTCCGGTTAATACAATTCTAGCATCAATAATAAACATTTATCATGAAATAAGGAAATAAATAATAACTTTATTATTGCCTCTAGGGCATATTTCCTTCATGACTATGCTGGAATGCACGATGCGACGATGTTCCATGTCAGATGGGTCAAGGACGTTGTAAGAGAAAACAAGTATTTTACCACCATGTCTATACCCGTCACGAAGAGCACTCCCGTGAACGTTAATGTCATCGCCAAAAATGAGCCAAGGGTACACGCTAAGCACGTGACACAATGCTTCTTCATAACCGACCTGGCCAATTCCAGCCGTGTTGTCGTGAGGAGATCCAAAAGGAGCACCATCGGAATGGATGGAGTCGCCAAGGAGGAATACTACAACCAATACGACAACACGATGAGGGAAGATGACGATGACGATGAAGCATACATGAAAAGAAGAATCAAGACTACATTACCTAAGAAAGATCATACTCCATGGCTCTGGGAAAGTTACAAGGAGGGGTGATACGTCTCCAACGTATCTATAATGTATGAAGCATTCATGCTATTATATTATGTGTTTTGGATGTTTATGGGCTTTATTATACACTTTAATATTATTTTTGGGACTAACCTATTAACCGGAGGCCCAACCCATATTGCTATTTTCTTGCCTATTTCAGTGTTTCGAAGAAAAGGAATATCAAACGGAGTCCAAACGGAAAGAAACCTTCAGGAGCGTTATTTTGGAACGGAAGCAATCCGGGGGACTTGGATTGCAAGTCAGGAAGATTCGAGGAGGCCATGAGGCAGGGGGCGCGCCCACCCCCTGGGCGCGCCCTCCACCCTTGTGGGCCCCTCGTGGCTCTCCTGACCAACTTCTTTCGCCTATATATTCCCATATACCCTAAAAACATCAAAGACAACAATAGATCGGGAGTTCCGCCACCGCAAGCCTCTGTAGCCACCAAAAGCCTCTCGGGAGCCCGTTCCGGCACCCTGCCGGAGGGGAGATCCCTCACCGGTGGCTATCTTCATCATCCCGACGCTCTCCATGACGGGGAGGGAGTAGTTCACCCTGGGGGCTAAGGGTATGTACCAGTAGCTATGTGTTTGATCTCTCTCTCTCTCTCTCTCTCGTGTTCTCTCTATGGCACGATCTTGATGTATCGTGAGCTTTGCTATTATAGTTGGATCTTATGATGTTTCTCCCCCTCTACTCTCTTGTCATGAATTGTGTTTTCCCTTTGAAGTTATCTTATCAGATTGAGTCTTTAAGGATTTGAGAACACTTGATGTATGTCTTGCCGTGCTTATCTGTGGTGACAATGGGATATTCACGTGATCCACTTGATGTATGTTTTGGTGATCAACTTGCGGGTTCCGCCCATGAACCTATGCATAGGGGTTGGCACACGTTTTCATCTTGACTCTCCGGTAGAAACTTCGGGGAACTCTTTGAAGTACTTTGTGTTGGTTGAATAGATGAATCTGAGATTGTGTGATGCACATCATATAATCATGCCCACGGATACTTGAGGTGACAATGGAGTATCTAGGTGAAATTAGGGTTTTGGTTGATTTGTGTCTTAAGGTGTTATTCTAGTATGAACTCTATGATAGATTGAACGGAAAGAATAGCTTTGTGTTATTTTACTACAGACTCTTGAATAGATCGAGCAGAAAGAATAACTTTGAGGTGGTTTCGTACCCTACCATATTCTCTTCGTTTGTTCTCCGCTTTTAGTGACTTTGGAGTGACTCTTTGTTGCATGTTGAGGGATAGTTATATGATCCAGTTATATTATTATTGTTGAGAGAACTTGCACTAGTGAAAGTATGAACCCTAGGCTTTGTTTCCTAGCATTGCAATACCGTTTGTGCTCACTTTTATCATTAGTTACCTTGCTGTTTTTATATTTTCAGATTACAAAAACCTATATCTACCATCCATATTGCACTTGTATCACCATCTCTTCGCCGAACTAGTGCACCTATACAATTTGCCATTGTATTGGCTGTGTTGGGGACACAAGAGACTCTTTGTTATTTTGTTGCAGGGTTGTTTGAGAGAGACCATCTTCATCCTACGCCTCCCACAGATTGATAAACCTTAGTTCATCCACTTGAGGGAAATTTTCTACTGTCCTACAAACCTTTGCACTTGGAGGCCCAACAACGTCTACAAGAAGAAGGTTGTGTAGTAGACATCAAGCTCTTTTCTGGCGCCGTTGCCGGGGAAGTGAATGCTTGAAGGTATATCTTTAGATCTTGCAATCGGATCTTTTTTGTTTCTTGTTTTATCACTACTTCTGTTTATAAAAGAAAACTACCAAAAAAATGGAATTGAGTTTGTCTCATACGCTTCATCTTTTTAATATCTTTCGTGAGTATGATGAAAAGGAAAATTGTGCTCAAGTGCTAGAAGAAGAATGCGTTAAAATGCTTGGCACTAAATCTTTGAATGATGAGCATGATTGCAATGTTGTTAGTATGAACTCTTTGAATATCCATAGTACTAATGATGATTGCACTAGTTATGATGAAAATGTCTCCTATAAGCATGTCGATTTTTGTGGAGAGCATTGGGTTTGCATGGACACACCAAATAGAGAAGATAGATATTGCAAGAGGCATAAGCATGTAGAAACTAAATTGTTGCAAGAAAGTCTAAGGGTGAGTGCTGAAGAATTATATTTCCTTTGCCGTACTTGTGAACTTTGCAATGAAAGTGGTCATTTACATCTCCGATGCAAATTGTTTCATGATCGAATCATGTCCAAAAATTGTGATGATTTGATTTCCCTTGCACATTATAACGAACTTAGTTTTCTTATGGGTTACAAAGAAATGAAACGTATAACTAAGCATCTTCCAGAATTTGCCCGTTATAAACTTCTTGATTTTGATCTAGAGGAGATTTATATGTTTTGTGCGGTGAACTGCATTGAAAATCCTTATATTGCCAATTACATAAAGAAAAGAAAGCAAATAGAAGATGAAGAGAATACGAATGAAAGGGAAGAGACTTCCCAATATCCTCCTATTATTTCTTATGATGAATCAGGTAACGTGGAGGAGCTTTCTATTCAACCAAACTCATCAATAAGGAGCTCAAAGAAGAAGGTTGAACCCATACATAATGTGAAGAAGAAAAAGAAAAAACGGAGAAGCAAAGGTAAAAAGGTATCGCTCCCAAATGATGTTGCTCCTACTACTCATTGTGATGATGATAATTCTTATACTATTGGTGTTATCCATACTATTAATGATGAGAGTGATTATGCTTATGATATGAAAGGGCCCGAGCTTGGGGAAGCTATGTTTGATGAGGATGGCACATTTGAGAATATATTTGCTGCAATTAATGTTTGTCCCAAGCTTGGGGATGCTATGTTTAATGAAGATGATATTTTTAGCCTCCCAAGTTTTGATATGCAAAGTTGTTATGATGATAGCATGCCTCTTACTTATGATGATTATATTGATGAAAGTGGGTATGGAAGAGTGTCAACTTTAGGAAGTAGTAATCCCACTATTTTGGAGGATGTTGAATCTTATTGTGATGAATATGAAAGTGGATTTGGAGAGGTCATGACTTTATTTAGTGATGATTCCACTATCTTGGAAGAGGTTTCAATTGATTATGATGAGAACAAAGTTGCTACTTATGATGATTATTGTGATGAAACTTATTCTATAAAAAGTAGTGATGATTATATTTATAAAACTTGTCATGATTATTGTCGGTGTCAAAATCGGCGGATCTCGGGTAGGGGGTCCCGAACTGTGCGTCTAGGCAGATGGTAACAGGAGACAAGGGACACGATGTTTTTACCCAGATTCGGGCCCTCTCGATGGAGGTAAAACCCTACTCCTGCTTGATTAATATTGATGATATGGGTAGTACAAGAGTAGATCTACCACGAGATCGGAGTGGCTAAACCCTAGAAGCTAGCCTATGGTATGATTGTTGTTCGTCCTATGGACTAAAACTCTCCAGTTTATATAGACACCGGAGAGGGCTAGGGTTACACAGAGTCAGTTACAATGGGAGGAGATCTTCATATCGTATCGCCAAGCTTGCCTTCCACGCCAAGGAAAGTCCCATCCGGACACGGGACGGAGTCATCAATCTTGTATCTTCATAGTCCGGGAGTCCCGCCAAAGGTCTTAGTCCGGCCATCCGGACACCCCCTAATCCGGGAATCCCTCAGTAGCCCCTGAACCAGGCTTCAATGACGACGAGTCCGACGTGCAAGTTGTCTTCGGCATTGCAAGGCGGGTTCCTCCTCCGAATATTTCCTAGAAGATGTTGAACACCAGGGTAGTGTCCGACTCTGCAAAATAAGTTCCACATTCCATCGTAGAGAGAATAATATTTGCATCAATCGGATTGGCTGACGTATTCCGCGGCGTGACATCATGCCACAGCCAGGCTTTTATTCATTTTACTATTCCAACTCAGCGCGTTTAGCGAGGCGGTTTCCTTGGCACATCTTGTCAAAGCAGAGATCATGTCCCCTTATTCTGGGATTCTCATCAATACGGGCGTGGGTAACCCAACCGCGCCATTAACCGCGGCGCTTGGGAGATAAGCGAGTTTTCTTAGGCCGGTGGGGGCTCGTAGTTTCGGCCGCCCATATAAGGGGATAAGAATCCGCCCTTTCCATTCATGCCTTCTTCCTCCTTTGCTTATCCGTCCCTGCGCGCTCGAGCTCCAACGCCCAAGCCCGCACTTCCCACCTCAACCTTCTCCGATCATGTCCGGAGCGGGAGGTAGATGGATGGCCTCCTCCGTCACGGAGGGACAAATCAAAAAGCTGAGGAAGGCCGGATACCTGTCTGATGACATCGCGCACCGGCTTCCAGATGTGGGGCAACTCATCCCCACCCCCAGGCCCCATGAGAGGGTTGTTTTTCTTCCCCATTTCCTCCGCGGGCTGGGTTTTCCTCTTCACCCATTCGTCCAGTGGCTCATGTTATACTACGGGCTGGACTTCCACGATCTGGCCCCGAACTTCATCCTCAATATCTCGGCGTTTATCGTCGTGTGCGAGGCCTTCTTCTGCATCCAGCCTCACTTTGGCTTATGGCTGAAGATCTTCAGCGTCAAGCCGAAGGTTTTGAAAGGCCGACAAGCAGAGTGCGGACGTGCTATGGTGGGCAAGATGGCCAACGTCACTTGGCTCGAGGGTGCCTTCGTGGAAACCATCAAAGGGTGGCAATCGGGGTGGTTCTACATCACCGAGCCGCGTGACCCTAAGTGGGCAGCGGCCCCCAAATTTCGATCCGGCATCCCCACCCGGCTCACATCTTGGAAAGAGATGGGCCTATCGTGGGGTAATCCAGAAGAGGTGACCGGACTCCAAACCCGCATCCGAGATCTGGTGACCAAGAAGGTCAAGCTTGTCAACGTAGTCCAGGTCATGCTCTTCCGCTGGATCCTCCCGTGTCAACGACGGGACTTCAATTTGTGGGAGTTCGACCCGGCCCAGCACCAGACTCTATCCCGGCTCTTCGAAATGAAGCACGAGGACGCCTGGAAGGTGCTTTTCAAGAGTTCCGAGGTCTCCCCTCCCGTCACCGAGGATCGCGGATTCTGCGCCAAACGTCAAGCCTCCGAAGTAAGCTTACATTTAGTCCCTTATGGGACACCCGAATTTCATAGTGTGACTCTATGTGGGATCTAAACTCCCGTTCCTTTGACAGGACTGGAAGAGGATATCCGGACAGTTCTACTGTCCGGCCCCTTTGCCCAAAGGCCCAGCAGACGCACGCTTGGCGAAGCTACTGGTTCCGGCACCTCACGTGGTGCCGGAGAAGAAGGCCAAGGAGAAGGCCACGGGGACCCGAAAGAGTTCCCGGCGCCCGGTGGTGTCGGATTCATCGCCCGACGACCCCAAAGCACCCTCCGCCTCGGAGAACGAGGAGGAGGAAGAGGAAGAAGAAGAAGAAGCCTCTCCCCCTCCCACGAGGGGAGGAAAGAAAAGGAAGGCCGCCCCAACTAGGGAGGCCGGGGGATCCAAGAAGGGGAAGACCCCTCTGCCGGACTACGCCTCAGATGCCGAGGACGGCGGGGAGGAATGGCCACCCAGGGTCAAGCCCCTGGCAAAATCGTAAGTATCCGGATATCTGCATAACTTACGGCGCTCCTCTGATGCATGGTTCCTTCTGATGCTAAATTTAATGATGCAGTCCGCCGCGGGCTCAGCTTGGCGATTCGTCGAGTGGATCCCTGGACTCGTCGGATGTGAATAGCGCTTCACTTCCGACGGCCTCCTCCCCTCTCCCTACAGATGACGCTGAGGTGGAGTCCCGTAAGGGGCAAAACCAGGAGGAGGTGGTCCTGGAGGCGCCACAAGGCGACCTCCCGGACTCCAGGCCCAAAGGGGGTAAAGCTCCGGAGGGATCTAAGTCCGGCCCCGGGCCGGACACTGCTCCGGAACCGTCGATGGTTCCGGAGCCCGACAGGCGATGCCTTCATAAGAAAGGTAAGCCTATGACGCCGGTGACCTCTGTCCATCCGGAGGCGCTGACCAATTTGCTGGAGGCGCTTAACGGCGTTTCCATCGATGAGGAACACCGCACTGTTATGAGTGCGGTGATTCAGAAGGTTCAGTCCGCCAAGAGCGGGCTGACAGAAGCCTGTACAAGCCTGTTAACGGGCTTTGAGGTATGCGTTAAAAAACATATAAAAATGTTACCACATAGATAGTAGCCCGTGATGCTCAGTTCGGCGTTCGGAAAGAAAAGCTGAGCTGAGGATCTAAAAAGATATACGCAGGAGCCTAATAGAAATGTGTCAATATGGGAATGCAGGCTGCGCTGCTGACCTCTGCCGCACTGACTCGGAGGTTAATGCCTTGAAGGAGAATCTCGAGCGGTCCGAGAACAAGCTCGGTCGTGCCAAGAAGCGGCTCGAGGACAAGGAGGGTATGTAATACCGCATATAAATGTATATAGAAATACTTGGTTGCAAATAATGACAGGACCAACTTAAATGTTGCAGGGGCCACAGACGAGGTGGCGACCCTGAAGGAGGCAGTCTCCAAGGCCGAAAACAGTGCGGCCTTGGAGCGTGCCGAGCGAGAGAAGCAGGAGGCGCGGGTGGCGGAGGTGCGGCAAGAGCTCCAGGCTCTCGTGGAAAAACACGAGGGTTTGGAGCGTGACTCGAAGACTCGAGAGTCCGAGCTCGCCTTGGCTCTTGAGAGTGCCAAGACCGCTAAGGCCGAAGCCTAGAAGGCCCTCCAGGAGATTGAGGCGATGAAGAAGATAGCGGCGGGTAAGGCATTCTTTATGCAAAGCAAGAATATAAAAGTTAATTATCTGCTACTTACCCGAATCCGGAGCTCTCCAGGAGCGTTTGCCGATCTGCCCCGTAGTGTGTCTGATGCCACCGCATACTACCGAGCCAAAGAGGGGAGCTCGACAAAAAAAGTGTTCTGGTCTCAGTATGCTGAGGTTGAACATCCGGTGCCCCTGAGCGACCAGCTGAAGCAGCTGGTCGAGCTCCACAAGGTGGCCGAACAGGCCATGAAGGGCCTCATAGCTCGGCTGTGGCCTGGAGAAGCCATGCCTGGAAGCTACTTCGGTCTGGTGCAGCGGCTGGTGGACGCATGTCCATGGATTGAGGTCGTCAAGCGCTCTGTTTGTATTGAGGGTGCCCGTCGGGCCCTTGCCCGTGCTAAGGTGCACTGGGGCAAGCTAGATGCGTAGAAGCTTTTGACGGACGCGCCACCGCCGGGCAAGGAGTATCGTACGCCCGAGATGTATTATAATGGCATTCTGAAGGGTGCCCGCCGTATAGCGGATGAGTGCTCCAAATATGTAATTTTTTAGTAGACTCGCATTTGTTATCCTGTACGCTGAAACTTTGTTCATATGCGTTAAGCAACGCTTGTTAATTTAAAATATTACCTTCTGTGTGGCTGTTTATCAAATCTGAGAGATGCAAGTCCTCGGCTTCGACCCCCATGCCACGAGTGCTGGGGTGTTCGGGATAAACCTGAGCGCTCTTGTTCCCATTCTTGGGTCCATCTAGGGAGGCGTTCAGCACAACGAACCAGGCCGTCGGACTTATAATGCTTTATCACTCTCACTTAGCCATAGAATTCTATAATTTTAAATTTCGGCGAAGCCCCTAGTATTCGGAAGACCGAGTTCGGGGCACTATCCACGCCTAGGCCGGATAAGTCCGGTTCCTCGCTCGAAACGGCATAAGTCTTTAAGGACTCGAAAAAACCTCACGAACAGCGACCGGTCTCTTGCACTATCATGACGGTCAGTTTTAGCTTTCTCTACTGAGGTGTTAACCCAGCTCAACTGGGGCACAATCGCAGTAGTTCTCCCAGCGCTACCTTAGCCAACAATGCGGAACGTAAGGTACCAAAACATGGGAGCCGGGCAAACCCAACTATTGACCAAAGACATGATTCGGAGCCGATGCATATAGTGCTATAAGTTCGGGGTGCCGCACTCATGAGAGTGTTCGGTCTTCTCACACCATGTTATGGGGTGTTTTAAGCCCCTGGTGTATTGTCCGTACCAGAGTGTACGGTTGCAGAATGTCATGACTAAACATATTTGTATATAAAAAATAGATAAGTACAATAATAGATAAGAGCTATATATTGTTTATTAAAAAAGGGGCTACTGCGAAAGCAGAACGATACAAGAAGTGCAATAAGCAAGAGATGGGAGTATTTGACATGCTCCCCTCCAGGGGCAAGCTGCGGGATTGTAAGTAAAACAGGTATTAAACTCGTTATAGAGACCACCTGGACGTTTGACGTGGCTTGCTCTTTCCCTGGCTGTTGCATCGTGTGTTCGGCCAGTGTATTGTCGAACAGGCCTTCTGAATAGTTGGGTCCTGAAAGGAGGAAAACGGCGAAATAGGGAGCCCCTTAGTGCGGTTGAGCTGCATTCTGGGCGTGCCGTAGTTGTGCCCCCCCTTATGCCCACGGTATCTCTAAGGCGTAATTATGTACGCGTGGTACCAGTATCGCCATTTGGCGGGGGCTGGGGTTGGGGCCGCACTGCTATGCTTGCTCGGAACGTGCCAGCCGGATTTGTTGTAGGTTACTTCGGGCTCGCTTGACGTTGTCCGGATGTTTGACGCCTGGATTGGAGAACTGCCTTGAGAGGCTACTCTGTACATCCGCCGCCAGGGCCGCCGTGTGCTCCTCCGTTCGGAGAGAGCGTTCGGTGTTTCCGTTTACCGTGATGACTCCGCGAGGTCCTCGCATCTTGAGCTTGAGATATGCGTAGTGCGGCACCGCATTGAATTTTGCAAATGCGGTTCGTTCAAGCAGGGTGTGATAGCCACTGCGGAATGGGACTATGTCGAAGATTAACTCTTGGCTCCGGAAGTTATCCGGGGATCCGAAGACCACTTCGAGTGTAACCGAGCCTGTACAGCTGGCCTCTACACCTGGTATGATGCCTTTGAAGGTTGTCTTTGTGGGTTTAATCCTTGAAGGATCGATGCCCATTTTTCGCACTGTGTCCTGGTAAAGCAGGTTCAGGTTGTTGCCGTTGTCCATTAGGACTCTGGTAAGGTGAAATCCGTCGATAATTGGGTCTAGGACCAATGCGGCGAATCCGCCATGACGGATGCTGGTGGGATGGTCCCTTCGATCGAAGGTGATCGGGCAGGAGGACCATGGGTTGAACTTTGGGGCGACTGGCTCCAACGCATAGACGTCCTTGAGAGCACGCTTCCGCTCCCTTTTGGGGATGTGGGTTGCGTATATCATGTTCACCGTCTGAACTTGCGGGGGAAATCCCTTCTGTCCTTTGTTGTTCGGCGGCCGGGGCTCCTCCTCGTCATCGCTATGTAGCCCCTTGTCTTTGGTTTCGGCGCTTAACTTGCCTGCCTGCTTGAACACCCAACAATCCCTGTTGGTGTGATTAGCTAGCTGTTCGGGGGTGCCGTGTATCTGGCACGAGCGATCGAGTATCCGGTCTAAGCTGGATGGGCCCGGAGGGTTTCTTTTGAATGGCTTCTTCCGCTGACCAGGTTTAGAGCCTCTGAATCCGGCATTGACTGCCGTATCTTCAGTACTGTCACCGTTAATGCAGCGCTTATGCTTGTTGCGACGTGACCTACCGTTGTTGTCCTTGGTATCCGAATTGCCGGGGCTCTTGGTTATATTGTTGCTACGAGCCAGCCAGCTGTCTTCTCCCGCACAAAAGCTGGTCATGAGTGTCGTGAGGGCTGCCATAGATTTGGGCTTTTCCTGTCCTAGGTGCCGGGCAAGCCATTCGTCTCGGATGTTGTGCCTGAAGGCTGCAAGGGCCTCGGCGTCCGGACAATCGACTATTTGATTTTTCTTGGTTAGGAACCGTGTCCAGAATTATCTGGCTGATTCCTCTGGCTGCTGGATTATGTGGCTTAGGTCATCGGCGTCTGGTGGTCGCACATAAGTGCCCTGGAAGTTGTCAAGGAATGCGGATTCCAGGTCCTCCCAACAACTAATTGACTCTGCTGGCAGGCTGTTAAGCCAATGTTGAGCTGGTCCTTTAAGCTTGAGCGGGAGGTATTTGATGGCGTGTAGATCATCACCACGGGCCATGTGGATATGAAGGAGATAATCCTCGATCCATACCGCATGATCTGTTGTGCCATCGTATGATTCGATGTTTACGGGTTTGAAGCCCTCGGGGATTTGATGATCCATTACTTTGTCTGTGAATCATAGTGGGTGTGCGGCGCCCCTGTACTGGGCTATATCACGACGCAACTCGGATGAGCTTGGTCTGCTGTATTCGGCCGGGCCGTACTTATTATGTCCGGTGTGACAGTTAGCATCACGTGAAGCGGGGCGCCCATGCGATTCGTAGATTGATCTTGTTTGCCTTGCCTTATTCTCCAAGATGTCTCGCAGGTCTGTTGCATCTCCCCGTACTCTGGTATGTTTTGAGCGGTGCCGGGGTGCGGCTTGGGTCGAGGGCCCGAAGGCCTCTCTATCGCGGCCACGGGGTGGCCGATCGGGCGCATCGTACGCTGGTGATGTAGGTTTAGTTGCTTCCTCCTCAAGTTGGGGTAGCAACCTGCGCTTTGGGTAGCTCTTGGAGGGGCGTTCTAGTTTATACTCTTCGGCCGCCAGGACTTTGGTCCATCTGTCGGCTAGCAAGTCTTGGTCAGCTCTAAGCTGTTGTTGTTTCTTCTTGAGGCTGCTTGCCGTGGCCACAAGCCTGCGTTTGAAACGCTCTTGTTCGATGGGATCCTCTGGCACGAAGAATTAATCGTCGTCGAGGCTTGCCTCGTCTTCGGAGGGAGGCATATAATTGTCGTCCTCAACCTCTCTGTCGGCCGCTCTCTCATGAGGGCTGGCTCCTTCGTCCTCCTGCACTGAATCCTGCTAAAGGGGGTTGTCTTCGGCACTGTCCGGCGTGTTGTTATCTCCGGTGCCAGAATCGCCGTTTTTGCTTTGGCAGGACTTAGAGCGGCGCTGCTGACATCGGCGCTTGGGTTGCTTCTTGGAGGGATCATCCTCCGTTTTTTCCTCGCCATCCCCCGCTTTAGGGGTGTCCACCATGTATATGTCATATGACGAGGTGGCTTTCCAGTTCCCTATAGGTGCTGGTTCTTGATCGTCTCCTTCATCGGCGTCTATGCCGTCGATGTCTTCGGAGTCAAAGTCGAGCATGTCGGTTAAATCATCGACAGTGGCTACGAAGTGGGTGGTGGGTGGGCTTCGAATTTCTTCGTCGTCCGCATCCCAACCGTGTTGGCCGTAGTTTGTCCAGGGCTCTCCTGACAAAGAGAGAGACTTTAATGAATCCAGGATGTCGCTAAAAGGCGAGTGCTGAAAGACGTCCGCGATGGTGAACTCCATGACCGGAGCCCAATCAGGCTTAATCGGAAGAGGTGCGGGATTTACGGAGTCCGAAGTGGAGTCCGACACCTTGGAGTCACGGGCCTTGCGAAGGACTAGGCTGGTATCCGGCTCTATCGTCGTAGAGGTTGCAGCTTCCGGGGCGGCGTCCAACCGTCCATCCCCGACTAGCGCAGTGGGCTCCGAGCTAATGGTCAGAGCGGACACCTGAGCGACGCTCTGGGCGTTGTCCGGTGGCAGAGCTAAATCATGCCCATCGTGACAGTGCGGCGTGCTCGGTTGTGGCTCGAATCCGTCGAAGGTCAAGTCCCTGCGGACGTCGTCCATGTAGTTTAAGCTTCCAAACCTGACCTGATGGCCAGGGGCATAGCTTTCGATCTGCTCCAGATGGCCAAACGAGTTGGCCCGCAGTGCGAAGCCGCCGAATAAGAAGATCTGTCCGGGAGAAAAGTCTCATCCCAGACCGCATCGCGACTGACGAGCGAAGAAGCCATCGGGCCTAAAGGCGACGACACAGAGGAACTCTCAATGAAAGCACCAATGTCGGTGTCAAAACCGGCGGATCTCGGGTAGGGGGTCCCGAACTGTGCGTCTAGGCAGATGGTAATAGGAGACAAGGGACACGATGTTTTTACCCAGGTTCGGGCCCTCTCGATGGAGGTAAAACCCTACTCCTGCTTGATTAATATTGATGATATGGGTAGTACAAGAGTAGATCTACCACGAGATCGGAGTGGCTAAACCCTAGAAGCTAGCCTATGGTATGATTGTTGTTCGTCCTATGGACTAAAACTCTCCGGTTTATATAGACACGAGGAGAGGGCTAGGGTTACACAGAGTCGGTTACAATGGGAGGAGATCTTCATATCGTATCGCCAAGCTTGCCTTCCACGCCAAGGAAAGTCCCATCCGGACACGGGACGGAGTCTTCAATCTTGTATCTTCATAGTCCGGGAGTCCGGCCAAAGGTTTTAGTCCGACCATCCGGACACCCCCTAATCCGGGACTCCCTCAATTATGATTACCCTTTTTCTGAACATTACTCTTTTAATGTGGAAACAATTTATAGTTTTCGAGTCTCTTATGATACTCCCACTATTCCGAATGAGAAATTTTTTTGCTTATGTGGAGAGTAGTAAAAATTCTATGCTTGTAGATCATGAAAAGAATGCTTTAGGTTCTGAATTCATTCATGATGCTACTGAAAATTATTATGTTGGAGGAACATATGCTTGTAGGAATTGCAATAATATCAAGTTTCCTCTCGGTGTGCTTAAAATCTTGAAGTTATGTTTGTTTTGCCTTCCCATGCTAGTTGATTATTGTTCCCATAAGTTGTTTGCTCACAAAATCCCTATGCATAGGAAGAGGGTTAGACTTAAATGTGCTAGTCATATGCTTCATGATGCTCCCGTTATGTTTCAATTCTTATCTTTTATGTGAGCATCATTGCCATCATCATGCCTAGCTAGAAAGGCATTAAAGAAAAGCGCTTGTTGGAAGACAACCCAATATTTACCCTTACTGTTTTTGTGTGTTCACATGATTATGCTACTGTAGTAATCATGTTTTATAGCTTTTGTTTCAATAAAGTTCCAAGTAAGACCTTTAGGATAGTTTACAGTGATAGTTGTGTTGATCCTGCTGAAAATCAGAAACTTTTGCACCCAGTAAATTAGTTTTTATAATTCACAGAAATGTTATTTTTATCTGATTCTTTTTCTCTGGATTTTTACGCAAATTTCTCAGGACTTGCTAATTTGGTAGGATTTTTAGAGTTCCAGAAGTATTCGTTTGATACAGATTACTACAGACTGTTCTGTTTTTGACAGATTCTATTTTCTATGTGCTGTTTGCTTATTTTGATGAATCTATGAGTAGTATCGGAGGGTATGAACCATAGATAAGTTGGAATAAAGTAGATATTACACCAATATGAATTTAGAATGAGTTCATTACAGTACCTAAGTAGTGGTTTTATTTTCTTATACTAACGGAGCTTACGAGTTTTCTGTTGAGTTTTGTGTCGTGAAGTTTTCAAGTTTTGGGTAAAGACTTGATGGACTATGGAATAAGGAGTGGCAAGAGCCTAAGCTTGGGGATGCCCAAGGTAACCCAAGGTACTATTCAAGGACAACCAAGAACCTAAGCTTGGGGATGCCCCGGAAGGCATCCCCTCTTTCGTCTTCGTTCATCGGTAACTTTACTTGGAGCTATATTTTTATTCACCACATGATATGTGTTTTGCTTGGAGCGTCATTTTATTTTGTTAGTATTTGCTTGCTGTTATTTATATTGATGTTTTTCATCTATATTTTCAATAAAAATGTCAAGGATAGCCTTTACCATGCTTATTTTGCTAGTATACATGTTGCTGTTTGAAAACAGAAAGTTTACCGCTGTTGCAAAAATTACCTAGCAAAGTCAGAGAATGGTATAATGTTGAAACTTTTTGCATATTGAGCTCTGATAAATCTTCTACAGTGAGTTATTTTTCTAATAATTTTTGGAGTTAGGGAAGTATGATGAATCTTGCATTCTTTATAGACTATACTGTTTTGGCAGATTGCTGTTATGGTTGCATTGTTTGCATATGTTTGCTTGTTTAATGATTCTATTTGAGGATAGGAGTATTAAATATGCAGAGGCATTTAGTATGCAATGTTCAATAATAATTTTAGTGATTTGTTACAGTAGAAAATGATAAGGTTTTTGCATTTGTTTATACCAACTTATCTCACGAGTTCTTGTTGAGTTTTGTGTGGATGAAGTTTTCGAGATTTAGGAAACCGAGATATAAAAGGAATTAAGGAGACACAAAAGCTCAAGCTTGGGGATGCCCAAGGCACCCCAAGATAATATTTCAAGAAGTCTCAAGCATCTAAGCTTGGGGATGCCTCGGTAGGCATCCCACCTTTCTTCTTCAACAACTATCGGTTAGTATCGGTTGAACCTAAGTTTTTGCTTCTTCACATGAATTGTGTTGTCCTTGCAATGTCATTTTATCTTGCTTTGCTTTCTGTTTGAATAAAATACATTAGATCTGAAATTCTTAAATGAGAGAGTCTTCACATAGTTACATAATTATTCAACTACTCATTGATCTTCACTTATATCTTTTTGGAGTAGTTTGTCATTTACTCGTGTGCTTCACTTATATCCTATGAGTAAATGGTTGAATAAGTTGAATGTCATAAATCTGAAATTATATATGTTTCATAAGCATTGTATTGGTCACTTGAACAATTCATGTAAGAATATTGAAGGAAGAGAAATTTCACATATAAATATACTATCTTAGACATCTTCTATGATTGTGAGCCCCATTAATTATTTTCAAACCTGAGCAAATTAGTTGAAATTGGACAAGGAAGACAACGTAATGAGTTATGCTTGGGTGTATTTGTATAGAAGTTATATTGTTATAGATCCTCCAACATGTGGTGCTTGCTTTTTAGAATCCTTTGCTAGCCAAAATATCTGTACTAAGCGGGAATACTGCTTGTGCATCCAAATCCCTTGAACCAAGTTTCTTCCATGAGTGTCCACCATACCTACCTATATGCGGTATTTACCTGCCGTTCCAAGTAAATTTGCATGTGCCAAACTCTAAACCTTCAAATAATAATCTGTTGTGTATGCCCGAATCACTCATGTAGCGACTAGGGGCTGTCAGTATCTTCTATGCTAGGTGGGTTATTCTCAAGATGAGTGGACTCCTCTCATCATTCACGAGAAAAATGGCTGGTAACCGGGATGCCCAGTCCCATGATCAAAAATATCAAAGCAATTTTTTTAAAACAAAGCTCCCCCAGGACTGTTGTTGGTATGGACAGTACCCCGTTGTTTCCGATGGCCGTGGAGTGTGATTGTTGGTGGAGGGGGAGTAAAAACTTTACCATTCTGTTTGGGAACCGCCTATAATGTATATAGTATGGAAGATATTGGGAACTATTGGTTGTTATGTTGACAATGAAAGCATACTTCTCAAAATTATTTTCATCTCTATTTCAAAAACGAGCTCTGGCACCTCTGCAAATCCCTGCTTCCCTCTGCGAAAGGCCTATCTTTTACTTTTATGCAAGAGTCAGTAGTATTCCTTCTCATTCCAATCTTCTCTTTAGTTGGCAAGCATCGTGTGTTGGGGAAAGATCTAAGCATATATGGCCATGCAAATATATTTGACCATGAATTATTATTGTTGGCAATTATCTATATGATAAGTGAGTTGGGAGGCGAAACACTAAGCCCCTATCTTTCTCTGTGTTCAATGGATGCTATTTGTTCCAAGAATATGCTTTGAGTGGTAGCAATCATGGAATACTATATGATAGTTGAGTATGTGAAGTTTGCTAAATCAAAGCTCTGACATAGACCCTTCCTGAAAATAAGATGAATTGCAATTGTTTGATGACCGAGAACATAGTTTGCTAGTTTTCAAGAAAGTTTATGGTCTATAATTTAACATGTGAATAGCTTGTTACTTGATCTTGAGAAGTTTTATGAGATGAACTACTGTTATGACATATAATCATGCTAGAAAAGGTGATTGAAATTATTATTGATCAAACTTGTGCACCTGCTAGAATTCACACTTCATAAATTCTTTCTTTTATAATTTACCTACTCGAGGACGAGCAGGAATTAAGCTTGGGGATGCTGATACGTCTCCAATGTATCTATAATTTATGAAGCATTCATGCTATTATATTATCTGTTTTGGATGTTTATGGGCTTTATTATACACTTCTATATTATTTTTGGGACTAACCTATTAACAGGAGGCCCAACCCATATTGCTGTTTTCTTGCCTATTACAGTGTTTCGAAGAAAAGGAATATCAAACAGAGTCCAAACGAAATGAAACCTTCGGGAGCAATCCAGGGGACTTGGAGTGCAAGTCGGGGAAGATTCGAGGAGGCCACAAGGCAGGGGGCGCGCCCACCCCTGGGCGCGCCCTCCACCCTCGTGGGCCCCTCGTGGCTCCCCTGACCGACTACTTTCGCCTATATATTCCCATATACCCTAAAAACATCGAAGACAACAATAGATCGGGAGTTCCGCCACCGCAAGCCTCTGTAGCCACCAAAAACCTCTCGGGAGCCCGTTCCGGCACCCTGCCGGAGGGGAGATCCCTCACCGGTGGCCATCTTCATCATCCCGGCGCTCTCCATGATGGGGAGGGAGTAGTTCACCCTGGGGGCTGAGGGTATGTACCAATAGCTATGTGTTTGATCTTTCTCTCTCTCTCTCTCGTGTTCTCTCTATGGCATGATCTTGATGTATCTTGAGCTTTGCTATTATAGTTGGATCTTATGATGTTTCTCCCCCTCTACTCTCTTGTCATGAATTGAGTTTTCCCTTTGAAGTTATCTTATCGGATTGAGTCTTTAAGGATTTGAGAACACTTGATGTATGTCTTGCCGTGCTTATCTGTGGTGACAATGGGATATTCACGTGATCCACTTGATGTATGTTTTGGTGATCAACTTGCGGGTTCCGCCCATGAACCTATGCATAGGGTGTAGGGGAACGTTGCAGAAAATTAAATTTTTTTCTACAGTTTCACCAAGATCCATCTATGAGTTCATCTAAGAAACGAGTCATGGGAGAGAGATTGCATCTACATACCACTTGTAGATCGCGTGCGGAAGCGTTCAAGAGAACGGTGATGATGGAGTCGTACTCGCCGTGATCCAAATCACCGATGACCAAGTGCCGAACGGACAACACCTCCGTGTTCAAAACACGTACGGAGCGGATGAAGTCTCCTCCTTCTTGATCCAACAAGGGGGAAGGAGAGGTTGATGATGATCCAGCAGCACAACGGCGTGGTGGTGGATGCAGCAGAACTCTGGCAGGGCTCCGCCAAGCTGCTGCGGGAGGAGGACGAGGTGTAGCAGGGGGAGGAAGGCGCCAAGACACAGGTGTGCGGCTGCCCTCCCCCCTGCCCTCCTTTATATAGGCCCCCAGGGGGGGGGGCGGCCCTAGGAGATGCAATCTACCAAGGGGGGTGGCGGCCAGGGGGGTGGAGTGCCTCGCAAGGCAAGTGGTGCGCCCCCCACCTAGGGTTTCCAACCCTAGGCGCAGGGGGGCCCAAGGGGGGGCGCACCAGCCCACTAGGGGCTGGTTCCCCTCCCACTTCAGCCCACGGGGCCCTCCGGGATAGGTGGCCCCACCCGGTGGACCCCTGGGACCCTTCCGGTAGTCCCGGTACAATACCGGGTGACCTCGAAACTTTCCCGATGGCCGAAACAACACTTCCTATATATAATTCTTTACCTCCGGACCATTCCGGAACTCCTCGTGACGTCCGGGATCTCATCCGGGACTCCGAACAACATTCAGTTTGCTGCATACTCATATTCATACAACCCTAGCGTCACTGAACCTTAAGTGTGTAGACCCTACGGGTTTGGGAGACATACAGACATGACCGTGACGGCTCTCCGGTCAATAACCAACAGCGGGATCTGGATACCCATGTTGGCTCCCACATACTCCTCGATGATCTCATCGGATGAACCATGATGTCGAGGATTCAAGCAACCCCGTATACTATTCCCTTTGTCAGACGGTATGTTACTTGCCCGAGATTCGATCGTCGGTATCCCAATACCTCGTTCAATCTCGTTACCGGCAAGTCACTTTACTCATACCGTAATGCATGATCCTGTGACCAGACACTTGGTCACTTTGAGATCATTATGATGATGCACTACCGAGTGGGCCCAGTGATACCTCTCCGTTATACGGAGTGATAAATCCCAGTCTTGATCCGTGTCAACCGAACAGACACTTTCGAAGATACCTGTAGTGCACCTTTATAGTCACCCAGTTACGTTGTGACGTTTGGTACACCCAAAGCACTCCTACGGTATCCGGGAGTTACATGATCTCATGGTCTAAGGAAGAGATACTTGACATTGGAAAAGCTCTAGCAAAACGAACTACACGATCTTGTGCTATGCTTAGGATTGGGTCTTGTCCATCACATCATTCTCCTAATGATGTGATCCCGTTGTCAACGACATCTAATGTCCATAGTCAGGAAACCATGACTATCTGTTGACCAACGAGCTAGTCAACTAGAGGCTTACTAGGGACGTATTTGGTCTAAGTATTCACACGTGTATTACGATTTCCGGATAATACAATTATAGCATGAATAAAAGACAATTATCATGAACAAGGAAATATAATAATAATCCTTTTATTATTGCCTCTGGGGCATATTTCCAACAGTCTCCCACTTGCACTAGATTCAATAATCTAGTTACATTGTGATGAATCGAACACCCATAGAGTTCTGGTGTTGATCATGTTTTGCTCGCGGAAGAGGTTTAGTCAACGGATCTGCGACATTCAGATCCGTATGTACTTTGCAAATATCTATGTCTCCATCTTGAACATTTTCACGGATGGAGTTGAAACTACGCTTGATGTGCCTGGTCTTCTTGTGAAACCTGGGCTCCTTGGCAAGGGCAATAGCTCCAGTGTTGTCATAGAAGAGTTTGATCGGCCCCGACGCATTGGATATGACTCCTAGGTCGGTGATGAACTCCTTCACCCAAATTGCTTCATGTGCTGCCTCCGAGGCTGCCATGTACTCCGCTTCACATGTAGATCCCGCCACGACGCTTTGCTTGCAGCTGCACCAGCTTACTGCCCCACCATTCAACATATACACGTATCCGGTTTGTGACTTAGAGTCATCCAGATCTGTGTCGAAGCTAGCGTCGACGTAACCCTTTACGACGAGCTCTTCGTCACCTCCATAAACGAGAAACATGTCCTTTGTCCTTTTCAGGTACTTCAGGATATTCTTGACCGCTGTCAAGTGTTCCTTGCCGGGATTACTTTGGTACCTTCCTACCAAACTTACGGCAAGGTTTACATCAGGTCTGGTACACAGCATGGCATACATAATAGATCCTATGGCTGAGGCATAGGGGATGACACTCATCTCTTCTTTATCTTTTGCCGTGGTCTAGCATTGAGCCGAGCTCAATCTCACACCTTGCAATACAGGCAAGAACCCTTTCTTGGACTGATCCATTTTGAACTTCTTCAAAATCTTATCAAGGTATGTGCTTTGTGAAAGACCTATGAGGCGTCTCGATCTATCCCTATAGATCTTGTTGCCTAATATGTAAGCAGCTTCTCCAAGGTCCTTCATTGAAAAACACTTATTCAAGTAGGCCTTAATGTTGTCCAAGAATTCTATATCATTTCCCATCAAAAGTATGTCATCTACATATAATATGAGAAATGCTACAGAGCTCCCACTCACTTTCTTGTAAACGCAGGCTTCTCCATAAGTCTGCATAAACCCAAACACTTTGATCATCTCATCAAAGCGAATGTTCCAACTCCGAGATGCTTGCACCAGCCCATAAATGGATCACTGGAGCTTGCATACTTTGTTAGCATTCTTAGGATTGATAAAACCTTCCGGCTGCATCATATACAGCTCTTCCTTAAGATAACCGTTAAGGAATGCCGTTTTGACGTCCATCTGCCATATCTCATAATCATAGTATGCGGCAATTGCTAACATGATTCGGACGGATTTAAGCTTCGCTACGGGAGAGAAAGTCTCATCGTAGTCAATCCCTTGAACTTGCCGATAACCCTTAGCGACAAGTCGAGCTTTATAGATGGTGACATTACCATCCGCGTCCGTCTTCTTCTTAAAGATCCATTTGTTTTCTATCGCTCGCCGATCATCGGGCAAGTCAGTCAAAGTCCATACTTTGTTTTCATACATGGATTCTATCTCGGATTGCATGGCTTCAAGCCATTTGTTGGAATCTGGGCCCGCCATCGCTTCTTCATAGTTCGAAGGTTCACCGTTGTCTAACAACATGATTTCCAGGACAGGGTTGCCATACCACTCTGGTGTGGAACGTGTCCTCGTGGACCTACGAAGTTCAGTAGCAACTTGATCCGAAGTACCTTGATCATCATCATTAATTTCCTCTCCAGTCGGTGTAGGCGCCACAGGAACATTTTCTTGAGCTACACTATTTTCCGGTTCAAGAGGTAGTACTTCATCGAGTTCTACTTTCCTCCCACTTACTCCTTTCAAGAGAAACTCTTTTTCCAGAAAGGATCCATTCTTGGCAACAAAGATCTTGCCTTCGGATCTTAAGTAGAAGGTATACCCAATGGTTTCCTTAGGGTATCCTATGAAGACGCATTTTTCTGATTTGGGTTCGAGCTTTTCAGGTTGAAGTTTCTTGACATAAGCATCGCATCCCCAAACTTTTAGAAACGACAGCTTAGGTTTCTTCCCAAACCATAATTCATACGGTGTCGTCTCAACGAATTTAGATGGTGCCCTATTTAAAGTGAATGTAGCTGTCTCTAGAGCGTATCCCCAAAATGATAGCGGTAAATCGGTAAGAGACATCATAGATCGCACCATATCCAATAGAGTGCGATTACGACGTTCGGACACACCGTTACGCTGAGGTGTTCCAGGCAGCGTGAGTTGTGAAACGATTCCACATTTCCTTAAGTGTGTACCAAATTCGTGACTTAAATATTCTCCTCCACGATCTGATCGTAGGAACTTTATCTTTCGGTCACGTTGATTCTCTACCTCATTCTAAAATTCCTTGAACTTTTCAAAGGTCTCAGACTTGTGTTTCATCAAGTAGACATACCCATATCTACTCAAGTCATCAGTGAGAGTGAGAACATAACGATATCCTCCGCGAGCCTCAACGCTCATTGGACCGCACACATCGGTATGTATGATTTCCAATAAGTTGGTTGCTCGCTCCATTGTTCCGGAGAACGGAGTCTTGGTCATTTTACCCATGAGGCATGGTTCACACGTGTCAAATGATTCATAATTGAGAGACTCTAAAAGTCCATCAGTATGGAGCTTCTTCATGCACTTGACACCTATGTGACCAAGGCGGCAGTGCCACAAGTATGTGGGTCTATCGTTATCAACTTTACATCTTTTGGTATTCACACTATGAATATGTGTAACATTACGTTCGAGATTCATTAAGAATAAACCATTGACCATCGGGGCATGACCATAAAACATATCTCTCATATAAATAGAACAACCATTATTCTCGGATTTAAATGAGTAGCCATCTCGCATCAAACGAGATCTAGATACAATGTTCATGCTCAAACTTGGCACTAAATAACAATTATTGAGGCTTAAAACTAATCCCGTAGGTAAATGTAGAGGTAGCGTGCCGACGGCGATCACATCGACCTTGGAACCGTTCCCGACGTGCATCGTCACCTCATCCTTTGCCAGTCTCCGCTTATTCCGCAGCTCCTGCTGTGAGTTACAAATATGAGCAACGGCACCGGTATCAAATACCCAGGAGTCACTACAATTACTGGTAAGGTACACATCAATTACATGTATATCACATATACCTTTAGTGTTGCTGGCCTTCTTGTCCGCTAAGTATTTGGGGCAGTTCCGCTTCCAGTGACCCTTCCCTTTGCAATGAAAGCACTCAGTCTCAGGCTTGGGTCCATTCTTTGACTTCTTCCCGGCAACTGGCTTACCGGGCGCGGCAACATCTTTGCCGTCCTTCTTGAAGTTCTTCTTACCCTTGCCCTTCTTGAACTTAGTGGTCTTATCGACCATCAACACTTGATGTTCTTTCTTGATTTCAACCTCTGCTGACTTCAGCATTGAAAATACTTCAGGAATGGTCTTGACCATCCCCTGCATATTGTAGTTCAGCACAAAGATCTTGTAGCTCGGTGGGAGCGACTGAAGGATTCTGTCAATGACCGCCTCGTCCGGGAGGTTGATCTCCAGCTGGGACAGGCGGTTGTGCAACCCAGACATTTTGAGTATGTGCTCACTGACAGAACTGTTTTCCTCCATCTTACAACTGTAGAACTTGTCGGAGACTTCATATCTCTCGACCCGAGCATGAGCTTGAAAACCCATTTTCAGCTCCTCGAACATCTCATATGCTCTGTGTCGCTCAAAACGCTTTTGGAGCCCCAGTTCTAAGCTGTAAAGCATGCCACACTGAACGAGGGAGTAATCATCAGCACGTGATTGCCAAGTGTTCATAACGTCTTGGTTCTCTGGGATGGGTGCTTCGCTTAGTGGTGCATCTAGGACATAATCTTTCTTGGCTGCTATGAGGATGATCCTCAGGTTTCGGACCCAGTCCGAATAGTTGCTGCCATCATCTTTCAGCTTGGTTTTCTCTAGGAACGCATTGAAGTTCATGTTGACATGAGCGTTGGCCATTTGATCTACAAGACATATTTTGCAAAGGTTTTAGACTAAGTTCATGATAATTAAGTTCATCTAATCAAATTATTTAATGAACTCCCACTCAGATTAGACATCCCTCTAGTCATCTAAGTGTTACATGATCCGAGTCGACTAGGACGTGTCCGATCATCATGTGAGACGGACTAGTCATCATCGGTGAACATCTCCATGTTGATCGTATCTTCCATACGACTTATGTTCGACCTTTCGGTCTCTTGTGTTTCGAGGCCATGTCTGTACATGCTAGGCTCGTCAAGTTAACCCTAAGTGTTTCTGCATGTGTAAAACTGTCTTACACCCGTTGTATGTGAACGTAAGGATCTATCACACCCGATCATCACGTGGTGCTTCGAAACGACGAACTTTAGCAACGGCGCACAGTTAGGGGGAACACTTTCTTGAAATTATTATAAGGGATCATCTTATTTACTACAGTCGTTCTAAGTAAACAAGATGTATAAACATAATAAACATCACATGCAATTATATAAAGTAGTGACATGATATGGCCAATATCATATAGCTCCTTCGATCTCCATCTTCGGGGCTCCATGATCATCTTCGTCACCGGCATGACACCATGATCTCCATCATCGTGTCTTCATGAAGTTGTCACGCCAACGACTACTTCTACTTCTATGGCTAACGCGTTTAGCAGTAAAGTAATTTACATGGCGTTCTTCAATGACACGTAGGTCATACAAAAATAAAGACAACTCCTTTGGCTCCTGCCGGTTGTCATACTCATCAACATGCAAGTCGTGATTCCTATTACAAGAACATGATCTCATACATCACAATATATCATTCATCATTCATCACAACTTCTGGCCATATCACATCACATGACAATTGCTGCAAAAACAAGTTAGACGTCCTCTAATTGTTGTTGCATCTTTTACGTGGCTGCAATTGGGTTCTAGCAAGAACGTTTTCTTACCTACGAGTAACCACAACGTGATTTTGTCAACTTCTATTTACCCTTCATAAGGACCCTTTTCGTCGAATCCGCTCCAACTAAAGTGGGAGAGACAGACACCCGCTAGCCACCTTATGCAACTAGTGCATGTCAGTCGGTGGAACCTGTCTCACGTAAGCGTACGTGTAAGGTCGGTCCGGGCCGCTTCATCCCACAATACCGCTGAAGCAAGAAAAGACTAGTAGCGGCAAGCAAGTTGACAAGATCTACGCCCACAACAAAATTGTGTTCTACTCGTGCAATAGAGAACTACGCATAGACCTAGCTCATGATGCCACTGTAGGGGAACGTTGCAGAAAATTAAATTTTTTTCTACGGTTTCACCAAGATCCATCTATGAGTTCATCTAAGAAACGAGTCATGGGAGAGAGATTGCATCTACATACCACTTGTAGATCGCGTGCGGAAGCGTTCAAGAGAACGGTGATGATGGAGTCGTACTCGCCGTGATCCAAATCACCGATGACCAAGTGCCGAACGGACAGCACCTCCGCGTTCAACACACGTACGGAGTGGATGACGTCTCCTCCTTCTTGATCCAGCAAGGGGGAAGGAGAGGTTGATGATGATCCAACAGCACAACGGCGTGGTGGTGGATGCAGCAGGACTCCGGCAGGGCTTCGCCAAGCTGCTGCGGGAGGAGGACGAGGTGTAGCAGGGGGAGGAAGGCGCCAAGACACAGGTGTGCGGCTGCCCTCCCCACTGCCCTCCTTTATATAGGCCCCCAGGGGGGGGGGGGCGCCGGCCCTGGGAGATGCAATCTCCCAAGGGGGGCGGCGGCCAGGGGGGTGGAGTGCCCCCCAAGGCAAGTGGTGCGCCCCCACCTAGGGTTTCCAACCCTAGGCGCAGGGGGGGCAAGGGGGGGCGCACCGGCCCACTAGGGGCTGGTTCCCCTCCGACTTCAGCCCACGGGGCCCTCCGGGATAGGTGGCCCCACCCGGTGGACCCCCGGGACCCTTCCGGTGGTCCCGGTACAATACCAGGTGACTCCGAAACTTTCCCGATGGCCGAAACAGCACTTCCTATATATAATTCTTTACCTCCGGACCATTCCGGAACTCCTCGTGATGTTTGGGATCTCATCCGGGACTCCGAACAACATTCGGTTTGTTGCATACTCATATTCATACAACCCTAGCGTCACCGAACCTTAAGTGTGTAGACCCTACGGGTTCGGGAGACATGCAAACATGACCGAGACGGCTCTCCGGTCAATAACCAACAGCGGGATCTGGATACCCATGTTGGCTCCCACATACTCCTCGATGATCTCATCGGATGAACCACGATGTCGAAGATTCAAGCAACCCCGTATACTATTCCCTTTGTCAGACGGTATGTTACTTGCCCGAGATTCGATCGTCGGTATCCCAATACCTCATTCAATCTCGTTACCGGCAAGTCACTTTACTCGTACCGTAATGCATGATCCCGTGACCAGACACTTGGTCACTTTGAGCTCATTATGATGATGCACTACCGAGTGGGCCCAGTGATTCCTCTCCGTTATACGGAATGACAAATCCCAGTCTCGATCCGTGTCAACCCAACAGACACTTTCGGAGATACGTGTAGTGCACCTTTATAGTCACCAGTTACGCTGTGACATTTGGTACACCCAAAGCACTCCTACGGTATCCGGGAGTTACACGATCTCATGGTCTAAGAAGAGATACTTGACATTGGAAAAGCTCTAGCAAAACGAACTACACGGTCTTGTGCTATGCTTAGGATTGGGTCTTTTCCATCACATCATTCTCCTAATGATGTGATCCCGTTGTCAACGACATCTAATGTCCATAGTCAGGAAACCATGACTATCTGTTGACCAATGAGCTAGTCAACTAGAGGCTTACTAGGGACGTGTTTGGTCTAAGTATTCACACGTGTATTACGATTTTCGGATAATACAATTATGGCATGAATAAAAGACAATTATCATGAACAAGGAAATATAATAATAATCCTTTTATTATTGCCTCTAGGGCATATTTCCAACATAGGGGTTGGTACACGTTTTCATCTTGACTCTCCGGTAGAAACTTCGGGGCACTCTTTGAAGTACTTTGTGTTGGTTGAATAGATGAATCTGAGATTGTGTGATGCATATCGTATAATCATGCCCACGGATACTTGAGGTGACAAAGGAGTATCTAGGTGACATTAGGGTTTTGGTTGATTTGTGTCTTAAGGTGTTATTCTAGTACGAACTCTATGATAGATTAAACGGAAAGAATAGCTTTGTGTTATTTTACTACGGACTCTTGAATAGATCGAGCAGAAAGAATAACTTTGATGTGGTTTCGTACCCTACCATAATCTCTTTGTTTGTTCTCCGCTTTTAGTGACTTTGGAGTGACTCTTTGTTGCATGTTGAGGGATAGTTATATGATCCAGTTATATTATTATTGTTGAGAGAACTTGCACTAGTGAAAGTATGAACCCTAGGCTTTGTTTCCTAGCATTGCAATACCGTTTGTGCTCACTTTTATCATTAGTTACCTTGCTGTTTTTATATTTTCAGATTACAAAAACCTATAGCTACCATCCATATTGCACTTGTATCACCATCTCTTCGCCGAACTAGTGCACCTATACAATTTGCCATTGTATTGCGTGTGGTGGGGACACAAGAGACTCTTTGTTATTTGGTTTGAGAGAGACCATCTTCATCCTACGCCTCCCACGGATTGATAAACCTTAGGTCATCCACTTGAGGGAAATTTGCTACTGTCCTACAAACCTCTGCACTTGGAGGCACAACAACGTCTACAAGAAGAAGGTTGTGTAGTAGACATCAAGGGGCTCACTTACTCGGCAACGAACAAGAAAGGGAAGAAGCTCAATGTGAAACGTTGTCGACGCAGCTGATCAGAAACCTACATTTATATATATGTATCTATTTTGTGTACGCACTTAAGTGTCCGTTATCGGTCAAATGATGTAATCGCATCTCCCTTCAATTACATGCATGCATCCGGTGATATTCACGCAGTGTGGGAGGGCGGGAGACGCCGTGGGGATAAAGCAATACAAAAGAAAAGTAAAGTAAATAGAAAATAAAAGGGATAAAGCAATACAAAAGAAAAGAAAAATAAACAGAAAAGAAAAGGAATAAAGCAATACAAAAGAAAAAGAGAAGTAAACAGAAAATAATAAAAATAAAAGAAATGTAGCAGCACCTGTGGGTTAGGAAAAAGTGCTACTGCTACTTGTATTTTAGAAATAAAAAAATAAAATTGGAAAAGTTAGCAATAGTGCTGGTTTAGGGAACCAGCGCTATAGCTAAGTTATCTATAGCGCTGGTTCCTAAACCAGCGCTACTGCTACTTGCATTTTAGAAATGAAAAAAGTAAAATTGGAAAACTTAGCAGTAGTGCTGGTCTAGAAACCAGCACTATAGGTAAGTTAGCTATAGCACTGGTTCCTAAACCAGCGCTACTGCTATTTTGAGTTAACCACCTGCGCGAGCTTAAAATTTTGCAAAGTTCCCATTTCCCCCACTCTCCCACCTCTCCCCCTCCTTTGCTGTTGTCACCCCTGCCCGTCGGCCGTCGCCCCTCGACCTGGACCTCGACGCCGGCCTGTCGCCCCTGCCCGCCCTCGGCCTCGACGCCGTCCTCCTCCTCGTCCTCGTCCCCTCCGGCCTCCTCCTCGTCCGCACCGTCGCCGCGCCGCTCTGACCTCCTCCTCGCCCCTCGACGCCGGCCTCCTCCTCGTCCCCTCCGACCTCCTAATCCTCCTCAGGTACTACCCCCTCCTCTCCCTCCCCCTCCGACCTCCTCCTCCCCCTCGTCCCCAATCTAGGTTAGCAAAGTTAGCAAATTTTAGGGCAAATTTAGCACAATTAGCAAAGTTAGCAATTTTTTTAGGAAATTAGGGCAGTAGCAAAAATAGTAGCAATTTAAGAAAACAATAGCAAAAAAATTAGGAATAAAAACAGTAGCAAATAAAAAAAGTAGCAAATTAAAAAAAAGTAGCAAAAAAATTTAAAAACTGTAGCAAAGTTTTAAAAAACATTAGCAATTTAAAAAAACAGTAGCAAAAAAATTAGGTATAAAAACATTAGCAAATAAAAAAACAGTAGCAAATTAGAAAAAATAGTAGCAATTTTTGTAAAAAACAGTAGCAAAGTTTTTAAAAAATAGTAGTAATTTTAAAAAAAGTAGCAAAAAAATAGGTTTGAAAACAGTAGCAAATAAATAAAAAGTAGCAAATTAAAAAAAAGTAGCAAATTTTTTTAAAAAAGTAGCAAAGTTTAAAAAAACCGTAGCAATTTTTAAAAAATAGTAGCAAAAAAATTAGGTATAAAAACAGTTGCAATTAAAAAAATAGTAGAAAATAAAAAAAAACGATAGCAAATTTAACAAAGTTAGCAACATTTTGAGCAAGTTAGCTATGTATGAACCCTAGGAGCAAGTTTGTAGCTATTTTTGTCATTTTTGTGTATTTAAGTAGAAGCATGCTTTTGCTTGAATGATATATGTTATTGATGTTATATGTTGGTTGAATATCAAAAAATATCCGAGTGGCCTATGTTTTGCCGGAATGTTGATTCATTTCCATTCTGGCAAATTTCAGGCGCTCTATATGTCCACTTTTTAGCAAAGGTCGTGCCGAAAATTTCATGCTAGAAACTAGGACATATGGAGTACCCAGGATTTGCCGGAAGGGGAATGAATCAATATTCCGACCAAATATAGCCCCCTTTTTTCTCTTCGTTATTATATCTTTTATTTACAATTGTTGAATAGGAAACATGTCTACCCACGCCGAAGTCGTGGGTTCTTCTGCTCGCCTCGCAGACCCCATCGAGGAAGCAAATCACTATTTTGATTACCTGGACGAACACCAGATGGGGTTGCATGGTGGCGGCAGTGGCCCCAACCCCGACACCGACATCGACACCGGCAGCCGACACGACCCCCGAGACCAGCAACGATGCTGTCGTAGCCGGTAAAGCATGGAAGAAGAGGACACGAAGACCAAACGAGCTTGGCATCAGACAAATTGTGGTCACGGAGATGCACCCCAAGAAGTTAGAGCCAAGGGCGTCGGAGGAAGTGCGCAAGTGCTGGGGCAATCAACTTGGATGCATCCTCAAGGAAATCGCCAACATCAACAATGAGAGGTTGAAGCAGATACCACATATGGAGCACATGCTCCTAAAGAAGTTGCATAATAGGTTCCTATTCCCCGGCCAGGATGAAGGCAAATATAAAGAGCCATGGGACGACGTCGCCATGACAAAGATAAACGACAAGGCAATGGTGACGTTCACCAACGACTTGCCCTCCTGGGAAGTTTGGGTGAAAAAACGATTGCAAAGAATGAACCGTGGTCCAAGATTCATGCTGATAATCCGACAATAACAGCAGAGGACTTTGCAAAATTAAAGGAGAATTGCGTTAAAGAAGAAGTCAAGGCAAAGTCGGAGAAAACAAAGGCGCTCCAGGCCAGGAACGCACCTCCCCACCGCCTCGAAAGCCGTGGTTACGAGGAGAAGAGGCACATATGGGCCAAGGAGGACGCCGAACGTGAGAGTCTTGGAATCCCAGACCCCTTGGCGGAGTTCATTGACCCGCTAGAGCATGACTAGATCAGGGCCCGGTACAAGTGGGACAAAGTCAGAAAGATCTTTTACACGGACCCGAACATGAGGGAGTTCATGAGATTTCTGGTAATTGTTATATTACCACATTATCATATTAGCTTCCAATCAATTCGACTGCAAGTTTTGTCACATTAGTAAACCATACATGTTCCTTTTGCAGAAAGAGCAGCACCCAAAGGCAGCCGAAAGCGACGAGTCGTCACAGTCATCAGTGAGGCCCAAGTGGGACACCCCATTCAACCGGGCCCTGAACATACTGAAAATGGTCCCGGTGGACAAGCCGTCGTCCTATGGACGTGTGCACGGCGTCAGAGATGGCGCCTCGTGGAAGAAGTGCTACCACGAGGAGCCAGAGGAAAGAAGGAAGAGACAGTTGGTCATCACTCAGCAAAACATCGACGAGAAGGTCATGATTGCTGTCAATAAGACCAAAGAAGA
Organism: Triticum aestivum; assembly: GCF_018294505.1. Taxonomy (NCBI): domain Eukaryota; kingdom Viridiplantae; phylum Streptophyta; class Magnoliopsida; order Poales; family Poaceae; genus Triticum; species Triticum aestivum. The sequence goes on along the minus strand of NC_057798.1, from coordinate 45,524,521 downwards.
GTTGCTCGGGGTAGTCAATGTAGCGGTCACTGACGCGGTGGCAAGCTTCATTTCGGTAACTTTCGATTGGTCGAAGAGTGATACGTCTCCAACGTATCTATAATTTTTGATTGCTCCATGCTACTTTATCTACTGTTTTAGGCAACATTGGGCTTTATTATCCACTTTTATATTATTTTTGGGACTAACCTATTAACCGGAGGCCCAACCCAGATTTGCTGTTTTATGCCTATTTCAGTGTTTCGAGGAAAAGGAATATCAGACGGAGTCAAAACGGAACGAAATCAACTAGAGAAGTTATTTTTGGATGGAAAGCCACCCGATGGACTTGGAGTGCACGTCAGGAAATAAGGGAGGTTCTCACGAGGGTAGGGGGCGCGCCCACTGTCACGCCCAATATGCGACCCTATCCTAAAGGAACTCGAAGGTCCCACCAAGGATAGAACCGCATATTGAAACGCTTTTGCAAGGTGGATATCATTACATCAACATTACATAAAAGATGGGGATACATACATAAGGCATACAATGCCACATGAATACAACATCACAATACATAAGGGCATCATCCGACTACAGATGAAACACAAATAGAAACTCAAACGACATCCACCCTGCTAGCCCAGGCTGCTGACCTGGAATCTATCCCCTGACCGAAGAAGCAGAAGAAGAACTCAATGCAAGCAAGCATCGCTCTCACATCATGATCATCGCATAACCTGTACCTACAACTGTTGTTGTAGTAATCTTTGAGCCACGAGGACTCAGCAATCCCATTACCATGGGTATCAAGACTAGCAAAGCTTAATGGGAAAGGAAGGGGTAAAGTGGTGAGGTTGCAGCAGCGACTAAGCAAGTATGGTGGCTAACATACGCAAATAAGAGCAAGAAGAGAGCAAGCGGAACGGTCGTGAAACTAGCAATGATCAAGAAGTGATCCTGAACTCCTACTTACGTCAAACATAACCCAAAACCGTGTTCACTTCCTGGACTCCGCTGAAAAGAGACCATCACGGCTACACACACGGTTGATGCGTTTTAATTCGGATCTGGTGTCAAGTTATCTACAACCGGACATTAACAAATTCCCATCTGCCCATAACCGCGGGCACGGCTTTCGAAAGTTTATACCCTGCAGGGGTGTCCCAACTTAGCCCATGATAAGCTCTCGTGATCAACGAAGGATATACCTTCTCCCAGGAAGACCCGATCAGACTCGGAATCCCGGTTTACAAGACATTTCGACAATGGTAAAACAAGACCAGCAAGACCGCCTGCTGTGCCGAAAAATCCCGATAGGAGCTGCACATATCTCGTTCTCAGGGCACACCGGATGAGCAAGACGTCGGGTTGGCATAGACCCTGATTGCCCAGGGGGCGCCGGTCATCGCTCGGTTTGGACCAACACTTAGACAAGCATTGGACCGGGGGGCTAAAATAAAGATGACCCTCGGGTTGGCCGACCCAAGGGAAAGGTATAGGTGGTGGTGAGGCAAATGGTAAAACCAAGGTTGGGCCTTGTTGGAGGAGTTTTATTCAAAGCGAACTGTCAAGGGGGTCCCATAAATCACCCAACCGTGTAAGGAACGCAAAATCCGGGAACATAACACCGGTATGACGGAAACTAGGGCGGCAAGAGTGGAACAAAACACCAGGCATAAGGCCGAGCCTTCCACCCTTTACCAAGTATATAGATGCATTAATAATATAAGAGATATTGTGATATCCCAACATAATCCTGTCCACCAAGGAGCAATCTTCAACTTCACCTGCAACTAACAACGCTATAAGAGGGGCTGAGCAAAGCGGTAACATAGCCAAGCAACGGTTTGCTACGGAAGGGTGAAAAATGTTAGAGGCTAACATGGCAATTTGGGAGGCTTGATAACAAGTGATAGGTAGCGCAACATAGCGATAGAACGAAGCAACTAGCATAGCAATGATAGTAGTGAGATCCAGGGTAGCGGTCATCTTGCCTGTAATCCCGCAAGGAAGAAGAACGAGTCCATGAAGAAGATGAAGCCACGAAGACGAACCAAGCGTAGACGAACGAATCCTCACGATCGCAACGAAACGGGAACTATCGAGAAGAAACACACAACATAGTAAACACACCACACATAGACAAGACATGATGCACAACAAGCATGATGCATGGCAAGGCTATATGAAGCTACTCATGGCAAGAGATGATGCAAACAAGAGCAACACATCAAGACAAGTTTAAATGAGGCTGGGAACAACATATAACAATTCCGGTAAGTCCTCATATGCAAATTTCGAAACTGGTCCAGATCTGAATAAACCTTATGTTCAAGTTGTTAAACAGCAAGTTAAGATACACCAAGATGATCTACACGAAAATCTAGTCAAGTTAAATATAAAGTTCATTTAGATCGGAGCTACGTCCTAGAAGATATGAGCAAAACAAGTTAAACATGGCATTGATGCAAAATGCATACAAACATCAAGCAAACACCTCAAAACAAGGATGCAACATGATAATATGAAACTACATGCAAGATCAAGCAAGTTTCATATAGAGCACACTCAAAACGGAGCAATGGTTCAACACACACACACTAAACAAGTTATAGCAACAATTTGTCCAAAACAGCAACTAGGCATATTGCAAGCACCAAAACAACATGCTATAGCATCTCAACATGAAAAAAAAGACATGGACATGATGTACAAGTAAATCATAACAAAACATGAACACTGATCTATCTCCAGAAATCACTAGAACATGCTCAAACACACATGACAAGATTGCAAACAATAACAGTTCAGACTTTGCAGAAAATAACATCAGGTTGCAATGTTTACAGCTATCAAACAACATGTTAAAGGAACTTATCATGGCAAACAAAAGCATGGCATGAATGTAATAATTGCATAGAACAAAAGCCCCTTACTGACCATGAGCCAAAAAGGACCAGAAGATATGATGGCACCCATGTAAACATAGCAAGTTTCGTTAACAGATCCATACATGGCAGGAACAACAATAAGTAGGCATGTAGATGAGCTTGTACCACTCACCACAGAGCAATACATGGCATGGCAAGGCAACCAACAGTAATAAGGCATGTTTATGAAGCTAAGCATGGCAAGAGAAAGTTCATAGGGTACATGGTTCACTAACAACATTCATGGCAACAACTGAACTTGATGTTAATAGGCTGACAGCAACATTATTTAGCAACTTGGGAGAAAGTTTACAACAAGCTACAACAAGCTATAAATGCAACCAGAGGCATGGGTGGATAGAGCATGACATGTATAACAAATCATCCTTATTGAACATCTCCAGATTATGCATAGAATGACTTGTAGCAGCAGGTTTACATAGCATCACGAAATAACAGATTCAGCCTAGCAAAACAGCAACAGCGAGTACACTACTTAACAAGCTTGATTCACTCACCACAAGTCATTGCATGACAAGATAAGCATAGCAACAGTAAGAAGACATGTTTATGAAGCTAACCAAGGCAAGAACAAGTTCATAGCATGCAAGGATCAACTACAACAACCTTGGCAAAATTGAATAACATGTAAACAATCTGCCAGGAAACATTTTGTAGCAAAAGTAGAGCACGAAAATGACATTCTAGACTACTCCATAATTGCAACCAGGGGCATGGATGGATAGAGGAACACCATATGTTCAAAATACCCTTACTGAAGTATCTCAGAATATGCATGGATCTCTCTGTAGCATCAAGTTTACATGGCATGAAAATAACAGCAGAACAGGGACTGAAATCAGCAACATCACGAAGCCTAGTTTGCATGCTTGTTCTAGTCACCACATTGATCACAAAAATACATGGCATACACCCTTGTAAAGATGGCATGGCATAGTTCAAAACACATGTAGACAACAACCTCATAGGATGCACACATCAATCATGACAAAAATGACAAATGAGCAAGTTCTGTTAACAGACAGCAGACAACATCATATAGCACTCTTGCAATGATGATTCAGGCACCAAGATGAGCTCAAATGAACATGACGCAATGGAATGAAATGAAGTACTCGTTGAGACGAACAATTTGACATATTACACGCATGAAATAGAGCAGTATGCATGGAGTTATGATGCGATGAACAAGGAAACATTATGAAAAAATATCGGGGACTTAGACAAAAAACGGGATCAACCTCAGGATTCTCAGATCTGGCACGGACTTCAAGGCGACCGGAGAACTCGCCGAAGTTGGAGGAGACGGCGGAGATGGGTGGATCCGGCCCTCCCGTGGCCGGATCTGGCCGGGGGTGAAGGAGAGGAGGCGCGGGGGCGAGGGGCGGCGAACTCCGGTCGGTGCGCGGGGCCGCGGCGAGGACGGCGCCGACGGGGAGCTACGGGGGCGGAGAGGCGTGGCTCCAGCCGGGGGCGGCGCGGCGAAGTCGCCAGCCGGCGCGGCACGGAGGCGGCGGCGGGACGCGCTCGGGCGCGCGGGACGGCGGCGGGATCGGGCGAAGCGGGGCGAGGAGAAGCCGCTCCTGCGGCGGGGCACAGCGGCGAGCGAAGCCGGCGACCGGCGCGGGCGGCACGACGGCGGAGGGATCGACGAGTCGCGGCGTGGGGCTCCATGAGGCGCGGGAGCCCGCAGGAGGCGGCGGAGCAGCGAACCGGGCTGGGCGGGCCCCGCCTGGGCCCGGCGGGCCGGCGGTGGCGGGCGCGGAGGAGAGAGAGGGAGGCGCGGGCTGAGGGCGACGTGGCGGGCTCCTATTGGCTGGGGCGGCGGTGGCGGACGCGTCCGGCCGGTGGCGGACGTGTCCGGCGCGGAGAGGGAGGAGATCTAGGGTTTCGGGGGGAAAACATCCGCGAAAATGGAGGGGGAGGACCTATTTATAGATTCTGGGAGCTAGGAGAGTCCAAATGAGGTGCGGTTTTCGCCCACACGATCGTGATCGAATGACCGAGAGCATGGAGGGGAGGTTGCTGGGTTTTGGGCCACTTTGGAGGGGAGTTGGGCTGCAAGACAACAGAGGCTTTTGCGGTTACCCGGTTAACCGTTGGAGTATCAAACGGACTCCAAATGGCACGAAACTTGACAGACGGTCTACCGGTGCTATACCAAGGCTACTTGGCAAGACTCGGTCCATTCCGAGAACGTTTAATACCCGCTCACAATGAGAGACAAAAGGGGGAAGCCGGAGGACATAGGAGTGCCGGATTGCAAAACGGACAACGGGGAAATGCTCGGATGCATGAGACGAACACGTATGCAATGCAATGCACATGATGACATGATAAAATGCAACACGCAAGCAAATGACATGGCAACAACGACGAATAACTGGCAGACACCTAGCGCATCGGATCCGGGGCGTTACACCCACCCCCCTAGGGCGCGCCCCCTGCCTCGTGGGGCCCCCGTAGCTCCACCGACGTACTCCCTGCACCCATATATACCCACGTATCCTAAAACTTCTAGAACAGAAGATAGATTGGGAGTTCCGCCACCGCAAGCCTCTGTAGCCACCAAAAACCTCTCGGGAGCCCTTCCCGGCACCCTGGCGGAGGGGGAATCCTTCACCAGTGGCCATCTTCATCATCCCGACGCTATCCATGACGAGGAGGGAGTAGTTCACCCTCGGGGCTGAGGGTATGTACCAGTAGCTATGTGTTTGATCTCTCTCTCTCTCGTGTTCCCTCTATGGCACGATCTTGATGTATCCCGAGCTTTGCTATTGTAGTTGGATCTTATGATGTTTCTCCCCCTCTACTCTCTTGTGATGAATTGAGTTTCCCCTTTGAAGTTATTTTATCGGATTGAGCCTTTTATGAGAACACTTGATGTATGTCTTGCGTGGGATAACCGTGGTGATAATGGGTTATTCTATTGATCCACTTGATGTATGTTTTGGTGATCAACTTGCGGGTTTCGTGACATTGGGAACCTATGCATAGGGGTTGGCACACGTTCTTGACTCTCCGGTAGTAGCTTTGGGGCACTCTTTGAAGTACTTTTATGTTGGTTGGATGAATCTGAGATTCTGTGACGCATATCGTATAATCATGCCCACGGATACTTGAGGTGACAATGGAGTATCTAGGTGACATTAGGGTTTTGGTTGATTTGTGTCTTAAGGTGTTATTCTAGTATGAACTCTTTTATAGATCGATCCGAAAGAATAACTTTGAGGTGGTTTCGTACCCTACCATAATCTCTACGTTTGTTCTCCGCTATTAGTGTCTTTGGAGTGACTCTTTGTTACATGTTGAGGGCTTGTTATATGATCTATCTATGTTATTATTGTTGAGAGAACTTGCACTAGTGAAAGTATGAACCATAGGCCTTGTTTCCTATCATTGCTATACCGTTTACGCTCACTTTTACCACTTGTTACCTTGCTGTTTTTATAATTTCAGATTACAAATACCTTTATCTACTATCTATTTTGCACTTGTATCACCATCTCATCGCCGAACTAGTGCACCTATACAATTTACCATTGTATTGGGTGTGTTGGGGACACAAGAGACTCTTTGTTATTTGGTTGCATGGTTGTTTGAGAGAGACCATCTTCATCCTACGCCTCCTATGGATTGATAAACCTTAGGTCATCCACTTGAGGGAAATTTGCTACTGTCCTACAAACCTCTGCACTTGCAGGTCCAACAACGTCTACAAGAAGAAGGTTGTGTAGTAGACATCAAAGAGCAATCCAAATGCACGGTCGGAGGACTTTCCCCTTCCCAGCTTTGTCGGAAGCAATTCGGCGAACACCACAGCACCAACACCTGCCCAAGCAACCGCAAAAGGTCCCATTCCTGTTCATAGCAGCCCGACCTCCGTCTCTGGCATGCTCGACGGGCCTTTGTCGCTGGCTGAGCTCGACGCCCTCATGGTAATTACGCGTCATACCCTTTTCACCATCATGTCTATAGTCTTTCATTTCAGTTGCCTTTCAGATGTTTGACGTCACAGACATGTCTCCTTCGTAGGCCGACGACACCCCGTGCACCCTACTCTACAACATTAAGGGCCAGAAGGTGGTTGTGGGAAAGGCAACCATCATGAAGCCGAAGGACCGCATGTTCCACAACCGAGAGATGCCCGATGGCGTCTTCAAGGTTAACGTGGCCAGTGTCTTAGCGGGCTTCGAGGATTTGCCTCCTCCGGTACTAGTCGATGACGACAACAAGACCCCTAAGATGATTGGCGCATGCAAGAGCTGGTTCTTGCCTTGGTCGAAGTCTCTTCTTCGTCTCCAGGCGCCCAGTATCACGCCGTGCCACCTTGTCAAGAAGGTATGAACACCACCCCTGTCGATGTCAAAACCGGCGGATCTCGGGTAGGGGGTCCCAAACTGTGCATCTAAGGCTAATGGTAACAGGAGGCAGGGGACATGATGTTTTACCCAGGTTCGGGCCCTCTCGTTGGAGGTAATACCCTACTTCCTGCTTGATTGATCTTGATGATATGAGTATTACAAGAGTTGGTCTACCACGAGATCGTAGAGGCTAAACCCTAGAAGCTAGCCTATGATTATGATTGTTGTTGTCCTGCGGACTAAACCCTCTGGTTTATATAAACACCGGAGGGGGCTAGGGTTACACAGAGTCGGTTACAGAGAAGGAGATCTACATATCCGAATTTCCAAGCTTGCCTTCCACGCAAAGGAGAGTCCCATCCGGACACGGGACGAAGTCTTCAATCTTGTATCTTCATAGTCCAACAGTCCGGCCAAAGTATATAGTCCGGCTGTCCGAGGACCCCTTAATCCAGGACTCCCTCCCTGAACCAGGCTTTAATGACGATGAGTCTGGCGCGCAGATTGTCTTCTGCATTGCAAGACGGGTTCTTCCTCCGAATACTCCGTAGAAGATTTCGAACACAAGAATCGTGTCCGGCTCTGCAAAACAAATTCCACATACCACCGTAGAGAGCACAATATTCCACAAATCTAATCTGCTGACAACTTTTCATAGCGTGACATCACGCCACGACCCGATCATTATTCAAACCATTTTCATAACCTGCCGCCGCACATATCGCGAGGCGGTTTTATCAGCACGTCTTGTCGAAGCAGAGATCGTGTCCCCTCATTGCGGGATTCTCATCAATACGGGTGTGGATAACCCAACCATGCCATCAACCGTGGCGCTTGGGAAATAAGCGACTTTAACGGGCAAGTGGGGAGGCGCAAGATCTCTGCTGCCTTTATAAGGGGATAAGAACTCCCTCTTTCACCCACGCCTTCTTCCTTTGCTCATCCATTCCTGCTTGCTTAAGCCCTAGCGCTCAGGCGTTTGTCTCCACCCCAAAGGGTTTCCCGAAAATGTCCGGATCCGGGGCAGGAGGCAAGTGGATGGCCTCTACCGTCTGGGAGAAGGATATCAAAAAGCTTCGGGGGTCGGGTATTTGGCCAAGAGAATCGGCCACCGTCTTTCGACGGTGGGTCAAATCGTCCCCATGCCGGAACCCCACGAGAGGGTGGTATTCCTTCCTCATTTTGTCCACGGGATAGGGTTTCCCCTCCACCCATTTGTTCGCGGCATCATGTATAACTATGGGATTGATTTTCATGATCTATCCCCCAATTCCTTCCTCAACATCTCGACATTCATCGTCGTGTGCAAGGCCTTTCTCCGCGTCCTGCCGCACTTCGGCTTATGGTTGAAGGTTTTTAATGTGAAGCCCAAGGTGGTGAGTGGTGAGCATGCCGAATGCGGAGGCTCCATGGTGCAAGATGCCCAATGTTACATGGCCGACAGGTACTTTCAATAATTCCGTCAAGGAGTGGCAGCAGCAGTGGTTTTACATCACTGAGCCGCGTTGCAAGGAATGGACCGCCGTCCTAGAGTTCAGATCCGGTGCCCCCCTGCGACTTACGTCCTGGCACAAAAAGGGCCTGACCTGGGCTTCGTCTGACGAGCTATCGGAGCTCCAGACGCGCGTTCAAGACATGGAAGACAAGAGCATCAAGCTCTTCAATGTAGTCCAGGTGATGTTGGTTCGCCGGATTCTACCATGTCAACACCGGGCTTGCAATCTATGGGAGTTCGACCCGGCCAAGCACTAGACCCTGCTAGAGCTCTTTGGCTCTACGCATAAGGACATCTAGAAGGTGCTTTTTAAGTCCAGCAAACCGTGGCCGGAATCCACCGAGGACCGTGTGTACCAACTATCCCGCCCCGCAAGTTCAGTAAGTAACTGAATGTTTGACAATTCATGTGTTTTATCTGTATATCCTCTGGAAAATACTTAACGTATTTCCCATCAATTTCCTAGGGCTGGGCGAAGAAGGTGGGGCAGATCTACTGTCCGGCTCCTCTGCCAGAAGAACCGGCCGGCCCACTTCTGATGAAGATGCTGGTCCCGGCGCCATATAAGGCGCCGAAGAAGAAGGTCGAAAAGGAGGCCAAGAAGACCAGGGGCGGCCTCCGTCGCCGTGGAGCCTCGGACACAAAATCCGAGACTCCAATGCACATTCTTCCTCCAAAGAGGACGGGGAGGAGGAGGAAGATGAATCCCCTGTGGGGGGAAAGAAGAAAAGGACGGCCTCCACATCCTTGGAGGCCAATTTGCCTAAGAGGGGAAAAACTCCTCTTCAAGAGGAGTCCACCGCCGCCGCCGAAAGCAGCCCGGAGTGGGATCCCAGGGCCGAGCCCCTAGTGAACTCGTGAGTATAAAACCCGAACACACTCATGTGTCCAGAATTGTCATGGCGTGATATTTTAATCCGAGCCGTACTTTTTTCAGTCCGGTGAGGTCCCGTGCCGAACAATCCTCGTCAGAGGATTTGCTGGGTTCGAATGCAATGGAGAGTGGGACACCCCCGAAAGCCCCCTCCCCCAAACATAAGAATGAAACCGAGGCTTCGTCCCAGAAGGACCCAGGCCACGGAGGGGGGGGGGAAGATTGCAAAGACGGCGCCAGGAGGCCAGACTTCAGGGGCCAGACACACGGGAGAGAAAGCTCCCGTGGACATCGACGGCGGGGGTCATATTGAATCCGGCCCCAAGCTGGACATGATTCTAGAGACCCATAAGGTCCCAGAGTCAGACAGGCGGCCTCCGTCAGCTGGAGAAGGCATGTCTGCTCCACCAGCCACTTCTGTCCAACCAGGGGTGCCGGATACTTTATTGGCGGTGCTGAAGGGTGCCTCCATCGTTGATGAACACCGTGCCCTTATGGGTGTGGTGATTGAGAAGATTTAGTCCGCCGAGAGTGGACTGAATGAATCCTGCATCAGTCTCATAAGAGGCTTTGAGGTATGTTTTATGAAGTTTGGAAGAGTGTCATGGTATAGATAGCAGCCCCTGATACACTGTTTGGTGAAAGAATGCACCGGATAGATGATCAAATTTTATGTTCGCAGGAGACTCACTTGATGACATTTATCACTTTGATTAATAAGTAGGCGTCTGTAGCGACTGCCGCCTCTCATGCTGTGGAAGTATCCGGACTGAGGCATAGTCTGGAGCGGGCCGAAGGAGAACTTGGCCAAGTGAAGAAACAACTAGAGGATAACCAAGGTATTCAGAAACCTTGTTTATTTAGCACTAATCAATAAGTATGCAGGATAAAAATAATTTTGGAATGTGCTCTAGGGGAGTCGGCCGAAATTGATGCTCTAAAAAAGGCTGTGGCCGAAGCCGAGAAGAAGGCAACCGCACAACAGGATCTTCATGAGAAGCACGAGGCCAGAGTTATTGAGGCTGAGCAAGAGCTTCAAGAGGCCGTGAAGAAAATCGAGACCTTGGAGCAGAGTTTAGCAGGGAAAGAATCTGAACTCTCCCAGGCTCACCAAGCCGCAAGTGATGCCCGGGGGGGGGGGGGGAGCCCAAGGTGCCCTGAAGGAAATCCAGGAGGCGAGGAAGATCGCGGCTGGTAAGGCTTTTTCTGTACAAAGCGGGTATTTGAAAGGAGAAAATAAAGTTGAGAGGTTAAATTTTGATTTCTCCAGGGGTATTTGCAGAGCTGCCACGCAGCATATCTGATGCCGCCCAATTCTACCGAGCTGAAGGAAGGAATGCTGCGGATAAGTTCTTCTAGATGCAGTATCTGGCGCCGAATTATCCGGTGCCGTTTTCCGATCAACTGAAGCAGCTGGTCGAACTGCAGAAGGCGGTCGAGCTAGCCATGAAGGATTTGGTTATCCGGCTGTGGCCCGCCGAGCCGATTCCAAGCAGTTACTTCGGGCTCGTGAAGCGGATCGTGAGTGCCTGCCCTAGACTCAAAGTCATCAAGCGGTCGGTATGCATAGAAGGTGCGCGAACGGCCTTCGCCCATGCGAAGGTGCACTGGGGGAAGATGGATGCGGAAAAGGTGACGACCGAGGGACCGCCGGAGGGAAAGGAGCACCGCAGGCCTGAGCTATATTATGAAGGTGTCTTGAAAGGAGCCCGCCTTGCGGCGGAACAATGCACCAAAGACATTATATTTCCATGAATACGATCATGTTCGTCCTTTGTAATATTTGAACAAGAGCATTTTTATCATCTATTGCTTGTTGTTTGAAAGTTTTTCCTCCTTTGCGTCCATTTTATATACTAATCCTGAGAGTCGGCCAGTCGTCGGCTTCCGCCCCCACGTAGTGAGTACGGGGGTGTTCGGGATAAACCTGAGCACTCTTTATCCCAGTTTTGGGTCCCTAACGGAGGTGTTCAGCACAGCGAACCAGGCAATTAGACTATAGGGCTTTATCGCTCCCACTTAGCCATAGGAGTTTTTACGAGGAAGGTAGGCGCAACCCCTAGTGTTCGGAAGACCGCACGAGGGGCTCTATAAGCGCCTAATTGGAAAAGGCCGATCTGTCGCATGCTGCATTGGTTATGGCATTATGCGGAAGAAATCCTTAAAGATTTTAGAACCTCTCGAACATCTGACCAGCTCTCGCTACATTATGACAGTCAGTTTTCGGCTTTCTCTACTGAGGTGCTCGTCCGAAAGAACCGGGACACAATCGCAACAGTTCTCCTAGTGCTACCTTAGCCGATATAGCGGAACGTAAGGTACCAAAACATAGGAGCCGGGCAAACCCAACTATTGACCCAAGACATGATTCGGAGCCGATGCATATAATGCTATAAGTTCGGGGTGCCGAACTGCCATGAAGGTGTTCGGGCTTTTTTGCCATAGTATGGGCATGATGAAGCCCCTGGCATATTAAGGCATATCGTGATAAGCAACCGTCTTTTAACAAAAAGAGTTTCAAATAAGAAATAGCAGTAGATGAGCATCACATAAATCCACATGTTGTATTTGAATGATACGTCAACGCGTATGAGTACAGATGATGTGATAAAAAGAAATATGATTGCGGAACCTGCTGATACCGGGCGTGAGGAAGTTGTGTTCAGATCCGGGGTGTAGTCGGATGATCATAGAGGGGAATATCTAGAGATTCCCTGACGCGCTCAAACTATTCCCACACCATCCATCCTAGCCTACATAAAGGTGAACCTGCAAAGAAAATGCAAGAAATGGTTTTGCGCCACAGAGCAGTTGAGCCGTAGTATGTGGCTTGTATTATCTTTTTCCGGAGTGTTTTTAATTAAGCTTCGGGCGAGCCGGGCTATCCTGCCGCGCAGTAGTTCAGACTCCTTTGGCGGTGTCCGGGAGCTTGGCCGTCGACTCGAGGTTCGATTGAAAGGTGCCATTATTTGCTTCTGCTGTTAAAGCGGCTGTAGACTCTTCGGTAGTGAGGAGAAGTTCAGCCCTGCCATTAACCGTGATGACGCCGTGCGGACTGGGCATCTTGAGTTTACGGTAGGCGTAATGTGGCACTGCGTTGAATCGAGCGAACGTGGTTCGTCCGAGTAGTGCCTGATGATCACTGCGAAAGGGGATGATGTCGAAGACTAACTCTTCAATACGGTAATTATTTGGTGATCCGAAGACCACTTCCAATGTGGTTGAGCCCGTGCAATAGGCCTCTACACCTGGTATGACACCTTTGAATGTGGTTTTTGTGGGCTTGATCCTTGAGGGGTTGATGCCCATTTTGTGCACTGTATCCTAGTATAGCAGGTTCAGGCTGCTACCTCCGTCCATAAGGACTCGTGTGAGGTGGAATCCGTCGATGATGGGGTCGAGGACCAGTGCGTCCGAACCACCATGCCGGATACTGGTAGGATGGTCCTTGCGATCGAAAGTGATCGGGCAAGAGGACCATGGGTTAAATTTTGGGTCGATTGTATAGACTTCCCTTAGTGCACGTTTCCACTTGGGAATGTGGCTTGCGCATATCGTATTCACCATTTTCACCTGGGGAGGGAATTTCTTCTGTCCTCCTGTATTCGATGATCGGGGCTCCTTGTCATCATCGTCGCTTTGAGACCCTTGTTTTCGGCACCTGGCCCGCCGGCTTGTCTGAAGACCCAGCATTCGCTATTGGTATGATTGGCTGGTGTTCCTGGGGTGCCATGAATTTGGCATGGACGGTCGAGTATGCGGTGCAAACCGGACGGGCCCGAATTGTTTTTGTTGAATGGCTTTTTCCGCTGACCGGATTTGGAGCCACTGAATCCGGCATTGACTGCCGTGTCTTCGGTGCTATCACCGTTTTTGCGACGCTTGTGTTTGTTGCGTCGTGGTTTTTCGTTGCTATCTCTGGCTTTTGATGTGCCAGGATTACTTGCTGTGTTGTTGCTATGAGCCAACCAGCTATCCTCGCCCGCACAAAAGCAGGTCATGAGTGCCGTCAGGTCTGCCATGGACTTTGGCTTTTCTTGGCCGAGATGTCGGGCAAGCCACTCGTCACGGATGTTATGCTTAAAGGCCGCTAGGGCTTCGGCATCCGGACAGTCGACAATTTGGTTCTTTTTTGTTAGGAACCGAGTCCAAAATTTCCTGGCTGACTCTCCAGGTTGTTGGGTTATATGACTTAGATCATCAACATCCGGTGGTCGCACATAAGTGCCCTAGAAGTTGTCCAGGAATGCGTCTGCCAGGTTCTCCCAACTCCCTATGGAGTTTACCGGCAAGCTATTCAGCCAATGCCGAGCCGGTCCCTTGAGTTTTAGTGGGATGTACTTGATGGCGTGTAGATCATCTCCGCGGGCCATGTGAATGTGGAGGAAGAAATCTTCTGTCCATACCGCGGGGTCTGTAGTACCATCGTATGATTCAATTTTCACGGGTTTAAACCCTTCTAGAAATTCATGACCCATTACTTCACCGGTGAAGCATTGGGGGTGTGCGGCGCCTCTATGCCGGACTATGTTATATTCGGTCCGGCCGGATATGTTGGTATATCCGGCATGACGCTCATTGTCACATGTTGGGGCACGCCCCCGTGATCCGTAGATCGATCTTGACTGTCCTGCTTTGTTTTTCAATGCGTCTCGCAGGTCCTTGGTGTAGCCCCGGGCCTTAGTATTATTGTTTGATTGGCGACGGGGTGCGTTCTGGACTTCAGGCTGGTACATCGCCTTGTCCCGGCCACGGGGTGGCCGGTCAGCCGCATCATGCGCTGGTAGTGTGGGTTGTAACGTCTCCTCCTCAAGTTGAGGTAGCAATCTGCACTTCGGGTAGCTTTTTGTAGGGCGCTCGAGTCCGTATTCCTCGGCAGCCAGGACCTCGGTCCATCTATCAGTTAGCAGTTCTTGATCAGCTTGAAGCCGTTGCTGCTTTTTCTTCAGGCTTTTTGCAGTGGCTATAAGCCGGCGCTTGAAGCGCTCCTGCTCGACGGGATCCTCAGGCACGATGAATTCTTCATCGCCAAGGCTCACTTCGTCTTCGGAGAGAGGCATGTAGTTATCATCCTCTGATTCTCCACCAGTTGCATGTTCTTTGGGGCTACCTTGCCCATCCTCTTGCTCAGCCTGCTCGAAGCCTGGCTGGGCAGGATTGTCTTCGTCTTCGGCACCATCCGGATTGTTATCTCTTATGCCGGTATCACTATTTTTGCTATGGCGGGGCTTGGAGCGGCGCCTATGACGTTGGTGCCTAGATTGCTTCTCCAAGGGGTTATCTTCCGTTGCCTCATCACCATTGCTTTCTTTGGTGGTGTCCACCATATAAATATCATATGATGAGATGGCTGTCCAGCGCCCTATAGGCGGTGGTTCCTGTTCTTCTCATGCATCTTCGTCCGTACCGTCGATGTCTTCGGAGTCGAAGTCAAGCACGTCGGTTAAGTCATTGATAGTGGGTATAAAGTGGGTGGTGGGTGGGGAATGAATTTCTTCGTCGTCCGCTTCCCACTCGAGCCGGACATAGTTCGGCCAAGAATCTCCCGACAAGGAAAGAGACCTTAATGAGTTTAGCACATCACCCAAGGGCGAGTGCTGAGAAATATCCACGACGGTGAACTCCATGCCCGGTGCCCAATCAGATTCGATAGGCACGGACGTACGCAGTTCGGATCCTGTTACCGGAGACGAGTCCGAGGGTCCGATGACACCACTCTCACGGGAGGTGGGATCAATGTTCGGCTCCAGCGCCGATGTGTGTGCGGCCTCCGTGGCGGGGTCCATCCACCCATCCCCGGAAGGCGCAATCTGCTCTAGATTGATTCCTGGGACTGCCGCAGGTGCGATCTCCCAAACACCGTCTGATGGCAGATCTAAGTCATGCTCGTCACGATTGTTCGGCGTACCTGACATGGGCTCGAATCCGTCGAAGATCAAGTCTCCACGGATGCCGGCGGTATAGTTTAAGCTTCCAAACCTGACCTGATGGCCAGGGGCGTAGCTATCGATGTGCTCCAGGTGGCCAAGCGAGTTGGCCCGCGGTACAAAGCCGCCGAATACGAAGATCTGTCCGGGAAGGAAAACCTCCTCTTGGACCGCATCGTTGAAGATGATTGAAGGAGCCATCAAACCTTACCGTGATGACACAGTGGAATCTCAATGAAAGCACCATTGTCGGTGTCAAAACCGGCGGATCTCGGGTAGGGGTCCCGAACTGTGCATCTAAGGCTAATGGTAACAGGAGGCAGGGGACATGATGTTTTACCCAGGTTCGGGCCCTCTCGATGGAGGTAATACCCTACTTCCTGCTTGATTGATCTTGATGATACGAGTATTACAAGAGTTAGTCTACCACGAGATCGTAGAGGCTAAACCCTAGAAGCTAGCCTATGATTATGATTGTTGTTATCCTACGGACTAAACCCTCCGGTTTATATAAACACCGGAGGGGGCTAGGGTTACACAGAGTCGGTTACAGAGAAGGCGATCTACATATCCGAATTGCCAAGCTTGCCTTCCACGCAAAGGAGATTCCCATCCGGACACAGGACAAAGTCTTCAATCTTGTATCTTCATAGTCCAAATGTCCAGCCAAAGTATATAGTCCGGCTGTCCGGGGACCCCTTAATCCAGGACTCCCTCAACCCCACCTACCAAATTACCTGCACCTGTCGTGGCAGATGGTAGCGTACGATGCAAGGGAGAGCCTCCATTACTGCCAGATCATGTCGCCCCCGCTGTCGAAGAAGCAAATGCTGATGATGATATGGAGGATGATGATGATGACCCAGACAAGTATTTCAATACCGCCTATGATAATGGAGGATTGATGGCTCAGGACGACAAAGACTCAGGCTATGAGCGTGGAGATGATGACTTGATGCTGCCTGATTTGCCGGAGCCGGAACATCCTAAGGCGGAATGCAAAAAGTCTCTCTTCAAGCCATCCTCGCAGGAGACGCCTCCAGATGTCGCCTCTACCCAGCAACCCCCCGAGACCCGTCCACTGATTAGCTCGACGACACTGGGGGTGGCGGTTAGGGAAGGTATGGTGGGCTCACTACCGCCACCCGCCAAGAAGCAAAGGAAGAGACTGCCCAAGAAAGGCCCTAAAGGCGCCATAGGTGCTTCAAGACATAATACCTATCGAAGTTAAGATGCGTTTCCATGTCGCCGGCGAGCCGATCCTACCCGCCAAAGAGCTAGATCACATATTGAACAATGATCTAAAGAGACTCCATGAAGATGTGCTGGCCAGAGAGAAAAGCCTTCTGATCACGAAAGATCCAGGATACCCGCTTTACGCGGCTCAGGCGCCGGGTGGGAAGTTGTACGTCGATACCTGGCCTGCAAATCAGTTGATCCTGCGATTTGACTACATCTACAACACGATTCCACATGACCAAGCTGGATTTCTAGTTCATCCGCATGTATGCGTTGTATCTCAACTACTTCGTCAGGATCGAGAGCATAAAATATATCTGCGTCGCGGACCCGTACTATATGTACGAGAGTTTCTTGGCAGTTTGCAAAGAGCACCGTGACTATGCGAGCAAGTACCTCGGTGAATTCATGATCGCTAATAAGGACAAGGAAGCGATTCTCCTGCCTTATCATCCCTCATAAGTCATCCACGCATATCCTTTCATATATGTTAATCATTCCTTTGCAAGCATGGAGGCTAATTTGAGGTGTACTTAATTTGTGCAGCGGGGGCGGCGCCGTCCTCATCGTTCTGTACCCGGAATACTCCCATGCTATGTACTTGGACTCATCGAAGAACCTTAAGAAAAAGGATTACACACATGTAAAGAGTGTTCTCGATAGTGCCCTGTTAACCTTCAGCCTGTCTGGTGGATATATCAAGGTGAAAAGGCACAGGAAGAACGGGTTGGTTTTCCGCCATAAGACCGACTTCTGCTGCATCCAGCAACCGCACACCAGTAGGGCTGATGGATTCTACCTCATGCATCACCTGATGGAGTACAGAAGGGATAATCAACGCCTTCGCATGTCAGCTACTACCGAAGATACCGAGATTTTCAGCTGGGCCACAAGCATAGGAAAGAAATCGGATCATCGAATCCGAGTTGAGTTTTATCACGTATGGTGTGAACTTGCCCAAGTGATCATGAAGCAAGTCCTTGAACCAACGGGGATGTTCTACCATGGGCCAATCACGCGGGTTGATGTCCGAGCACTGCTAGTCGCTCAGCGTCTGGACCTGAAGCCTTTCACAAAGCTCGGGTGCTTCCTCCCTGACTATGAAGATTGGAACGCCAACATGGAGGACTGATTGTCAATGACAATGTGATGTAACTAAACCGTGGTCCTGAACTAGCGTGCCTTATCACTATTGTCTTTCTATGGCAAAACTTCGAAATTATGCACGGCGAAACTATGTGATGTAACTAAACCGTGGTCCTGAACTAGCGTAGATCGCTTTAGTTAATTAATTTGGGTATGAGGAACTTCGTCATTTATGTTTACTATTGGTTGCTTTTATTTTGCTAATCATGCCTCTGTGTTTTCTTAAGTACATTATGTTGCATATTATCATTCAATTCATCAACTCACGATGCAGGTACATAGATCAGAGATGGTGAAGGACTAACGCCGTGTACGTTGGGAGGGTTCCAGGAGTCTACGACCACTGGCCAGCCGCTCAGGCCCAGGTGCACATGCACTCGGGTGCTAGCCTCAGAGGGTTCGACACCAGAGCCGAAGCGGAAAGTAGTTACTTGAGGTGGACACTCTAGCATGAGAAGGGCAGGACCACCGGTACTACATAGTCGCGCTCTTGCTCATGCTGATCGCTCTTCTCTTCTACATCATGGTTTAGATAGAGATGATGAAACTTGTGTGTGTGCCATGGCCATGCAGTTGCACTTATTTGAGACATGACATGATCACACTTGTGTATCGCTATTTTCGAGATGTGATGATATTTGTGTTGAATGATGATGATGATGATGGTATGACGAGACTACTGTATGTCTATGATATGTGAGAATAGTGTATGTTTAGTATGATGTGATGAAACTATTGTATAGAGCTTGTATAAATACATCACAAATACGTAGAGGGTGCAAATCTGTGAAAGTAGGAATATTAGCAGTAGTGTTGGAAAATACTTACCAGTAGTGCTGGCTTAGCAGCAGCGCGTCATAAGAACAAGCGCTATAGATAGTTATCAGTAGCGCTGGTCGGGGAAGAGCTACTGCTAACAATACTTACCGGTAGCACTGCCCACACCAGCGCTACTACTAGGGTTTAAATGTAGCGCGATAGTAGTAGCGCTGGACCTAGCGCTACTGCTATGCATATTTCAAGCGCTACTACTAGGGTTTTCCCTAGTAGTGCAACCAACCCTCTCTTCATTTACCGAAAAAGGCTTTCGCCCCGCTTTATATATAGAGCAATGATCATCAAAAATCCGATACAAATGCACGCCATCACAACACACGCACACATCCAAGGCATGATACATAGACGCCGAGCGCAACAACACCACACCTAGCACTAACGCCACCGTGAGGAGATGAAGCCGCATACGACGAACCGTGGGCTCCAAGGTGGCACCTTTAGGAAGGTTACGACACCGGAGCACCGCTACCGCCTGATCCGAGGATCAGAGTTCCCCCCGGAGCATCACGACGGGCAATGAGAGCCGTGACGACGCCTTCAATAAGGGAACGAGCTTCGCCACCGCTGGTCCGCTCGAAGATAGAACAGGTTTTCACCCCGACCAACACTCACCTCCACCGAACGCCACACCTCGGCAGCCACACCGCCCACACGGCCATGGCCACCGTGCAGCACCGAGCCACAGGCTATGCCCATGAGCACCGCGCTACCACCACCAGGGCTGCCGCCCCGGCAACCAAGACCTTGACACCCCCTCACCCGAAACTCGCCCCTACCCGAACCAAAGAGACGAGCGGAAAGGCCCAGCTGAGACCCAATAGGTCAGTCAAAACTGGCCTCCATCGACCGTCCTACCGCACCGATCGCGAGACGAGCTCGGTCCTGCTGCACCGGACGAGAGACAACGATGGACTGCAACTGGCAAAAGGCCAACTCTTTGACGAAAATAGTGCCAAGACGAAGAGGGATCAAAGGCCACTCCGGTCGGCACCGCCGCTAGAAGACCGCCGGGAGCCCCATCCACCACCGCCACACCCACCACGAGCAGCGGGTGCTGCACCACCCGCGGCGAGGATGAACACGACAGTAGCCCGCAGGCTCGCGGCGCCCAGATCTGGCCCGCCAGCCCCGACTGACACCGCCTCATCCCCACCAACGCCTGGGCCTCCATGCCGCCGCAGAGCCCTGCCCGCCGCCCGCCGTGGAACGCCTCTGCTCCCCGCCACTGTGCCTCGCGGATCTGGCGCGCGCCGCCGCGCCCCAGCGAGGAGAGGAGGAGAGGGGTGGAGGTTGCCCAGGAAGATGCCCCGCCACTGCCCTCACTGGAGCCCGCCCGGGCTTCGCCTCCGGCGGCAGCGAGACGAGAAGGGGAGGGAGAGGACCTGGCAGCGGCACTGGAGGAGTCGCCCCCGGTGTCGCCAGAGGAGGGCGACACGGGGGTGTTTCTTTCTGAATTTTCCACCCTCTCTTCATTTCCATCGACCCACAACCCATTTCCAATCCTACTACTATGAATTAATAAATTTTGCGGTGCGGCGATTAGGATAGATGCCCTAAATCCAATACAAAATTTGTATGAATATTTTAGTATAGATATTATGTCTCTAGATTTGCCACGAGCCACGCCTAGTGTTTATTTATAGTCTCCGTGACAGATAAAGTCTCTAGGATATTTGCCACTACGCCAACAGAGTTCTCTATAAATATCCTTCTATGATGATCTCTGATTTTTCTAGAACCTTCTCCTCAAGTCTAGCTCATTATCATTAATTGGTACTTCTTAGTTATCAGGTCACAAAATCTAGCGACAATATGTCTTTCTTCCGCAATCACGACAAGATATGAAAATCAAACAAGAAATAGGGCTCACACGTGGGGTCTTAACACAAGAAGCAACCCATCTTCAGTTATCTGTCAGTCCACAGCAAACTGGTGTGTCAATGAGTCTCGCAACCAAGTGTCAGCTCATGAACAGACCATCGTTATGACTGAATAATGCATAGAGCTAAATTTACCATGCTGCGTATCTCAGATAAGCTATACATGAAACGAGATTTGCTCGTGATACAAAATATAATCTCCCTCAGGTTATCACATCAAGAGGCGTTCAACATACTCAGATTAAAGGCAACATTAAAACACTCAAACTTTAACCTTTCTAGTAGAAATATAAGCTGAAATCACCGTATATACTCCCTCCATTCCAAAATAGATGACTCAAAGTTGAGTCATCTATTTTGGAATGGAGGGAGTACATGAAAACAAATATGTAAGGTAGGGCAAGGTGATGCTGCCTCTATTCTTTTAACTGACATTGTCCCCTTCGACTCAGACCATATATGTCACACTGACAAGCGACAACCAATAATACAGATGGTTTTGCACTTGTCATTGTAAAATAATACGTATAACTCAATTGTCTAATACAATTACTATTTGTAGATTGTGCCTATTATGTATGACCGGGGGCAAAATATTTGCCTACTTTCATTAATGCGACAAGTTACAGTCACAGTGTAGGGCAGCACCCCAATCACATGTCACTCACCTCTCGGTCTCAGGTTTCAATTGATCATAGATTGTCTATGAACAGGGCGAATCCCATGAACACAAACAGAAGTGATGCTTGGGTAGATAATCAACAAAAGGATTCACTGCACAAATCCCATGAACAGACCATCGTTATGACTGAATAATGCATAGAGCTAAATTTACTATGCTGATAAACTATACAGAAAACGAGATTTGCTCGCGATACAAAATATACTCTCCCTCGGGTTATCACACCAAGAGGCGTGCAACATACTCAGATTAAAGGCACCATTAAAACACTCAAACTTTAAGCTTTCTAGTAGAAATATAAGCTGAAATCACCGTATATACATGAAAACTAATACGTAAGGTGGGGCAAGGTGATGCTGCCTCTATTTCTTTATCTGACATTGTCCCCTTCGACTCAGACCATATATGTCACACTGACAAGCGACAACCAATAATACAGATGGTTTTGCACTTGCCATTGTAAAATAATTCTCATAATACTATTGTCTAATACAATTAATATTTGTAGATTGTACATATTATATATGGTTGGGGAAAAAAATATTTGCCTACTTCCATTAATTCGACAAGTTACAGTCACAGCGCAGGGCAGAGCCCGAATCAAATATCACTGACCTCTCGGTCCAGGTTTCAATTAATCGTAGATTGTATGAACAGGGCGAATCCCATAACCTCAAACAGAAGTGATGCTTGGATAGATAATCAACAAAAGGATTCACTGCACAAATTCCATCTTCGGTTCATTAATCTAGAGCTCTGACTAGCTTTTTCAAGCATGAAAAATTGTAGAGAAACAACTGTTTTATTCAATGATACACTCATAACAAACAGGCCTCCAAAATATTTCACAATGTAAATGATATATGATGCTCCCAAATGGCTTAATGTAACTATATATGTTGGAATTAAATTTTCAAGGCAACACACACCGAGCACTGTGACAGTGTAGATGTGAATCCTACTAATGGTGTTTAATTCCAGAAGTAGCATGCTATTGTTGTGATTGGCACTGTTTCGTTCTGATAGAGAAGGCCTCGTAGCATTACATTCAAATGTAGATCATATGGGTATAAAATGCTCAATAACGGGTGCACAAAAGAAAGACAAGTTTTGCTGAAGATTAACAGTAAATTTCATGCAGTGAGAACCTCTAAACTCGGCAAGAAAGCACTCGGTCTGTATATTCATCCCATCCATGGATAAAATCAGCAACCTGATAAATTGAACTTCCAAGACTAAACTAATCGCTGACAGGTTCAATTTCGGATGGGATGATCTAGGAAAACTAGCTCGCCATTCATAAACTTGAGAATCCCAATAATAATGTTAACATGCGATTTAACAAAAACACATATATAGGTCATAGGAAACCATTCAGTACCGACGTAGAAACTCAACCTATATATGATGATGGGCAAGCCATGCATTGCGAACCTTTGTTGTCCTCTCCAACAGATCCACTATGAGAGACGGGTCAGCCACTTTGAGATTCTTATAGCCTTGGGTTTCCACCACAGCATCCATGGCATTCGAACAAGCGATGTACTCAACGCAAGCATCCTTAAGCTTGTCGCAGCTATGCTGGTCAGCCAAAGCCCATGTGGTTGCCACGGTGTCAACGTTCAGATTCTCGCAGAGGATACTTTGGCAAACCAGCTTCAGCCTCTCCATGGCATATCTGTCAGCAGCCACCAGTAAATGACGGATCATGTCAGCATTCTTGTCACCATCAGGCAAAGAGTCGGTATATATGAAATGGAGCAGGGCGCTGAAAACATCAGGTTGCATGTCTTTGATGGTAACGCGCCGCGGCATCCTCGCCTCCTTCATCGATCCAAAGAGCTCCGCTTTGAAGACAGGTGATCGCGCGGCGAGAATGGACCTGTGAGCTCTCATGGTCTTTCTTCGAACACAGAAAGTGACATCGAACCCCTCGTCGTCTTCCAGAAGCTTGCTGAGATGCTCGGCGATATCGGAGGGTGGCACCGGCACCTCGGTTTTGGGGAACGGTTTGGATTCAGTCACGCATGGCTCTTCGATAACAGTGACGATGCATTCGATCGTGAGGCGATCGTTCGCGAGGAACGCAGACTCAACATCCCCTCTATTTTTGAAATTACTAGTGAGTGGAGCAAACCTACTGAGGCCAGCAGGATCAAAAGTCCTCAGCTCTGTCTTGTGCACCGAAGCCGACATTCCGGTGCTCTGGTCGACCAACCTCAGGTCGCAGGACCCCCGCACCTTGGCTCCCTTGCTCATGAGCTCGAGATAAACTGAGATGTAATCCTTCTCGACTTTTTCCGTGCTGTACCCGTCCGGGTAGAAGCGGATGGACCAGTCGTGGCCCCCGACAGAGAAAGTACCGGACCTGATGAACTTCTCGTTGCCCATGCCCCTGTGCTTGCTGTAGCCGAAGATGTCGAACATGTGGGTGACCTGCGCCAAATTCGGGGTGCACATCGACATCGACTTAGATTGTTCCATGGCGCGACGGCGACGGCGTGCCCTAGATTGGTATTAATCTGATGGTTGGGAAGAAAAACATGTTACTTATCAAGGGGAAGGAGAGGGGAGAGCAAAGGACGTGGTGAAGTCCACCAAACCTTCGGAACCCAGCTTACGACCGGAGACGGCGCCGCGGCGGCGGCGGCGGAGGTGAAGACGGACCTTTTTTTTAGCAAACGGTGAAGACGGAGATGAAGCCGACTCAGCTTCCTTTTTTTTTTGGAGTTGATGGGCCTGGGTTCGATTGTGTGCTGGCTGGATCTTATCTTATGCCATCTGATGCGCGCCCTCGATTGTGTGCGGGTTTTGTGGAGTAAAAGACTCTTGGCGACATTCGCTTTTGGAGTGCGCCGTATCGAGGAGTGTATGGGCGTTGGGAGATGAGGAAGTGATGCATAAAATCATGGCGACTACAGAACCCAATGTAAAAAATTGGCTGTTCACTTTGATCGAGAGCCTGTCGCAGGAGAGTTTTGCCTTGTTGGCGGTCACGGCGTGGGCGATATGGCATGCTCGCCGTAAAGTCATTCATGAGGCAATCTTTCAAAGCCCCCATCAGACACACTCCTTCATCAAAAGTTTCATGGCAGAACTCGGTGTGATCAATGATTCAAACCGACGCCCCCGACAAGGAGAGTTTCAGTCTCTGCAACAAAGACAGAACCCCAAGAGACCACCTCCCAAGGCACACAAAATACATGTTGATGCAGCTGTTCGTGCCAGAAGAGGAGGAGCGGCTGCTGCAGTTTGCAGAGATGAGGCGGGGAATTATATTGGGGCTTCGGCGCTGGTTTTGGAGGGTGTCACTGACCCTGCATCCTTGGAAGCGATTGCATGCCGGGAGGCATTGTGCTTGGCGGCGGACCTGAACATCCACAACTTTGTCATTGCATCAGACTACAAACAGGTTGTGTCAGACATTGGCCACAATGCTGGAGGAAGATATGGAGCAATTATGAGTGAGATTCGCCTTAGAACTGTTAATGTTCAATGTAAATTTACTTTTGAGTGTCGTGCTGCGAACTATGAAGCACACGGTTTAGCTAAATTTTTCCTTTCTAGAGGTCCCGGTCGCCACGTCTGGTTTGGCGTTCCGTATAACCAGACCCGTATCCCACTTCAGGTGGCTTTTGATGAATAAAGTTATTTATCACCCCTCAAAAAAAAATTCTAATGCGCGCCCTCGAGCGTCCTAGGACCTTTTCTTTTTCTTTTATATGCCCCTTTCATTTTCTCTCCCATTTTTGTTCTTTCCTTTTTATGTTTTTACATTTTGCAATCATATTTTGGGAAACGCTTACCTTCAGTTGACCGATCGCGTGCGAGCGTCCATCGCCTCTGTGTCCTTCGGATTGACTCTTCATCATACGGTCGAGAGGAACCCCCTTTGTGTTCATGTTTTCTGCAACTGAGCCTTTGTTTCAGAAAAGAGAGTTTGCAATTCGCCACCAAAAAACGGTTATATCCTGCAGAGACGGAGACTCATGCGGCTGGGAGGGCGACGACGGCGAGGATTCTAGCCGGATCTCACCTGTTCATGCGACATAATCGTGACAGGACCACGTGGTTAGTGGGTCGGCCCACTACCGGTTCCTAGCAGGTAACACGGTTTGCTGTCTCGCAGGAAGTGAGACATAAACGCACACGAGAGCGCCTCTTCATCGTTCGTCCTCCTATTGGATGCCCATGCGCGTCAAAAACTGCACCTGACGCCCGATCGAGAGCAAAATAGGCCGACCTATTCGGGTGATAAACTCATGGCATAGGCGAGGCCTTGAGGAGAGAGCGCCTTTTTTCAGGTCATTCAGCCTCTCGCATGCGAGCATAGGCCACAGGCCAACGTGGCGCTACGATTGGCTAGGCTCGCTCGCCCGCCTGGTTTTTTGAATAAAAAAAATGACCCTTTGGTTTTCTGTAGATGAAAAGATTAGTAAATTAGTAAATGCCTGAAGATTTAAAGAAACTTCACAAAATTTAAAAATGATGGATAATTTGAAAATAGTTCATGAGTTTGAAAAAATGTTCATGAATTTGAAAAAAGGTTTACGATTTTGATAAAAGTTTTTGGATTTTGAAAAAGTTCACACATTTCAAAAAAAGTTCATGGATCTGAAAAAAGAAAATGAAAAAGAGAAAGAGAATATGAAATAAAAAATAAACAGAAAACCAAAATAAAAAAGGTTTGAAACCTCTAGAAGCTTCCAAAACCACCCGGAAACTTCCCAAAACCGAGATTAGTTTTTGAGGCATGTCGCCTGGTATGGTATAGTCAGATCGTTAATGTCAAAAATCCACTAAATCGATAGTTATCCCCACTAACTGGCATTTTGCCCGGGGAAGTCACTTTCTAAAATTCTTTATCCATTTTCCAAGATGTTTTGGCATCTTACACCTCAGCTTCAAATTCAGTCGTTCCCGTTGATATACAACAATGGATGCATGCCAGAGTGGTTATTAATTCAAGCAGGCAAGAAGAGAACAGAGAGTTTTCCTAGAAGGGGATATGGTCTTCTTAAAGCTACAAACATATATGTTCAACCTTCGGTCGCTCATAATAAGTTAACGTTCAAATTCTATGGTCCGTACACAATTCTTCAGAAGATCGGTTATGTCGTATGCAAGCTTGAGCTTTGAGTTTTCGGTCGCATCCATCCGATGTTTCAAATGTCTCAACTGAAGCAATCCGTGCCTCCAACAGTCCAACTCATCAGGTGACTACAAGCCTACCTTCTGTTGATGTTAATGTGAAGGTTCCTGTTAAGGTTCTTCGCCGTGGTGTCTGGCAATGGGATCATCGTACCGTTGCTCAAGTCCTTGTCGAATGGAGTGAAGCTGACCCTGAAGCCACAACCTCGGAGGATTTTGAGTCTCAATGACAAAAGTTTTTTGCATGCTCTGGCTTGGGACAAGGTGACAAGAACCAGGCACACTGGATCAGCCTCCACGTCCTAAATGGCTTTTTAAAGATGGCTTGCAGGCCAGGAGTGGGCCCGCTAGGCCTTGTAATCGTCTAGTAATACCATGTTAGTCTCTTATGCTCGTCTGGAACATTTATGTAAGCTGCAAGGGTGGATGGGAGGAACAACTACAGTAGCAATGCAATTCGAATTCGCCATTGATTCTTAGTCGGATCTTCAATTTCTCGGTGGATAGTAGTTGTAGCTTACAATATATAACTCAAAGTAACCATGAAACGCAAAAAAAAAAAGACAGTCTAGAAGCAGCATCTCGATATCAAAACAGTGCTCATTTAAATTTAAGGTCTCATTTCGCATTTTGTCCCGGTGCCTTAAATTGCTAGAGACAACCTGCCAGACACGTTAAAATAATAGTCATAACTGGTGCGAACCAATTTGTAATTGAATGGTTAGGAGAACAGTGATATCCCTAGCCCACCAGAGTTCAAGTCCTGGTGCTCGCATTTTTCTGGATTTATTTCAGCATTTTCGATGATGCGCATTCAATGAGTAAGATGTTTCCGTTGACTACGAGGCGCCTATGATGACTTCGTAAATCCCATGGTGATATGCCGGATTAGTTTCTTAGGGATGCTCATAGAGAAAAAGTATGCATATGTGTGTTTATAGAAGCGAGTATATGCGCGTATATACATAAGCGTTTGCGAATGTTAAGAAATAACTGGTGGGTGGATGGACCGATCCAGCTCAAATCTCTGTGTGGGTTCAGTCAAAGGGTCTCTAGACAAATTAAACCCGCGTAGCATGTGCATGATGCTGATTGCTACTTGTAGGAGACTAACGTTACTTCTAATTAATGCAAGACTTTCCAATCTCATACTAATAATGAGTTACCAGTGCCATTGACTTGCCATGTTCAGATGCATATCTATGCATGCCTTAGAGCATGCTTGGATACGTTTTAGTCCCATGACTAAAAGTAGTGGGACTAAAACTTGTTAGTCTCACCCATGCTTGGATCCAAATACTAAAGAGACTAAAATCTAGTTATTGAGCATTTATTATTCTCCAAACCCTCCAATCCAGAACTAAGGAGAGGAATTAAATGAGGAGAGAGAGAGCTAATACATATTTTAGTAGGTTTCCCATGACTAAAAGATTTTAGCCTCAAGACTAGTCCTAGCCTCTCTTTAGTCAGGGGTGCTTGGAACTTTAGCCTCTAAAAGAGACTATTTTTAGTCAGACTAAAAATAGTCCCTTGTATCCAAGCACCCTTTTATCTATCATTGCAACTTGCAAGTCAGACAACTAGCACCCACTACTAGTTCTCATATCGAACCTAAATTCCATCGTGCCACCGTAGAAAAGATTGGATCTAGGAAAGGAAGAGGATCTTGAAGAAGTGCCTTGGTTTTCAGGGGAGGATTACTCGGTGATGATCCTGATGAACTGATATTAGGATGGATTGTGAAGATCAAACAAGATGTTTGGTGATAAGAAAGGTACCTCAGAGACCAACCGCCTTGGCAGCGATGCGTGTATAAACCCTAGGGTCTCCGTATGCCGTTGGAGGCCGACAATGCCTTCATGCCTAGCAAACTACAATTAAGCAGCAGCAACAGGTCATTTGTAAAAGGAAACGTTTGTGACCGGCGGACCGGCTGAAGCTTGGGCCGGTCGCGCGCGGGTTGCACGACCGCCCAGATCCATCGTCCCCTGTTGGTTCCCAACGTGGCCACGTCAGACAAGGCCGGTCCTACCCACATCTATTCCTCCGTTCAGATCTCTCTCGACCACTCGTTCAGATCCCACCTTCCCCTCTCTCTCCTTCCTCCAGACGCGCCGCTCTCTTCTCCGCCTCCCTGTTGCGGCTGTATCCTTCTCCTAGGCTGCCGGCGAGCTTCCGCGAGTCCTTTTCTTCCATTTTTGTTTTCCAGATCAGAAAAAGGTGTTTGCAAAGGGAGGCCATGGATTGCTTCCAACCCGGGGAAGCCATGGCTGTGGATCTCCTTGGCGAGGTCGTACGTTTCTGCAACCAGCGAGGACTAGAGGTGATGGCCACTGGTGCTGAAGCTGGAACTGGCTTTGTGATTTGCTTCAACCGACACGGGGAAAGCTACAACCGGCGCCTGGGTTTGCTACAACCAGGTGACGGCGAGCGTTGCCGGCGACGGCGCACATTTTTTTGGTGCAACGGGTAGTGGAACCACCGGCACCTTGTTTTGCTACAACCAAGCTGGAACCACGCTCGCGAAAAGCTGCAACCGGCAACGGAGTTTTTACTACCTCGACCGGCAGGCACGACGGCGGAGCACACGGGAATGCTACAACCGTTGAGGCAAGAGCTACAAACGCGCCCGGTTTTTGCTGGAACCGGTGACCGTGGAAGCAGTGGGGGTGACCGCGGCGAGCTGCAGGGGGTCACCGCGACGAGTTTGGCCAGAGGGGGCGGGGGAGTGCTGCAACCACGACCAGGTTTGCTGGAACCGACGGGGCGGTTTGCTCGAACCAACACCCAAAAATGCTTCCACCGGATTTCGTTTTTTCTGTATCAATGATTTTTTTTGCTACAACCACAGTTTGGTTTTGCTACAACCATAGTTTCAATTTGCTGGAACCAGGTTTTCAATAATTCAACAGGGTGCGGCGACACAAAGCTGTTTTTTGACAACTTTTTGTTGTTGCGAGGGTCGACAGCGAGCATCGGCGGCGAGCACGACACGGAGCTGCAACCGGCGACTAGCGTTGCGGGAACATCGACCATCACCAGCGAGGGAAGCTACAACCCACGGGCGAAGCTTTTTGCTGCATGCGTGGATCCCGACGGCGAGTGCGGCGACCAACGGCGCGGGGGTGGCGATGAGAGGTGGCCCAGGTGAGGCGGTGACGGCCGGCGGCCAGGTGGAAATCCATGCGATAGGGATTGTGGAGGCGAAGAGGGAGAAAGGAAGTCAATGCGGGGATCGAACGGTTCGTAGTTGCTGGATCGGGCGGCTGGGGCTAGTCCGGCCCAACTGTTCGGCTGGACTGCCAACGCCTATCACTGGCCTTTGCAAAAACTTAAAAACATTTATTGGGCACATGACCATCTGCTGATTTCTACCTACTACGCCTCAAAATAAGTGTCTTTGATTATTTTGGGACAGAGGAGTATTGGGCTGGTTGTAATGGGGAGTATCATATACTAGTCATGCATATGATACTAGTGTATGATACTACATCCCTAAGGCTGGTCACAATGGGGAGGAAGTTAGGAGTAACATCACACACACTCCAATACAACTTTGCTTATGTGGCACATATTTAATGAAGAGAGAGGTGCTTGTGGTAACTAGCTAAGTTACCGGAACATCACACACTCCAAGAAACAATGAATCTATAACCTAATAAATACATCGTTGCATGACACTATATAGATGTTCCTACCCACTATGGAGGTAGTAACATAGTCTAGGGAAGCGTGTAAGTTACTACCTTATGTTCTTGCCCATTGTGACCAACCTAATGCATAGTATCATGTAGTACTTTATTTATTGACATGCATGACACAAAGTAGCATAGCATTCAATATAATACGGTATTATAATATGATACTACACCCTCTCTTTCTTCATTTAATGCTATGACATCTCATCAAAATTGCCTAGTTGACATGCATGGTACTAGCTATCGTACTACCATTACGACCAGCCTTAGATTAGACACACACTGCTATAAATTGCGATTAAGCAACCCCGGCTTCTGGTATTGGCACATGATTCTTCATCACCCACTCTGCACGTGACCATATGCTGACTTCTACCAAACTATGTTTAGTTACTCCCTCCGCCTCAAAATGAGTCAAAATAAGTGTCTTTTAATTTAGCACCAGCGTTAGATTGGACGCACGCTGCTATAAATTGCTACGATCAAGCCATTCACACCAATTAAGATCCAGGAGACGAATTCACTCACGAAACCCAGAATGCCGGCCAGCACTGAGCAGCAGCTCATGGAGATCACCAAGGTCGACCTTCGAGGGCTGGAGCCTGGCCGGCCAGGGTGGGACGAAGCCCGGGACACGGTGACCGCGTCCATGGTGGCGCACGGCTGCGTCGTGGTCCACGTCCAGCACGTCGGGCTGGACGAGGACATCCGGCAGGCGCTGTTCGGCCGCGCCATGCCGGAGCTGTTCGCGCTCCCGACGGAGGCCAAGCAGCGCAACGCCAACAGCGACGTGCAGTACGGAGGGTACATCGGGCAGATACCCGGGCATGGCGTACGAGAGCATGCGCATCAAGGACGTCACTGACGCCGGTCAGATCAGCAACTTCGTCGGTCTCCTCTGGCCGCAGGGCAATCCCGCCTTCTGGTGAGAGAGACTAGACTAGCTAGCACATGATCCTTCATCATCCGCTCTATCTTTTTGACATGCATGGATCCCAACATTGTTGTTGCTTCACTCCAGTGACACGGTCGGGGAGTTCGCCAAGCATGCTGTCAGCCTGGAGAAGACGGTGACGAGGATGGTCCTGGAAGGCCTGGGCGTCCGGGACGAGCACGCCCTGGACTCGCACCGCGACCAGCTCTGCTACAGCTTCCGGATGTCGTACTACGGCATCTGCCCGGAGGAGAACGCGGCCAAGGTGACCCTGCCGGAGCACCGTGACTACGACATGACCACCACCATCGTGCAACACGAGGTGGAGGGCCTGGAGGTGCAGCTCAAGGACGGCAGCT
Source organism: Triticum aestivum (assembly GCF_018294505.1). NCBI lineage: Eukaryota > Viridiplantae > Streptophyta > Magnoliopsida > Poales > Poaceae > Triticum > Triticum aestivum. Next base: position 45,493,002 of record NC_057798.1, on the reverse strand, counting down.
GGTTCGCCGTGCCCCCCGAGCCGGACACGGTCGTCATCGTCGCCGGCGAGCTACTCAACGTAAAGCCATATACCTCTCTTCCCCTCCTCAGCAGTGTATTGAATTTGTTTAAGTGGAACGATGCTGTAATGGATGAACCGTCTGGCTGCAGGTGGTGACCAACGGACGGGTGCGGGCCTGCCTCCACCGCGTGAGGACGCCGAGCAACCGCGAGCGCTTCTCGGCGCTGCTGGGCTGCATGCCCACCCAAGGCTCCACGGTGCGGGCGATGGAGCAGCTCGTCGACGAGGACCACCCTCTGGTCTACCGTCCCTGCGACCCGTACGAGTACTGCGCCTTCCAGTACTCGGAGGACGGCCGCAAATCCGGTGACGCGCTCAAGGCTTTCTGCGGAGTAGCTAAACATCTAGACAGAGCAGCTGTGTGATGAACTTTTTATTTTTGAGACAGAGGTAAAAGATTTGCCTCATCCATTAAATAAGCAGAAGAGAATTGCCCGGTTAATTTAGCGGAAAACCGGGCAAAAACCATCACAATCCGCTGAACGGCACATACAAAAGATACCCCACACACACCTATACGGAGAGTGCCTTGTCGAGTTAGCACACAGACGTCATCGTCATCACCTCTCCCCAAGCACACGTCATCGATGCCCCTAATCCCTGAGCAAGCGACTCCGACTTCGCTGCAAACAAACATCGACTCAACCCTCACCGCAGAAGCCGTGCAGAAACACATGAAGATCCTGCTAGAACTCAGCCACCTGCACCGAGGGCAGCACAACATCGCCTCTGAAGGAGAGATCCGAAGGAGAAACCATACAAGGTTGGCGCCGTGGAAGACCACCGAATAGACCGCCCGTTGCTTGTCATCGTTGCCACAAGGGCCCCGCCGCCGCAGCTCCGACTTCACCGCAACAAACAAACCGAGGTAATCCCACGGACACGCCGAAGAAGAGCCGACTACCGCAACCACTGTCATGCCTCCGACTTCACTCGCCCCCATCAACGTTGTTGCTACAGAAGCCCCAGCACCACACCAACGCCTTCCACCAACCTCCTAGCACACCCACCGGTCCCTCTAACCGGATTGAACTTCAAAATCGATGCCCTCAAGAGGGAAAGGACGCTTACGCGCCGCCAACGACCGACCCTCCGGGTCTAGGGTTTCCCCCGAAGTTGTGTCTCACAGAGGAAGAGAGAGCATGCTGTCGACGCCTTCAAGGTTACGGTGTCCACAAACGCCGCCGTCACAGGTTCCAGCCATAGGCAGAAACGGGTTTTCACCCAACCCTCAAAACCTCTGGTCAACAGCAAATCCGGCCAGCCCACCTGCATCTCCACGCATCCACCCCTAGAGCCAGATCCCACAGCAGCAACATCCCATCACGAACAGAGGCCTCGATGCACAGCGCCGCCACCACGCCTGGCCTTGATGCAGAGAAGCAGAGGAAGACCGCCCCAAGCCACCGGGCCAAGATCGCGCCCTCGCATCTGCGGCTCCTCGTTGGAGCGCCAGAGCTGCTCCACACCGCGCCGCCGCGAACTGCAACTCCCTTGCCAGCACTAGATCCGCCCGGCCGCTGGTCACCACGCGCCAGATCTGCGTGCACCGCCCCCTCAAGTCTCCGTCGCGGCCATGCGCGACGCCGCCGCCCCTTGACTCCGCTAGCCCGACGACGCAGCCCCTTGCCGCCGCTAGCCCGACGACGCCGTCCCTTGTCGCTGCTAGCCCGACGACGCCTCCGCTCGGCTGAGCAGCCCCGCGCCGCTCGAGCGCCTCGCGAGAGGGAGAACTAGGCCCCGCCGCCGCCGCCGCCGTGCGGGCTTTGCCCGGCGACGCCCTCCGGTGGCGGCGAGGGAGGGGAGGGGTGGGGTGGGAGTGTTGGGCGGCGGCGCCTAGGGTTTCTCCCGAGCCGTCCGCGGGGAGCGACACGGGAGAGAGGAGAGGGATGGTGAGATGGTGATAGTGATGCTGTGTGATGAACTGATGAAGATAGATCAGCGACCACGGAAGGAACTCTGTGCACGGAAGATTTTTCCTTTATTTTCGCATGTGCTCTCCTATGGCTGGGCTTATCGGTCGAATAATGTTGTCTTCGGCTTTCAATTTTCCTCAGATATTTATCTTAGTTCAGATTTTCAGTTGTTCTTACAATGGAGGAAATTTACTCGGCATACCATGGCATTATGTCAATTCTCGTGTGTGTGCTATGTTTATTAAGTACTGACTACACTGGAGCCAAAGGCAACAACACCAGTCACACAAAAAAACACCTCTTGCCCATGAGCGGCTCCGACTAGGTTTGCTGCCTCCCGGCGCGCTGCCTGCGATTTGCCTCATCTGCCGTGGCCTTATAGCATCTTCAACAGCCGCCCAACACGAGGCGCGTTAAAAAAGTGTTTGCAGCGCGTCGATCGCCTGTTTTTGCGTGGCTCGGAGCGCTGGCTCTAGCGGCCGCTGTAAACTTTAGCGCGCGTGAGTAGCTCCAGCAAGCGCTGCAGAAATACTGCGCGCGCGCTCTCTCGCACAAACAACATATGCACTCTAAACACAACTAAGAAGATCAAACACAAACAAAATAAATCAACAATAAATAGTTCAATTTTGTTATTACAACTCAAACCAATAGTTTATCTTTCAATACAATAAATAGTTCAACAATACGACATCAAACACACAAATCATGATGCTCTTTGTCGGCCATTCCATGCCCACCACTCCTTGATATGAGATCCTTCTAAAGATTATCATGCGTTTCGGCACGTCAAATGACATTATAGGAGGCAACAAAATGGGCCACCCTGGCAGCCCTCCGTCGCACTCGCACGGGATGCCCCAAGAGCTCATAGTGAGAGTAGTCTACATCTTGGCCACGCTCATTCTCGATGATCATATTGTGCATGATCACACAAGCGTGCATGATGTACCAAATCATATTTTGATCCCAAAATCTAGCCGGTCCTCTAACAATAGCAAATTGGGCTTCTAAAATCCCAAAAGCTCTCTCCACATCTTTTCTAGCCACTGCCTGAGCATTGTGGAAATCAAGATTTTTCTTGCCTTCCGGTTTTTTCAATGGCTTCACAAATGTTTGCCACTTTGGGTAGATGCCATCAGCAAGATAGAGCCATAGTTGTATGTACGGCGATTTGCTACAAACTGCACCGGTGGCAGTTCATCATTTGCAATGTTATTCATCAATGGTGATGGCACAACTACGTTAGTTACCCGCGGGATGACGCTTTAGTTACCCTGGGGGATGGCAACTTTAGTTATCCGGGATGGCAAATGTGGTTGTAAAAGCATGACAACTCTATCTGTTTTGGTTAACTATAGTTGCCATGTCTAATTTATGGCAGTTGTCGCGTGTAATCAAACTATAATTGTTGTGTATGATTAACTACTTGCCACATGTGGTCAAAAGCATAATTGTCATGTGTGTTTACCTAGTTGTCACGTGTGGTCCAACCATAGTTCTCATGTATGGTTAATCATAGTTGTCATGTATGTTTATCTGGTTGTCACGTACGCGCAACTGCAGTTGCCTCATGTGGTGCAACCTACGGTGTTCCTGACGGTCCTTGTCGGTTACTAGACACGGCGGAGGCGCGAGGTCCTGCGCCTGCTGACACGTCCACGCGTCGTCGAAGTTCATCTGCGAGGGCGGCCTCGAGAGGCGCCACGCCGCCGCGTCGTACGCGCGGGCGGCCTCGTGCGCGGTCTCGAACGTCTCAATACCGAGATGCACGTCACTGGAGCGGATCTCCGCGTAGAAGATGCCGGAAGGGCGGACGCGAACGCCGCGGTAGCCGGAGCTGCTCCGGCCATGTGACGGTGGGGGAGAAGGCATCGGGAGAAGGGTGTGGCGGCGGCAGTGCGCCAGATGCGATGAAGAAGGGGGCGGCGGGGGGAAGAAGGAGGCGGTGGGGCGCTCGAGTGTGTGGTTGGCCTGTTCGGGCGCGCGGGTTTTATAGAGTGCGCCAAAACTGCCACTCGCCGAGCAACATTTTCACGCGCGCATGATTTTTTGCCGCGCGCCGGAATCTCTCGCGCCCGCTGGAGTGCGTGAAACCGCTCCTCGCGCGCTAAAACACAGGTTTCCCCGCGCGCGCGATATTTACCACCACTGTTGGAGATGCTCTTATGAGGAGGCGGCTGCATGAGGAATCACGTACGTAGGACATGGAGCTGTTAGCACGTTAGTTTTTGCCGTCCAAAACATGGAAACCGAGGACACGATTGACGGACCCTGGCCGGGCGCCTTAGGTCTGCGCTTGGCAACTATGGCACTCGGATGCTACCAATAGAAAAGAAAAACCCTAGCACTTCGGATATAACGGCTGATCGATCGGAATCATAACAGCCAATTCGAACTCGCATCGATCGGCGATCAAGGGTGACAATGACGACATCCGCGGACGTCTTGGCGGGCATCCTGCTGCGGCTCCCTCCGAGCTCCCGGCGGCTGGCCCGCCTGGTCTGCCGGCAATGGCGTGACGTCATAGACACGCACACGGTGGAGATGCAGAGCCGCGTCAAGCCTCTCGTAGTGACGGACGCGGGCTCCGCGCACGTCGTGGACGATCTATCGACAGGGAGCCATAGAGTGCTGTAGAATGGCATCCCTACGGATCTCCCCCACGAACGCAGGAACGTCGTCGTCGGCACCTGCAACGGCCTGATATGCCTCTGCGACAACCGGAAGGTCGGCGGCGCCATCACTGTGATTAACCCGGTCACCGGCGAAAAGCTGTCTTTCCCGCCGTTGCCGCCCACCACAGCTGGGATGAGCTACATCGTGGGGTGGCACGAGGCGTATGGCTTCGGGTACCACCCGATGACTGGGCGGCACAAGATCGTGCATGTGGCGGCCTACGATAGGAAGGGAAACTCCCATCAGGTGAAGGTGTTCACGCTGGGGGAGTCGTCATGGAGAAACGTTGCAACGGGCTCTGTCCCGAGATGCCAATACAGCGCCGGCATTGTCGGCGTCAACGGCACCATGTATTGGGCTGCGAAGCGCGGAAGGAAGCTCATGGCACTGGACCTCGACCATGAGCGTCTCTCTTTCATCAAGTCGCTACCTGATGTGTCGTCTGGAAGCTGGAACCTGACGGAGGTGCGGGGGAGGTTGGGGGTGGTGTTTTACGCGTTTCCCCATCAGTGTGAGGTATGTACGTGTTTAGAGGATTTTACACATAGGATCCGTCTACCTCTAGGTCCACACCTATGTTTAATTAAGTCTCAGTTTGTTCAAAAACAGTGAAATTTAGACCTCTTGTAGTGTTTGTTCGGCGTGCTATTTAAAATGTTTGTTCATGTGTTTGAATCAAAGTTCCTTAGTGCAAGACCTCTTGTAAACGCTATAGTGGGTCATAACGAAGCTATAGCGGGCTATTTAAAACCATGATTTTAGTTCAGCAAGAAGCGGCGCAATTTTCCATCTAGTAGTTACATTTTTCTTTAAAAGGGTGTGTAGGTTGTATTACTATTTACTAGCTCCATCCCAAATTATAAGACGTCTTTTAGGCTATTTTAGTGTCCCCCAAAACATCTTATAATTTGGGACAGTGGAAGCAATATTTATAATACCAACCTAAAGTCACACTTCTCTATATTGATCAAGACTTGAGAAAAAATTCAATCGACTTGAATTGAATTAGCAAAATCGTTACACTTATTCACTTGTGTAATTGTTTTTCCAACAGATATAACAAATGACACTGCTCTTAATTTCTGCACTATAGCCGATTGATCAAGTTTGGTCACATGAAACTATTGCATCTTTAAATCAATTTGAGTGACATCTGCAGGTTTGGGTTCTAGAGGGTGCAGCGACAATGAGAGAACACACATGGAGCCGTTGGTACACCGTGAGAAGGGACATCTCATCGTCGATGACCTGGCGACTCACAAGGCCACACTTTGCTCACAGGGAGTACCTCCTCACAGAGGAATTGTCTGATGGTTGCGGAGGGACACGTAATGTCGTGTATAAACACAAGCCCAACAACGATAGCGGCATGGTGGAGATCAATGAGACGACTCCAGGAACAAGAGTCCTCACGATAAAAGCTGCCTTGCCCAACCATTGTCAGATGTTTGCCTATGTGGAGACCACGGAGCCGCTAAGTGTTTATAAGTGTTGTTCTTAAAGGTAGCACAATCAGTATTGTTCCACATACGGCTCAAAATCCTAAGATTTGTTACAATATACTCAAATCAATATATGTATCGCCCATTTTTGAAAACTCAACATTCAGAATTCAAACTTCCAAAAATTTCAAAGTGCCAAAACATTTGAACTTCTAAATTTTTGGAACTTCCACGACAAAGAACGGTCACATGCGTATGAACCCCACCAGGAAGAAGAGGAGAATTGAGAGAAGGGGGAAAACCACATGTGTGCCCCCCACCCACCGCGTCCCTATAGAAAAGCCCTCCCCACAGAGCGCCAGAACCTATTTGAGCAAAGCTCTCGGTCCACGAGCTCAAGCATTTTCCACATATGAGAAAGAATGCCTAAACCTTGATGATGGATGTGTAGAAATGGAAAGCATACCTTCATCATACGCCCTTTACAATGTATACAGATCATAAGAGTTTGACACATTTGGCAACCAGTATTGTCAACATTGTCACAAAAAGAAAAACTAGGATTACCCGGCCACTGATGTTTCCTCATATTGTTTCTAGTCAAGTATTCCCTTCGTTGCCACATACTACCTTTGTACCAAAATATAAGACGTTTTTGTAGGCTAGTTTAGCCTACATAAAACGTCTTCTATTTTGATATATGGAGGGAGAATTTTGAAACGAAGGGAGTATAATTTTGGATAAGTTGCCACATAAAGATATAATTTTCAGGTGAACAGGAGCTTCCCAAATCAATTTGTTATTGGGACCAGCAAGATCTTTCTCCAACCACCGATATGGATAGATTTAGTGGTGAAGGCTCGGTTTTTAGAAAGGGGCCAAACAATACCATCAAGTTTGCTAGACAATTAGATGTTATTCCAATGATCTTATGAAGCACCAACTAAATGGCCCCTGAAAAGCACCAAATAATCAGCCGCGATGAAATTAGCAATAGTACAATCCTGACTTTGACAAATGTCAAACAATCCAGGGAAAAGTTTTTTCAAAGGGGTATTGTCATACCAAGGATCATGCCAAAGCATAGTAATAACCCCCTGCTTAGTAACAAATAACAGTAGCCCTCGCAACAAAATGGTACTCCTTAACTTTCATGATGGATTTCCAACATGGAGAATCCGAAAATCTGGGTTTAATACTAGCAACCAAAAAAGGTGATTCTAAAAAAGAGAGTTTTGTTCGATGCCGGGGTAAAGCGGCAATTAAACGGGGCCTGACTCTGTAGACTTGAAGCAGAACATACGTTATGTTCAGGGAGCGTGGCGGGTCTTACAAATAGTTTTGGATGCAAGCAAGCGTAGCAGAAACTAATTATTGGAGTACCTTTTCTTTGTACGTGATTAACGCAGTACATTTTCCGTGTGCACGTGATGACACCAAGTGCAGTCTATGGCGAAGACGACGAAGCCGGAGGGCGTCTCGAAGAGCACCTTGATGTCCTCCGGGATGTACTTGACAGTGAGGTTCTCGTTGTCGAGGTGGTGCGCCAGTAGCTCCGTGTTGTACCCCGGATACTCCTTTGCTAGGGCTTCCAGCCGCTCTGTCCCCATCTCCATCCCCATCTCCATCTCATCTCCTGCGCGCACGCACCTGCTTCGAATTGAAGAGAAGAAATTGATCAATCGGTCGAGGATTTGCGGGAGATGAGAGGGCGCAGAACAGAACCAGATCGATCTAGGGTTTTACCTCTGGAGAAGTTGCCGGTGGTGGTGTGGGGGCGAGAATGGGCGCGCTCCACCAAAAACAGGCCACGTTCTCTCAAAAGAAAGAAAGAAACATGCCACGTTTTTTGTTATGTTTTCTAGGGGGGAAACAGGCCACGTTTTGTCGAGCGATGCGGTGGGTCTCGCAAATGGGCTGGCCCATTTGCTCTGGCTCACTGCATGTTACTGTTTTTTATTATTATTAGGCTTTTCTCGAAAACTCCTAAAAAAGGATTTTCTCAACAACAACAAAATGTTCTCCTGAAAAATAAATGTTTATTGGCATCCCTTTTTCTACAGGAAGGATAATTCTATGTTTCACTCACCACCAAAATCAGAAAATGTAGCTGCCGGCGTTGCCTAATGTTTTATTTCACTTTAACAGCTCAACCACAACCTTTACTCATTTGTACTTTCCCTCCATAATAAAATGTAAGACATTTTTTAAGCCATATGCAAAACCTAAAAAAACCTTGCATTTTGGTACAGAGGTGCTTACCGACATGGCAGAACAGCTTAAGACTGATCGGAATAAGAACCGGCGTCAGGCTGACTAATTTGCAGCCACAGCGAAATAGAGAACAACTGCGCCGCAAAGGAACGTCAAAGACGACATCTAGACCACAAACTAGCCAAATTTGCAAAAGCCGGCAATCGGTTGCAAGGCGCAGAATACAATCTCTAGCTCGTTTGTTTCTTCTACTTTACACACAATCTCTAGGGGCAACAACATCTAAGAGCTTGCAAATTAAGAAGAGGCTGAGTTGGTTTTGGAAACCGGAGCAGACGGATGCATGGTGATCATCTGCTCCCAGTCCGATACATCCCATCGATCATGAGATAAATCTTGCATCCCTGGACAGATAGCACAGCCACCAACCTCGCCGCAATCAGTCGGTCTTCATTGCCTCCGCATGATAGGATTCCAGGTCTTTGTCCAGGTCATCTGCGCTTTTCTCTGGCCCCTTCCTGCCCCGACCACGGCCCTGGCCCCGGAACTGACCGCGGCCCCTGCCTCGGCCCTGGAACTGGGCCTGTGATGGAGCATAGCCCCTGCCTCCGCCTCGTCCAGCTTGGAAACCACCACGTCCAGCTTGGAAAGCACCACGATTCAATCTGGTGGTGGGATTACTGAAACGGCAGATTGAGAGTGAGCAAAGAAATAAAGATAAAACCAAACACAACAATTCCTGTCTGTTTTGAGGGCATCAATTCAAAGAAACAACATGACTAAAATAGATATATACATCTGAAATAGCAATTTGAACTGTCGCACGGACAACATGGCTGCTTCATGCTAGAAATTTAGTAGCATGCATGTGTTACAACTTATCGCTCACATCTGAACCTTTTGTGTCATGTTTTTCCTTGAAAGAAAGAAAATGCTCACTAATCACAGTTGATCACGCAAGTTGAGAGCAGAATGTGTCATAAGAAATTTATTTATAGATCCTAGTATTGCTGCTAATAATCAGTTAACAATACAAACAACGACACAAGGATAAACTACATGAGCCAAATAATTGCTAGTAACAGACTGAATTGCCACATTAAAAGTCAAAATCATTAGAAGCTTTACCTCAAAGGCCTAGTGCTGGAACCACCACCACGCCGACCCGTTTCAGGCCTGAAATGTAACACTTGTTTAGATACAGCAAAATAGTATGGATACATGATCACATACACACACGAAAAATACTGTTAACTAAATAAAAATGCAAATACACAGTTAGCTTCCGTTTGGAATGCAGGAGTTCTACAGGAAACAGTTCCAAGTCAGACAGGATTCAATAAAAAATCTCATATTCCAAACAGGCTCTTACAACTTGGATCTACTTACTGGCAAGTGATTTGCACTTGCGGTAATCGAACTTCAGTAAATTTGACAACTAACATGACTAAAATGCAGAAGTTGCTGATCAGACAAATAGAAGATGGCAGATTAGCATGAAGTTGGTTGACAAACAAAAAAAAAGAGAGGGGGGTTTCCATTGTGGGCAAGCAATTAGTGTTGAAAACATTGGACAAAGAAACAATGCATTGGCATAGGCTGAGGCCGAGCGGTGATCCAGCTGATGTTTTAGGTTACGTATTAGAAGAGAAAACCAGCAAAAGTTCAGGCAACAAAAGAATATCACTGAACTCGTCAAATATCCAACACGTCCATTGAACACACTTCTGGTGGCAGATGTAGAACATTGAAAAAAAAAACATGAATGGTGAAGTAGGCAAATTTGAAATTTTCACTCACGTCATAACAACCGTTCTTGTAGCTCTACCATTGGATGCCCCGGCAACATTTATACGAGGTGTCATAGACAAACCCAGGTCACTTCCAATAACCTCAATCTTCATAGATTTTCCATCAAGCAGAACATTATTATAACGTTTCAATGCAGCAATTGCATCACTCCTCCTTGTAAACACCACTTCTGCTGTGCCCTTTAAAAAATAAAAATAAAATAGTGAGAACAAAAAGTTCTAGATAAATAATAAATACAAATGAGTATTCAAGTAAACTTAATCTAAAAGTATAAACTTATTGGCTTCACTGGCTAAAAAGATAATATATAGGCATGCATTCAACCATTTTTTGCACCCAAGGTAAAAATATGAGAAGAAACTAGCTAAATACTATACCTATATTTCCTCTTCTACCGGTAAGCTAGATGCTTCACAAACCACTGGTACTTAAGTCACCCTCGCTAAGAGACGCACACCAATACAATCGATGTCCAGTAACAACAGCTAACAAAGTAGGCTTTTAACTAAAAAATTAAGAATAAGGATATGCAAACAAGAACTAATCCCAGCGGGGCATTTACCTCGCCAACACTTAAATCCAGCTCTACCCAAATTAATTTGGTTCACCCCAACATTACCCACTTGTTTGACTTGCCCTTACCCTATCCAAATGATACCAAATGCAAGATAATAGATTTTCTAACAAGTTGTCATCGCTAACATATAATTAAGTTGTGAATATACATATTCATCTAGAGAAAACAGAAACTGCTGAAGGGACAATGCGAAAAGGTTTCAATATCCTCTGAAAGCAAATCAACATATACATATCATTTTTACTCTCCATATAGTGTTAAAAATGATGAACTTTTCATGCAAGGTGAAGTAAAAAAATAAGTCACTTTGAGTTTTCATATAGAACATATGATGCATAAAAATTTCTTAAAAGGTATGCTAAATATGCTCAATACTTAAAGCTGAAATGCCAAAAGAGTTACGAACATTTTGGCGACCATAACCATCAAAGTGAACAGCAAAGCGTTTCAAATGACCAACTTCTGAAAACAGCTCCTGAAATGCACATTAAAAATATGTTAGTGTAATAGTTAATATATAGCAATCTAGAATGGAAAATTCAGGCTGTCTACTTGTTCCACCAACCTTTATATCCTCATTGGAAACACGATAGTCCAAGTTTGAAATGTACAATTTTGTACCAGTTTCAATTCCACTAGCCGCCATACTATCACTAAATAGATCTGGTCTCCAGGTCATGTCTTTGGTTCTGCTAAAAGACTGAAAATGCCAAATGACCAGCATGTGAGGAAACATGTCTGTCATAGAAGAATGCCACCTCAAACTTTTAAGATGATCATGATAGCTATTAGGAACCACTTAGAATATGTAGCAACAAGCTACTGAAGAACAGCCAAGCTAAGAAATACTGCATAAAGCTAATGATCGAGGGGAAGAGAGTTCCAACAATATCACATATATCGAAAGCCAAATATATAAATGGCTTAAGCTCTTCCTCAGGAGACAGTCCAGAAGCACACCACTGGAGTACAGTCCAGAACTGTCTGAGGAGCAGCACATTGCAGTTCCAAAAACCGTTAGTGTCTCATGTATCATACACATCGAATCATGGAACTCCGTAAAGTTTCAAACATAGCAACAAGATCAGCGGAGACTCTTGCTTCAGTGCCACATTAACCAGACACATAAAATTGCAAGGACTGCATGAATTTTCTTTTTCATGTATTTCCCCCTCCATGTGTTTGATGAACAGATGGTATCCTTCAAAGTTTCCATTAGATGTATTCATCACAGTTACTTCTGTCACCCATAAATGAAAGCTTGGCAGTGCTCTACTCAATAAAATATTCATCAAAATACCAAAGTTACTTCTGCCCCTCCACATGATCAATGAGATGCTCTAGCCAACAAAGGCCCCGTTAGTGGTAAACAACACTGTTACTATGCTCCTCCATACAAAAATCCCAGGGATGCTCTCCATTCTCCTCATTCAGTTTTCTACTTTATTCAGGAATCTGACCATGAACAAAAATGAAGTGACAGATTTGGCCTTGCCTTAGCAATAATGCGTGCAGATGGTCGAGCGTTAATCCCAAGTGGTCCTCGAGGAGGAAGCCCTGATCTCCCACGCATGGCATATCCACCTCGCCCTCCTCCTCCTTGAAAACGCTCACTACCCCTATCTCCACCTCTTCTTGCATAAAATGACATCCTGAGTTGTTTCGGTCTACAGCAGATAAGACAAGTCTTGAACAATACAATGACAATCTGCAAAACAGATAATAGCTTCAAGAGTTAGAAATGAACATTGCTCTATAATCCAAACCCATAAGAAACTAAACAAGCATGTAAGTTGTAACAGAAGATGAATTTATAATGCTGCCAACTGTAAGGGGAAAAATGCAGATAACATGTCTGCTCCATTACAATGCATCCATATGTATACACAAATAACAAAAGTAACACTTAACAAGCAGCAAGTGCAAATAAAAAAAAGGACAACAAGCAGAAAATGCAAATAAGAGAAGGCAAACAAGTAGCAAATGCAGTTACAAAAACAAGAATAAAGAAAGCGTTGGGCGTTAATTTTGCATTTTGCCACCACCTAGTGCTTATCTCGCCTAAGTGCACGCCTACACGATTAAGCGCTAGGCATTTTGTTGTCCACTAGCACCTAGGCACACTTGAGCGCACGCCTAGGAGCATTTTTTAATACTGATAAAAAAAGAACTGCCTGCATCAAAAGGATTATACTAATCGTGATAAATGCGTAGAAAGATCCAATCCAAAGAAATCTCCAGGGTTTGGTGCCAATCATAAACAAATGATAGTCAACCTGGCACTATCAAGACAACACACAAATGAATTACTCATACATCTTAGTATCTTTACTAATACTATTCCAATGTACTACTCCCTCTGTAAACAAATGTAAGACGTCTTACATTTGTTTACAGAGAGAGTATACTATTTACAACTTACTACAACATTAAATCTGGTAGGATTTCTAAAGCCCTTGCAGATTACTGTAGGCAGGGTTGGATCACACTGTGAATAAGCACTGCTTGGAAAGAACTTGTGAGACAGATAATTCCCCATTCAGGACACACCATTTGGGAATCACCATTTATCAGTGTCCACCAACAACGAATTCAACCCACCAACAGTGTGTCTGAACTGACATGAACCAGGAGGTTGTGCACAAATGTCTTACTGTAGATCCTAACCCTGACTCTAGGTTCCAGTGTCAGCGTCAGTGTGCGTGGGCATGGTTATAGGCCTGGATTTGTAACCAATCTGAATTATCAATGAAGAAATAAGTTAGTATATGTATCCTCCTCTCTTTCCTCTTCCTCCCCAAATCTTCTCTTCTGACCCCTGCTGTTTTTCGCCAGATCCATTACATCTAACCCAATCAAATCATAGGCTAGGCCATGACATACATCTATCCCCTCCTATCTGCATCGATAATTTAACCCACGGGCATAAGCGGATGCTGCGGCTCAGTGGCAAGCTACTGCACAGCCCAGCAAGGTCCGAATTGTAACCTAAATCCCCCCACTCCCCCACCCAGCAAAGCTCGAACTGTCAATCCCAGCGGACGCTGCCCGACCAAAGCGGATCGAAGAAGAAAACAACAAGAGCACCGGGTGCGCCGAGCTAGGGGGGCTGGGGTTCCGCTGGAATCAAAACCCTAGCTAGACCCTCGTCCAGTGGCGGAGGGCGGAGAAAAATAGAGGTGGGGCGGACGGGTATGGCCTGGACGCACCTGTGCTGCCGCTGCCTTCCCGCCGGTGCTTCTGCCGCAGCTGTGCCGGCGCCGCCGCCGCCGTCAACCGTCGCCGCTGCTGCCTGGCGGCGCTGGCTGCCTCTTGGGGAGTCGGGAGGAATTGGTCTCTCTGTTCCGCTCGTCAGCTCCAGGCTCAAGCGCGTGAGGACTACTTTGGTCCAGTCCAGCCACGGTCAGCTCACGGCCCAAATAACATTGGCCTACCAGGCCCTTCCTGCCACGGTGCAAACCATTTACCGGGGATGGTTTCTTCGAAGAGTCTACAAAAAACTACTCCCTCCGTTACTAAATACGGAGCATAAGTCTTTTTAGAGATTTTAATAAAAACGACATATTTAAAAGAAACTTATATTTAGGAGCGGAGCGACTAATTATTAAGGGTACCTCATCTTAAAAAGACTAACTAAAGGTACCTCTTGCAAAGGCCACTCACACTTTTCGTAGCGTTTTTTCAGAACATAGTACAATCAAAGTCACTCACATACACGAGCATATATTCACCCTTATAAACGCACGCACCTCATCTCTGGCTTTGACAAATGGCACATTGTATGCGACACTTATTACCTTCTCTTAAACAGCGTGTTTGAATCACAAATTAGTGTTAGCATTGTGTTCTTGCATTGAGATCTTTGAAATTAAATCTCATATTAATAATTTTGGACCATTTTTCCCCAAAAAAGGGAGTCGGTAAAAAATCAAAACCAAAAAAACACAAAAATAGGGGGAAAAAAATTAAATAGAAACTAAAACTAAAAAAAAGGTCCAGTGGCGGAGGGCGAAAAAGAATCTTGTTTATGCTTCTGCCCGCTACGAGAAACACGAGAGGGTACCCGTTGATTAGTTACCCTGGTTTCTTTCTCGGTAGTTTTTGATGTACTGGACTAGATTCTTTTCCTCCTTCAAGAGGTATTCATAGAGGAAATTAGAGAAGTTCTTAACTTTTATTGCAATGCCTCAGTCAAAGTGTAAATTTGGAGAAATCTTCTGTATTCTTTACAAGGGTTGTCCCAGTGACTTGAAGGCTGAAGTGAAGCGAGTTTTAGAGGTTCAACCAGAGGCACTTTTAGAAGAAAAAAAACCTCAATATGCCTACGGACGTGGAAAGGTCGAAGAATGGGGTATTCCAGCATGTTAAGAATCGATTGTGGAAAAGAATACAAGGGTGGATTGAACAATTACTTTTTTGTGCCTGGAAAGGGGTTTCTTACAAAATTAGTACCACAAGCTTTGCCTACATAAGCTATGGGGTGCTTTAAACTTCCTAGGGGGCTTATGTGAACACATTAACTCCGAGTTGAGAGAGCTTTGGTTGGGAGCCAAGAAAGGTAAAAAAAAAAAACTTGGATTTCACGTAAGGACATGTGTCAACCAAAGTATTTGGGAGGAATGGGGTTTAGGAAAATTGAGTTGTGTAACTTGCCATTATTGGAAAACAAGGGTAGATAATTCTTTAAGAGATCAAATTCTCTAAGTGGTCAGATCCTTAAGGTTGCATATTTTTCCAATACGAATTTCTTCAATCTAGAATTGGCGCCGCTACCGTCATAGATTTGGAGATCAATCCTAGAGGGAAGGTCTTGAAACAAGGACTAATGAGGAGAATTGGAAGGGAGAAACCACTCTCATCTAGAATGAAAATTGACTACCAAGGGATAATATGATGAGGCCTTTCGCACTAGTAAAAGAGGATTACCCAACTAGGGTATGTGAAATACCTGACCAAGCATCTAGAGCATGGAACATGGAGATGTTGCAGGATCATTTGCTCCTTGTTGATGTGGAACTAGAACGCCAAATCACACTGCAATTGACCAACATGGAGGACTGCTGGGCATGGACAGTGGAGAAATTTGGGACCTTTTCGGTCTAGGTTGCATACCGTATGTTGGTTCATACGTGTAATGAAAGAGAAGATTGGGTTGATGGCAGCCCTTGAAGCTCTAGTACGAAGGAGGAGATAGCTTTGACAAAACTTCAAAAACATAAGATCTTAGCACTACTAGCAAAAGGCCTACTAATGGCGCATCGGTTTTGCCTATTAATGGCGGTGCGCCATTAGTAGCACGCCACTAAATTTTTTTACTAATGGCGCACCACTGGTGCGCCATTAGTATCTGATATACTAATGGCGCATCAAGCAGTGCGCCATTAGTATGTAACACCATGCGCCATTAGTATGCCTCCCGGGGGCCATATGTAACCATGTGCTTTGTCATACTAATGGCACACTCTGTCTTAATGCGCCATTAGTATCCTTTGGCATACTAATGGCGCACTCTGCCTTGATGCGCCATTAGTATGAATATTTGGTGTGTTTTTTTTGCTTTTCTGATTTTTGCACAGGTTACAAAATATATTATTGGACAGAATATAGACAGCAGCACACAGCAACAGCAGATTCATCGAATACAATAGAAGATTAGTCTCCGAATACAATTCATCATATTAGTCTCCGAATTCAAAAGACCGAACAAAGATAAAACATTACAAGTCTCAAGACCGCGAGTATCGAGTTTGTCTTCACATTACAAGTCGATATCGATCATCTAAACTACCATCACATAAAAGAGAGCTGCGGTCATCACGATGAGCATCATCGCGATCAAACTGGTCTTCATCCGGTTCCTCCAACGCTCCCTCCTCTCTCCCGCTAGATAGCGGGCGTATCTAGATTCGGCCTCCGCCCTAGTGGTGTACCCTTTGTAACTGTTACCGCTGAAACGGTGAACCTGTCTCCGACACTCCTCCCAGTCGTCGTAGACTCCGGGAACCTTACCCTTGTACACGACATACGACGACATCTCTATGCACAAGCCAAACAACAGACAACAGACAATACATAAGCAATATGTAAGTATGCAACAAAAGGATCGGAAGAGAAAAGCAAGACATTAATAGCACGATTCATGATCCTACTAATAAATAGCATCGATTACATCTAAGTTGAATGACTGTCCAAACCAAAGAGACATACGAATTCATTAAAGTTTAATTACAACATGAGCCAATCAATGTTTCAGAACTACACATCACTACTTTCGACTCGACTCATCGGACAGGAGCGTGGATGAAGCCGTCGTCTGTCGTGATGGTCATGAAATCGCGGTCGTTGTCACCCTGCATTTGTAGCGTTCCATCTATCTCATTGTTGGACGGTTGATATCTGAGGTAGAACTGCCCCGAGGTATGAAGGACATCTTGATGGATGATGTCCGCAAACTCCGACTGGATGCGAAAGAATTCTTGTCTGAGGTCCGCGTCCTGGGTTGCCGACAACCTCGCGGCCCAATCTTTGAGACTATCTGGTAGCAGAAGTTGATGATGGTCCCTTACGATCGCCCGCATGTGATGGAGGGCGTAGTAGGCATCCTTCTGACCGCCAGGCGGCTGCTTGACGCAGCAGAAATTCGTATTGTGTGAGAAGGTGTGCTTGCCGTACTTACGAACTGCCCTGGTGAAGGTGCCTCCAGATTTGGCGTAGCCGGGGAGAACATCATCAAGAACTTTCTTGACATTTGTGTAGTCTATCTTGGAGTTACGGTTCGGGTCGAAATACGTGGCCATGGAATATTTCGGGCTTAAGAGGATGAGTGTGCAATGTGTGTCACTGCACAGAACACGGAATGTTAGAAAAAAAAGAACGATCGAAATCTAAGAAATCATATGTTACGGGGCGGTTAAGGGATGACTTACTCGGGAAAGTAAGCCACAAGGAAGTTATCCTTATCTGGGTTTGCCAGAATGACGCCTTCGAGGTGTGAACTCGCAACTTGGCGGTCCCCAGCGCTGCTCAAGTGCTTGGCACGCATGTAGAAGGGGTCGACTATCACGATGTCCGGGGTCTTGTCTCTAATGATCCGCATCTCCATACTCAGCGAAAACAGCCGAACGAAGGTGTAGTGCAGCGGATGAAGGTTAAACATAGCAAAGATGTCATCAAACCGCAGGACGATCGTACCCCGATGTCGCCATCCACAAAGCCCTTGCCCTCTGGCACCTTGGCCACGAAAACCGGGTATGCCACATCATTCTCTCTGAGACGCCGCTTCTCCAAAGAAAGAACACTGTCGTGCAGACTCCGCATAGCACCGGTTGCAGCATTCAGCATATTTGGCGGTAGCATCGCCCTACCCGCCACATGCACCCTCCTCGAGATATCCTTAGGTGAAGGTGGCCCGTCCTGAGCACGGATCGAACTCGGTGCCGGCTGGCTCGCACCGGCGCCCTTGTTAGTCTTTCGCTTCCGTCCCTTCTTCTTGATCTCCTGTAATGGGACCGAGTTCTGCTCACAGACCACCTTCTTGAGCGTGTTGGGGCTGATAATATTTCGCACCTCAGCTATCTGAGGCTCGGTGAAGGCGGGAGCTGGAGGCGTGTCCTGAGAACTGAACGCCAGACGACGCCTGTTGCAATTGGATTTCTCCGCCGTACCAGCTAGATCGCGGTCGTCTTGGTTGGGTTCTTGAGAAAGAGGCCCGCAGAACTCGTCAGCGTACCCATGTTCGGCAAAGTACTTATCAACTTTGGTAAATGTACCGTCGTCGTTGTCGTCGCCGTCCGGATCCTGTGCCATAGGGTTGTCCGGATCCTGTGCCATAGGGATGTCCGGCAGGTCCGGTAGCGTTGCGGCGTTCTTGCCATGGCTTGGCGCCGACACGACTGGCGGTCTTGTCTGTGGGGTGGTGTCCCCCGCCCCCAGACGAATCTGGCTCTTCGGCCAAAGCAGGGGCCAGTTTACGCAGGCGCTGAGGGTCATCTCATCTTCTTCATCGGCCCTAGCGGGTCGAATCGGAGGTAACAGCTCGTCGCAGCCTGGCAGCACCCGAACCACTTCAACCCTATACACTGTGGGTGGCATCGGATTACCGTGGAACATGGGTTGCCCGGTTGAACGATTCTGCCCTTGGCGACATCGACCAACTCGGCGCCCACGAAGTGCAGAAGAGTGCAAGGAACGTTGGCAGCGCCCTGCGAAAACATGTACAGGGCGTCAGGGATGCCCAGTCAAAGGCAAGGAGATGAAGTCATCGGCCGAGAGGCTTAGTTACCGTGATGCCGTCGAGCTCGGCTAATGTCGAGGCACCGCCAACGGCGGGCGTGCAACTGACGGAGGGGGCGCTTGCTGGCGAGGTGCCGGCCGGCGTACACCCGGGTGCATTAAGCTCCAATGCCCGTGCCGGCGCCGGAGACACGAATACCGCCTCCGCCGGAGACACCAATGGCGCCGCCTGCGCGCTGTGCGAGTTGCTGGCCGTGAAGCTGGGAACCGGGGGAGGCCCCTGTTGGCCGCGCGCAATCCACGTCGTCAGCCCATGAATCAACGTAGGCACCATGGCGTTGAGCTTCGTTCCCAGTTGTTGTTCCACTTGCTCTTGGACAAGCTCCGGAATCCGCGCCACTTGTGCCTTGAGTTCTTCAACCTCGCGCGTCTGGCTTTCCGAGCTGGTCTTTTTCTCCTTCCGCACACCAGCGGTATAGTATGACCCCCATTTTGTGGACAAGCCTTCGCCGGCCACACGACCAGCTGACGTCGGCTTAGTGAGCTTATCCTTGTTTTTCATTACGTTCAACGCCCTATTTAAAGGGGTGTCGAAAGGGGAGCTCTGAGACGACCCCGCGCTACTGCTTTCAGTGTCCTGCGAAAGGAACGTGAACCATTTAGAAATATTGGGGATTAATTAGAGTGCAACCATATGGAGCTTACGCAGGGGTGTATTCCTTACCAGAACAAGCTCAAGCGCCCTGGTCTTCGGATCCGCGGTAAGCTCCTTTGTTATCGGGTCCTCCTTGTACCGGGCCCTGACATAGTTCCTGGTCTGCTTGTTACCGCTGTATTTCTCGAAGCGGGGCGGTAGGCCTTGCTCGGCACGCTCCGCGTCCTCCTTGTCCCATATAGGCTCCGCCACTCTGTAACCGCCGGGACCGAGTTTGTGTTCCCCTAAGTTCAACTCCCGCATTTCTTTCCCCCACTGACTTGATTCGGAGGTTGCACTGCTCTCGCACTTGATCTTGAACTCCTTGTACTCATCTTCGCTCATCAAAGGATATTTCGCCTTGATCTTCTCATAACTATCACCTTTATCAATCATTCTCTTCACCGCGCTTCTCCAAGTAGACAGGGCCGTGCTCATCTTCGTGAGGGCGGCACTGTTCACTTTATTCCCTGAGAGGCGTGTGTTTTCAAATTCGGCGGGGAACTTGTATCGTTCGTGCAGCTTCGTGAAGAGGAGGTTGCGCAAATTCCCTCGGTCCTTATGCCTAAGGTTCTCGGTGTTGATCGAGACGGTGCTCCGGAGAATGCACCCGAGCTGAACCGAGTACCCCTTGACTATATGTTTGGGCTCCGTTGGATTCCCGTCGGAGTCCACTTGAGTGAATTCCTCCTTGAGGGTGCGGAGCGCATTCGGGCGCCGGTCCTTCCTTTGCTTCTTCGGTTGGCTGCCATCTGTGTGTGCGCCGCCATCATCAGTGGTGGCATCCTCGGCGGCACCATCAGTGGTGTCATCCCCGACGCCACTAGGGGTTGTGTAATCAGGATCGGTGTCTTCCGCGGCGTCCTCATAGCGGTGAGGTTGTTCCTCCATCTCCTGGGACAGCTCCCAGAATTGCTTGCCGCCCGAACCACCGGCCTCATCGTTGTGGGCCATGTTTCGCTCTAAATAGGAAAAAAGTTTGGTCAAAAAGTTGGTTATTGTCAAGGAACAAGATCATGGTCTCATCATTTAGGGTTTGTCGACACCGAGGCACCCTAAAAGCCTAAGCTTTCATCATTTAGGGTTTGTCGACGCCGAGGCACCCTAAAAGCCTAAGCATACATCATTTAGGTTCTCATCGACACCGAGGCATCCGGGCAGCCAAGTTAAGTTTTCATCATTTAGGGTTTATCGATGCCGAGGCACCCTAGGTTGGGCCTAATCACTTGGCACTAATCACTTGGCTCTATTGCCACCTATGTTGGGTTTATCATCTAGGGTTTATCGATGCTAAGGAGAATTCTAAGTTGGGCCTAATCACTTGGCTCTATTGCCACCTATGGTTTAATGCAGCAAGAATAAAGGGGCAGTTGATCCTACTTAATTAAGTACTAAGATACCCCGGCCCATGCATTAGTCGCAAGTACCCCATATGTCCTATTTTTAGCAAAGTCATGCTAAAATTCACGGAAAATTTCAGCATGACCTTTGCTGAAAATAGGACATATGGAGTACCCGAATTTGCCGGAACGGAAGTTAATCAACATTCCGGCAAACTCAAGGGCCTCTCGGGGTACCTGCAAATTCATCACGACACGATGGTCGGAGACAAAACCCAGCAAACTAGCACCACAATGTGCCTCTACTTTCATATGGATGAAAAGGCCACAGACCATATGGTCCTCTGCTTTCATATGGACAAAAATCAGCTCAACTTATGTGAGCTTCCATTCCAGATCTAATAGCAGCAAGTTGTTCACTTGTAGCTGAACTTATGTGAGCTGCCTTCAAGAAAAGAAATCTGCAGTGGCACATCTGCTCTCTGAATACATTGGCAAGAAACAAAACAACACCTAGTACCATCCATCTGCTATGGCCGTATCATGCAGTTTAACTAAGCACTAACAGGTAATTATATAACTGAAAACTTGGCGCGTACGTGTCACTTAGCTTGGGCAAGCAACATACCTCGTCCTCTTGGTTAGTCCAAACAAGCTGTATGCTGAGCCTCAACTCACCACCTGCACATTTTACAGCACCCATGAAATGAAAAACTAAACATAATTGTCAACCAACAAAACCAAAACACAAACAGGACTTCAAATTTTCACGATCAGGAAGAAAAACAGGGTTTTCAACTACTACATTCAGTTTCATGGCATCAGTTGAACAGTTGAAAAAGAATAAGCTTCATTTAAATATCTTGCTGCTAACAAACATAACTAATGTCAGTACTCAAAAAATAGAGTGACCACACATGGAACAAACAAACTATTCACTTTTTATTTCTTCAGAACTGGACCAGACAGAGAACAACTCCTTGGAAGCAAACTGAAACCATGCTGAAACTATACTGAAACCATGCTGAAACTTTACTGAAACTACTCCTTGCAATCAAACTGAAACTACTCCTTGGAAGCAAATTGTCTTGGAAGGAGTATTGTGTGCACAAATCTACTCCAACTAGTTGCTTTCACTTAGAAATTGTTAGCACAAACAGCATGAGTCATTCTTCAGACCTTTACAAATAGAAACAATGGCAACCAAGGTTAAAAACCAACAATCCTATATATTATTCTGAAACTTGATATATTGAAATCACTTAGCACTCTCTTTATGTGTTCATTCAACACTTAAAATTGAGGAAAATAATACCAACTAGGATCGGTATGACCTTCGTTTTTCATTTTCTGTATGATCAATTAAATCTTCTGCAAGCTTATATGAAAAGGTTCAGCAACTTGAAACGTAACTCTTGCTTGGTGTTCCAAATCATTTCATTTATATTTTAAATAACAGTAGGAATTATTTCATAATAGAATTTACCCGATGGGGGGCGACGGGTGCATGCGACAGAGGGGGGAACGGGTGGGGGTGGAGGAGGCTCACCACTATTGCAAACCAAACAAGTAAGCAGAGCACATGTATATACCTGTATCACTGTCTTGGAGCCAACAAACGCCTCAATTTTTCTCCAACCGTGATCGAACCTGTTACGCAGAAACACAAACAGAGAGATACATGTAACTAACGAGGATAGACAGACAAGGTAACAAGAACTCCACAGCTCAATTAAGCCTATGCTTCTTCTTTTACTCTCCTGCATAAAGTTATTGTTACTACCTGGGAGGGATTATATGCTTGTTTACCACTACTAATACCATTTTTTAATATAATCTTCATTCTCCTGCTTTTTCTTTTCTTACAAGTGTTGATGCCAAAACATTGCAACCCTGTAGTTCAAGATCAGAGTCAAAATTGACCTACACGATTGTTTACCACTACTAAGACATGGATCTAATAGCTATCTCCCCCCTTGTTCCTCATGCCTTAGTTGAATTCAGAGAAGAGAGAGCTCAGATCCTAGAACACGGATCTCTCTGGAAGATATGTGTTAACCAATTTCGGCCAGTATAACCAACACAAAGCTCCTGCTCTCTCAAATTGCAGTTAAAACAACTTAATCTACAATTTGCTAACATGTTTAAACCAAAACATTTGCTCATGAAAAATATTCAATCTACAATTTGTAAACATTTGCCCTTAGAGGCATTATCACAAACACCTATCAAGCACAATCCTCTAAAATCACGCAGCAAGCAAGAAATAACTATCATTATATTCCCACAGTATCGAATCTACATCAAGTACTCATCCACTAAAAAAATCAGGAAAAAAATTGAACAGAGGATGCAAGAGGAAGGAGGGGAAGAGGGAGGAAGGAAGAAGGAGTGGTGGCTACCTGCCTACGGACTGGTCGCCGGCGTAGCTCCGGGCGGCATCGTTGCTAGGCAGGAGCGCCTGCTCCAGGGAGGGGGGCGCCGCTGGTGGGACCGGCTGCTTGATGGGGGGAGGCGCTGCTGGGGTCCTGTACCGGAGGCGGGGCAGCGGAGGGTTCGACCGGCTGGGCGCGCCGCGGCGGCGGGCCGGCAGCGGTGGCGGTGGCTAGGAACCCTAGCTGTCGCGCTCGGGAGGGGGGTTGACGCAGGCGGGGCCGCGGGGGGAGGGGGCGGCGAGGGCGCGGGCGCGGGCGGAGGGGGAGCAGTGAGGGAGGTGGCGCTCGGCTCGAGGAGGGGTCGTTGGAAGCGAGCACGGCCGGGGATGGCAAGCACGGGGGAAGTGGTGGTCGGTGGTGGTCAGGCGCAGGTGAGATGAGGCAGGGGAGGGATTGGGGGTTTTAATGTGGGGGAGGCTTAGCAATGGCGCACCACCCAGGGGTGCGCCATAAGTACATCCATAGCAATGGCGCACCACCGAGGGGTGCGCCATAAGTAATTTAATCTAGCCCGACTTGTCAGGTTATATACCACCTAACCCTATCTACAACAGAACCCGCCCACTAGCCCGAGTGGTCAGTACGCAGCACACACAACAGGAGGTCCTCGGTTCGATTCCCAGGCTCCCCAATATTTTTTATGCATTTTAAATCTTGTTTCATATTTATTTGTGTTTAAATATGTTCAAACTTGTTTAAATCATAATAGTAATATTATTTTTATAAAAACAGTAATAATTTTTTAAAAAATATGTTCAAATTTGTTACTTGAAAATTCATCGGCAGTGGCGGTGGAGCGGGGGAGGGTGCGGGGGGTGCCCGTTGGCGGTGGTGGAGCGGGGGAGGGTGCCGGGGGCCGGGTGCTCGTCGGCAGCGGTGGAGCAGGGGAGGGTTGCGGTGGGTCAGCGGCGGCGGTGGAGCTAGCGGGGGAGGGTGCGGGTGGGATCGAGATCGAGATGGAGGCGGAATCGAGATCGAGATGGAGGGGGATCGAGATCAAGTGTCCTCATGAATTCAAAAAGTGCCCATGAAATTTAAAAATATTCATGATATGAAAAAGTGCCCATGAAATACAATCGAGAAATGAAGACTACGATTTAAATACAATCGATCTTAGCTAGCTATCTGTTCACAATCTTCTTGCCCTTCTTTTTCGCAAATGGAGTTCTTCTGTGGAACGGACGTCCTTTAGGGAGGGTGGTCCTGCTTCTTCTTGTGGTGTGTGCTGCTACTTCATCATCGTCGTCATGTTCGATCTTCGGGTCGCCGTACTTGTCAAAGTCTTGCTCATTGGCTACTCCATCCATTCTGATGATCTTCCTTTTGCCTCTCCTCACGACAACACGACTGGGCTTTTACGGGTCGGTAATGAAGAAGCATTGGTCCACTTGGGAAGCCAGTACCCATGGCTCATTTTTTGCGGTGACGTTTGCGCCCGCGGTCTTGGATTTGGCTTCGGGTTTAACCATGGTGGTGAAATACCGGTCTTCTTTTAGGACGCTCTTGGCCCATCTGACACGGAACATCGGGAGCTTCTCTCCAGCGTAGCTCAGCTCCCAGATCTCCTCGATCCTTCCGTAGTATCTGTCCTTGTCGTTGCCGGTGTAGGATTCGATCATTACCCCGGAGTTCTGATAACCATCGCTCTTCACGTCCTTGTTCTCGGTGTAGAATGTGTAGCCGTTGATATCGTACGCCTCATAGGTCATCAGGTTGTGCTCGGCGCCCTGTGACAAGGCGAATATGAGTTGTTCTTCCGCGGAAGAATCCTCATGTAAAGGGTACGACAGAAGCTTCTGCTTGAACCAACGCGTGAAACATGAGTTGTGCTCTTTGATTATATCTCCGTCCGTCCTCTATTGGCCTCGGTCATTGTACGTCTTCTCAATAAAGCTTTTGTGCTCTACCACCCAAGGATCGACCACGTCTATGTGTTGTAGCGCGACTAGGTTTGCTCTTTCAAAGTCGGCGAGTCGACCCTCGAAGTCGACATGCATTTCGCGGCGACCCTCACGGTGACCCCATCCAGCGAGCCTGCCGAGGTGCCTGTTGACGGGCAGACCAACGGGGTTCTCGATGCCTAGATAATTCGTGCAGTAGGAGATGCACTCTTCGGTCAGAAAGCCCCTGGCTATACTTCCCTCTGGACGTGACATGTTTCGAACGTATCCTTTGATGACACCATTCATCCTTTTGAACGGCATCATGCTGTGCACGAACGTCGGCCCGAGTTGGATGATATCCTCCATGATATGGACTAGCAGATGCACCATAACGTCGAAGAATGCGGGCAGGAAGTACATCTCAAGCTCGCATAGTATCACCACGATCTCTTCCTGTAGCCTTCTGAGTTGCCTCACGCCAATGGACTTCCGAGAGATGACGTCGAAAAAGTTGCATAGGCCAAATAGCGTTTCACGGACATGCGCGTCCATGATCCCATGGATTGCAAATGGAAGTATCTGCGTTATCAGCACGTGACAGTCGTGAGACTTCGTCCCGCTGAACTTCTGCTTCGCTGGGTCTAGGTATCTGCTTATCTTCCCCGCGTAACCGTAAAGAAGTTTTACTCCTAGGAGGCAGGTGAAAAACTGCTCGATCTCCTCCTGACTTAGAGTGAAGCACGCGGGAGGGTAGTCATTTCTGGTCTTCTTGGCCTTTTTGCCTTTGCGACGAGTTTCTGTGTCCTGCTTCGCCTCATCATCATCATCATCATCATCATTAGCGTGAAGCTCCTGCCTGATGCCCATTGATTTCAAGTCTGCCCTTGCTTTCGTCCCATCTTTGGTCCTCTCTGGCATGTTGAGTAGGGTACCAAGCAGACTCTCGCACACGTTCTTCGTGATATGCATGACATCAAGGCTGTGAGGCACACGGTGGATCTTCCAGTATGGCAAGTCCTAGAAAACAGACCTCGCTTTCCATACCTTCAGCAGCGGCTCTGGCGCCTTTTGCTTCTTTCCCGGCTCTGGCTCCTTTTGCTTCTTTTCCGGCAGTGGGCAGTCTTTCCAATTTTTCAACAGCTCGTCTATTTCCTCGCCGCTCCTCGTACACGGGCATTTTCGGGGTTCGGTTTCACCATCCAACAGATCCTTGCGTTTCCTCCACGGGTCATCGTCGCGAAGCCACCTTCGATGTCCCATGAACACAGGCCAGGTGCTATGTGTGCTTCTCTGGCTGCCAAACGGATTGACTCCATTGGTGCTTGCGCCCAGCACGATGTTCCTTGGACCCTTCCCAAATTCTGGGTATTCAAAGTTCAACGCTTGCCACTAGCTCGCATCCTTAGGGTGACTCTGCATCTTGTCTTTTTTATTTATCTCCGGATCATTTCCGTCATCTTCCCGCTTCTTCTCCTCCCTATCCGCGTGCCAACGCAGGAGCTTTGCTACCTTAGGGTCCGCGAAATACCGCTGCAGACGAGGAGTAATCGAAAAGTACCACACCGATTTTCGAGGAGCTTTCTTCCTCTTCTTGTATCGCGTGACGCCGCACACCGGACATATGGTAGACTCCGCGTGCTCGTCCCGATAAATGATGCAATTGTTCATGCACACATGGTATTTCACGTGCGGTAAATCCAGAGGACACACGATTTTCTTCGCCTCCTCGAAACTGCTCGGGCACTTGTTCCCCTTGGGAAGACGTTCGTGACAGAATGACATGTTCTCGTCGAAGCATGCGTCGGTCATTTTGTGTTTTACCTTCATCTCCAGAGCCATGAGCGTTACTTTCAGGCGGGTATCCTCGGGCCTGCATCCTTCATACAATGGAGTAACCGCTTCTATCTCCAGTTGATCCAGCTTGGCTTTCTCTCGGGCGGCAGTTCTTGCGTTATCCTTCTGCTTGAGAAGCAGCTCTTGAATATGAGGGTCCTGCACCCAGCCTCCATCATCATCTGCTCCGGCATCTTCATCTTCATGATCACGCCCTTCGTCTTGATCTTCCTCATCATCATGTACGACATCTTCTACATGATGACTATGTACATCATCACCGCCGTGATCATGTCCTGGAGATTCTTCGTCTTCTCGCCCTCCCTCACCGCGGTGGTACTTGTCCTGTTGCCCTTCCTCATTTCTTGCCCGCCCCCCATGGACGACTTCATAGTCATCTTCATCACCTTGCCACCGATAGCCATCCATGAAACCACGCAAGAGCAGGTGGTCCCGCACCTGCCCGGAATCTGGGTCTGCAATAAGGCTCTTCAGCTTGCATCTTCGACACGGACATCTTATCTCCGTCTCGTTCTTTTGAAGCATCTCGGCCTTCGCGGAGCTCAAAAACCTATTCACGATGCCTTCGGTCATCGTGCGGACCATGGTGGCCTGCGGGGTAGAGCAAAACGATATTTTAGAACCAAGAAAAAATTTGGCATGACCTTCCCTAAAAATAGGACCAAAAAGAATGCATAGTGCCAAAATTCTCGCCGAAACGGAAATGAATCAACATTCCGGCAAAATATTGGCAACTATCGCATTTCAAATACCGGTACCTGCAAACACAAATATATATGCAACACCACAAACACATGCAACACCGCAAACATACATAGATCTAGCTAGGCCATAAAAAGTGCATGTGCACATTGTTGGAGCGAGCTAGGGAGAAAAAAAGTAGATCTACATCATGAAGATAGCTTTCCCCTTACTTACCTATCAAAAAAGGTAATTTTACCACTTAATTTTGATGAATCTATGGTGGAAATGAGGTGAGGAGGAGGAGGAAGCCGAAAGCTTGGAGAAGGAGGTGGAGGGAATGAAGTCGGGAAAGTGAGTGGGTAGGTATGTGGCTGTCCAAAATATCTAGTTGGGGTCCCAGGTTACTAATGGCGCACCACCAGCTAATGCGCCATTAGTAACCCAGGTTACTAATGGCGCACCTGCAGGTGGTGCGCCATTAGTAGTTTTGCAGAAAAGTAAAAAATATATATATACTAATGGCGCACTGCGGAAAAGTGCGCCATTAGTAGTTTAAACTAGTAATGGCGCACTATGAAACGGTGCGCCATTAGTAGTTTTGCAAAAAAGTAAAAAAAGTTATATACTAATGGCGCACTACCTGCCAGGTGCGCCATTACTAGTTAGAACTAGTAATGGCGCACTTCGACCCAATGCGTCATTAGTATGTATGAAAAAATGGAAAAACAATTTAATACTAGTGGCGCACCGAGTGTACGGTGCGCCATTAGTGTCTTCCACACTAATGGCGCATCAACAACCGGTGCGCCATTAGTATATAGTAGTGGCGCACTGCTTACCTGGTGCGCCATTAGTATCAATCCTATCTATAGCCCTTTTCCTAGTAGTGTAGGAAAGATAAAGGTTTTCAGGTGGATACTAGCGAGGCAAATTTTATCTAGAGCCAATGTTTTGTACCACGGAAATATGTCTACCGAAAATAAGTGTATGTTCTGCGAAAGAGATGATTCTTGAAGGCATATTCTTTGTACCATAGAAACATGTCGACCCAAAATGATGTGATAACAAGAACCCAACTAGGTCCATCAGATAATTATAATGCTGGCAAGTGAAAAGGAGATCAATACTAGAGAAAATAATGTAGCAGAGGTCAAAGTTGTCGTGTGATAATCTATGTAGGGATGAACTTTTCAACACTAAACAGATGTATCTAAGTAGTCTAATAATTTATTCAAGTAAGAAGAGGCCTTTGAACAGAAAAAGACTTATCTCGAAAGGAAGATGATGTTGTAGGTGTGCATGATTCATCTTCTTTGATAGTTTTGAACCTAAGCTAAAGGTATGCACTGTTTGTCTTTAGAAAGATTATTATGCTTGCATTATATGTTTTTATTTAAGCTTTTGTAGTTTACTGTATAATAATCATTTAAGCTTTTGTATTTTGAATGTCTCTGTAATGCATTAGATGGCTCACATATGAACATATATAAGAGGGATTAGCATGCTCATGTAAATTGACACATCGTACTCATATGTCATCATTGGAATCTGAAAAGTGCCAACTAATAACTCTTCTTCATGATAGCTACACCATACGTAATAGATAGTCATGTTGCTTTCTGGTGATGCTAGTGTGCATTTGTGATAACATAACCTATTTATTCTCTGTAATAGTTAGGAAAGTTAAATTTGTTTTACTTATGCAAGTTTTACTGTATAATGGTGACTTAAACACCTCATTATATTTATGTGAGTAACACACAATTTAGACATACATTATTGCTTATAGTGGCAAATTCTTCAGAAAAATGCACCCTAATCACAGTAGAAAGAGACCTCTGCATAGAAAAGGAGTTGTCTCGAAAGGAAGATGATGTTGTAGGTGTGCATGATTCATCTTCTTTGATACTTTTAAACCTAATCTAAAGGCATGCATTGTTCATCTTTAGAATATTTTATTATGCTTGCATTATATGTTTTTATCTGACCTTTTGTAGTTTACTATATAATAATCATTTATTTTCTATTTTGAATGTCTCTGTAATGCATTAGATGGCTCACATATGAACATATATAAGAGGGATTAGCATGGTCATGTAGATTGATACATCGTAATCATATGTCATCATTAGAATCTGAAAAGTGCCAACTGATAACTTTTCTTCAAGCATGCTAAACCATACTTCATAGATAGTCATGTTGCTTTCTAGTGATGCTAACAGGCATTTGTGATAACATAACCTATTTGTTCTCTGCAATAGGTAAGAAACTTAAATTTGTTTTACTTATGCAAGTTTTATTGTAATGGTGACTTAAACACCTCATTATATTTTATGTGAGTAACACACATTTTAGACATATGTTATTGCTTATAGTGGCAAATTCTTCAGAAAATGTGGTTGAACCTACATTCCAAACTCGGCTTAAAATGGTTGATTTCTATAAAGGACATTTTCATTCAATCGTTATAACACACCTCGAATTGCCCAGCCATCTATCCTACATAACTTATTATGGGAAAATAATAGAATGAATGGGAGTTTTGTTATTCCTACAGTACATGTACAACCACAACCGATCAGGGATTCCATAGTTCTATTGGAAAAATTCCTTTTGATCTAAGTGGAAGAATTTGTTTACTAGGAATTGTCCTCGCTATAAAATAAACTATTAACTTTGATTTCTCTGCAACTAAAGAAAAAGATAATGAAAGAATTCCTCTTATTGCATAATAAAACAAAGAAACCATTTTATACAACCACACTGAGCAAGTGCTTGGCCTCTGCATAACAAGCACACAACCAACATGTCTAGAAAAAAATAAAAGTAAACATTTTACAGAAAAATAGGAAAAAACTAAGATGGAGGAAGTATTATCAGAAGACTACACTGCCACCCATGGTTGAAGAAACCTCTGTGCCCGTAAGCTTCAACCAGGTAGACGCCATGGAAAATAGGTATCTATCACCAAATACTGAGCCAATATGTACATGCATGAATAACCTGCACGAGAGTTGAAACATATTTTTTATTATTAAAAAACACGCCATTCCTAGAAAACCATAAAGTCCAACATAAGGCTGCCCCCCCCCAACAAATATATGAATGGAACTTTTTATCAATACCCCTCAACTAGTTGCCAATCATATTATGAGCGCTACTAGACGGGTAGACATTTGAAACTATATGGACTATGGACCATACCACATGTGTATGCTAACATTTAAAAAATGTGTGTTTAATGGACTCATTATGAGGACAAAAGGCACAACACTTACTATTTTTCCAGTGGCAACGTGCGAGGTTGTCCCTAGTCAAGACTATCCCTTGGTGCATGAACCATAGGAATATCTGAGACATTATTTTAGCTTACACAATTTTTATTATCCACATACACATCACTGTGAGCCATCATCATGTATCACAATTTAACGACAAACTTCCCACCCTGTTGCGAGTTTCATTTGAAAATGTCAGGCTCATTAGACAGCTTGATGGGCTCCAAGTGAGCAATTTGTTCCATGTTGCAAGGTGGGACGCCAATAAACCCTACGGAAAGAAACTGTCTCGGCTTGTCCCCCAAGACTTGTGCCATTTAAAATGGTTATTCATAATACTATTGTAATAAAGTGTTGCAATTGATAACCCCCACTAATACAAAAGCAAACTTTAGAGGCGTTTTCCGTATATGTGTTGGAGGCAGTTTCCCATTCCACATCTAAGCAGGTGATGTTAATATTTTTAGTATTAGAGGCGGATGGATAACCACATGTAATGATTTCACACTACAATTTCCAAAGGCAAACGACCTCCAATACTTGGAACACTAGATGTAACTTTTTTTTGTAAGCACCTCCAATACACCAACATTCTAGGTGGGTTTTTTGCAACAGAACTTTATATATTTCCATATACGAGGTGGAAGTTTGGTTTTTCTTTCGGCCAACACTCATAATACAACAACTATTTCCATTTCGGAGGCGGAAGTCCGGGTTCTTTTTGCGGCTTGATCTCATATACACTCACAAAATTTCATCTACACATCCATATTTGTCACATAATTGCATTGAAGTGCATACAGTCATATATGTCCAAATGTCTAGGGTCAACATATGCAACAAAATGCTAAAAACTAAAATGTTGTGTTTGTTGATTCCTTGATGTGGATCTTTTTTGTAGCGAGCAAATTAGAAGTTGCAGGTTTCACATTCTAGTGAGTACTTCAACTCAATGGTAATGACTTGGGGTGGAGAGGTCAGTAAAGACCCTCAGCTTCTCGGATTGGAGGCGAAAAGCGGTGACACGATCGCACATGTAATACACATAAGTTTGTGCAAGGGATGCAGTTGGTATTGAATATCATCTTAATAAATGCGGACAAGTTCAAATAGATGGCAAAGTTACATACTATGTTGTAGTGCGCTTCCCCTAATATTTTTCCATAGTGCACCTAAATTATAAATTAGAGTCGTGTCACCGATGGTCAATTAATTTGACCCATATCCTCTCTATAGGCTTCTCCTAGCGAGGCGACATATGTCGTAGGATCGGGCAGATATGAAGGCATACACACATTTGCTGGAAAGGAGGCGAGAAGGCAATGATGCCCGTGGTGCGAGGAGGCGGCGGTAGAGCCTGGGCGATGGAATTCCTGAGAGGTTTGAGAAAGGATCATACCACCCGATCGGGGGAAGTTGTAAATATGCATCAGATGCAGGGACCACGGAGATAGAAACACCATCTCCCATTCACACACACACACACACACTATCTATGTTTCGTAATTAACCGAAGTGTACGTGCCATCGATTTGCTTATGTGGCACACAAGTAATTTGACCCATCTCCTCTGCACGCTTCTCGTAGCGATGCGGCATATGTCATAGGATTGGGTAGGGCGAGAGCATACACATGTCCGCTTGGAAAGGAGGCGGAAAGGCAATGATGCTGGTGGTACGAGGAGGAAACGGTAGAGCCTGGGCGATGGAATTCATGAGGGTTCGAGAAAGGACCATACCGTTCGGTCGGGGGAAGTTGTAAATATGCATCAGATGTAGGGACCACGGAGATAGAAACACAATCTCTCATTCACACACACAGAGTATCTATGTTTCTTAACTAAGCGAAGCGTACGTGTCATCGTTTTGCTTATGTGGCACACAAATAATTTCACCCATCGCCTCTCTGCACGCTTCTCCTAGCGATGCGACATATGTCGTAGGATCGGGTAGGGCGAAAGCATACACATGCCCACTTGGAAAGGAGGCGGGAAGGCAATGGCATGGTTGGGCGAGAAGGCGGCGGCGGAGCAGGAGCCGGGGCGAATGGTTCATGAGGGGTCTGGGGAAGGACCATACGGCCCGATCGGGGGAAGTTGTAAATATGCATCAGTTGCAGGGACCAGGGAGATAGAAACATCATCTCTCTCTCACACACACACTCTCTGTATGTTGCTTAATTAAGCGAAACGTACACGTCAGCGATTTGCTTACGTGGCACACAAGTAAGCTATGGTACCATGGAAAAGAGAGAGTAAGCTATGGTAAGTATAGCCGACGAAGGGTTTGCAATTTCCATTGCAGACCTCAATCAGAAAAGGAAAAAATGAGTTCCCGGACGTGACAGCAACCGACAATGCAAGCTGAATCCAGGTCGGTCGATTCCGTAGCGGCCACGTACGTCGGTTCACGCACGCTATATATACCCCCACCGCGGCACCGTGAAACCTCCATCCACAACCTCGGCGGCAAGCCAGCCATCGACTCGATCCAGCCGATTCGCTCGATCTCCGATCAGATCGGCGGAGGAAGCTTGAGCGATCGATCGCCGCCGCTGCTGCCACGCACGCTCGTAGCGCCATGGAGCCCAAGAAGGACTACAGCACGGCGATCCTGGAGCGCAAGAGGGCGCCGAACCGGCTGGTGGTGGACGACGCGGAGGGCGGGGTGGCCGTCGACAGCTCGACTGTGGCGCTGAGCCCCGGCACCATGGACGCGCTCGACCTCTTCAACGGCAAGGTGGTGGCGCTCCGCGGCAAGCGCCGCCGCGAGACCGTCTGCTACGCCGCCAGGGACGAGTCGTGCCCCGACGGCCTGGCGCGCGTCAACCGCGCCGTCCGCGGCAACCTGCGCCTCCGCCTCGGCGACCTCGTCACCGTCGCCCCCTGCGGCGCCGTCAAGGACGCCGCCCGCGTCGCCATCTCCCCCTTCGAGGACTCCGTCGACGGCATCAGCGGCAACCTCTTCGACGCCTACGTCAAGCGTAAGTCCTCTCTCTCTCTCTAGTAACCGTCGTCAATCATTTCTTGAGCTGTTGATTGATTCTTGCGTCTTCTTTCTGACCATGGATGCATTGCAGCCTACTTCATTGGCGCGCGGCGGCCGGTGCGCAAGGGCGACCGCTTCGTGGTGCACGGCCACATGCACGCCGTGGAGTTCAAGGTGGTCGACACGGACCCCGACGAGTGCGTCATCGTGGCGGCGGGCACGCAGGTCTTCTGCGACGACGCCAACCCGGTCAAGCGGGAGGACGAGGAGAGGCTGGACGGCCCGGGCTACGACGACGTCGGCGGCGTCCGCAAGCAGCTCGCGCAGATCCGGGAGCTGGTGGAGCTGCCGCTGCGCCACCCCAAGCTCTTCAAGACGCTGGGCGTGAAGCCGCCCAAGGGGATCCTGCTCTACGGCCCGCCGGGCACCGGCAAGACGCTGCTGGCGCGCGCCATCGCGGCCGAGTCGGGCGCCAACTTCGTGGTCGTCAACGGGCCGGAGATCATGTCCATGATGGCCGGCCAGAGCGAGGACAACCTGCGCAAGGTGTTCGCCCAGGCCGAGGCCCAGGCGCCGTCCATCATCTTCATGGACGAGATCGACGCCATCGCGCCCAACCGCGAGAAGACGCACGGCGAGGTGGAGCGCCGCGTCGTGTCCCAGCTGCTCACGCTCATGGACGGCCTCCGCCCGCGCGCGCAGGTCATGGTCATCGGCGCCACCAACCGCCCCAACAGCCTCGACCCGGCCCTCTGCCGCTTCGGCCGCTTCGACAAGGAGATCGACATCGGCGTGCCCGACGAGGTCGGCCGCCTCGAGATCCTCCGCATCCACTCCAAGGACATGCCCCTCTCGGACGACGTCGACCTGGAGCGCATCGGCAAGGACACGCACGGCTTCGTCGGCGCCGACCTCGCCGCGCTCTGCTCCGAGGCCGTCTTCCAGTGCATCCGCCAGAAGATGGACGTGATCGACCTCGAGGCGGACACCATCGACGTGGAGGTGCTCAACTCCATGTCCGTGATCATGGACGACCTGGTGCACGCCAAGGAGGTGACCAAGCCGTCGGCGCTGCGGGAGACGGGGCTGGTGGAGGTCCCCAAGGTGTCGTGGGAGGACGTGGGCGGCCTGGAGGACGTCAAGCTGGAGCTCCAGGAGACGGTGCAGTACCCGGTGGAGCACCCGGAGATGTTCGAGCTCTTCGGCATGGAGCCGTCACGGGGCGTGCTCTTCTACGGCCCGCCGGGCTGCGGCAAGACGCTGCTGGCCAAGGCCATCGCCAGGGAGTGCAAGGCCAACTTCATCAGCGTCAAGGGCCCGGAGCTGCTCACCATGTGGTTCGGCGAGAGCGAGTCGAACGTCCGCGACCTGTTCGACAAGGCGCGCCAGTCGGCGCCGTGCGTGCTCTTCTTCGACGAGCTCGACTCGATCGCCGTCAAGCGCGGCAACAGCGTGGGAGACGCCGGCGGCACGTCGGACCGGGTGCTGAACCAGCTGCTCACGGAGATGGACGGGATCAACGCCAAGAAGACGGTGTTCGTGATCGGGGCCACCAACAGGCCGGACATCATCGACCCGGCGCTGCTCCGGCCGGGGCGGCTCGACCAGCTCATCTACATCCCGCTCCCCGACGAGGCGTCGCGGCTGCAGATCTTCAAGTCGGGCCTGCGCCGGTCCCCGCTGTCCCGCCGCGTCAGCCTCCCGGACCTGGCCCGCTCCACGGCCGGGTTCAGCGGCGCCGACATCACGGAGGTCTGCCAGCGCGCGTGCAAGCTGGCGGTGCGCGACCTCATCCAGAGGAGCTCGGTCGTGGGCAAGGCCGCGGCCATGGCCGGCGCCGAGATCACCCGGAAGCACTTCCTGGGGGCCATGGAGCACGCGAGGCGGAGCGTCAGCGACCTGGACGTGCTCAAGTACGAGTACTTTGCTCGCAAGTTCAAGCAGGGCGGGAGCTTCGAGGAGGCGCCGCCGCAGCCGCCGGCACAGGTAGTTGGCCCGCCGCAGGGGCATTTGGAGCTCATGGCCGCGGAGGACGTCGAGGCTTCCATGGACGAGGATTCGCTGTACTGAGGCAAGACATCTAGGATTTGTAATTTGCAGATTTAAACAGCATGGTTCTGCTTTACTTTACATCATTGCGAGAACTTTGCTACGGCTTGTGTTGTGATGAGGCAAGTTATCTCGGATGAGCACGCGTGTTAGTTGTTCATCTTTGTTCATTTCAGAGGCATATTTGTTCATCTTTTTTTCTCAAACATGAAAGATATCCCTGCATTTCATGCATTTTTTCTATCCTAAAACTCCATCTTTACACGAATTTGGCACAAATCGGAATAAAAAAAAGTAAAGTCAAAATTATTTAGCTTATTCTCTCAATTTCAATCGACCGCTGCTGGATTTGGTATATCTAATATGAATTGGCGATCAGAACACATATGGGTAGAACTTCTAATCCCTGCATTTCATGCATTTTTTCTATCCTAAAACTCCATCTTTACACGAATTTGGCACAAATCGGAATCATTGGTACTACCTAGATATGTTGTAGCACATGGCTCTACCAAAAAAAAGCAGGTCGTGCAGCACAAAACGAGAGTTGCCACTGCTTCCTACACATCTCTCTTGGCTCACAAATCCCACAGAAATAATTCGACACGTTTTAGGTCACTGCACATCTCTCTCGATTAATAATAGTAAGGCTCACTATCTAGAGTCAGCATTCCACCGTCCTTCTGGAACATTGCAACTTCTGACCAAGAGAAGGGGACACCTTTGTTGATGGTATTCGGATTTCTCGGACTTCTTTGGGATGAAAACTAAGGAGCCTTCAGTGCTTGGAGCCAGCCACGGTGGCGCTTAAGCGTCGTTTCTTTCCTGGCATTTTTGGAGAATCTTTCCCGCTATCCTTATGATGTCAAACATGAAAGGTATTGGTATTGATATGAATCTATGAAACATGCCAAGAGCCGTGAAAGAAATACATAAACATGTACAAGGACCTGAATCAGTTCATGCTTACACACAGTGGCGGAGCTTGAAAAAAAAAGTTGGGCAGGCCAGAGAGCACAATATTCTTCAAATTCTAAAGCATATATACTATTTCAATAGATATAGTCAGTACACCTTCTGTTCACATTGAATACAAGATGAGCAGATGCATATATATACATATTTACTACTGAGACCAAAATAAGCCATAACATTTGACCATATATACTACTCCAAACCAAAATAAGCCATACCATTTGACCATCAGGCAAAGTTATGTGGAGTTACATACTACAAATCAGCATTCCGTTCCTTCATTTGAAATCTTCAATGATATCTTCATAGCTGTACTTCTCCAGAAGTTCACCCTCTATGTTAACCAACAAGTTATTGGCAAGAAAGTCATCCTCCATTGTATTGCGCCACCTTGTTTTAATGATCTTCATACTGGAAAATGCACGCTCAGCACTCGCCATAGAAACTGGAAGGGTAATGAGCAAACGGAGTAATCTTTCAATCAAATTGAAGACAACATGTCTTCCTGACTCCACAAGGCATCGACAAAGATCAATCAAGTTTGATATATTTCTCATATATTCATCCTTGGAAGCATCCAAAACAAAATGTTTTAGTTGTAGTTGTAATCCATAGATATCTTGTTGGGGGAAGTCTGCTGGGTAGTACGTTTTCACCATGTCACATATATCACTAGCTTTAAATCCTCTAAATTTGTTTCTAGGAATCAAGGTGGCACTAGTGGTTAGAAGATCCATTACCTTCTCATTGAACCTATGATTTAGTTCAAATAGTTGAGTGTCCAGTGTTGCATAGAATATTTCGACTCGAAAGTAATGCTCCTTGGTCAGCTGATTGGGTTGATGGCGGGCACGGCCACCACGCATGATGTAAGCTTCCTCAAAGTCTGGAATGACAATGGAGTGGTTTGTACAGAACTCAACAACTGTGATAATAAATTCTTGGTAGCCATCATCTGATCTTAGTTGTTGGAGACACTCTTTAGATGAGGAGACTAAACGAACAGCATTCACAATATCTTGTGACTTCTTCTGTAAAGCTTGGCCAAGCACTTCGGTTATCTCAAATATCTCCTTCATCAAACACAAGTTAAATATGAACTCGAAGGAGGACAAGTAGCCGAAACAAGTGTCGGCATCTGCATGCAATGAGCCAATTGATCTATCGGCTGCTATATCTTGGATGACCGAAAAAATAGCACCAAACATCTTCATAAGGCTGTAAACTGAACCAAAATGAGAACCACACCTTGTGTCTCGTGGTCGCTTAAGGGTATGAATCTGATTTGCCCCTTGTCCTGTCTCAATATTGGCATTAGCAATTGCATTTTCAAGTTCAACTAGTTGGGCTTGATGGAGCTGATCATGTCGCTTTGAAGATGAGTCAACGGTGTTTATGATATAGAGCAGTTTTTGGAAGAACTGAGAAATAGAAACCACTTCTTTGGATGCATCAACAAGAGCAAGTTGCAAGCGATGGGCATAACAATGGACATAATAAAATTTTGGGTATCTAGGTTCTGTTCAGGGGAATGAACGATGACCTAGGTTCTGTTCAGGGGAATAAAATTGGTATGATTTGAATCGATTTACCTTCGCAGCTTGTAAGGATTCAGAGAAGGATTTTCCCAGTTGGCAGTTCACTGCCTCGTCCTCGCGCCGCCGCCGTCGCCAGCTAACCTGCTCGCGGCTGCGTGTGCGCGTCCGCGCGTGGGTCAGCTAAGGAGTGGTTGTGGCCGGTGGGGCGTTGGATGAAGGGAACTAGTGGAGATAGGGACTGATGTGCGCCGCGCCCGTGGGCGGCGCCAGCCGGAGGCGGGCCCACGGCAGCCGGCGGTTGCGCTATGAGACGGCAGTCAGCGGCAGCTCCGTCGTTTGCTTTCTTTTGGACGTGCGGCTGTGCGTCTTTGCGAGTCTGCGAGGCAGAGGCTGATGTGTGTATCGGCAATGGGCTGCACCTGCGTACTGGTTGTGGGCTGGGCTGGCCGGCTGGGCATGAAGCATATATATATATTGCTCCAGACCTGGGCGGGCCACGGCCCACTTGGCCTTGCAGAAGCTCCGCCAGTGCTTACACATGAAGATATCCATGAATTGCATAAAGCCGCAATGCATTTCTGTCCTAAAACTCTATCTTTACACAAATTTGGCACAAATCGAAATGTAGATATGTTGTGAGTAGCAGATGGACCCATCTGTTCAATTCCAGGCTCCTGGTTCTTCACAAACCAATAATAGGAAAAAAAAAAGGACGTGCACATCAGCTTAGAAGGACAATTGCCACTGCTTCCCTACATCTCTCTTGGCTCACAGATCCCCACAAAAATAATATAGTGATACTATCATGGTAGATACAGTAAGGTTCACTATTGCTGGCACTTACCCAAACATTGAATTAGAGTCGGCATTCCGCCGTCCTTGTGGAACATTGCAACTTCTGAGCAAGAGAAGGGGACACCTTTTGTTGAAGGTATTGCTCGGATTTCTCGGACTTTGGGGTGTAAACCCGGGATTTGGCCTTCGGTGCTTGGATCCGGCCATGACGGCACTTAAGCATCATTTCTTTCCAGGAAGCATCGTCGAAGAATCTTTCCCGTTATCCTTGTGATGTCAAGAGATGGTTGGTGCACATGATCGTTGTTTTGCCTGTTTCAGAATTTTTTTCCCTCCGCCTAGCCATAACTTTGGTCCTTTCTGAGTCTCCTCTTTGTCGCCATGATTCGTTGTGTGTGTGCATGGTGTTTGATTGTGTGCAACCTAGTCATGTAGGCCAGGTGCATGCACATTGTGTTTTTGTATCCTTTTGATGCTTCAGTTTGAGTCAATAAAATCCACCTTTTGTCAAAAAAAAGGAAACATGGAACTATCTCATATGGTGATTATATCGCATGTTACATCCTAATATTTTCCTAATTTTATACCACAAGACATCCACCCCTAAATCATACTGTAGTTATGAATTGATGATAAAGGCTCATTGATCTTAGACTCCTTGATCCTCCCCATTTGGGCCTAATGCCTTCGATGGTTTAAGCAATAGCATCAAATCGAATAGACAAACAACATGAGCTATAGTGTAGTAGAAACTATAAAGCATACCATGAAGTTTACTCAACTACAATTGGGCTAACAAGAAGATAAAGAGAAGCTCATTTGCCATTGCAACTATGGAATGCAAGCTTTTTCTGTTTGATCGTATATGTTGCCTATGCAAGTGTTGTTGGTGTGCACATACGAAGGAATTGTACTCTTCATGACATAACACAAATTAAATGCTAATTTTTTATATCTTCAGTTTTTGTAAAATCCATGATCTAGTAGTTTCAAAATGCACCTAGGGCGAAACTCATGGTTGGCAAGCACCCTAATTTTGGCACTTCAACATATGAAGGTGAAGCCGATACCATTTTCTACCTCCAACAAGTATATATCAAATCAAATGTTTACCTCATATAGTGAAAAGTGAGTAATAAGGAAAAAGAAGTCATACATGGCCAGTTCAAAAAAATCAAGAATTGTTGTAAGTAAGTTAGTATATACTCCAATTATATCAAGTATATATCAAATCCATGTTTACCTCATATCAGGTGAGCTCTGATTTACCACAATGATCTCAGGGATGCATAATATAATTAGATGCCATATAAGTTATGGGAAGAGACCATTAGTATATATTCCCTCAGTTTCTAGATATTTGTCTTTCTAGAGATTTCAACAAGTGACTACATTCGGAGCAAAATGAGTGAATCTACACTCTAAAATATGTCTATATACATCCGTATGTGGTAGTCCATTTGCAATCTCTAAAAAGACAAATATTTAGGAACGGAGGGAGTATATACTTAGATGAATGATCATAACTGAATTCAAAAGCAAACATCTCCAACTCTTCTACAAATCAAAGAAAAGCATCTACCATCGAGAGCGGCCTGGAAAGACAAGATGCAATGAAACAAGAAAGCACCGTGGTGTCAAAAACATACTTTTTGTTAACGCTAATTAAGGTTCACAAAGAGCAACCTTGATGGCGGTAAATCAGAGCTCACCTGATAAATGTTTCATCTTCGTGAGGAAGAACTTCTACTTCCATCTGGCGACCATTGTGGGACTGACTGTCACAAGAATTAGAAGCAAATTATGTGTTACACCAAAGGCAAAACCTCTACCTATGAGAACTACAACATTGAGTTGTTTTTTTACCAATTCCTCTACATATCATATTTCCATGTGCAAATAAACATTACAATTTATTATACTGCCCACACATGAGGAGCTGAAGGATGGAAAAGTCAAACCCTTCATGGGTCAGCAAAGTAGAAGCTACTATCCTATGTATCCTAGAAACTAATTTGGGCAATCAATTTCTCTAAGATAAATAAAAGAGCATTTTAGAAATTTAGAAGCGCATCAGTATTTTACTAGGCCATTTCTTGAGAGAAATTCGAAGGGGCACACAGGGGCGCGCACACACACTTCATGGGCCACATATCTGTGCCGCGATTCGAAAACTTGATTTTGCACATCCCACAGAAACTTCCTATTCACCTCAAGTTGTGGAACTTAAAAGCTTATGAATAAATAATTTATAACCGTCTACCGTTATAAGTTTTACTATGCAAAACTTAAAGCCAACACGAAGATGTGCAGAATATGCAAATCCAAGTTTTCTAATCGCGGTGTAGATATGCGACCCAAAAAGTGTGCGTGTGTGTGTCAGCGCGCGCGCTCCATATCATGATATCATCCTAACCAGCCTATCTATGTGCACGATACCCTAAAATGCTATTATTCAGAGCTAACCTAGCAGCTAAAATTGAAACCACCATTTCAAAGTTTCTAGAAATTCAATTTTTTTTCCTGCGAAAACATATGCATGTTCTCTAGTGTATGCAAAGTTTCATATAAATACATAATAAATTGCAGGCTACACAAAAAAGATAAATTATGTCCCGAAAACAACAAAATGGATGCCCATCCTGTGTACTTAGAGTTTAAACATGAGGGCACGAATGTTGGACATTGTCACATTGGTTATCTCTCGTCACACCAAAATCGAATTGATTCTCACCTTGATGATGTCCTTGCCTCATCTCTCCCACACACACACTCTCTTTCTCTCACACAGATACAAGCACACGGACACACTTGAAAACACGCGCGCGCACACACGCACACACCTGCACAAAAAACAAGCGCGTGCACAGACACACAGAGAAGGCATAAACAGGGAACAAACACGGCCATCAATCACAGCACACTACCAGGAATGATGCTATGTCCTGTGTGCTGCCACATAGTACAATCGACTAGAAGGATAAATTCTCAAACAGAGTTTTCCCAGCATGTATGTCAAACCTATACAAGGAAAAGTAACCAGATCGACAGGAGGTTCTTCGTAGCTGTTACAAGATCTTTCCATTTATCATTT
Source organism: Triticum aestivum (assembly GCF_018294505.1). Lineage (NCBI taxonomy): Eukaryota > Viridiplantae > Streptophyta > Magnoliopsida > Poales > Poaceae > Triticum > Triticum aestivum. Next base: position 45,450,462 of record NC_057798.1, on the reverse strand, counting down.
GTAGGTCTGAATTTACTGAAACCGATTCAATAAGAAGCCGGTCTACGCAAATAAGTGTTGCAGCGTCCAGAACAAAACATATAAAAACCTTGGACATGTGGAACCCTACTCTACACATGAGAAATTGCAGCACCAAACCTGCTTGTTCCCTTTTGGGATCCCATCAGTTGGCAAGCCAGATGATTTCAGATCAATAAGGACAAGAATAGATATTACATGCCATATACAACTTGATCCATTGATAGAGAGATCTTGTATGGTGGGTATTGGATGATACCCATGGTCGATTTGAATACAGGGGTATTTTAGGCAATTCACATTTGGATGTTATATTTATATTTGTATAGTGTTAAAAAATAAAAATGGTCAAAATTTTAAAAAATATTTTAAAAAGATCAATTCTAAACTATGAAAATTTTAACATAGTTTTTTAAAGAATAATATTTTTATAAATAGAAAATGATCATTTTTTAAAATTAATCAAATTAAAAAAATCATGTATTTTTTAAAATATGCTTGGATTTAAAGTTATTATCAAATCTTTATAACTCCCTAGTTTAATAAATGTGAAATGAAAAAGTAAAACAAAAGAAGAGGGAAAACTTAGGTGGTGTCGTCGCGCGTGCAGAACACACGCGAGACACCAAGGACAAAAGGTGTCCTTTTGCCAATCTGTAGAGTGGGCCGCAAAATATGGAACACACCAACCGAGAAAAACGTAGAGCACACACCATCTATCCAAGTTCAGGCCACATGGTTGCGTAATACCCTACTCCTGCCTTATGTTTTTATTTATGTGGTGGACAATGAGCTACAAACCTTTCCCCAGAAGGGTAAATGTTTCTTTGAAGCTACCTGCTGTGATCTACCAAGTGTACAACCCTTTTTACAGTAGTTTGGCCCTCCTTTTATAGTATAAGGGGTGCCACAGTAGCTACCATGAGTCATACCCTACTCCGACGAGATAGGTATACACATTAAATGCTTAGCTATGTGTCACCGACTTCTGGCCTCCGGGAACAAATGCATGTCTTGTGAGCGTAGCTCAAGGCTTCTCCCTAGTGTTAGTATGACACACACTAACATAAGTGTCCATCTCGAAGTGATGCGATGAATCATCCTCTGCACCGCTGTGACTCCCCTGGGACACCTGCACACCCGCCACGCGTCACAAAAGGTATGTCAGGAAAACACCAGTGCGCCACACGTTGGATGCGGTGGCTTGCTGTTCCCGCTTGTCGGGTGCGAACCAGGGACAGAGCGTTGTCGGATGTCGCAACCGTTTACGAGTGTCAGCCGTCTTCGCTCATTGCTGAGTGTCTTTAGTCATCCTCTTTCCACAACTGGTTGCCAGTTTTTGTAGGAGGATGTGGCTGACTTTGACGAAGATTTGCATACCACCACCGAGTTGGGACTCCTTGTGAATGTCATAGTTAGCGTCTTCACAAAGATTTGCATGCCACCACAGGGTAGTGGTAGTGAGTCGATTGACGAAGTGCTTATCCTGCTGCCTGCCTCGGCAAGGAGGCTACTGTGGCTCGTGTGCAGTTGGATCCATGAATCCATCAATCACGGTACCGACAGGTGGAAAAGTGGAGCAAACCAAAAATATATCGTTGCGCTCGTTTGAATGCTCATAATTGGCGCCTTTGGCGCTAGTTATCTTAGCTGACGCCCGTGTGTGGGATCATATGGGGCGACCGAACGTTTGTAGATCTTTCGTTTCAAGACAGGCCCAACTGCGTTGACCGATGGACCGTCGACCGTTGAGCGCCGAGAGTTGACCGTGACATTTCCAAAAAGAAAAAGCTTCAAAAAGGGAAAAAATGAAAATTGAAAAATGAAAAAAACTTCACAAATTTTGGAAAAGACTTCACAAATTTGAAAACAGTTCACAAAAAATGCAAGATTTAAAAAAAGTAATTCTAGAAAGTTCACGAAATTTGAGAAAATCGATAGATTTGAAAATAAGTTCACAGAAAGTTGGAAAAAGAACTTTTTATGAGAAAAGTTCAAGAAATTGTGAAAAGTTCACGATAAAAAAAAGAAAAGAAAATTAAAAATTAACGAAAAATGGAAAAACCTATGCTGGGGAAAACCGGAAGAAAATCCATAAGTACAATCATTGGATCGGTTCCCAAAAAACAGGTGAAAAAAGACCTACGTGGGCCGGTCCATTTACATACATAGGGCAGTGGAGTGTGCGCCGGTTAGCGAATTGTACTATAACCGATGCCTAAGGCGCGAAACAGAAATTGGACCCTCAAGTCGTCGGGCACGCTCTTTGCTTTCCCTAGAATTGTTCGGACGGGTTCTACTATGTCATAAGGATGCTACCTATTTGCAATTATAGTATTCAAACTGGAGTTTCCGTGGACCATATCGCTCGAAGTTTGAAACCATGGAGTAGGCCTAAAAATGTCATAGGATATGAAAATCAGTAGTGGTGGTGGCACATATAAATAATTTGTTTGGCTTGCTGTATTGTGCAAAAAAACTGCATATCCTCGGTCATGTTACTTAGGCCCTGTTTGGTTCATAAGTCCTAGGACTTTTTTTAGTCCCAACTTATAAGTTCCAAGTCTCTAAAAAGTCCCTACCTGTTTGGTTCCTGAGACTTATAAGTTCCTATAAGACCATATTATAACTATAAGTCCCTCCTTGAGAGTCTTATTTCATAAGTCCCAAATGCCCACTTTAAGTCCCTATAAGTCCCTCCTGTTTGGTTTAGATGAGACTTATAGAGACTTTTTTAAGTCCCTAGACCAATAAGTCCCTAGAAACAAACACCCTCTAAAGATACAATCCCGCAGGATGGGCTGATAATGCGTGCAACTAGCAAGCCTGAGCTTTTCAAGCTGGCTATGTACTCAAATTGAAATGCACGAAGCCTCGAAATCACTAATCAAGGGTTAACTCCTCGAATGTTGACAAATGACACACTACATATGTGCTACTTGTTGCAACTTGGGAGTTTTTCATGTTTTTCATAGGTACTAATATTCCAAATGTTTTATCTCTTAAATTATGCGTGCTAATATTGAACTGTATTCACCGTTAGATTTCTCGTCCGAGATCTTCAAAACAAGATCCCACGTTAATAGGTTTGGATGAACCTTTTTTTGGCAAAAAAAAACTAAAGAAAAAAAAGAAAACCAAACACATTTTTTTTCCAAAAAAGCGAACGAAAAGAACTAAAATAAAAAATATACCGAGAAAAGACAAAGCCCCGAAGCACGGATGCGGTTCTCATCTTTTTGGGGGGAAGCACAGGTGCTGTGTTCTTCCCCTTTTTTCAGGGAAGCACATGCTATGCTTATCCCGGAAGCATAGCTATGGTTTTCCTTTTCGAGAAGCACAAATTGTGCTTTTCACTGAAGCAAATAAGTGCTTTCACGAGAAACACAACTGTGCTTCTCATAGAAGCACATATTTGCTTTTTCAGAAGCACAACATGATTCATGATTTTTCTTTTTAAAAAGCAAAATTTATTTCTTTTCTCTAAAACTTAGGAAAACTAGTGAACCCCCCCCCCCCCCCAAAAAAAACCAAAGAAAACATTTAAACCCGAAAACACATACAGAAAAAAAATCTAGAGGAACGCCCAACACACGACACGTGACGGCGGTGTGCGCACCACTTGACGCGCTCCCAGAAAAAAAATTAACCCTTACGGGAGCCCCTCAAGGGATAAATGTTGGTTAGTTTTTTTTTGAGGTGAACTAGGGATTTTATTAATCAACCAAAGTTGCCGGAATACAAGTAATATCTGGTAGGTTCCCTAGCCACACGTGGCGCCCAAAAGGGAGAGACGAGGCTGCCTTTGCCAAGGCATGAGCCTCATAGTTTGCCTCTCTACTTTCAAAATGAAAACTAACTCTAGCAAAGTTCATAGCTCTAGCTTTAATCCCCTGAATTACAAAAGCATAAGAAGAAGAGGGCGAAGTTCCGTTGATATCTGTAACAACCTGCATGCAATCCGAGGCTATTAGCGCATGCGTCATGAGAAGATCTTGAGCCAAGGCAAGCACCTCATTGCACGCTTGAGCTTCCAAACTTGGGGCGTTCACTAGGCCATCAAAAACCACCGCGGAAGCTCCCAAATAGTTGCCCTCCTTGTCCCGACAAATCACAGCGGCTGCACCAGTTTCACCTTGGCGAGTGATGGCACCGTCCAAATTGATCTTCATCGCATCTTCTCCCGACGGGATCCACTTTCGTGGCTTTGGCATTGCTGCATTTGTGGTTCTAGTGGGGGCGCGGTTGGTGGCAATCTCCAAATCCTCCAGGTACCTGTTAACAAAACACATAGTCGAAAGTGGACTTTGGAATTCTTCGTCGTGAATTGCTCTCCTCCTGGCCCACCAGATTGCCCACATGGTGATTAGTACCCTGGCAAGATCATGTTGATTTAACGTGTCAAAAAGCCATAACAACCACAGCCTTGCATCTTCACTTCTGTTGGATATCACATGCTCCAAAATCTCATCATCTCCCAGCGCCCACACACATCTCGCCATCCGGCACTCAAACAAAGAATGTCGCCATGTGTCCACCTCCTCATCACATAGTCCACACGATAGGGTCGTAGCCATGTTGCATTCGTTGCACCAGTAGGTAGTGACATCTGTGCTAATCTCCACACAAACACCCTTATTTTAGACGGAACTTTCACCTTCCATAAATAGGTCCAGGACTTACTCTCAGCTTCAATGTTCGAATGATCGGTTCTATGTTCCAGCCAATCCTCACGCTGATGTTTAATCGCACTGATCATCTTATATGCCTATCTCACGGTAAAAACCCCACGCCTGTCATAATGCCAAGCCCAGAAATCTTGTTGCACCCGGGAGCTTAAAGGTATATTCATGATTACTTCCACATCCGGCCTGACAAAATGCTCGTTCAATGCTTGTTTGTTCCAAGTATGTGTAGCTGCATCAAACAATTGTGACACCATCTGCGGCGGATCATGAGTAATAGAGCACATAGGTCTAAGCTTAAAATCTCGGGGCAGCCAGTTATCATCCCAAATACGAGTATCCATGCCCGACCCGATCCTCCTAATTAGCCCCTGAACAAGTATCTCTTTTCCCTCCATCAACGAGCGCCAGACTTGGGAAGGATGAGATCCAAGTGTGGCCTCGATCACAGTACTTTTCGGGTAGTAACGAGCTCGAAGAACTCGTGCACTTAGCGACTCCGGATCTTGCAGAAGTCTCCAAACTTGACGGGCAAGTAGAGCCAGGTTAAAAAGCTCAATATCTCTAAAACCAACTCCTCCCATATTTTTTGGTTTGCACATAGTCTTCCAAGACACCCAAGATGGCTTTCTCTGACCCCTTTTACTGCCCCACCAGAACTTCCGAAGAAGACTGTTTAAGTGCTCAATTAGTCCTCTGGGCAGCTTGAAACATGACATTGAGTAAGTCGGAATGGATTGTGCCACAGATTTTATAAGCACTTCTTTACCTCCAGCTGAAAGGCATTTCTCCATCCATCCTTGGATATGTTTCCATATTCTGTCCTTCAAATATTTGAAAGTTCCTTCCTTGTTTCTCCCTACATCCGTCGGTAGCCCCAAATATTTTTCTGACAATGATTCATTGTGCACGTCCAGCACGACCTTAATCTCCTCTCTTGTTGTCTCGGGCACCCCCTTACTAAAAAAGATCGACGACTTATCTGTATTAATGCGCTGCCCCGATGCCTCACAGTACATTCGCAGAACCTTCTGTACTTGTGCAGCACTCCCAGTATTGGCTTCAAAGAATAGAAGACTATCATCCGCAAAAAGTAAATGGTTGATAGCTGGGGTAGTATTTGCCATGGACAACCCTAGGATCCCAAAACTTTGGGCCTTTAAAAGGCACGAGAGACATTCAACTGCTAACAAAAATAAATACGGGGATATGGGGTCCCCTTGTCTCATCCCTCTTGTTGGCCTGAAATCATGCAAACTTCCACCATTAAATAGAACCGAAAACGTAACTGATGACACGCACCTCATGACCGTTTCGGTGAATCGAGGGCTAATACCCATCTTCAACATAACTGCTTTCAAGAAAGGCCACTCAAGCCTATCATATGCTTTCATCATGTCTAACTTTAGAGCAACAAAACGATTTGTTTTCACTCTTCTTGTTTTCATATAATGTAGACACTCATACGCCGTTATGAAATTGTCCGTGATAAGACGACCAGGCACAAAAGCTGACCGCTCCTCAGAAATGACATCGGGAAGAATAATCTTCAGCCTGTTGGCTAAGACCTTTGACGCAATCTTATATATCACGTTGCAAAGGCTTATGGGCCGAAATTGTCCTAAGATTTTTGGACTCGCTATCTTGGGAATAAGAACGATGAATGTGCGGTTGATATCCTCCGGTGAATCCTCTCCATTGAGCAATCGTATGATCACGCCGGTAACCTCGTCACCACAAAGCTCCCAATGTCTCTGAAAGAAATGCGTCGGAAAATCGTCAGGCCCCGGAGCTTTTGTTGGGAACATTTGGAAGAGTGCCTCTTTAACTTCTTCCTTTGTGTACGTAGCATTCAGCCTCGCATTCATTCCACCATCCACCCTGACAGGTATATGTGACAACACTTCCTCGATACCAATGCACCCCTCTGATTTGTACAGATTACCGTAGAACTCGGTCGTCATCTCCGCCATTTCATCCATGTCAGACGTGACCGTCCCATCCGGTCTCTGAAGCTCTGTTATGGTGTTCTTGGCCCTCCTCGCACTTGCTTTTCTCTGGAAGTATTGTGTGTTGCTGTCACCCGCTGCTAGCCAATCCATGCGTGATCTCTGCCGCATCATTACCTCTTCTCGATAAGACAATTCGACAATCTGGTCCAAAACCTGCTTCTCTTCCACTCCCGGCCCGACACGGTTCGGTACTGCCCTTAGCTCTGCCAATTTCTGTCGTAGCCTCTGTAACTCTTGTCTCACAGAACCAAACGATAACTTGCTCCAATGTTTCAACGCAATTCCGACCGAGGCAAGCTTGGTTGCTAGATCAGTCAGAGTTGCCGCCGGCTGCTCCCTATCCCAGGCCTGCTCCATCGTGCCTCCAAACCTGGTATCGCTTTCCCACGCACATTCATAGCGAAATGGCTTCTTCAGCGCTATTCTTTGGTTGCTAGCCTCCATCTCATTAATCAGCAAAATTGGACTATGATCAGATTTCACTGCGGTAAGGTGCTCGACCGAAGCAAAAGGGAACATAGCTGACCAACTGGCTGTAGCCAAAACTCGGTCCAACCGTACCCTGCAAAATTCCCCTCCTACAACTCTCTTCTCAAACGTCCAGTCCAGTCCTTTATATCCGAGATCCGCTAACTCACATACATCAACAACCTCTCTGAAGCCTTCTATTTGAGCGCTATCTCGCTCATTTGGACCCATTTGCTCCTCTGGCCTCAGGATCTCATTAAAGTCTCCCATGCAGACCCATGGAAGTGCATTCTCCCCGCGCAATATTTTCATTGTGTCCCATGTTTTATATCTCATACTCCTATATGCCACACCATAGAAACACGTCAAACGCCACGGATCCTTCTCCCCCACCGTCACCACAGGATCAATGTGATAGCGGGAAAAAGTTTTTATTTCAATGTTAACATTGTTCTTCCAAAATAAACATAAACCTCCACTCCTACCACTACTATCCACTCCAAAACGACCTGAAAAACCTAAAGTACCCACCAAACCTTCCACATGATACTTCGCCAGTTGTGTCTCCACAATACAAAGCACTGTCGGCGCACATGCCTCCACGAGATCGCGGAGCTCCCGGACTGTCGCAGGGTCGCCAATCCCGCGACAATTCCAACATAATAGCTTCATTGGGCTCGGCGGTCCTCCTCGAGAGAGGCCGCCTTGTCAACATCGGTCATAACTTCCTCCTGAGATCTACCATCCTGCTTTGTCCTCTTGACGATCGGGTTTTTGCCAGGGGTTGTAGTGGACACATGGGATGCATCCTCACCTTCCTGCTCTAGAAGCAGAACAGTTTCTGCAACCTTGCCAGAAGTATTAGGGAGGCCTCCTCCTCTCGTATTGACTGAACCATCAGCACGCACCAGCCTTTTTCGGGCATTTGGATTCTCATCTGATTTCTGCTGCGAATAGTCCATGCTCTGCGTTCCTCCATCCTCCCCGTTGAACTCCCTCCGATCTTCCTCCCGATCTCCTCTTCCCTGTCTACCACCTCTCCCACTCCTCCCTCCTAGGCCTCCAGACCTACCTCCTCTGCCTCTTCCCTCCATACCTCCTCTTCCTCCTGACGTGTAGGCCGGCTGTTCGGCGCTCCATAGTAGCCAATCTCCCCATTCACAAGTGCGTGGATCATGAATTCCGTCGCCGCATTCTTCCACTGTGTGACCCATCAAGCCACAGAAAAAACAGAAATCCGGCAACCTCTCAAAAACACCGGATACTTCTTCCTCTTTTGCAGCGTGATCGGAACAAACCTCACAAGTGTTTTATCAACATCAACAAAAACTCGGGCTCGCAAAGTGCTAGAAGGGTTAATTTTGCCCTCGTTAACTGTCACTGTGTAAGGTGGTTCTCCAACCTTGGCAGCTACTTTTTTTGCTAGCTCCTTCTTGGCTGTCAATCCATCAGGCAAGCCCTTGATTCGAGCCCATAATGGAACTTTATTCAATTTGTATTCAGACACATCAGTGAAACCATCATATTCCTGTATCGAAAAATCCATGGACCCCCATCCATGATCCGCTTCCAGTCACGAAGGCAGTGGCACTGGAACAAAAAGAGGTTAGGGCCATTGATATTGAAGGTCACTCCCTGGGCTGCCGCCCAAGCGTTTCGCATCTGCCTCAACAGTGCTGCATGACTGAAGGGCTTGGTGGTATGAACACGAAACAAACCTAGCCACCGCACCCCCTTGATTAGTTCCTCGACTTCCTCTAACAGATCAAGATCGTCCTCCTCCTCTCCATGCAACTTCATACCAGCAAACTTGTCCTCCAAATCTGGTTCCGGGCCATAGTAATCCCACTCTTCGTCTTCCTCCTCCAACGCATCTACTCCCCCACTCCCGCTACCTCCTGCTCCCTCTGCCGGAGAGCCCTTACTATCCGATCCCCCCGTGACCATGTTTCTCACTCCGATCTGCCTCCTGGCCTCCTCCTCTCCTTCCGCGATCACTGCCTCCTTCAGCTTATCTTCCTTCCCCCTTACCCCCATAAGCGATGGGGTCGCCATGCAGGGCGGCCCTTCTGCCCTTGGGCCTGTTGTTGATCTTCCCGACGTCGCCGTCGAGAGACTTTACGTAGACTCCGACGTCGCCGCCGGAGGAACGGTGGAACCCTAGATCGCCTCTAGGGGTTTCTTTTCGGTCTTGCTGCTATAAATGTTGGTTAGTTGCTCCCGCGGAGCGTACAACCTCACACAGGACACAGAGGAGTCACAACGCCCACCTGATATGTTTCTCTCAATGCGAGCGTTTACATAGCGATCGCCTACATGGACATCTAAGCAGCCGTCCCGGTAGGCTCCTCCGGTTTTGGAAGCTTCTGGCCATTTTTCCTTTTTTATTCTTTCATATGTTTTCTTTGGTCGGGTTCCTAGTTTTACTTTGGTTTTTAATTTTCTGTTTTTCCTTTTTGGTTCTTTTTAGTTTTTTCCATCTGCACTTAATTCACGAATATTGTTCTTATTTGTGAATAGTTTTTGCATTCGCGGACATTTTTTGAATTCATCTGTTTGGGAAGCTTTAGTAAGATTTTCTTCTTCTTCTTATTCATGTTTCTTTGCCCGGATTTCTAGTTTTCTAACTGGTTTTTTTTATTTTTCTCTTCTATCTTTTTATTTATTTTAATTGTTTTGTGTGCATTTTTAAAATGTTCAGTGTGTGTTAAAAGAGTTCACCATACACTAAAAATGTTCATTGTATAAATAAAATATTTAACATGTATTGAAAAATTCAGTGTGTTTCAAAAACCTATTCCCCATATATTAAGACTTATTCAATATGTATTTGAAAAAATGTTCACCATAAATTAGAAAATGTTCAATATGTATTTTAAAATTGCCACCACATATTTTTGAAATATTAGTGTATATTTGTCAAATATCGCCATATATTAGAAAACCAAAATTGTAGCACATATGGCTATAGAAAAGAAAATGTTAACAAAATGAAATTCACAAAAAAAATAAATCCGTGGACATTTTTCCATTTCATGATTTTAAATTCATGAACATTTTCAAATTCTTGAGTATTTTGTTATACAGTAAGACTACTTGTGGACAATAATAGAACAATTTTTTTAGCAAAACGAAAATTACATAATGTTCCTTGCCATTAATTTTTGTTTGCTGGAAAATAACATCAAATTAACTACTAACATAAATGATATCTACAGGAGAAAATGTTCTCAATAGACTCATTTGTTTCTGTCCAATAATAGTAATTAAATCCTCAATACATCTGCAAGTGTTTTTTTTTGCTACTTCATTTTATTCCAACGTGTTAGCCATATAGCATGAAAAAGGAACTCAACTAGGCAACTAACCTTGATAATTCGCAAAAAAAAAACCATGATGAATTCTCGCAAAAAAAAAACATGATGAAGAAAGAAGAATATCACAGCGAACAGGAAAACTAGCTCAGTCAACACTGTCTACTTTTTCATGAAGAAGAAGAGCATTCGCCATGGGCTTCTGTTGGCCAATGGCACGAAGAGCAGAAGACGCGGACACACTGCGACATGAGCGACGCAATCCATGCTGCTCGCTTCAAGCGATATATATCACCACCCGTCACAGCGACCTGGATGTCGACTCGCCGCCTGCACCTGCCGCCCAGACACCACATGGGACACGAGCTCGATGCGCGCTCGCCAGGTCGCCATCGGGCTCCCGCAACTGACGTCTATTTACACCAACTCTATGAACGTTGGCTGGCCGGCCAACCAGATTTTTTTTTGACACAGTACAAACGCAAATGCTCATATATACGCCGAGCGAATCTTGGAATTGGAAAGATCGCTGTGTGATGCTACTTGTCGTTGTCAGTTGATCGATGAAGATCAGCCCTAGGTTCAGTTCATGAGTTCATTTTTACTTTAATTTTCGGTTTTTTTTTTCATTTTCACGTTAGAAACTGGTTGAGCTTTATCAAAGTATCATCGAAATCTAGATCACTTAATAAGTTTTCACGTTATGCATCAGTCGACTGGTGCGTGGATATGATCAGCCGCCTACATAATCTTTTGATCCCGTGCGCAACAGCCATCCGGTCTAAGCCGTGTGAGCCGTTCAGCTGCGACCCCCCATTGTCAACATGACCGATGTTGTGGTCAGGAGATTTACAACTGTGCCATTGGATATACTCGCTTCGTCTGGAAATACTTGTCATCAAAATGAATGGAAGGGGATATATCTAAACGTATTTTAGTTCTAGATATATCTCTTTTTATCCATTTTGATGACAAATATTCTCGGACGGAGGGAGTATCAGATTCCGCTGGTTCTCCTTTACTCGCCACCAAACAAGCTACATAAGTGCCGGGGCGCGCCTATGTCTCGCCTAAAGCGAGACGGACAACAGCCTCGCCTGCGAGCAGCTACAGGTACCTACTGTTGGGCCATCCCAGGAGGGACAAGGACCGTTGCAGTGATGTTATGCCGATGTCACACAAATTTATTTTTTATTTTTATTTTTATTCTAAATAAATATATTTAAAATCCCAAAATTACAGATTTTTTAAAAAATGTGTTTAAAAAAATATTAACACAGTATAAAAACTGTGACGACTTTTAGAAAATTGTGCCAATGAAAAATCTTTTTACGATCTAAAAAGTGTATATGTCTTTTTGAATGATGATAATACAATATAAAAAGTTTTGCATAGTATATAAAAAGTTTTGAACCATTAAAAAAGTGGTATGTAACATTTGAAATAAACATAGTTGTGTTGCCAAAAAATGGCTGTGCCATTTAACAAATACTCCCTCCGTCCGGAAATACTTGTCGCATGAATGGATATAAATGGATGCATCTAAAACTAAAATACGTCTAGATACATCCATTCCTCCGACAAGTATTTCTGGACGGACGGAGTATTAATATATAATGTAAAAAAACTACTTTGTTAAAAAATGTTCATAGAATTAACAAATGTTTGAACATGTATTTGAAAAAATGTTGACCATGTATTCAAAAAGTGTTAGAACATGTATTAAAAGAAAATTGCACATTGTGTATATGAAAATTGTTCAATGTGTCTCAAATAATGTTTTACGTGTACATTAAAAACTGTATACTGTGTACTAACAAACTTAGCCGTGTGTTGAAAAATGGAAACCAATAACAACTAACGAAGAAAAGAGGAAAAAGAGCGAAGAACGAAATAAAAAGAAGAGAACCAAGAAAGAAAGAAAGAAGACCTACATATGAGAAATAAAAAATGAAAAGCAAAAGCAAGCTATTTTTTTTAAAATAATACATTTTTTTATTAATTTTCAGAAGTAATACACCGAAATTTTATTTTCTAAAAATAATACGGCCTCGTCTCGCAGTAGGACGAGTGTAGCCTGTCGTCCTACTGCTGGACGACTACGTCCCGTCGGCCTATAGGAGGACGACAGGTGGCCGGTCCTCCACATGGCGGCCGTCGATTGGCCCGGCCACGTCGTAGCGCTCCCCCTCGTCCCGGCATGGGCTGACGGTGGCTGGGGCCTAGACGACACGGGCCGGTCGTCCAGCCTCAGGACGATCGTCCTCCTTGTGGACGACAGGGTCCCAGCACACCCGGCCGCCAGCTTCTTCCCCTCGCATGAGCTTATCCGCTTTCTCCCTGTTCTTCTTTCTGTTCTTCGTTCCTTCTCTTTTCCACCTACAAAGTAACCCATTTACACACCAAAGTGAGCCATTTTCTTCCCGATTTGTCACCGTAGATGCGTTGTAGATGTTGGGGAACGTAGTAATTTCAAAAATTTCCTACGCACACGCAAGATCATGGTGATGCATAGCAACGAGAGGGGAGAGTGTGTCCACGTACCCTCGTAGACCGAAAGCGGAAGCGTTATGACAACACGGTTGATGTAGTCGTACGTCTTCACGATCCGACCGATCCAAGCACCGAACATACGGCACCTCCGTGTTCTACACACGTTCAACTCGATGACGTTCCCCGGACTCCGATCCAGCAGGGTGTCGGGGATGAGTTTCGTCAGCACGACGGTGTGGTGACGATGATGATGTTCTACCGGCGCAGGGCTTCGCCTAAACTCCACGACGATATGACCGAGGTGGAATATGGTGGAGGGGGGCACCGCACACGGCTAAGGAGCGATCCGTAGATCAACTTGTGTGTCATGGGGTGCCCCCTGCCCCCGTATATAAAGGAGCAAGGGGGGAGGAGGCCGGCCCTAGGAGGGGGCGCGCCAAGTGTGGAGTCCTACTAGGACTCCCTAGTCCTAGTAGGATTCCACCTCCCTTGTTGGAGTAGGAGAAGGGGAAAGAGGGGGAGAGGAAGAAGGAAAGGGGGGCTGCGCCCCTTGTCCAATTCGGACCAGAGGGGGGGCGCATGCCTCCTTCCTTTTGGCCTCTCTCCTCTATTCCCGTATGGCCCAATAAGGCCCATATACTCCCCGGCGAATTTCCGTAACTCTCCGGTACTCCGAAAAATACCCGAATCACTCGGAACCTTTCCGAACTCCGAATATAGTCGTCCAATATATCGATCTTTACGTCTCGACCATTTCGAGACTCCTCGTCATGTCCCCGATCTCATCCGGGACTCCGAACTCCTTCGGTACATCAAAACTCATAAACTCATAATATAACTGTCATCGAAACCTTAAGCGTGCGGACCCTACGGGTTCGAGAACTATGTAGACATGACCTAGAACTGTTTCCGGTCAATAACCAATAGTGGAACCTGGATGTTCATATTGACTCCTACATATTCTACGAAGATCTTTATCAGTCAAACCGCATAACAACATACGTTGTTCCCTTTGTCATCGGTATGTTACTTGCCCGAGATTCGATCGTCGGTATCCAATACCTAGTTCAATCTCGTTACCGGCAAGTCTCTTCACTCGTTCCGTAATACATCATCCCACAACTAACTCATTAGTTGCAATGCTAGAAGGCTTTAAGTGATGTGTATTACCGAGAGGGCCCAGAGATACCCCTCCGACAATCGGAGTGACAAAACCTAATCTCGAAATACGCCAACCCAACATGTACCTTCGGAGACACCTGTAGAGCACCTTTATAATCACCCAGTTACGTTGTGACGTTTGGTAGCACACAAAGTGTTCCTCTGGTAAACGGGAGTTGCATAATCTCATAGTCACAGGAACATGTATAAGTCATGAAGAAAGCAGTAGCAACATACTAAACGATCGTGTGCTAAGCTAACGGAATGGGTCAAGTCAATCACATCATTCTCCTAATGATGTGATCCCGTTAATCAAATGACAACTCTTTTGTCCATGGCTAGGAAACTTAACCATCTTTGATTCACGAGCTAGTTAAGTAGAGGCATACTAGTGACACTATGTTTGTCTATGCATTCACACATGTATTATGTTTCCGGTTAATACAATTCTAGCATGAATAATAAACATTTATCATGAAATAAGGAAATAAATAATAACTTTATTATTGCCTCTAGGGCATATTTCCTTCAGTAGATAGTTGGGGGAGGCAAGGGAGAGCTCGATCTAGTGATGGGGTAGCTCGTGGTGGCCGTGGTGAGCATTTTGGTGGAGGTGGTGGAGGTGGAGATGAACTGGTGAAGCTGCGGCAGTGTGGTGGAGGTGAAGCTCCGGCTCGGGTGATTGGAGGCCGCCGTTTGGGTATTCTATGAAGACGCACTTCTCCGATTTGGGTTCGAGCTTATCAGGTTGAAACTTTTTCATATAAGCATCGCAACTCCAAACTTTAAGAAACGACAGCTTAAGTTTACTGCTAAACCATAGTTCATACAGTGTCGTCTCAACGGATTTAGATGGTGCCCTTTTAAACGTGAATGCAGCTGTCTCTAATGCACAACCCCAAAACGATAGTGGTAAAACTGATAAGAGACATCATAGATCGCACCATATCCAATAAAGTGCAGTTACGACGTTCGGACACACCATAACGTTGTGGTGTTCCAGGGTGTGTGAGCTGTGAAACTATTCCACATTGTTTTAATTGAAGACCAAACTCGTAACTCAAATATTCGTCTCCGCGATCAGATCGTAGAATTTATTTTCTTATTACGATGATTTTTCCACTTCACTCTGAAATTCTTTGAACCTTTCAATTATTTCAGACTTATGTTTCATCAAGTAGATATACTCATATCTGCTCAATTCATCTTGTGAAGGTCAGAAAATAACGATACCCACCACGAGCATCAACACTCATTGGACCGCATACATCGGTATGTATTGTTTCCAATAAGTCAGTAGCTCGTTCCATTGTTCCAGAGAACGGAGTTTTAGTCATCTTGCCCAAAAGGCATGGTTCACAAGCATCAAATGATTCATAACCAAGTGATTCCGAAAATCCATCTTTATGGAGTTTCTTCATGTGCTTTACACCGATATGACCCAAACGACAGTGCCACAAATAAGTTGCACTATCATTATCAACTTTGCATCTTTTGGCATCAATATTATGAATATGTGTATCACTACGATCGAGATCCAACAAACTATTTTCATTGGGTGTATGACCATCAAAGGTTTTAATCATTTAAACAGAACAACAATTATTCTCTGATTTTAAATGAATAACCGTATTGCAATAAACATGATCAAATCATATTCATGCTCAACGCAAACGCCAAATATCATTTATTTAGGTTCAATACTAATCCCGAAAGTATGGGGAGTGTGCGATGATGATCATATCAATCTTGGAACCACTTCCAACACTCATCGTCACTTCCCCTTCAACCAGTCTCTGTTTATATAACTCCTGTTTCGAGTTACTAATCTTAGCAACTGAACAAGCATCAAATACTCAGGGGCTACTATAAACACTAGTAAGGCACACATCAATAACATGTATATCAAATATACCCTTGTTCACTTCGCCATCCTTCTTATCCACCAAATATTCAGGGCATTTCCGCTTCCAGTGACCATTTCCTTTGCAGTGTAAGCACTCAGTTTCAGGCTTTGGTCCAGCTGTGAGCTTCTTCGCGGGAGTGACAACTTGCTTGTCATTCTACTTGAAGTTCCCTTTCTATCCCTTTGCCCTTTCTTGAAACTAGTTGTCTTGTCAATCATCAACACTTGATGCTCTTTCTTGATTTCTACCTTCGCCGATTTCAACATCACGAAGAGCTCGGGAATCGTTTTCGTCATCCCTTGCATACTATAGTTCATCACAAAGTTCTACTAACTTAGTGATGGTGACTAGAGAACTCTGTCAATCACTGTCTTATCTGGAAGATTAACTCCCACTTGATTCAAGTGATTGTAGTACCCAGACAATCTAAGCACATGCTCACTAGTTGAGCGATTCTCCTCCATCTTTTAGCAATAGAACTTGTTGGAGACTTCATATCTCTCAACTCGGGTATTTGCTTGAAATATTAACTTCAATTCCTGGAACATCTCATATGGTCCATGACGTTCAAAACGTCTTTGAAGTCCCGATTCTAAGCCGTTAAGCATGGTGCACTAAACTACCAAGTAGTCATTATATTGAGCTAGCCAAACATTCATAACGTCTGCATCTGCTCCTGCAATAGGTTTGTCACCTAGCGGTGCATGAAGGACATAATTCTTCTGCGCAGCAATGAGGATAAACCTCAGATCACGGATCCAATCCGCATCATTGCTACTAACATTTTTCAACACAATTTTCTCTAGGAACATATCAAAATAAACATATGAAAGCAACAACACAAGCTATTGATCTACAACATAATTTGCAAAATACTACCACGACTAAGTTCATGATAAATTTAAGTTCAATTAATCATATTACTTAAGAACTCCCACTTAGAAAGACATCCCTCTAATCCTCTAAGTGATCACGTGATCCAAATCAACTAAACCATAACCGATCATCACGTGAAATGGAGTAGCTTTCAATGGTGAACATCATTATGTTGATCATATCTACTATATGATTCACGCTCGACCTTTCGGTCTTCGTGTTCCGAGGCCATATCTGCATATGCTAGGCTCGTCAAGTTTAACCTAAGTATTCCGCGTGTGCAAAACTGGCTTGCACCCGTTGTAGATGGACGTAGAGCTTATCACACCCGATCATCACGTGGTGTCTGGGCACGACGAACTTTGGCAACGGTGCATACTCAGGGAGAACACTTCTTGATAATTAGTGAGAGATCATCTTATAATGCTACCGTCAAACAAAACAGAATAAGATGTATAACAGATAAACATCATATGCAATCAAAATATGTGACATGATATGGCCATGATCATCTTGCGCCTTTGATCTCCATCTCCAAAGTACTGTCATGATCTCTATCGTCACCGGCACGACACCATGATCTTCATCATCTTGATCTATATCAATGTGTCGTCACATGGTCGTCTCGCCAACTATTGCTCTTGCAACTATTGCTATCGCATAGCGATAAAGTAAAGCAATTATTTGGCACTTGCATCTTATGCAACAAAGAGACAACCATAGAGCTTCTGCCAGTTGCCGATAACTTCAACAAAACATGATCATCTCATACAACAACTTATATCTCATCACGTCTTGACCATATCACATCACAACATGCCCTGCAAAAACAAGTTAGACGTCCTCTACTTTGTTGTTGCAAGTTTTACGTGGCTGCTACGGGCTGAGCAAGAACCGTTCTTACCTACGCATCAAAACCACAACGATAGTTCATCAAGTTGGTGCTGTTTTAACCTTCTCAAGGACCGGGCGTAGCCACACTCGGTTCAACTAAAGTTGGAGAAACTGACACCCGCTAGTCACCTGTGTGCAAAGCACCGCGGTAAAACCAGTCTCGCGTAAGCGTACGCGTAATGTCGGTCCGGGCCGCTTCATCCAACAATACCGCCGAACCAAAGTATGACATGCCGGTAAGCAGTATGACTTGTATCGCCCACAACTCACTTGTGTTCTACTCGTGCATATAACATCAACGCATAAAACCTAGGCTCGGATGCCACTGTTGGGGAACGTAGTAATTTCAAAAATTTCCTACGCACACGCAAGATCATGGTGATGCATAGCAACGAGAGGGGAGAGTGTGTGCACGTACCCTCGTAGACCGAAAGCGGAAGCATTATGACAACGCGGTTGATGTAGTCGTACGTCTTCACGATCCGACCGATCCAAGCACCGAACGTACGGCACCTCCGTGTTCTGCACACGTTCAGCTCGATGACGTTCCCCGGACTCCGATCCAGCAGGGTGTCGGGGATGAGTTCCGTCAGCATGACGGTGTGGTGACGATGATGATGTTCTACCGGCGCAGGGCTTCGCCTAAACTCCGCGACGATATGACCGAGGTGGAATATGGTGGAGGGGGCACCGCACACGGCTAAGGAGCGATCCGTAGATCAACTTGTGTGTCATGGGGTGCCCCCCTGCCCCCGTATATAAAGGAGCAAGGGGGAAGGAGGCCGGCCCTAGGAGGGGGCGCGCCAAGTGTGGAGTCCTACTAGGACTCCCTAGTCCTAGTAGGATTCCACCTCCCTTGTTGGAGTAGGAGAAGGGGAAAGAGGGGGAGAGGAAGAAGGAAAGGGGGGCTGCGCCCCTTGTCCAATTCGGACCAGAGGGGGGGCGCAGGCCTCCTTCCTTTTGGCCTCTCTCCTCTATTCCCGTATGGCCCAATAAGGCCCATATACTCCCCGGCGAATTCCCGTAACTCTCCGGTACTCCGAAAAATACCCGAATCACTCGGAACCTTTCCGAACTCCGAATATAGTCGTCCAATATATCGATCTTTACGTCTCGACCATTTCGAGACTCCTCGTCATGTCCCCGATCTCATCCGGGACTCCAAACTCCTTCGGTACATCAAAACTCATAAACTCATAATATAACTGTCATCGAAACCTTAAGCGTGCGGACCCTACGGGTTCGAGAACTATGTAGACATGACCTAGAACTATTTCCGGTCAATAACCAATAGTGGAACCTGGATGTTCATATTGGCTCCTACATATTGTACGAAGATCTTTATCGGTCAAACCGCATAACAACATACGTTGTTCCCTTTGTCATCGGTATGTTACTTGCCCGAGATTCGATCGTCGGTATCCAATACCTAGTTCAATCTCGTTACTGGCAAGTCTCTTTACTCGTTCCGTAATACATCATCCCACAACTAACTCATTAGTTGCAATGCTTGCAAGGCTTTAAGTGATGTGTATTACCGAGAGGGCCCAGAGATACCTCTCCGACAATCGGAGTGACAAAACCTAATCTCGAAATACGCCAACCCAACATGTATCTTCGGAGACACCTGTAGAGCACCTTTATAATCACCCAGTTACGTTGTGACGTTTGGTAGCACACAAAGTGTTCCTCTGGTAAACGGGAGTTGCATAATCTCATAGTCACAGGAACATGTATAAGTCATGAAGAAAGCAGTAGCAACATACTAAACGATCGTGTACTAAGCTAACAGAATGGGTCAAGTCAATCACATCATTCTCCTAATGATGTGATCCCGTTAATCAAATGACAACTCTTTTGTCCATGGCTAGGAAACTTAACCATCTTTGATTCACGAGGTAGTCAAGTAGAGGCATACTAGTGACACTATGTTTGTCTATGCATTCGCACATGTATTATGTTTCCGGTTAATACAATTCTAGCATGAATAATAAACATTTATCATGAAATAAGGAAATAAATAATAACTTTATTATTGCCTCTAGGGCATATTTCCTTCAGTAGATAGTTGGGGGAGGCAAGGGAGAGCTCGATCTAGTGATGGGGTAGCTCGTGGTGGCCGTGGTGAGCATTTTGGTGGAGGTGGTGGTGAGCATTTTGGTGGAGGTGGTGGAGGTGGAGATGAACTGGTGAAGCTGCGGCAGTGTGGTGGAGGTGAAGCTCCGGCTCGGGTGATTGGAGGCCGCCGTTCGTCGTCGTTGCTTCGCACGCTTCAAGGGTATAATTTTAAAGACATTTTCTCAGGTAGATGTGCGAATATTGTAGATGTTATTTGCCCCGGTAATATTTTGCATAGATGTCTAATATTTAGTTGTGTGAATATATTCAGTTTATCCTATAGATATTATTTGCTCTGGTAATATTTTGTATTAGGTGTGCGAATATTGGTATTTGATCCAGTAGTAATCGATATATTTTTAGATGTCTAATATTTAGTTGTGTGAATATATTTAGTTGCTCCAATAATATTTCGTATTATATGTGGATGTGGATGTCAGTTTTCCCGCAAAAAAGGATGTCAGTTTATTTTATTGGTGCGGTACTATCTGTAATATATTTAGATGTCAAACATGTAGTTGTATCAATTTTTGAAGTTGTTCCGGTAATATCCGTAAAATATTTAGTTTAGTAAATATTTTTAGGTGTGTTAATAATTTTAGTTGCTCCTTTAGTATTACGTAATAATTTTAGGTGTGTCAATTAGGAGTGTGAATATGTTTAGTTTGTCATGTTGTTTAACAGTTGTCTGTCCATGTTAAATAATTTTATAGGTGAGTCGAGATGTCCGATGTAGTGACACTCATATTTTTCTATGGTCCTGGTACTTTCCAAACAAATGAGATTGGGGTTGATCTGAGTGAATTTGAGAACATAGAGGTGCCAGTATGTTTGAAATTTGTATTAAGTCTGGCACTATGTTTGAAATTTGTATTGAGTTTGGCACTATGTTTGAAATTTGTATTTGTTTTCACTATGTTTGAAATTTGTATTAAGTCTGGCTCTATGTTTGAAATTTGTATATGCAGGAATGGTAGGAATGGGGTTGCTTAGTGCGGACATTGATAGAAAGCATCGTGTTGCGATAGGTTCTGAGCGCAAGCTTGATGCGCTGGTCACTCACACTCAAAAGGAAGACTGGAAAATACACGAGGGATGGGTTCAGCGGTATGTGCTTTACTTTTTTCCTTCAAGAATATATGGATGAGACACACCAACTGATTTGTCCTCACATGCAGGTTGAAATGGGCTGACCTTTTACCTTTCACGCGTCTGGTTGAGTCCACGGAGACCTCCAAACGCCTCGCCATCGACGCCTCTTTGCTCACATGCTTAGTGGACCGGTGGAGACATGAGACCCACACGTTTCACTTCCGCTGGGGAGAGATGGCTCCTACTCTCCAGGATGTGTCCCTTTTATTGGGACTACCGTTGGCAAGTCATGCTCCGGCACCGACTGATTGGTAGCTTGGTATTGCACATCATTTCGCGGGTATTTATGAACATGCTCCGGCACTGACATCGAATAATCATGGACCTAAATATGAATGGTTGCTCAATTTCCAGGTTAGTTCCCCTGCCGCTTAAGTTTCAGTTGTCTTGCAACTGTTTTTACAGAACATACCTTCGCTATGTACTAATACTCTCTTTGCTCAAAACAGATCCAAAAGTTCCCGGGGTATCCAAGGGTCCCGTTGAATGCGGCACATATCACTCGCAGTCTGGAGGCATATATACCGTGGCTTCTCGGCAAGGTGATGTTCACAAAGAACCATGTCAGCACTATTAGTGCGAGCTACATCCCTATTGCATTCGAGATCGCGAGCGCTGAGACGCCGGATCAAATCACACAGAGGAGTTGGGGTTCGGCTGTCTTAGTGTATACATACCGAGCTATGTGCAACGCCTACCAACTTACGTCACCCACGTCATCCGTTCTTGGATGCCCTCTATTTCTGCAACTGTGGTCTTGGGAGAGGTTCTTCGTAGGACGACCAGACGTACGTGTTGATGAGCCTATGGATATCATGTTCGATGCTGACGGCATCGACATGCCTACCTTCGGTCTAAGTTGGACACGTCGCAGGGTATGTCTCAATCCAAGTTTTGTTCTTTTTGTACACTAGGGTTCAATCTAACTTCTGTTTTCCACAGAGACGCTTTGCTGGTGATCAGACCAGATGAGCTTACCCGGCATTAAACGAGCAGTTTGATGCGTACACTGGGGTGATCTGGTAGCCGTACATGCAAGAAGCCATAGATGCAAGATACCCCGGCGGTTTGTCCGTGCTGTGCACAAGAGATGACGATTATTGGATGACGAAACCGAAGATCATCTTCGATGTCTTCGTTGAGGAGATGGCCCAGCAGAGGGTTATGAGGCAATTTTGTCTTCTGCAATTGGAGACACCTCCCCCTACAGAGGTCCTGCTGCACAGAGACATCCACAGGTACTGTCTAGTTATTCAATATTGCATTGTCCTTCAAAATTGTCCATAGTTAAGTTGTTAGTTAATTGTTCAACGAGCACCAGAATTTTAGGATCACAAGGAAGGGGATTAACAGGACTGCTACTGAGTGACTAGTTAGGGTTCTGCTGTACGTCACACAATGGGAGACTGCGAACACACATCTGTGGCACGAGAACCACAACTTTGATATGGAGGAATTCAATCTCTATCTGCAGCGATACATGACCAGAACACGGTTATGCATCGTTCATCCCAATCACCCAGATGAGATACCTGCCCCTAATACGATGGATATGTACCCGAGCTATGATACTTCAGGCTCTAGGCAGCAAGCGGTAAGATATATTCTCTTCATATAATGCAAGTAGTCCATACATACTTTGCCGTGCACATGTAATAGTCATCCTCACAATTTCACGCTGAGTTGACTCGCGGACTTTGCGAGGAGGTGTCCACCTTTGAGTGTTCACTGTCCTCTGCACCTCTAATGGTTCCTCGGGCTCAGGTCCAGACCTGGATGTCGTGCATTGAGGAGAAAGTATGATCTGTGTATCAGGCTATTACATGCATACGCACTTCGGCCGTACTTCACCAGCATCCCCCGCGTCACTCATGCACCAGCAGCCGCCACGTCACTCGACTGGTCAGCTCGAACCCACACAACACCGACATGAGCCACGTCCACGTCTAGCAGAGCAGTGGACGACCAGGCGACCACCTCATGACCAGGCCGGTAGTTCGGCGTGGCAGCACCAGCCGGATCCCACGTCTGGCTACGTGTTTCGGCCATGACCCCAGCAGCAAGGTCCCACACCAAGATTTGTGATGCAACCTCCGCCTATAGGTATGTTTCTTCATATTTATTCATGTGAATATCAATTGGGCCTATGTATTTCATCGCAACCTCCGCCTATAGGTATGTTTCTTCATATTTATTCATGTGAATATCAATTGGGCCTATGTATTTCATCGTTACTTATGTTCGTCCATCCAGCAGGGTCCTACGGATATCAGGCGTATGGACATGACGCGTTGATACATCTCCAACGTACCTATAATTTTTGATTATTCAGTGCTATTTTATTATCTATCGTGGATGTTTTATAATCATTATATAGTCATTTTATATCATTTTTTGGTACTAACCTATTGACATAGTGCCAAATGCCAGTTGTTGTTTTCTGCATGTTTTTTACATTGCATGAAATCAATATCAGATGGAGTGCAAATGCCACGCCAATTTACGATGACTTTTTATGGGCCAGAAGGAACACAACGGGCCATGTTTTCACCTGGGGGGAGTCCCGGGGAGGGGACAACCCACCAGGGCGCGCCAGGAGGCCTAGGCGCGCCCTGGTGGGTTGTGCCCACCTCGGGTGCCCCCTGGACCGACTCTTCGCTCTATAAATACCCCAATATTCCAGAAACCCTAGGGGAGTCGACGAAATTTTCATCCAGCCGCCGTAGAGTCCAGAACCACGAGATCCAATATAGACACCACCACGGAGGGGTTCACCACTTCCATTGGTGCCTCTCTGATGATGCGTGAGTAGTTCTTTGTAGACCTGCTGGTTCGTAGTTAGTACCTAGATGGCTTCCTCTCTATCTCCTGATTATCAATACAATGGCCTCTTGGAGATCCATATGATGTAAGTCTTATGGCGGTGTGTTTGTTGGGATCTGATGAACTTCGAGCTTATGATCAGTTATATCTTTTTATATCCATGAAAGTTATTTGAGTTCTTTGATCTCTTATATGCGTGATCTCTTATAGCCTCGTATTTCTTCTTCAATATTTGGGTTTTGTTTGACCAACTTGATCTATTTATCTTGCAATGGGAAGAGGTGACCGGTAGTGGGTTCGATCTTACGGTGCTTGATCCCAGTGACAGAAAGGGAGCCGACACGTATGTATCGTTACTACTAAGGATAAAAAGACGGTATCCATATCTTCTGCAATAGATAAATGGATCTTGTCTACATCATGTCATCGTTCTTATTGCATTACTCCGTTTTTCCATGAACTTAATACACTAGATGTATGCTGAATAGCGGTCGATGTGTGGAGTAATAGTAGTAGGTGCAGGCAGAAGTCGGTCTACTAATCTTTGATGTGATGCTTGTAATGATGATTGCCTGGATATCGTCATGATTATTTGAAGTTCTATTAATTGCCCAACAGTAATTTGTTCACCCACCGTTTGCTATTTTTCTCGATAAAAGCCACTAGTGAAACCTACAGCCCCCGGGTCTTCTTTCTCATATATTTGCCTTGCGATCTACTTTTTCCTCGTGTTTATTTTCAGATCTATTAAACTAAAAAGTACAAAAATACCTTGCTGCAATTTATTTGTTCTGCGGTTTATTTATCCCATCTACAAAGTTACCTCATGTCCTTTGCCTATCTTGAGGCGCCGTACCCCGAAAGGGATTGACAACCCCTTTAACACATCGGCTTGCGAGGTGTTTTAATTTGTGTGTAGGGGCTTTTTACGTTGTTTTGCTTGGTTCTCCTACTGGTTCGATAACCTTGGTTTCATATCTGAGGGAAATACCTACCACCACTTTGCTGCATCATCCCTTCCTCTTTGGGGAAATACCAACGTAGCTTAAAGCGACATCAAAAGGAATTTCTGGCGCCGTTGCCGGGGAGGATCTTCAACATAACCAGGTTCCTAATCACAAACCTCATCTCCTTGAAATTTACATTATTCGCCATTTTCCTCTCGTTTTCCTCTCCCCCACTTCACAAAAAAATTGCCATTTTATTCGCCCTCTTTTTCGTTCGCCGTTTTCTCGTCAGATCTCTGCTTTGCTTGTGTGCCATGTGTCTTATATTTGCTTGCATCTTTGCTTGCTAAATATCTCTTTATATGGATCCTCATCTACTTACTAATCTTTTTAAGAGATCCAATTATCATGAACAAATTGCTAGTGATTTGAGTACACTAGATTATCTTTATGAAGTTTTTCTTGAGATTCGTGAATCTGAAAATTGTGATGAAGAAATTTATGAAGTGATTCATGATAGCTCTTTGAATGAAAAGCATGATTACAATAATTTTACTATAAATCCTATTAATGTCAATTGTGCTAATAATATGCAAAATCCCAAGCTTGGGGATGCTAATTTTGCTATGTCCACTACTTATTGCAATGATCATGATTGGGTTAATTCTTCTTACGATCTTGAAAACTTATCTAAGCCCCATGATGAATATGAGATTGATAATAGTGTTTCCAATAATATTGAAAGTGGGTTTGGAAGAGTGTCAACTTTAGATCCCACTACTTTGGAGAATGTTCAATCTTATGATTTTTTAAATAAAAGTGGGTTTGGAGAGGTCATGACTTTAGTTAATATTAATCTCACTATTTTGGAAGAGTGTCAACTTCGCATGCAAGTGGATCGTGTTGAGAATATGTTATGTGATATCTATTTTGTTGAATTTGCTTACGATCCTACATGTAATTATTATGAGAGAGGAAAATATGGTCGTAGAAATTTTCATGTTACTAAATGTCCTCTCGTTATGTTGAGATTGCTATTGTTTCTTTCTTCTTTGCATATGCTAGAAATTGCTTGTCTTGATAATTTGTTTTCCTATAAAATGGATATGCATAGGAAGTATGTTAGACTTAAGTGTGTTTCTCACATGTTTTATGATGCTCTCTTTGTTTCAGTTATTATCTTTCATGTGAGCATCAATAAAATCTTATGCCTAGCTAAGGGCGTAAAACTATAGCGCTTGTTGGGAGGCAACCCAATGAATACAATTTGTTTTTGATTTTTTGCTTGCTGTTATTAAGTGTTAGCACAATTATGCTACTGTCATGATTGTGTTTTTTGTGTTTTAATTAGTGTTTGTGCCAAGTAAAGCCTTTAGGATCTTCCGGGGTGATAGTTGTTTGATCTTGCTGAAAAAGATAGAAACTTTGCACTCACGAAAATAATTATCATAAATTACAGAAAAGAGCTTTTGCCCTGATTCTTTTTGCAGAAGATTAATATAAAAATTATGCTGGTCTTCCTAATTTGGTAGAATTTTTGGAGTTACATAAGTATTCGAAAGTTCCAGATTACTACAGACTATTCTGTTTTGACAGATTCTGTTTTCTTTGTGTTGTGTGCTTATTTTGATGGCTCTATGGTTTTCTTTGATGAGTTTTTGCCATAGAAAAGTTGGAATACAGTAGATATAATACAAAAACAAAATAATAATTGGTTTGACACAACACTTATAGTAGTGGTTTGCTTTCTTTTACTAACGAATCTCACAAGGGTTTTGTTGAGTTTTGTGTGATTGAAGTTTTCAAGTTTTGGGTTATCTTACGATGGATGAAAAAAGGATAGAAGAGCCTAAGCTTGGGGATGCCCCGGCATCCCAAGCTATTATCCAAGAATGATCAACCAACTAAGCTTGGGGATGCCCCCGAGTGGCATCCCCTCTTTCTTCTAACAACCATCGGTATTTTACTCGAGACTATATTTTTATTCATCACATGATATGTGTTTTGCTTGGAGCGTCTTGTATGATATGTGTCTTTGCTTGTTTTATTTTGTGTTTTAAGTCATCAATCCTTGCTGGACACACCTATTTTAGAGAGCCAAAATTATGTCATGACTTGTTAGAATTGCTCTCTATGCTTCACTTAAATTTTTATGAGCAATGGACTTGCTCTAGTACTTCACTTATATCTTTTTGAGCACGGTGTGCTTAGTATTTTTTTAAGAAATGCTCTCTTGCTTCACTTAGATTTATTTTAGATTTAGTAAAATTTTGAAGAAATTCTCTCTTGCTTCACTTGAATTATTTTGAGAAGAAAGAAAATATGTTATGCTCATGATCTTCACTTATATTTGTTTGAGCTTATGAAAAGCAACACATGACAATTAGTCCCAAAGTGATAGATATCCAGGAAGGATAAATAAAGAAAAAATATATGTCATGAAGATCATTGGACAAAATAAACTTGATTCTTAGTAATAGTTTTGAGATGTGATGTTGTGATATGTGAGTTATGTTGGTGAGTAATTGTGCTCTAGTAAGAATATTGGTGTTAAGGTTTGTGATTCCCTATGCATGCACGAAAGTCAATAATAATGCAATGAAAATTATATCCTACTTGTGGTGCATTATTCGGTGTTAATTATGCTTAATGCTTTCTTATGAGATTATTCATTTCTTGGTTGGTCACTTCTCAATCTTTTTGCTAGCCTTCATTTTGCACCAAGTATGACCTCTACTTGTGCATCCAAAATCCTTTAAAATAGTTT
Organism: Triticum aestivum; assembly: GCF_018294505.1. Classification (NCBI taxonomy): domain Eukaryota; kingdom Viridiplantae; phylum Streptophyta; class Magnoliopsida; order Poales; family Poaceae; genus Triticum; species Triticum aestivum. Next base: position 45,422,827 of record NC_057798.1, on the reverse strand, counting down.
TGCCACATGAGTCCACTATATCTACCTATATGCGGTATTCTTTTGCCATTCTAAGCAAATTTGCATGTGCCATCTCTAATTTTCAAAATGAACATCTCTTTTGTGTGTTTGTTTCGCTCGCGGAACGGTAACGGGTAGCTAATATTTTCCATGCTAGATGTGTTATTCTCACGATGAGTGTTTATTCACTTGTCATTGCACGAGAGTAAGGCAAAGGTTTTAGGGATGCCTAGTCCCGAAATGCAAAAATGAATTTACTTTATGTTGTCAAATAATAAATTCATTGGAAAGTGTTGGTATGGAGGGCACCCGTGGATACGGCTAGCCATGGAAAGTGAAAGTTATGGTGAAAAAAGGAATAAACTTTATTTTCTGTTTGGGAACTGCCCATGATATATCTAGCATGGAAAGTGTTGGGATGCTCCAAGTCGTTTTCGTTGGTGGGATGGATACACCTCCCAAAATGTTTTTATCTCTAATTTTTCGCTTTGAGCGCTGGCACCTCTAAAAATCACTACTTCCCTCCGCGAAGGGATTGTCTTTTACTTTATGCAATTTTTATTTTTGAAATTGAGTCTCCACCCTCTCTTATAAAATCACCAACTAGGGGACAATATGATCGTACTTAAGTATTGGGTGTAGCTAATATTCGAGTGTGTTTCATGAAGGGATCAATGTTTGAGCATGATGGGCTAGGGATATCTTGTTTTAGCATTGATATTTTGAAAGACATGGTTGCTTGTTGATATAATTGAGTATCTAAATTATTATGTCAAAACTAGACTATTACTTTGAATCACATAATAGTCCAAATGTCCATGCTATGAACAAAAGAATATGGTATGACATGATAAAAGGACTCCACATCAAAAATTCTGTTTTATCACTTACCTACTCGAGGACGAGCAGGAGTTAAGCTTGGGGATGCTGATACGTCTCCAACGTATCTATAATTTTTTGATTATTCCATGATGTTTAATTATCAATCTTGGATGTTTTATAATCATTATATAGTCATTTTATATCATTTTTTGGTACTAACCTATTGACATAGTGCCAAGTGCCAGTTGTTATTTTCTGCATGTTTTTTACATCGCAGGAAATCAATATCAGATGGAGTCCAAATGCCACGCCAATTTATGATGATTTTTATGGGCCATAACGAACACAATGGGCCCTGGTTGCACCTGGGGGAGTCCCGAGGAGGGGACAACCCACCAGAGCGCGCTAGGAGGCCCAGACGTGCCCTGGTGGGTTGTGCCCATCTCGGGTGCCCCTGGACCGACTCTTTGCTCTATAAATACCCCAATATTCCAGAAACCTTAGGGGAGTCGACGAAATTTTCATCCAGCCGCCGCAGAGTCTAGAACTACGAGATCCAATCTAGACACCATCACGGAGGGGTTCACCACTTCCATTGGTGCCTATCCGATGATGCGTGAGTAGTTCTTTGTAGACCTTCGTGTCCGTAGTTACTAGCTAGCTGGCTTCCTCTCTCTCTGTTGATTACCAATACAATGATCTCTTGGAGATCCATATGATGTAAATCTTTTGGCGGTTTGTTTGTTGGGATCTGATGAACTTTGAGTTTACGATCAGTTATATCTTTTTTATACCCATTAAAGTTATTTGAGTTCTTTGATCTCTTATATGTGTGATCTCTTATAGCCTCGTATTTCTTCTCTGATATTTGGGTTTTGTTTGGCCAACTTGATCTTTTTATCTTGCAATGGGAAGAGGTGCCCAGTAGTGGGCTCGATCTTACGGTGCTTGATCCCAGTGACAGAAAAGGAACCGACACGTATGTATCGTTGCTACTTAGGATAAAAAGGCGGGATCCATATCTTCCTTAATACATAAACGGATATTGTCTACATCATGTCATCGTTCTTATTGCATTACTCCATTTTTTCATGAACTTAATACACTAGATGCATGATGGATAGCGGTCGATGTGTGGAGTAATAGTAGTAGATGCAGGCAGAAGTCGGTCTAGTAATCTTGGACGTGATGCCTATGTAATGATCATTACCTGGATATCATCATGATTATTTGAAATTCTATCAATTGCCCAACAGTAATTTGTTCACCCACTATTTGCTATTTTTGTCGAGAGAAGCCACTAGTGAAACCTATGGCCCCCGAGTCTTCTTTCTCATATGTTTGCCTTGCGATCTACTTTTTCCTCGCGTTTATTTTCAGATCTATTAAACTAAAAAAATACAAAAATACCTTGCTGCAATTTATTTGTTCCACGATCTATTTATCCCATCTACAAATTTACCTCACGTCCTTTACCTATCTTGAGGCGCCGTACCCTGAAAGGGATTTACAACCTCTTTAACACGTCGAGTTGCGAGGTGTTGTTCTTTCTATGCAGGGGCTGTTTACATTGTGTTACTTGGTTCTCCTACTGGTTCGATAACCTTGGTTTCATATTTGAGGGAAATACCTACCACTGCTGTGCTGCATCATCCCTTCCTCTTTGGGGAAATACCGACATAGCTTCAAGCAACATCACGCGTCTATGTCCGGATCCGGGTGGGATAGTGACCATGAAGGTGGGCATAGCAGACAAGATTTCTTGTCGCAACACAATGAGAGGATGGACATGTATTCGACTCCTGCACCACCTCCCACACAGGAAACACAACATGACCAGGAATGGTCTGAGCTTCCTCCCCGTAACGTTCGGGCACCCCATATGTATCTATGGCCGACGCTGCCTACACCAGCTCCACGACGTGGCGGACGACGTGGCTGATGCTTGTCTAGCACTATATCTATCTATGTACGCGAGGGACATATGCTACCTATGTATGCGACAAACATATCTATGTGTGCGAGAGACATATTCTACCTATGTATGCGAGAGACATATTTCTACCTATGTATGTGAGAGACATATTTCTCCGTCGATGCAACACTCTTAGAGATAATTAAGATACAAGTACATCGAAATTAAATGGTACGACTTAACTTAGATAATACAACACTCCCAGAGATAATTAAGATACAAGTACATCGAAATTAAATGGTACGACTTAGCTTAGATAATACAACATACAAACTACATGAAGACATCATTGTCATCCTGCATCGATGCAACACTCTTGCCCTTTGATGATGAGGCACTCTTGCCCTTCGATGATGAGTCACTCTTGCCCTTTGCTACCTCTTGAGCTTGTGTTGGTTTTCCCTTGAAGAGGAAAGGGTGATGCAGCAAAGTAGCGTAAGTATTTCCCTCAGTTTTGAGAACCAGGTATCAATCCAGTAGGAGACAACGCACAAGTCACCGAATACCTGCACAAACAATCAAGAACTTGCAACCAACACGATAAAGGGGTTATCAATCCCTTCACGGTCACTCGCAAAAGTGAGATCTGATAGAGATAGTAAAGTAATATTTTTGGTATTTTTGATGTATAGATTGGAAAGTAAAGATTGCAAAATAATAGATCGGAAACTAGCAAGATGTAAACGAGATTCAATAAATGGAAAAGAGACCCGGGGGTCATAGGTTTCACTAGTGGCTTCTCTCGAGATAGCATGTATTACGGTGGGTGAACAAATTACTTCCGAGCAATTGATGGAAAAGCACATAATTATGATGACATCTAAGGCAATGATCATGAACATAGGCATCACGTCCGTGTCAAGTAGACCGACTCCTGCCTGCATCTACTACTATTACTCCACACATCGACCGCTATCCAGCATGCATCTAGAGTATTAAGTTCATAAAGAACGAAGTAACGCATTAAGCAAGATGACATGATGTAGAGGAATTAACTCAAGCAATATGATGAAAACCCCATCTTTTATCCTCGATGGCAACAATACAATACGTGCCTTGCTGCCCCTACTGTCACTGGGAAAGGACACCGCAAGATTGAACCCAAAGCTAAGCACTTCTCTCATGGCAAGAAAGATCAATCTAGTAGGCCAAACTAAACCAATAATTCGAAGAGACTTGCAAAGATATCAAATAATGCATATAAGAATTCAGAGAAGAATCAAATAATATTCATAGATAATCTTGATCATAAATCCACAATTCATCGGATCTCAGCAAACACACCGCAAAAGAGTATTACATCGAATAGATCTCCAAGAACATCGAGGAGAACTTTATATTGAGAATCAAAGAGAGAGAATAAGCCATCTAGCTAATAACTATGGACCCGGGTCTATGGTAAACTACTCACGCTTCATCGGACAGGTAATGGTGTTGATGTAGAAGCCCTCCGTGATCGATTCCCCCTTTGGCAGATCACCGGAAAAAGGCCCCAAGATGGGATATCACCGGTACAAAAGGTTGAAACAGTGTAAAAGTGGTTTCGTGGCTCCCCCTGATGTTTTTAGGGTATACGAGTATATATAGGCGAAAGAACTAGGTCGGTGGAGCTATGAGGTGCCCACGAGGGTGGGGGGCGCGCCTACCCCCCTGGGCGCGCCCTCCTACCTCCTAGCATCCTTGTTACGTCTCCGACTTCATCTCCAAGTCTTCTGGTTTGCTTTCGGTCCAAAAAGATCATCGCGAAGGTTTCATTCCGTTTGGACTCCGTTTGGTATTCCTTTTCTGCAAAACTCTAAAATAGAAAAAAAACAGAAACTGACACTGGGCCTTCGGTTAATAGATTAGTCCCAAAAATAATATAAAAGAGCATATTAAAGCCCATTAAACATCCAAAACAGATAATATAATAACATGGAACAATAAAAAATGATAGATACGTTGGAGACGTATCAAGCATCCCCAAGCTTAATTCCTGCTCGTCCTTGAGTAGGTAAATGATAAAAACAGATTTTTTGATGTGGAATGCTACCTAACATATTGATCAATGTAATTTTATTTATTGTGGCATGAATGTTCAGATCCAAAAGATTCAAGACAAAAGTTTAATATTGACATAAAAACAGTAATACTTCAACCATACTAACAAAGCAATCATGTCTTCTCAAAATAACATGGCCAAAGAAAGTTGTCCCTACAAATCATATAGTCTGGTTATGCTCTATCTTCATCACATAAATTATTTAATCATGCACAACCCCGATGACAAGCCAAGCAATTGTTTCATACTTTTGATGTTCTCAAACTTTTTCAATCTTCACGCAATACATGAGCATGAGCCATGGACATATCACTATAGATGGAATAGAAAGGTGGTTGTGGAGAAGACAAAAAGGAGAAGATAGTATCACATCAACTAGGCGTATCAACGGGCTATGGAGATGCCCATCAATAGATATCAATGTGAGTGAGTAGGGATTGCCATGCAACGGATGCACTAGAGCTATAAGTGTATGAAAGCTCAAAAAGAAACTAAGTGGGTGTGCATCCAACTTGCTTGCTCACGAAGACCTAGGGCACTTTTGAGGAAGCCCATCATTGAATATACAAGCCAAGTTCTATAATGAAAAATTCCCACTAGTATATGAAAGTGACAACATAGGAGACTCTTTATCATGAAGATCATGGTGCTACTTTGAAGCACAAGTGTGGAAAAAGGATAGTAGCATTGCCCCTTCTCTCTTTTTCTCTCATTTTTTATTTGGGCCTTTTCTCTCTGTTTTCTATGGCCTTTTTTTCATCTGGAGTCTCATCCCGACTTGTGGGGGATCATAGTCTCCATCGTCCTTTCCTCACTGGGACAATGCTCTAATAATGAAGATCATCTCACTTTTATTTACTTACAACTCAAGAATTACAACTCGATATTTAGAACAAAATATGACTCTATGTGAATGCCTCCGGCGGTGTACTGGGATGTGCAATGATTCAAGAGTGACATGTATGAAAAATTATAAACGGTGGCTTTTCCACAAATACGATGTCAACTACATGATCATGCAAAGCAATATGACAATGATGGAGTGTGTCATAATAAACGGAACGATGGAAAGTTGCATGGCAATATATCTCGGAATGGCTATGGAAATGCCACAATAGGTAGGTATGGTGGCTATTTTGAGGAAGGTATATGGTGGGTGTATGGTACCGGCGAAGGTTGCACGACACAAGAGAGGCTGGCAATGATGGAAGGGTGAGAGTGCGTATAATCCATGGACTCAACATTAGTCATAAAGAACTCACATACTTATTGCAAAAATCTATTAGTTATCGAAACGATGTACTATGTGCATGCTCCTAGGGAAATAGATTGGTACGAAAAGACCATCACTCGTCCCCTGTGACGCCCCCGATTTAATCGTACACTAACCATGCACGCAAACGTGTACGATCAAGATCAGGGACTCACGGGAAGATATCACAACACAACTCTAAAACATAAATAAGTCATACAAGCATCATAATACAAGCCAGTGGCCTCGAGGGCTCGAATACAAGTGCTCGATCATAGACGAGTCAGCGGAAGCAACAATATCTAAGTACAGACATAAGTTAAACAAGTTTGCCTTAAGAAGGCTAGCACAAACTGGGATACATATCGAAAGAGGCGCAGGCCTCCTGCCCGGGATCCTCCTAACTACTCCTGGTTGTCATCAGCGGGCTGCACGTAGTAGTAGGTACCTCCAGCGTAGTAGGAGTCGTCGTCGAAGGTGGCGTCTGGCTCCTGGACTCCAGCATCTGGTTGCGACAACCAGAAAGAAAGGAAAGGGGGAAAAGGGGGAGAAAGCAACCGTGAGTACTCATCCAAAGTACTCGCAAGCAAGGAGCTACACTACATATGCATGGGTATATGTGTAAGGAGGCCATATCAGTGGACTGAACTGCAGAATGCCAGAATAAGAGGGGGATAGCTAGTCCTATCGAAGACTACGCTTCTGGCAGCCTCCGTCTTGCAGCATGTAGAAGAGAGTAGATTGAAGTCCTCCAAGTAGCATCTCCAAGTAGCATCTCCAGTAGCATCGCATAGCATAATCCTACCCGGCGATCCCTCCCTCGTCGCCCTGTGGAAAAGCGATCACCGGGTTGTCTGTGGAACTTGGAAGGGTGTGTTTTATTAAGTATCCGGTTCTAGTTGTCATAAGGTCAAGGTACAACTCCAAGTCGTCCTGTTACCGAAGATCACGGCTATTCGAATAGATTAACTTCCCTGCAGGGGTGCACCAACTTACCCAACACGCTTGATCCCATTTGGCCGGACACACTTTCCTGGGTCATGCCCGGCCGCGGAAGATCAACACGTCGCAGCCCCACCTAGGCACAACAGAGAGGCCAGCACGCCGGTCTAAACCTAAGCGCACAGGGGTCTGGGCCCATCGCCCTTAGCACACCTGCACGTTGCGTACGCGGCCGGTGAGCAGACCTAGCAACCTCCATTACAAAGGAAGTGCGTTACGCAGTCCAACCCGGCGCGCGCCGCTCAGTCGCTGACGTCAGAAGTGCTTCGGCTGATACCACGACGTCGGGATACCCATAACTACTCCCACGTAGATGGTTAGTGCGTATAGGCTCGTAGCCAACTCAGATCAAATACCAAGATCTCGTTAAGCGTGTTAAATATCCGCGAACGCCGAACAGGGCCAGGCCCACCTCTCTCCTAGGTGGTCTCAACCTGCCCTGTCGCTCCGCCACAAAGATCCACACAGAGGGCCGTCGGGACAAAGGTCCTTTCAGCCCCCAATCCGTGAATCACTCGCGGGTACTCTTCGAGCTGACCCGACTTTAGTCACCATCTGTATAGTATGTAAGTATGTATCATATATACCCGTGATCACCTCCCGAGTGATCAGGGCCCTATAGTATAGCAAGGCAGACTGACAAGAATGTAGGGCCAAAGGTGATAAACTAGCATCCTATACTAAGCATTTAGGATTGCGGGTAAGGTATCAATGACTGTAGCAGCAATGACAGGCTATGCATCAGAATAGGATTAACGGAAAGCAGTAACATGCTACACTACTCTAATGCAAGCAGTATAGAGTAGAATAGGCGATATCTGGTGATCAAGGGGGGGGCTTGCCTGGTTGCTCTGGAAAGAAGGAGGGGTCGTCAACTCCGTAGTCGAACTGGGCAGCAGCAGCGTCGGTCTCGGTAGTCTACCGGAAGAAGAGGGGGAAGAAACAATGAATGCAATGCAAACAAATGCATATCGATGCATGACATGACAAGTAACGATGCTAGGTGTGCCCAATCGCGGTAGTAGGTGATACCGACGAAGGGGGAAACATCCGGGAAAGTATTCCCGGTGTTTTACGTTTTCGGACAGATGAACCGGAGGGGGAAAGTTGCGATTCGATAGGTTAGGGATGTGTGGCAGACGAACGGGCTGCGTATCCGGGTTCGTCTCGTCGTTCTGAGCAACTTTCATGTAGAAAGTATTTTCATCCGAGTTACGGATTAAAAGATATGATTTTCTAAAGATTTAATCATTTTCTGGAATTTATTTAATTAATTTAAATCAACATTATCCAGAATAGTATGGGATGACGTCATCATGACGTATGTGTGATGTCAGCAGTCAACAGTGCGGTTGACTAGAGTCAAAAATGACTGTGGGTCCAGTGGGACCCACCTGTCATTGAGAAAGAGGTGAAATAGGATTTGTTTTAAACTAATTTAGAATTAACTAAGTGTGGGCCCCATTAGTCAGTGACTAATTAGCCCAGATTAATTAGATTAACTAATTTAATTAGCTTAAAGATGGGGGGGACCACTGGTCAGCTGCTGGGACCAGCCCAGTCAGCAAGTTGACTCAGTCAACTGGTCAACAAGGGGCCTTGGGCCCACCAGTCAGTGGCCCAGGCGGTGCCACGCGGGTGCCACGTCGGTGACGTCGCCGGAATCACGCCGGCAACCATTTCCGCGGCGGAAGTTCGCCGGAGTTGCACGGATTTCCAGCACAGTGCACCATTCCGCGCGTTTTCGGTGGCGTTCGAACGAGTAGATCGTCCCGCGTCGATCTAGGGTGATCCCAGGTGCGGGGGTGGCCGGAGTGGAGCTCAACGACGACCGCGGGCGGCGCCGGAATACGGGCATCTCCGAAAACCATGCTACGGGCTGCATTCTAGTTGACAAACGGCGCTAGCGGGCTCTACGGACCTCCGGCAACTCGACGGAGGCCACGGCTTGGCTCGGAGATGGACGGGGTGAGCGCAATGAGCTCGCGGACGAGGCCGCATGCGGCAATGGCGACGGCAGCACCGCGAGCCATCTACGGTGCATGAGGAGGAACCAGAGGAAGGAGGAGGGTGCGGAGGCTTACGTCGCGGCACACGGAGGCCCTCGAGTGAACGGAAGCGCAGAGGGATGTCGCCGGAGTTGGTGAAGAACGCGGCAGCCGAGATGTGGACGAAGGGGATCCGGTGATTCGGGGCTCCCCCGCTCCAGCTGAGGCCTCCGGTGGACGAGGAAGACGATGGAGGCGTCGACGGACACGCAGGCGCGGCGAGGCGGTGACTGTGGCCGCGCGATTCACGGCGGCGAGGCCATGGCAGCGCTCGGTTGCAGTGGGGAACGAGGGGGAGATGGATCTGGAGGGGAGAGGGAGAGGCGCGGGGGCCGAGGGCGAGCGTGGGGGCGAGCGGGAGGCGGGATCGAGGAGGCGGGGGGGGGTGCTGGCGATCTTATCCCCCATCGTCGCCGGCGAGAGGGTGCGGCGGGGACGCGCCCCTGTTCCGACCCGGGTCGGGGGAACAGAGAAAGGAGGCGGCAGGGGGAGGCGGGCCGGTTCGGCCGGATGGGCCAGGAGGCAGGGGCTGTGGCTAGCTGGGCCTTTCGGCCCAGGGGGAAGGGGGGTTTCTTCTTTTTCCCTTTTGTATTTTCTTTATTATTTCTTTTCTGTTTAAATTCATTTAAAAGTATTTAGGCATTTTATAAAAATGTGTTTACTTCACCATAATTACCGATGCAATATTTGGCAACCCCCGAACATTTTTGTGTTGACTTTTGAAAACTTTGGGTGTTTGTCGCTAATTCATTTTTTTTAATTTGCTATGTTTTTGAACTACCACTTAATTAGCAACAGTAACATAGATGACATGGCATCATCAAGAGAGTTTTACTGTAGCCTAATTATCCGGGCGTTACAAATCTCCTCCACTACAAGAAATCTCGTCCCGAGATTTAGGAGGTAGAAGGAAACAGTGCGGGGTATTCTTCACGCAGGCGATCCTCTTGTTCCCAAGTGGCTTCATCTTCAGAATGGTGCGACCACTGAACTTTGAGGAACTTGATCGCCTTCTGGCGTGTGCGGCGTTCAGCTTGGTCGAGAATGCGGACCGGATGCTCTTTATAGGAGAGGTCCTGTTGCAATTCGAGCACTTCATGATCCACTGCTCGGATTGGGTCCTTGAAGCAGCGACGGAGCTGCGACACGTGGAACACATCGTGAACCTGAGAAAGGTTCGACGGAAGCTCCAGTTGATATGCCACTTTTCCACGCCTTTCCAGAATAGTGAATGGGCCAATATAGCGAGGAGCTAGCTTGCCCTTGATCCCGAAGCGGTGAGCACCCTTCATTGGTGTAACTCGAAGATAGGCCTTTTCGCCAGGTAGATAGACCATGTCTTTATGATGACGGTCATACTGACTCTTCTGACGTGACTGAGCAGTCTTGAGATTCTCGCGAATAATGCGGACTTGTTCTTCGGCATGTTGGATAATATCCGGACCGAAGAGTGGACGTTCCCCAGTTTCTGACCAGTTCAGAGGGGTTCGGCACTTTCGTCCATATAACACTTCGAAGGGGGCCATCTTCAGACTAGCTTGATAGCTATTATTATAAGAGAACTCAGCATACGGGAGAGATTCCTCCCATTTCTTGCCGAAGGAAATAACACAAGCTCGAAGCATGTCTTCGAGAATTTGGTTTACACGTTCAACTTGCCCTTGCGACTGCGGATGAAACGCAGTACTGAATGACAGATGAGTTCCCATAGCTTCTTGGAAACTTGCCCAGAATCTTGAAGTGAATAAACTGCCACGGTCTGAACTGATAACCAGTGGAATACCGTGAAGCGAAACAATTCTGGACATGTAGAGAGTTGCAAGCTGACTAGCAGTGATCGTTTCTTTGACCGCCAGAAAATGTGCAACCTTAGAAAGTCGGTCAATGACGACAAGAATAGCATCATTACCCTTTTGCGATTTGGGAAATCCAGTAACGAAGTCCATCTCGACATGGTCCCATTTCCATTCAGGAATAGATATAGGTTGCAGAGTTCCAGCAGGCCTTTGATGTTCTGCTTTGATACGACGGCAAACGTCACATTCAGCAACATAACGAGCAATGTCTTGCTTCATGTTAGACCACCAGAATCTCTGGCGGATGTCTTGGTACATCTTTGTACTACCAGGATGGATACATAGAGGCGTATCATGAGCTTCTTTCATAACCTCCTGAGTCATATTCAGGTTTTCCTTCTTACACGGCACCACTAGGCGGCCTTTGAAGTACAAGGCGCCATCATCAGCAATAGTGAAGAATGATGGCTTTCCTTCTTTGAGGTCGCGCTTAATCTTGTGGACTTCAGAGTCATATCCCTGTAATGTCTTGATGGAGCTCACGAGATCGGGTTCGACAGCCAGGGTATAGAGGGAACCCTTGGAAACAACACGGAGATTCATCTTGCGAGCTCCTCAGGAGGAGGGGAGCGAGTGCACCCGGAGGAACAATATGGAGGTTCAGCTTTCTGAATTCTTCAACAAGTGAGGGCTGAACTTTGTGAACCTGGAGGTGGTTGCAGTAAGACTTGCGGCTCAAGGCATCAGCCATTACATTAGCCTTGCCTGGTGTATAGGAAATACCCAAATCAAAGTCTGCAACAGTCTCCATCCATCTCTGCTGACGGAGGTTCAGGTCTGGCTGAGTAAACAGATACTTCAGACTTTGGTGGTCAGTGAAGATCTCGCAACGATTACCGAGTAGGTAATGTCGCCACTGTTTTAGCGCATGAATGACAGCAGCAAGTTCGAGGTCGTGAACTGGGTAGTTCTCTTCGTGAGGGCGCAATTGCCGAGAGGCATAAGCAACCACTTTGCGCTCTTGCATTAGGACACAGCCTAATCCTTGACGGGAAGCGTCGCAGTAAATGACGAAGTCCTTCTTAGTATCAGGAGGAGCTAGTACTGGGGCAGAAGTCAACTTGTCTTTGAGTGCCTGGAAACTTTCCTGACATTTATCTGTCCATTGGAACTTGACGCCTTTATGCAACAGGTTAGTCAGAGGCCTGGCAATCTTGGAGAAGTTCTCGACGAATCGACGGCAATAGCTGGCGAGACCGAGAAAACTTCTGACTTGCTTGACGTTCTTCGGAGGAGTCCAATCGAGAATAGCCTGAACTCGTTCAGGGTTGACGGCAATACCATCCTTAGAGATGACATGCCCGAGATAGGTTACTTCGGGAAGCCAGAATTCACACTTGGAGAACTTGGCATATAGCTGATGCTCTCGTAGCTTTTCCAGCACAAGACGAAGATGTTCAGCATGTTCTTCTTCATTCTTGGAAAATATCAGGATATCATCCAGATAAACCACGACGAACTTGTCGAGGTAATCCATGAATATATAGTTCATCAGGCGAGAGAAGGTGGCTGGAGCATTGGTTAAGCCGAAAGACATGACGGTGTACTCGTATGAACCATAACGAGTCACAAAGGCGGTCTTGGGGATATCCTCCTCACGAACACGGATCTGGTGGTAACCCAACCTCAAGTCGAGTTTAGAGAACACTGATGAACCAGCCAGTTGATCATACAGATCATTGATCCGAGGAAGAGGATACTTATTCTGAATGGTAGCTTGGTTTATAGGACGGTAGTCTTGGACTAATCGATTTGTCCCATCTTTCTTCTTGACAAAGAGAGAAGGTGCTCCCCAAGGAGAGCAACTTGGGCGAATGAAACCACTGCGAAGAGACTTGTCGATTTCCTCCTTAAGCTCAGGGAGTTCATGTGGCGGCATCTTGTAGGGTCGCTTGGCTATAGGAGTGGTGCCTGGTTTCAAGTCGATGACGAATTCGACAGCTCTAGCAGGGGGAATCCCTGGGAGTTCTTCAGGAAAGACGTCTAGGAATTCACGCACGACGGGAATGTTTTCAATGCCCTTGAGTGGTGCAGTGTTCAATGCGTTTAAGGCATAAAGCCTGGCCTCGGCATTCTGAACCAGATGAGCATCGTAGCTAATTATTTCATCAGAAGGGTGTAGCAGATGGACGGTCTTAGTGGCGCAAACGATAGAAGCAGTATGCTCCTTTAACCAATCCATTCCCAGAATGAGGTCAATGTTAGACGACTTCAGGATAATGGGCGAGGCGCGAAATTCCAACCCTTCGATTTCCACAGGGACGTCGATGCCAACCATGGAGGTCTGACATTGTCCCGCGGGTTTTTTTAACACTACCGAAGTGTTCATCTGCCCACATCTAACATCGTGCTTGTATGCAAAATCTTCTGACATGAATGAATGCGATGCACCTGTATCAAATAAAATGGATGCTGGTACTGAATTTACGAGGAGTGTACCCATCACAGTAGCAGGCTGGTCTTGGGCTTCGTTCAAATCAACGTGGTTGGCATGAACACGACCATAAGATTTGGCATGGTTGTTGCGGGGCGGGTTGTTTCCACGGCCAGCTGCTGGAAGGGCCAGTTGATTCTGTTTCTGATTCTGATAGCAGTTCCTGGCAAGGTGACCTGGTTGACCACACTTGTAGCACAGACCATTATTGGGAGTGGGAACAGGTGCTCCGGGTGGTGGAGCTGGAAGCCTTGGCTGCCTAGTTGGAGCAGTAGGCAGACGAGGTGCAGCATAAGACTACCTTGGGGCAGGTGCATTTGGACGGTACATGCTGTTCGGGATCCATATCTTACGCTTCTGCGAGGGCGGGCCCGAAGATGAGCCCGTGTCACGGTTGCGCCTTTGAGAGCTCTGGTGTTCCTGCAGACCAGTCTCGACATTGATGGCCTTATTCACCAAGGTGGCGAAATCGGCAAAGTCATGCACTAGAAGTGCGAGCTTGATGTCAGCTTGAAGGCCGTCACGGAACTTCTCCTGTCTACGTGCATCAGTTGCAATGTCTTCTTCGGCATAGCGGGATAAGTCCAGAAATTCCCGCTGATAAGCTTCCACAGTTTTGTTGCCCTGGGTGAGGTTGCGGAACTCACGCTTCTTCCTGTCCATGATCCCCTGAGGAATGAAGCGGGCACGGAAGGCAGCTTGAAAGTCTGGCCAGGTGATGATTGTCCCAACTGGCAGAGTACGCCTGTGGCTGTCCCACCATTGAGCTGCGGGTCCCTTCAGAAAGAAGGAAGCAAAGGTGACATAGCGGGCAGGGGCTACTTCAGCAGACTCCATCTCATAGGTGATGTCACGGAGCCAGTCATCAGCATCCAGCGACTGAGTTGAGCTACGGTACACGGTTGGGTTGAGGCGCATGAAATCCTGCAGAGTTACGTGGGCTGGCTGCTCATTCATATTGGGACGAGGGAACTGAGCCATCACATTCTCCATGAACTGGCGATTCATCTCGAGCTGTTGGACCATACCACCCATGTACTCAGGCGGTGGTGGGGCGTTGCCGCCACGACCATGACCAGCTGGTCTAACCATCCTGTTAATATATAACAGGGGTAGTTCAGTATTGAGAAATTTGCATAGACAAGAGTCATTCATGATGAAACATGCATAATGGAAAGAGCACGACAGATACCACATAGCTAGTCGGCATAACTTACAAAAGGGGTCGGACATAGAGTTCAGTACACAGAGTTCAGTACACAGAGTTCAGTACATAGACTAAGTCATCATAGGCGGCACGCAGGCTTGCGAATGCATCTAATACTAATGAGCAAGACTACATCAGTCCCAGGAGGTACTGTGAAGGTAGCTGTAGCCGTACAGTTGGTAGTGAGGCAACGGATAGTCCTCCACGTCAGTGGCCTGGGGGCCGCGGATACTCTGGTGTAGAACCCGACGCTCAGGTGGCAGAAGAGGACCAAGTGCGGGAGAGTAACCTCCCACCTCTGGCCATCCGACACCATGGGGCATCACGGTCCTGGCTGGGTAGATCGCAGAACGCGGCAGCTGTCCAGACCGACAAAGGGGTGCAGCAGCGTCAGAGCCCTGTAAAGGTGCTGACGAGTGGTGTACAACTCGTGGCGAAGAGCTCTGTTAGCTCGGTCCAGCCCATCAGCATGCAGAACCAGGCGCTGATGGTGGAAGGGCTCTCGGGTGACGGTGGAGTAGGCGGCAGTGTAGTATCCCTCCGCACCAACGTCAGATGCGATAGGAATGTGTCTGAAAGGGGAAGTGTCCAACGCCTGATACTCTCCACGAAGACGTGTCAGAGCAGCATGAGCAGCATCGTGGACTGCCATCTCGATGGTCACTCCAACACCATGAGCGGTGTGCAGCACGGTAGTGGACTCATACTCCCGAGAGTAGAGGTGGACGATGGCACGGTACTGCTCCTGGTTAAAGTCCTGGTACTCCTCGTAGACGGTGTACTCAGGGTGCCAGCGATAACCCAGATAGGTCATCATCTCAGCTAGCACAGCAGGTGATCCTGAGGCACCAATGGCCGCAGTGTGGCGCACGACCTGCCTCGTGGGTTCCATCTGAAAACAAAGATGTTTCAATGGAGTCAAATGACAATATGGGCACTATTCAAATGCTATCCTTCAGAATAACTATGGCTTATCCAACTTTGGGGTGAACGTGGTAACGGGATCCTAATGTCAGAGTTAGTAAATTCGTTTAACCCGAGTAGGAAAGAGTTCAGAGCCCCAGAGTAAAGGTCGAGAAGTAAAAGATCCTAGTACCACCCAATGGCGACGTGGGCCCGTAAGGCACACAGCCATGTTAGTAAAAGTTTTTGCAATGTCTAGACTCGACTTCGGCCAAGGAGTGTGGAAGGGGGATTCCTACAGGCAGTCGGCTCTGATACCAACTTGTGACGCCCCCGATTCAATCGTACACTAATCATGCACGCAAATGTGTACGATCAAGATCAGGGACTCACGGGAAGATATCACAACACAACTCTAAAACATAAATAAGTCATACAAGCATCATAATACAAGCCAGGGGCCTCGAGGGCTCGAATACAAGTGCTCGATCATAGACGAGTCAGCGGAAGCAACAATATCTGAGTACAGACATAAGTTAAACAAGTTGCCATAAGAAGGCTAGCACAAACTGGGATACAGATCGAATGAGGCGCAGGCCTCCTGCCTGGGATCCTCCTAACTACTCCTGGTCGTCATCAGCGGGCTGCACGTAGTAGTAGGCACCTCCAGCGTAGTAGGAGTCGTCGTCGACGGTGGCGTCTGGCTCCTGGACTCCAGCATCTGGTTGCGACAACCAGAAAGAAAGGAAAGGGGGAAAAGGGGGGAGAAAGCAACCGTGAGTACTCATCCAAAGTACTCGCAAGCAAGGAACTACACTACATATGCATGGGTATATGTGTAAGGAGGCCATATCAGTGGACTGAACTGCAGAATGCCAGAATAAGAGGGGGATAGCTAGTCCTATCGAAGACTACGCTTCTGGCAGCCTCCGTCTTGTGGCATGTAGAAGAGAGTAGATTGAAGTCCTCCAAGTAGCATCTCCAAGTAGCATCTCCAGTAGCATCGCATAGCATAATCCTACCCGGCGATCCTCTCCTCGTCGCCCTGTGGAAAAGCGATCACCGGGATGTCTGTGGAACTTGGAAGGGTGTGTTTTATTAGGTATCCGGTTCTAGTTGTCATAAGGTCAAGGTACAACTCCAAGTCGTCCTGTTACCGAAGATCACGGCTATTCGAATAGATTAACTTCCCTGCAGGGGTGCACCAACTTACCCAGCTCGCTTGATCCCATTTGGCCGGACACACTTTCCTGGGTCATGCCCGGCCGCGGAAGATCAACACGTCGCAGCCCCACCTAGGCACAACAGAGAGGTCAGCACGCCGGTCTAAACCTAAGCGCACAAGGGTCTGGGCCCATCGCCCTTAGCACACCTGCACGTTGCATACGCGGCCGGTGAGCAGACCTAGCAACCTCCATTACAAAGGAAGTTGCGTTAACGCAGTCCAAACCGGCACGCGCCACTCAGTCGCTGACGTCAAGAAGTGCTTCGGCTGATACCACGAAGTTGGGATACCCATAACTACTCCCGCGTAGATGGTTAGTGCGTATAGGCTCGTAGCCAACTCAGATCAAATACCAAAATCTCGTTAAGCGTGTTAAATATCCGCGAACGCCGAACAGGGCCAGGCCCACCTGTCTCCTAGGTGGTCTCAACCTACCCTGTCGCTCCGCCACAAAGATCCACACAGAGGGCCGTCGGGACAAAGGTCCTTTCAGCCCCCAATCCGTGAATCACTCGCGGGTACTCTTCGAGCTGACCCGACTTTAGTCACCATCTGTATAGTATGTAAGTATGTATCATATATACCCGTGATCACCTCCCGAGTGATCACGGCCCTATAGTATAGCAAGGCAGACTGACAAGAATGTAGGGCCAAAGGTGATAAACTAGCATCCTATACTAAGCATTTAGGATTGCGGGTAAGGTATCAATGACTGTAGCAACAATGACAGGCTATGCATCAGAATAGGATTAACGGAAAGCAGTAACATGCTACACTACTCTAATGCAAGCAGTATAGAGTAGAATAGGCGATATCTGGTGATCAAGGGGGGGGCTTGCCTGGTTGCTCTGGAAGAAGGAGGGGTCGTCAACTCCGTAGTCGAACTGGGCAGCAGCAGCGTCGGTCTCGTAGTCTACCGGAGAGAAGAGGGGGAAGAAACAATGAATACAATGCAAACAAATGCATATCGATGCATGACATGACAAGTAACGATGCTAGGTGTGCCCAATCGCGGTAGTAGGTGATACTGACGAAGGGGGGAAACATCCGGGAAAGTATTCCCGGTGTTTCGCGTTTTCGGACAGATGAACCGGAGGGGGAAAGTTGCGTGTTTGGTATGTTAGAGGTGTGTGGTGGACGAACGGGCTGCGTATCCAGGTTCGTCTCGTCGTTCTGAGCAACTTTCATGTAGAAAGTATTTTCATCCGAGTTACGGATTAAAAGATATGATTTTCTAAAGATTTAACTCATTTTCAGAAATTTAATTAATTATTTAAATCAAAATTATCCAGAATAGTATGGGATGACGTCATCATGACGTATGTGTGATTTCAGCAGTCAACAGTGCGGTTGACTAGAGTCAAAAATGACTGTGGGTCCAGTGGGACCCACCTGTCATTGAGAAAGAGGTGAAATAGGATTTGTTTTAAACTAATTTAGAATTAACTAAGTGTGGGCCCCATTAGTCAGTGACTAATTAGCCCAGATTAATTAGATTAACTAATTTAATTAGCTTAAAGATGGGGGGGGACCACTGGTCAGCTGATGGGACCAGCCCAGTCAGCAAGTTGACTCAGTCAACTGGTCAACAAGGGGCCTTGGGCCCACCAGTCAGTGGTCCAGGCGGTGCCACGCGGGTGCCACGTCGGTGACATCGCCGGAATCACGCTGGTGACCATTTCCGCGGCGGAAGTTCGCCGGAGTTGCACGGATTTCCAGCACAGTGTACCATTCCGCGCGTTTTCGGTGGCGTTCGAACGCGTAGATCGTCCCGCGTCGATCTAGGGTGATCCCAGGTGCGGGGGTGGCCGGAGTGGAGCTCAACGACGACCGCAGGCGGCGCCGGAATACGGGCATCTCCGAAAACCATGCTACGGGCTGCGTTCTCGTTGACAAACGGCGCTAGCGGGCTCTACGGACCTCCGGCAACTCGATGGAGGCCACGGCTTGGCTCGGAGATGGACGGGGTGAGCGCAATGAGCTCGCGGACGAGGCCGCATGCGGCAATGGCGACGGCAGCACCGCGAGCCATCTATGGTGCATGAGGAGGAACCAGAGGAAGGAGGAGGGTGCGGAGTCTTACGTCGCGGCACACGGAGGCCCTCGAGTGAACGGAAGCACAGAGGGATGTCGCCGGAGTTGGTGAAGAACGCGGCAGCCGGAGATGTGGACGAAGGGGATCCGGTGATTCGGGGCTCCCCCGCTCCAGCTGAGGCCTCCGGTGGACGAGGAAGACGATGGAGGCGTCGACGGACACGCAGGCGCGGCGAGGCGGTGACTGTGGCCGCGCGATTCACGGCGGCGAGGCCATGGCAGCGCTCGGTTGCAGTGGGGAACGAGAGGGAGATGGATCTGGAGGGGAGAGGGAGAGGCGCGGGGGCCGAGGGCGAGCGTGGGGGCGAGCGGGAGGAGGGATCAAGGAGGCGGGGGGGTGCTGGCGATCTTATCCCCCCATCGTCGCTGGCGAGAGGGTGCGGCGGGGACGCGCCCCTGTTCCGACCCGGGTCGGGGGAACAGAGAAAGGAGGCGGCAGGGGGAGGCAGGCCGGTTCGGCCGGATGGGCCAGGTGGCAGGGGCTGTGGCTAGCTGGGCCTTTCGGCCCAGGGGGAAGGGTCCCTTTTGTATTTTCTTTATTATTTCTTTTCTGTTTAAATTCATTTAAAAGTATTTAGGCATCTTATAAAAATGTGTTTACTTCACCATAATTACCGATGCAATATTTGGCAACCCCCAAACATTTTTGTGTTGACTTTTGAAAACTTTGGGTGTTTGTCGCTAATTCATTTTTTTTAATTTGCTATGTTTTTGAACTACCACTTAATTAGCAACAGTAACATAGATGACATGGCATCATCAAGCGAGTTTTACTGTAGCCTAATTATCCGGGCGTTACATCCCCGACTGCCACTCATAAGGAAGACAATCAATAAATAAATCATGCTCCAACTTCATCACATAACGGTTCACCATACGTGCATGCTACGGGAATCACAAACTTTAACACATGTATCTCTCAAATTCACAACTACTCTACTAGCATGACTCTAATATCACTTCCTTATCTCAAAACAATCATAAAGAATCAAACTTCTCATAGTATTCAATGCACTTCATATGAAAGTTTTTATTATACCCATCTTGGATGCCCATCATATTAGGACTAATTTTATAACCAAAGAAAATTACCATGCTGTTATAAATCCCAAAATAATATAAGTGAAGCATGAGAGATCAACAATTTCTATAAAATAAGACCACCGCCGTGCTCTAAAAAGATATAAGTGAAGCACTAAAGCAATATTGTCTAGCTCAAAAGATATAAGTGAAGCACATAGAGTATTCTAATAAATCACGATTCATGTGTGTCTCTCCCAAAAGGTGTGTACAGCAAGGATGATTGTGGTAAACTAAAAAGCAAATACTCAAATCATACAAGAAGCTCCAAGCAAAACACATATCATGTGGTGAATAAAAATATAGCCTCAAGTAAAGTTATCGATAGACGAAGACAAAAGAGGGGATGCCCCAAGCTTAGGCTTTTGGTTGTCCTTTAATTTTACCTTGGGGTGCCTTGGGCATCCCCAAGATTAGGCTCTTGCCACTCCTTATTCCAAAATCCATCAAATCCTTACCCAAAACTTGAAAACTTCACAACACAAAACTTCAACAGAAAATCTCATGAGCTTCGTTAGTATAAGAAAATAAACCACCACTTTAAGGTACGGTAATGAAATCATTCTTTATTTATATTGGCGTTAAAACTATTGTATTCCAACTTCTCTATGATTCATACCCCCCGATACTACTCATAGATTCATCAAAATAAGCAAACACCACACGAAAAACAGGATCTGTCAAAAACAGAACAGTCTGTAGCAATCAGTAACTTTAGAATACATTTGTAACTCCAAAAATTGTGAAATAAATTGGTGGACTTGAGTAATTTGTCTATTAATCTTCTTCAAAAATAATCAACCTAAAAGCACTCTTATGTAAAAAATGACAGCTATTCTCGTGAGCGCAAAAGTTTCTGGTTTTTACAGCAAGACCGCAAAGACTTCACCCAAGTCTTCCCAAAGGTTCTACTTGGCACAAACACTAATTAAAACATAAAACCACATCTAAACAGAAAGTAGATGAATTATTTATTACTAAACAGTAGCAAAAATCAAAGAACAAAAATAAAATTGTGTTGCCTCCCAACAAGCGCTATCATTTAACGCCCCTAGCTAGGCATAAAAACAAGAATAGATCTAGGTATTGCCATCTTTGGTATGCAATCCATAAGTGGCTCTCATAATAGATTCATAAGGCAATTTAATTTTATTCCTAGGAAAGTGTTCCATTCCCTTCCTTAATGGAAACTGGAATATAATATTTCCTTCTTTCATATCAATAATTGCACCAATCGTTCTAAGGAAAGGTCTACCAAGAATAATATGACATGTAGGATTGCAATCTATATCAACAAAAATGAAATCTACAAGCACATAATTACTATTTGTAACAATAAGAACATCATTAATACTTCCCATAGGTTTCTTAATGGTGGAATCCGGAAGATGCAAATTTAAAGAACAATCATCAAATTCACGGAAACCTAGCACATAACACAAAGTTTTTGGAATCGTGGAAACCCTAGCACCCAAATGACACAAAACATAACATTCATAATCTTTAATCTTAATCTTAATAGTAGGTTCCCACTCATCATAAAGTTTTCTAGGGATAGAAACTTCTAGTTCAAGCTTTTCTTCAAAAGATTGCATCAAAGCGTCAATAATATGTTTAGTAAAGGCTTTATTTTGATTATAAGCATGAGGAGAATTTAACACAGATTGCAACAAGGAAATACAATCTATCAAAGAGCAATTATCATAATTAAATTCCTTGAAATCCAAAATAGTGGGTTCATTGCTACTTAAAGTTTTGACCTCTTCAATCCCAATTTTATCAATTTTTGTATCTAGATCTAAAAACTTCAAATCATTGGGACGCCTTTTAACTAAAGTTGACTCATATCCAGTACCATCTTTATCAAGATTCATATTGAAAAAAAAAGATTTAATAGGATTCACATCAATCACTTTTAGATCTTCATCATTATTATCACGAAAACTAGAAGAGCACGCTTTCACAAACCAATCTTTTTTAGCATGCATCATCCTAGCGGTTCTTTCTTTGCACTCATCAATGGAAATTCTCATGGATTTGAGAGACTCATTGATATCATGCTTATGTGGAATAGATCTAAGTTTCAAAAAATCAACATCAAGAGAAATTATATCCACGTTCCTAGCTAACTCATCAATCTTAAGCAATTTTTCTTCAATCAAAGCATTGAAATTATTTTGCGAACTCATAAATTCTTTAATGCTATTCTCAAAATCAGAGGGCAACTTATTAAAATTTCCATAAGAATTGTTGTAGGAATTACCATAATTATTAGAGGAATTACTAGGAAACGACCTAGGATTAAAATTGCCTCTATAAGCGTTGTTACCAAAATTGTTCCTTCCAACAAAATTCACATCCATAAATTCATTATTATTCTCAATCAAAGTGGACAAAGGCATATCATTAGGATCATAAGAAACACTTTTATTAGCAAATAATTTTATAAGTTCATCCATCTTTCCACTCAAAACATTAATCTCTTCAATCGCATGAACTTTTTTACTAGTGGATCTTTCGGTGTGCCATTGAGAATAATTAACCATAATATTATCTAGGAGCTTAGTGGCTTCTCCTAAAGTGATTTCCATAAAAGTGCCTCCCGCGGCCGAATCTAAAAGATTTCTAGAAGCAAAATTCAATCTGGCATATATTTTTTGTATAATCACCTACAAATTCAAACCATGTGTAGGGCAATTACGTATCATTAATTTCATCCTCTCCCAAGATTGTGCAACATGCTCATGATCAAGTTGCTTAAAATTCATAATATCGTTCCTAGGGGAGATGATCTTAGCGGGAGGAAAATACTTAGAGATAAAAGCATCTTTGCACTTATTCCATGAATCAATACTATTTTTAGGCAAAAATGAGAACCAAGTTTTAGCACGATCCTAAGCGAAAACGGAAATAGCTTCAATTTAACAATATCATTATCCATATCTTTTTCTTTTGCATATCACACAAATCAACGAAGTTGTTTAGATGGGATGCGACATCTTCACTAGGAAGGCCAGAGAATTGATCTTTCATAACAAGATTCAACAAAGCGGCGTTAATTTCACAAGATTCAGCATTGGTAGTAGGAGCAATCGGAGTGCTAATAAAATCATTGTTGTTGGTATTGGAAAAGTAACACAATTTAGTATTATCTTGAGCCATCGTGACAAGCAATCAATCCAACACACAAGCACACAAGAAGCAAATGAAAAGAGATGAAAGGAAGAGGGTCAAAGAAAAGGCAAAGGTTTCCGAAAATCGTTTTAGAAGTGAGGGAGAGGAAAATGAGAGGCGAATGGCAAATAATGTAATGCAAGGGAGAAGAGTTTATGATGGGTACTTGGTATGGCTTGACTTGACGAAGATCTCCCCGGCAACGGCGCCAGAAATCCTTCTTGCTACCTCTTGAGCTTGCGTTGGTTTTCCCTTGAAGAGGAAAGGGTGATGCAACAAAGTAGCGTAAGTATTTCCCTCAGTTTTGAGAACCAAGGTATCAATCCAGTAGGAGACGACGCACAAGTCACCGAATACCTGCACAAACAATCAAGAACTTGCAACCAACGCGATAAAGGGGTTGTCAATCCCTTCACAGTCACTCGGAAAAGTGAGATCTATTAGATAGTAAAGTAATATTTTTGGTATTTTTGATGTATAGATTGGAAAGTAAAGATTGCAAAATAATAGACCGGAAACTAGCAAGATGTAAAAGACATTTAATAATATGGAAAAGAGACCCGGGGGCCATAGGTTTCACTAGCGGCTTCTCTCTAGATAGCATGTATTACGGTGGGTGAACAAATTACTGTCGAGCAATTGATGGAAAAGCGCATAATTATGATGACATCTAAGGCAATGATCATGAACATAGGCATCACATCCGTGTCAAGTAGATCGACTCCTGCCCGCATCTACTACTATTACTCCACACATCGACCGCTATCCAACATGCATCTAGAGTATTTAGTTCATAAGAACGGAGTAACACATTAAGCAAGATGACATGATGTAGAGGAATTAACTCAAGCAATATGATGAAAACCCCATCCTTTTATCCTCGATGGCAACAATAGAATGTGTGCCTTGCTGCCCCTACTATCACTGAGAAATGACACCGCAAGATTGAACCCAAAGCTAAGCACTTCTCTCATGGCAAGAAAGATCAATCTAGTAGGCCAAACTAAACCGATAATTCGAAGAGACTTGCAAAGATATCAAATCATGCATATAAGAATTCAGAGAAGAATCAAATAATATTCATAGATAATCTTGATCATAAATCCACAATTCATCGGATCTCGGCAAACACACCGCAAAAGAGTATTACATCGAATAGATCTCCAAGAACATCGAGGAGAACTTTGTATTAAGAATCAAAGAGAGAGAAGAAGCCATCTAGCTAATAACTATGGACCCGAAGGTCTGTGGTAAACTACTCACACTTCATCGGAGAGGTAATGGTGTTGATGTAGAAGCCCTCTGTGATCGATTCCCCCTCTGGCAGATCACCGGAAAAGGCCCCAAGATGGGATCTCACCGGCACAAAATGTTGCGGCGGTGGAAAAGTGGTTTCGTGGCTCCCCATGATGTTTTTAGGGTATAAGAGTATATATAGGCGAAAGAACTAGGTCGGTGGAGCTATGAGGTGCCCACGAGGGTGGGGGGCGCGCCCTCCTGCCTCCTGGCCTCCTTGTTACGTCTCCAACTTCATCTCCAAGTCTTCTGGTTTGCTTTCGGTCCAAGAAAGATCATCGCGAAGGTTTCATTCTATTTGGACTCCGTTTGGTATTCTTTTTCTGCAGAACTCTAAAATAGGCAAAAAAACAGAAATTGGCATTGGGCCTTCGGTTAATAGGTTAGTCTAAAAAATAATATAAAAAAGCATATTAAATCCCATTAAACATCCAAAACAGATAATATAATAGCATGGAACAATCAAAAATTATAGATACATTGGAGACGTATCACCCTTCGACGATGAGTCACTCTTGCCCTTCGACGACGCAAGTGTCTTGGCCTTGCTGCTCGGCATGAAGATATCGTCTTCATCTTCGCTTTTGTCAGTCCATAAATAAGTATGCTCTCGGGCAGTCCTTAGGAAAGTGGCACTCTTATGCTGTTGCTTTTTCCACCTAACATGCAACCTGAGGAGTTCTTTCCGTATCTCCTCAAAGGTCCTTGCAGGCCACCCGCACCTACTTAATGCGTGAGCCAACTCATTCAGTATGGTGTCACTACTGACAAGTTCGTCCCATTGAACTATCCTATTGTCTATCTCGAAATTGATGGCTAACCTCAGAAGACATTGCGACATACTCGGGTGGAAACTATGATCGAAAGGATAATGTGGATGGGACATCTTGACGAGACTACAATGCACTATTTACCAACCCTTTCTGTATGGGGGGGGTTATAAGTCGAGAAGAGAAATATGGCGGGAAAGAAGATGGTGGGAACAGAAGGGATGGCGGGAAAGAAGTTGGCGGGGACATAAGGGTTGGCGGGAAAGACGATGGCGGGAACAACGGGGTTTGCGGGAAAGAAGATGGTGGGAAAGGCAGGTTGGGCGGGAAAGTCAGGTTTGGCGGGAGATGTAGGTTTGGCAGGAAAGGCAGGTTTGGTGGGAAAGGCAGGTTTGGCGGGAGATGCAGAAAGGCAGGTTTGGAACTAATCATGTTCCTGGTGGACGACTGGAACTAATCATGTTCCTGGTGGACGACTGGAACTAATCATGTTCCTGGTGAACGACTGGGACTAATAATCTTTCTGATGGATGACTGAAACTAATAATCTTCCTGGTGGACGACTGGAGGCCCACCTTCAGACGATTGCCCAGTCGGCTTCCTGGAGGACGACTAGAAAGTAATCGTCTACAAGTAAAACGATTAGGTCCAGTCGTCCTTCAGGAAGATGATGTCGTATTATTTGTCAAAACTATCAAACCGGTGTATTATTTCTGAAAATTAATAAAATATTAGCCAAAAGCAAGACGGTGAAAACAAAGGAAAACGAATTATGACAAAGAAAAAAGAAAAAAATACGTGAAGAAGTCAAAACCAAAGTGAAAAATAATAAAACCCAACCCAAACAATGTAAACAGTACCTTTTTTTGAGGGACACGAAACAGGACTGAGAAAACCATTACACAGAAAAACACGGCCGAAAAACAGTAAAACCGGACAAAAGAACAGGAAAAATTGCAGGGAACAACTACAGTAGTCGGCCGGCTGTGTCGCGCAGCGCCTGAGGAGCGCCCCTATTTGCCGCTCTTTGCGTCAAAATGGCGGCACCACGCACTGGTGACAACCAAACTGAGCCGGCCCATGGACCTCTACCGCGACACAAAAAAGAAGGCAAAAAATCAATAGCGCGGCAGCGATTACAGGATTGGAACTGGCGACCTAGCTTGCGCACGAGGGCTCATAGCCACTGCACTAGACTTGTAATAATGTCATTACAGTGGCCTATAGCTTTAAGAACCAAAGCCGACTGGGCTTGACCATTTTCTGATTGTCTCATCAAATTCGACCATTTTCTGAAACAAGAACATTTTCGGGAATCTCAAACATTTTTTAAAAGGAACAATGCCGAAAATGATAACATTATTTGAAATGATGAAGAATTGTTTGAAAAAACTGATTTTTTTCAAATACGCCATCATGTTTTGAAGTTATGAACATATTATAAAATTCGCCTGAACATTTATGAGTTTGGGAACATATTTTTTTACAATCTGCGAACAAATTTTGCAAACAAGAACATTTCCCAAATTTGCGAACAAATCTTGAAAACATAATCATTTTTAAAATTTGCAATAAAAAATTGAAAGCCTGAACATTTATTAGTTTGTGGACAAATTTTGAGAACACATTTCTTTTAAATCTGCGAACAAAGTTTGAAAACATAATCATTTTGTAAATTTGCGAGAAATTTTGAAAGCTTGAAGTTTTTTTGAATTTATGACAATTTTGGAACGTGGGAACATTTTTTGAAATGCCCGTACATTTTTTGAATTTGTGAAAAAAATACCCGAACATATTTTTAATTTCTGAACAAATATTTAAAATGCAAACATTTTTTGAATATGAAATTCTTTACTTTTTAAGGTTTCGAACTTTTTGTAAAAGAAGCGAGCAATATTTGAAAGTACAAACTTTTTTAGAAAAACAGGAATAAAAAAGAAAAAGGAAAAAGGAAAGGAAAAGAAAAAAAGGAGAGAAAAGGAAAAGGAAACAGGACAAAAGAAAAACGAAAAACGAAAAAACAATAAGGAAAAAGAAACCGGTTCAGGAACGTCCTAGAAGGTTCTAAAAAAGAAAAAAAAACGGCTGGAAAACTGGTACAGGGTTCGTAATACCGGGTACTGTTGCGCGCGTTGGTTAATGATAATTGGGCCGGCCCATTTTTTTCGCAGCTCGCTGCCTCCCGTGCGGCAGATAGGATTTCGCGCGCCTGAGGCGAGTGGAGCATACATCTCTCGTCAGGCGAGATATATGGGTTATAGCAAATTATATCGTCCATCGCAAAAAAAAAAAGAAAACCAAGTTGCATTTTACGCTCGCCTGGAAGAAATTCGTGTCACGTTTTAGCCGGGCCGGTCACTGCTGGTTTTGGTCTATTTTTTTGTCCTTTTGGCTTTCTTCTGTTTTGTTTTCTATTATTTTTCTCTTTGTTTTCTTTGTATCTTCACAGTTTCTTTGGTATTTTTTCGTTTTGTCACCTGTCTTTTATTTTGTTTCACGGTTATTCTGGTATCTTTTTTCTTTGTTTTTCTTTATTTCTTTCTCTGTTTCTACTGGTTTTAACTTTCCTTTCTTTGTTTCTTCATTTTTCTTAATTTATTTTTCTCATTTTTTTATGGTTTCATGGGTTTTCTTTCTTTTGCTTTGTACGTTTTTGTATGCATCAGGAACATTTTTATTTTCATGTCTAATCTTTTCATACACATTTACATATTTTGGAAAAATTATATTACTTTGATGTCTAAACTGATATTAGAAAATATTTATACAAGGTAAACAAATGGTAAGCTTTAAAAAAATGTTTGACCACGTATTTGAATTTTCTATTAAAATCTTTAATATTTTGGAAATGCTTGCTTGAGCTTTTTGAAACATATATTTTTGGGGTCTAGTTTTCTATAAACATTTCAGAATTTTTGTATAGATCACAAACATTTTATATATACACATTTAACATTTTCTGAATAAATGATTAAAAAAATTTGTCTATATTTTTCTTACACATTATATATTCTTTCCATATATCAGAATATTGTTTGTACAACATTTTCCATACACATGATAAGTGTTTTGTAAACTTTTATTTGTTATGTATATATTTATTATACACGTTGTACATTTTCTGTATACATTTTTATAAGCAGAAAACATATTTTCTATAAACATTTAAATTTTCCAAATACATGATTATCATTTTTTTAAACCTATATTTTTATTTCTATTTATTAATGCACGATGTATATTTTTTTGTATCTATTGGAAAGGTTTTCTTATACATATTGAACATTTTTCAAATGCATGATTCACAATTTTAAAATGTTTTATGTAAAGTGTGTTTGTGATATTTACATTTAGAATGTCTGGAAGTGTATACAAAAGTAAAAAATCAAATGTAAAACCATTAAAAACAGAAAAAAAAATGAGGTTCTGACCTTTTGCCTGTGGCCTCCTGCGTCATTAGCCGACCCAGTCTCGCGCTATGGCGAGGCTGCCCTACATCTCGCAGTAAGCGATACATAGGCGTGTCCCGAAGAAGCTTGAGAACCGGTCAGGAGGAGCAGGCGCTTGTGGGCTGCGGCCTGCGTGCGTACAGCGCAAGCGCCATAAATGGTTCCTTGAAAATATGATCCGTGCGGCAAATCCTATATAGCACCTTTAGCATGTAATATGTTTCGACATGTATTTGTCTCAATCGTTTTCCCAAGTATTTTTTGTCATGGTCGCTTCCTTTTTAGTATTTTTCTGTTGTTGCTTTGTTCTCTGTTTGTCTATCAGGCTTCGCAGTTTTCTTTTGTTTTTTCTGTTTCTCTTTTTTTAGTGGGTTTTACTTTTTATTTCTTTACTATCATTCATTTAAATTTTGGTTGCCTTTCTTTTTGGGGTGTTTTCATCTTTTTGGTTTCTATGGTTTTCAGTTGATTCGTCTACTTTTTATATATTTCCCAGTGTATTTGTTCTTGCTTTTCCTTCAGGTTTAGCTTCTTCTTTGATTTTCCTCTAACCTTTCCAGTTTTCATTTTGAGTATTTTTCTGTACAATTATCATATATGTTTATAAATATAGGGAAAACAATTTTCTTAATGAACGTTGATTTTTCTTAATATATGATGATTTTTTTAGTATAGGACAAAAATAATGAATATACGATGAATATGTTTTGAATATACACTGAAAATTGAATGGGAAAATGAAGAAAAAAGAAAAAAAATAGCTACAATGGCAATCTGGGCCGGCCCACTGCAATCCACCATGTGCATCAAATAGGACTGCTGCCGGGTACGATTGTATCTTTGAAATCACTAGTCAAGGGGTATCCTTTACAAAGGTCACTCCCACCTCCTCTTGCGGTGACAAGTGGCTCACGTTGTAGGAACCTAAGGGTTTGTGCTTTTTTTTGCTAATTCATTTTTCCAAAACATTTTATCTCTTGAACCGTGTGTCCATATCACTAGCGGTTGTCACTATTATGTTTTATGCGTCCAGATCTCAAATCTCTGAAACTAGATCCAATGTTGATATGTTTGGACAAACTCTTTTTTCGGAAAAACCTGGAAAAAATATGCAATAGAAGAACCGGAACACAACACCCCCCCCCCCCCCCCGCCCCCATGTTTTTAAAAACTAAAAGTTGAAAACCAAAAAAAGGAACTAGACTTTACCCATAACACAATTCCTAAATTGATTTTTGATCGACCTATTTAGCTGAAAAAACTTGGAAACCGAGAGAACAACTATGCTTTTCACTTTTTTTGGAAGCACGAAAAAGCACAGTGGTACAACTGTGCTCTTTTCCTCAAAGTGTTCTTCACACGAGGAAAACAAAAAAAATTATTTTTTTCACAAAACTTCGGGAAAACCATGCAAAATTCAAAAACCTAAAAAAAGGAAAACCCTAAAATGCGTCAAAAACACGCATCACAACCTCTCTGCACCGCGAGCGCCGCTAGGAATCTCCCAAGGGTACCCGTTCATTATCACTCCCCTGTATGCCGCCTCTTGTGAGCCCTAGCATTGCCTCGCTGAGATGCTTGTCGCTCACCATGCCTATTGGGACGGCCTGCGAACTACGATCATCTATGAACGCGCTTGTCGCTCTACCAAGCTACGCTTGTCCTCTTTCTTATATAATTCTTGTCCCCTTATTTACATTACAACAGTCAACATACCATTAAAAACCCCAGCTTATATGCATTTCAAAAAATGTTTTGTGATATTTAAGAAAGTTCACATGTTTTAAATCATGTTCATGGTATTTTCTAAAAAATGTTTAGGAAAAATGTGAAAAGCTTGTGCTTGCAATTTGAACAAAAAAATTACCATTTAAAAAACTGTTGAAGACACTGAAAAAATGTTAACATGTTTTAAAAAAATTTAGTGGCATTCAAAATGTTCGTGCATTGTTAAAAATGATCGCACATTTTAAAACATTCCATACCATTTTTGAAAAGTATTTAAAGTGTGTTACAATATATATTCACCTATTTACAAATATTTAATGTAATTTTATAATTTCAACATGTATTCGGCTAAAATGTTAAACATGTATTTGAAAATATCAAACATGTATCTTAAAAATGTTCAACCTTTATATGAAAAATGTTCAACGTGTATTAAAAAATGGTCGACATGTATTTGAAAATAGAAACAAGATAAAGATGAAACATATAATAAAAATAAAAATAAAAAAGAATGATGAGCAGGAAAAACCAAAAAATAATGAAACCAAATCAAAACCGATAAAGAAAAATGATTAAAAAAAGCAGGAAAATAATATAACCTGCTCAAAACCTTACAAAAAAACTGGGCATAAGGTTTTGAAAACCAATCCAATCGCAATCCTGGTAGAAACTTTCCTAAAACCGCTGGCATAGATCTTGTTTTGCCGGCCCACCCGGGTGAAATTTGTAGAAGAGAGCTGTTGCGGTCTCGCAATATGATAGACCTAGCATTTGCGGATTGCTATTGCTATCTCTGGCAATGTGGTGGTTTCTGGCGGACTGATACCTACATCCCAATAATTAAGCTGCATAAGATTAGAAGCAGGCACACATTTTTTTTGGCCCGATTGGTAGTACAACAATTAGCTTTTCTATTTATTGCTAATTTGTTTTCTGAGAAACAATGTGACTTATAATTTCAAAAAATACTGTTATGCTAAGATAGTATGTTAAGATTGGTATTTTTCTGACAACGTGAAGATTGAGATTGTAAGTATTTGTATTTGTATGACTCTTATTTTCTGGATCAATAGGCTCTATCTATTTAAGATTGTTTGTCTCATTTTTTCTTATTTAAGAATGATATTACTTTCCGAGGCTCGAGTAGCTAACTTTTAATATTGTTCGAGCAGATATTTCACTACATAGATAGCTGCACGGAGTAGCAGTGGTGGAGCACAAATAATTCACTGCATGGGCTAAGGCAGGCCAGGGTGAAGGATATCTCATAAAATTTGCTCTCAAGATGTTTTTGTTGAGCTGGGTAAGGCATGGCCTACTTTTGCCCTAAAGTAGCTCTTCCAGTACGGAGTAGCAATTGTTGGGAACATGTACATATCCAAGTTCATTTCGATATACAAAGGGGAGACACCTTCATTCACCATGTCACTTCGATATAATTAGTTTTTCTTTAGAAACAACAAACATGTACTCAAAATCTCACACAACTTTTTGCGAAGATCAGAACACGCGTCTCAAAATTGACAGGAATATCATCTTACACTTATTGTTTATGTTGCACAAAATGAATATTCTCGCATTAGTAAGAAGTTAAAACCTCACTCCGGTTCCTTATAGGCTAGTGGTACAACCACACTCGTAATCATCTTACAAAGTAGTGACCAACAAATGCGACTGCTTGGTACTCTCTCCGATACAAAAAAAGTGTCATGGTTTAGTTCAGCGTTCAAATTTGAACTAAAGCCACGACACTTTTTTTTGGATCGGAGGGAGTACCATTTGAGTTGTAGTACAATCACTGTTGTCGCACACAGTATCAATGGTGGGCCTAATTGTTTACCTTTGACGGCAGGGGCGGAGCTACAGGGTGGCCAGGGTGGGCGGGATTTCGTTCCATCCTATATACATATCATATATCTATAAAGAGATGGCCCATAGAAGGAAAGAATTGGCCCAACAACACTTTACAGTTTGACCCAAAACAACCCACGCCAGACCACACACCATGCACACGCCGCCAGACCATACACACGCGATGCTATACCTTGTCCAACGCCCAGCCACTGGCCACCCCGTCCCCGCCTCTCCCTGCGTCGTCGCCCTCCCCGGTCGCCAGCTGCCTAGGAGGCTCCTCCGCACATGCCTCTTCATCGCACCCTCGGCGCCATCTGCGCCACTGCCCCCGGTGGCGACCCTGCTACCCCAGTGCCCTACCCCGGTCGCCCACCGCCCAGTCTGCACTCCGGCACTAGGCTCGGCCTGATTTGATGTACCATTTCCCAATTCCCCAATATTTGATTTAGGGTTTGCTTCGTTGCTGGCTATTTGTTGTGTTGTGTACTGCCATTAAAATACATGAACATGAAGTAGTTTGAGGCATCATTTCTGTTCAATTTTGTCATTATGGTTGATCAAAGTAAACTCTTATTGCAAATTATTAAAGAGTGAAGAGGATCGGTGATACTGCAAAAATAATAATCACATGCATTGTTGCTTAAAGAGGGCCAATGCCCTGGTTTTTTCTACGTTAAAATTTAAAAGGATGTCCATCTCGATTTATATTATACAACAAATTGTAAGTTTTAGTGCCAAAAGAATGTTCACATGCATCCTGCGCCAAAAAAAAGAACCAAATTGGTACGACCTGACTAGTACGCTATTTAGATGTGTGCAAAATCCATTTCTTTACATGTTTTGTATCAAGGCGAGCGCTTCAGAAAATGTTTTACACTTTTACTACTTTTCATAGTGGGCGACTAAGTGAGCGAGTATACATAGATTTTACACGTATGTATTTCATTTCAGTTTGGAATTAGCTCTTGGTTCCAACTTTACAAGCAAAGCAAAGATCACACGATACGATATTCCTATTGTTTTAGGCATCACTTACGACATGTACAATGGTGGTATATGGATACAGATGTCCCATGATAAAAAATAATTTCAGGCATCTACATTTATTTTCTCTCTCCAATGCAAGCTATCATTAGTGGGCCTTATTAAGAAATAGAAAATAAAGACTCTAGTACACATGCACTATTTTTTCCTCCAACCTTTTCAGCTTTCGACACCGGACCACACTTTTCCTCTCCAAGCACCCGCCTCCTATAGAGGATCCCGCTTCCCTATCCGAACCTACTTTACCTGATATCCGATCCTACATGGCATGAGAGGCATCACCCT
Source organism: Triticum aestivum (assembly GCF_018294505.1). NCBI lineage: Eukaryota > Viridiplantae > Streptophyta > Magnoliopsida > Poales > Poaceae > Triticum > Triticum aestivum. The sequence goes on along the minus strand of NC_057798.1, from coordinate 45,389,288 downwards.
GGGACTATGCATTGTACATGTCCATGCCTCTGACGCACTCCGGAAATGGGGATATGATCTGACGACTAAAAGGGCGCCTGGGTGCATGCGGCCCATACCAAAGGCAGTGTCTACAAAACTGCAAACGATTACAAAATCCATCATTACCTTTTCCGCCGTTCTTGCAGTAGACTAGACATGCTAACAAAACCCCTCATGAAAAAAGAGTGGAGATTACGTAACATATCCTTTACCTAGCTATAGCTATCTAGTTTGCCTTGTGAAATTAACTAACCTAGTTTCTTTGTGATCTCTCCAATCCAACTTATGAAAGCAACACAAAGCTGCTACTAATTAATAAGCTTGCTGATAGGTCAATAAAGGGAAGGGGAAAAGTGGCACCGGCCAAGAGAAGTTCCGTTTCAAAGTTGGTGGCCCGTACGGTCTGAGGCGCCGAGGCGCCGCTAATCGGATAGCTACTTGGTCGGCAGTAGGGTTTGTGTACCTATGATGATTATGGTGATGTAGATAGGTTATTCAACACTACTTCCATGAAACTAAAAGTGTATCAGTTGAGTCGCATATATACATGGTGCCCATACATGTGTGTCGAGTCGGGTACGGTGTAGGTTAATATTGCCATTTAACTAGATAATTATCATGCTTAATTGTGTGACTTATTTATGAACTTAACACTTCTAAAAAGTGTTTTACTTTCATCTGAAGTTGGTAATAGGAGTATGATTGTTCGATACTATATTAAAAAGTAAAACACATGGTTATTAGCTTCTACAATAAAATTTATTTTTCTCAAAGAACACAATAAAATTTATTAATTGTACGAACCAACTATTTGTTGGATGGTTCACTAAAGATGAAATCTCAGGTTTCACGTTATTAATAAGAATTATTTCTTAGTTAGTTGAGAACAGACATACGCAAGTATGGATCTCAACTAATTAAAAAGGTTTTAGTTGTCGTAGTCCATCGATGGGCCAGACTTTTGAGAAATGGTAGCCTCTAAAATCGAGTTGAATTAATCTAATGGACCTTTTTTGTTGTGAATCGAATTGAATTAATCGAATTAATCTAATGGACCCGTAGTGCACACATACTCTATTAAGTATATGCTTTGCCGGTAGGCCTGCAGAATCAACATCAGCCGTCACCTCGTCATATTTGGGGTTGTTGATCTCATGATCTGATGGATTTGTTCACAAACAACATGCCTAAAGCCGATGGTGCATGCATATCAACTTGGTGATGGAGGATCCTTTGATGGACCCGCGTATCTGCTCCATCGATCCAAATCTACACCTTCATGGGAATCTAGCTTTCAATTCAGAGATCTGAAGGATATAGGGATAACGATTAGTTTACTCCAATATAGAAATATATCATATATTATCCTATAAATTAGTAATATCACATATGTTGTTATCCTGTAGCTATGAAACCTCACCTAACAACAACTTAGCTAGAATGCTAGATACTTAGTAAACAATTTATGGATTCTCTACAACAATGATTGGTTCTTGACAAAAACTTGACTGATGACATAACATATTAATGCATGGAACAAGTGTAGGCACTTAAAGCACACTTGCAGCTTCAAAAGAGGCAACCTATGTAAGTACTGACCCATTGAACTAACGATGGACGGCGCAGTTTCCAATTGTTTAATTACTATACTAGCACTAACAATTAACCGCTTAACCACCACATCAACCAAAAGATACCCCAAACTATATAATATATCGATCCCAACAGTTCACCTAATGTTATTCTTACTCAGCTAAATACCATTGTGTGTTAAGTTTCTCTCTTGAGACCGGTGACCACTTTTCTGTGTTTTTAACAAATCGCTGGATGAGACGCGAGGACATTGCGCCATTGCCCCGGACCTTATTTTTATAGTCATGCTAATGATTGGCAAATTGGCCGGAGTTGGACATGACGTTGAAAAGCAGTAGCTTTAATAGTAACCGAAGATAGATTCCTTTTCTTTTTCCTGGAAAGGAGAGATTAATTTCTCTCTCTCTCAAAGGATACTCTTTTGGGTGGGATTGTGGGCCCAACTGCTTAATCCATGTCTTAATTATTAATATTGGGTCCATCAAGTTATCACGTTCTTAGTTTGTATATCAAAACATAATGGTGCATTTCTTTTGTGAGACTTTTTTCATCAACATAGAAAGTGACCCAAATGAAGGGACAATTTTTTTCTTAAGCAAACTTAAGGCACAATTCATTCACAACTAATTTTTGCTAAACATTAGAAAAAGTTTCTATTCTACCTAACGTCAGAACAAGATTACACGTTAACAAATAACCATTCTACCATCTGAACAAAATATAATCATTCTATATATTTATTCTCACATATAAACATAAGTACAAATTACCCTCCTGAATTATGGTTAAAGTTAATTCTCATATATGCAAAACATGGGGGCCTAACCCTGGCCACTTCATGTCTCATGTTTCTCTCCACGTTAACAAATTCTATCGACCTGGACCCCATATAAAATATTTATCTTGTATATCGGGTCGCCGTCGATAGAATTCTAGCGAATCATTCATATTGTTAATCTAGAACATGGGAACCCAGTGAAATAGTATGAGTGTGACCCACAAAAATATGCGCACGAAAACACATTTTAATTAATTCGCAGCAAAGAAGAAATATGAAGAACAACTGAAATTATGGATCTCACACTGACTTGGCTAGCTACACCCACTAGTAGAAAAACACCCATTAGTCCCGGTTCGTAAGGGCCTTTAGTCCCGGTTCATGAACCGGGACTAATGGGTCGTTACTAATACCTCCACCCATTAGTCCCGGTTCAAACTCGAACCGGGACAGATGTGCCTCCACGTGGCTGGTCCGTCGAGCCCAGTCAGGGGGGGGGGGGCCCTTTGGTCCCGGTTGGTGGCTCCAACCGGGACCAAAAGTTCATGTGTTTTTTTACAAATGTGGATGCTTTAGGGGGTTTGGGGGTTATTTTTAGGTTGTTATTAGCTAGTTAATAGAGAGAAGTGTCCTCTCTTATATCTTCGTCCTTGGTTTATCAACGCTGCTGCTATGTTCATTTCACCCGTTGATATAACATGCTCATGCATGCGCATCATACATCATCATATATAATAACAAGTCCTATGCATCATCATACAACTTCTACTCGTTATTAATAATAAGTCATACGATCATCATCCTCATAGTCATCGAACCCAACCCTACATAATTGTTTTTAGCACATGATCATCAGTATCAGGTAGGACCTAAACACCCTTAAGGTAAAATAGCATAAAACAATATAGACCCTGACTCTCCATTATGAAGAATGGCGATCATCCTGTCTCCAATTCTTGCCCTTCGCTGCTTGTTGCTTCCAAGAAGCTCCTTACGACTGTCCATAGATTTTCTCCATTCTTTGATTGTTATGTCTCCACTTCTTTTAGAAACCCGGTATGGACAGTTGAGATTCGTAGGACAACCTAGTTGTATGTTCAAAACATGAAGGCTACCATGCGTATACATCAGATGAGGCACACAATCATTCGGGATTATCTGTTGAAAAACATAGTAATAACTTCGTAGTTAGCAATGATGACTAGTTTTAGAAGTGTGCAAAAAGATCACGGATGTCGTAATAGTAAAAAAAGCTTACCAGGGTATCTCCATGGTAGTTACCGTAGTTCAACACGTGCACTAGTGACACGTATTGACCATAATGTTGAGGAGTTTGATTGTAGATATTGTAATTCTCAAGATCAGTACAAAATGCGACCAGATGATTTTTCTCCTGATAAGTTAATTCGGAGCCTTCGGTGTAGTAGGTTTTGTCTACCATCTTCCGCACATTCTTTGAAGAATGAAAATAAGCTGTCAATGGAGATAAGTTGTCAACTATTTTGAAATAAATAATATAAATTACTTAATAACTATGTTAAGCTCACATGAGGGAAGAATTGGAGGTGTATCCACAAGGACCCAAATCGAAGGTCTCTCTTGCTCGATTATAGGATCACCAAGATCCATGGTGACAAGCATACCTTCATCAAGACCATACATCTTGCAAAGTGCTTCCCAATTTTTGCAACCAAAATGGGTTACACTCTGAGCATTGTATAGCTTTACTTGAAAATCCACACCATGATGGGTACTTAGGATAATTTTTTTGGTTTCGAAACATTCATGGTCTTCAAAACCCATCCTCTCCAAGACATAGCGTCTTGCAAAGCATGGGATAAGCTAGTCGAATTGGAAAAGATGAAAAATATTGTCATGATTAAAATAGTTGAAGTCATGAGTAATTACAAAAAAAACTATTGTCGTCGGTTGCGTACCGTATGAACATCGAAGGTCTCCTCGAGCTTAATGCTGAAGCGACGATCTTCGTCCAGCTCAATGAACCTGTCGCAGATACCTCGGTCGTCGTGGCACCAGTCGCACTCCCCCGGGCGGTTTTCGTCGTCCGAGTACGACATTTCCGGCCTATGTTCATAATTCAAATATTAAACTAGATTATTAATCACGGGTTGACTATCGGTGATGTACGTAGCTCTTCCTTTCATTCCCGAGTGCATTATTACATCAAATTGTCTAGCACACGGGAATGAAGGAGAACTTATCCAATATGAGCATTCAATAAGCAAAACCAAATCATAAAATAAGCAAAACCAAATCATAAAATAAAGTAGTATTCAAATTAGCATGCATTCAATAATTATAAGCAAAAGTACATCATCTCTTGGTGTCCGTACATCGTCGAATATTATCACTAATATAGCATCACTAATACAACTAGAACCGTAGCGCCCGACGGGTATCGACGCGGGCGGTGGACACCCAAAGATAAGGAACCATCACAGGATCATAGCTCCAGTGAGATCCCTGAAGAACCTGCCAGGTATTGTCGAACCTGCCCTCCAATGCAACCATGTAGCGATGGACGTGCTCGTCCTCCTCGCTGACACGGTGACGTACCACCTCCGCGGTGTCCGGAAGCCTCGGCACCGTCACTGGCCCACGCGACTGCCACCAAACAAGGATCGGGTCAACAATGGGCTGCCTCCTCACCAACCTACGGCCCCCGAAAGGTAGCACCTCCCAATACCAGCCCGGCGGAGCCCAGTCCCGAACATGGCCCTGATCAAGCAAGCCTCCACCGCCGAGTCGACGACGACGAGGATGCGGGATAGGCATCGCCGACGTCGATGCGGGAACTACTTCTATATATAGTTAAATAAAGTAGTTTTATTAATTAAATCAACTAGCTAGTTCAACTACTAAACACTTACTATAAATAAATAAAGTAGTACTTACTAAAAACAAACTACTTCTATATATAGTAAAATAAAGTAGTTTATTAAATCAACTAGCTAGTTCAACTATATATGAAGCACTTACTATAAATAAAATAAAGTAGTACTTACTAAAAGTAAACTAGTATTTTTCTAAATACGTACTATGAACAAAAAAATCATTAAAATTCTATAAACAAAATTACAACAAAAAAAATCATAAAGATTCTATGAACAGAAAAAAATCATAAAAATTTGACATATTCGATCTTTGCATATATATGATAAAAAATTTATGAACTACACATCTAAATTACTACACATCCAACAAAAAAAGTCTATGAACTACAAAAAAATCTAAAAAAATCTAACAAAAATCATAAAAAATCTAACAAAATCTAACAAAAAAATCTACTAACAGAAAAAAAATGTAACATAATATGAACAAATTAATTACACAATCTAAATTACACAATATGAACTACATATCTAAATTACACCACATCTAATCTAACAAAAAAATCTAAAAAAATCTAACATAATATGAACAAATTAATTACACAATCTAAATTACACAATATGAACTACATATCTAAATTACTACAAATCTAGTCTAACAAATAATTCTATGAACTAACAAAAAAATCTAAAAAAAATCTAGCAAAAATAAAATAAAGTTGCTCATGGCCGGCGACGGCGAGGTGCAGCAGGGCGGGCGGCGACATCGGGGCGGGGCGGCGACGACGTCGGGGCGGCAGGGCGGGCGGCGACGGCAGCGGGGCGGGGCGGCGACGGCGCGCGTCAGGGCTGCAGGGGACGGCGTCGGGGCGGGGCGGCGACGGCGTCAGGGCGGGGCGGCTACGGCGTCGGGGCGGGGCAGCGATGGCGTCGGGGCGGCGCCACCAACCGGTACCAATGGACCCGTCTAATTTTTTATTTTCTGCAACTGTTTTTTAGTGAATTCTTTCTGCAGCTGTTTTCTTATTTCCACCTCGCCAAGCGAGATGCACTCGCAGCTGTTTATAAGCCCTGAGTGCAGAGACGATGAAGAAGAGGCTCAATGCTCACCTACACATTGGTTAGCTTCAAGCCCTGAGGAATAGGGTAGACTGCACAGAGCTATGTGTAGTGCAGTTGACACTATTCCGAAAGGCTTGAAGCAAATTAACGAGCATTGCGCCTCTTTTTTATTTTTAATGACTTATTTTTAATAGTTGTGATTAACTTAACTAAAAAATGAGCATAGATGCTTATTTTTAATGACTTATTACAACTCGGAAATAAAAAGAAAAAAATAAATATAGTAGAAAAGAAAAAAATTTATATAAAAAACTACTCAGAAATAAATAGAAGCAAAAATAGTTGTGATTAACTTTACTTAAAAAATGAGCATAGATGCTTATTTTTAATGACTTATTACAATTTAGAAATAAATAGAAGAAAAAATAGTTGTGATTAACTTAACTAAAAAAGAGCATAGATGCTTATTTTTAATGACTTATTATAACTCAGAAATAAAAAGAAAAAAAATAAATATAGCAGAAAAGAAAAAAAAACTATATAAAAAACTGCTAAGAAATGAGCATAGATGCGCTTATAGAGAAAATTCAACCTAAATTCATAATAAATTTCTACTAATTTCAGAGAAATTCAATATGAATTTAGATTAAATTTCCTGTATAAGGGCATCTATTTTCATTTTGAGAGGAGCTCAACAAAGGGAGAGAGGGAGGGGCTTATAAACCGATCTAATTCCCCTTCGGTTGGCGAGGTGGGAATAAACTCTAACCGCCACGAGGGCCAACCCTTTAGTCCCGGTTGGTGGTGTGAACCGGGACTAAAGGGCAGCCTTTGGTCCCGGTTGAAGCCACCAACCGGGACCAATGGTGGTGGGCCAGGAGCGAGGCGCGTTGGTCCCGGTTCGTCCCACCAACCGGAACCAATAGGTCCAGACGAACCGGGACCAATGGCCCACGTGGCCCGGCCGGCCCCCGGGGCTCACGAACCGGGTCCAATGCCCCTATTGGTCCCGGTTTTGGATTGAACCGGGACTAATGGGCTGACCTGGCCTGGACCATTGCCCCCTTTTCTACTAGTGACCTGAGATGAATATTGTTACTAACTATTGGACCACGCCACTTCCCTCTACATTTTTAGTCATATGTAGTTCTTCAAATGGAACAATCGACCATGGGACTGTTTTCCATTTCTTTTGTTGTTGACTTTTGTGTAAAATATACATGGATGTTGTTGGTAGAGGAGTTCCTAATTTACCACGCATAGGGTATCTTTGTCTCACAATTTCAGAAACATGTGAAGAGAAAAATATGGAGACTCAATTGGTGAAGGAGTGCGTGTCAAAATAATATCAAGCCCACTGCTTAGTACATGAAATAGGTATTGGGCTACAACACCTGCATGTGCCAAGTAATGGGAAAATGGTTTTTATTTTGGAAATCCTATGACATCGCCTAGAATTGTCATAAGGACACTCCACCACTCCCTGATACAATAAATGCCGTGACAACTGAAAGTCTGAAACCATGTGTAGGAATGTGTAACAGAAGTTGTCGGGTTGTAGTGACGTTGATTTTATTGGATAAGTATTGGTTGCATTATATACTTCTCATTCAAACAAAGTAACATTTCAATGAGGATTGCTTCATGAATTTTCAGTGCCAAATTACACATAAAAGAGATTAAGTAAACTTATGGTTTTTAATCCTACTATAAACCAACAAGCTCTGCAAAACATTCAAGGAATAGAATTCTGTAAAGTTCTAATAAGTTTTTGCCGAACAAGACCTAAAGATATATATAGAGAGAGTAGTTCCTCTGTTCATCGGCCATTAAATGGGTGGCCAGGAGTTGGTGGTTGACCGTCGGTAGAGATGAACGGTCGGACATAGCCGATGTACTACGATGTACTACCCCCGTCCGGGTTTATTAGCCCCTTTTGTATTTTGGGTCTAAATTTGACCATGTATTTAACCAAAAATATATAAATTATATGCTACACAAAATATATTGTTGATTTGTATTTGAAAGAGGTTTTCTATAGTATAGTTTTTGTGACATATAGTTTATATTTTATTAGTTAAATTCATGGTCAAACTTTGGCTCAAAATGTAAGGGGACCTAATAAACCCGGTCGGAGGGAGTAATAGAAGCAACTCGATGATATCCATGAACTCGATGAAATTAATGTGTCAATCTGGCAGAACATTGCCTTAGGTACTTTAGTGTTTCAAAACATAGTGATGCACATATTTAGTGGGTGTGAAAATGACATGGACTTAAATAGACATAATATTTTCTAAGTTTCATAATTAGATCATATTCATATGATGCCAGGATTAATTACTATGGATCTTACAAAATGCAACTTTCTGTAATAGAAGTTCACTTATATTATGTTAGTCACTTAGATACAAGAAATGAACATGTTAAAGATGATTAACATGGCAAGCATAGGCATGGCATGAAAGTACACATTATGTAGTGCAAAACTCATGTAGGTTGCAAACACGTAAGAGCTATAAGTCAATGTCTATCATCATGTCAAGTTTGTAAATTTTAACAGATTCTGTCAGCTATATTATGATGCACTTTTGCAACAGGGTTTTCATCAAGCAAATTGATCCTAACAAATATGAAAATGTCACCATTGCGTAGAACACGGAAAAAAATGTACAACATTCATATAAGGCACGTTTTCATCGGATGCACGGATTAAAGTTTACAACAGTTTTAATACAAGGTAGTGCAGCTCCTTTCCGTTAGGCAATGCACTATACTGTGCAGCTCCTTTCAACTAGGCGCTGCACAACCAGGAGTGGGGCCCAGGCTGCCATGCTAGACCGGCATGTGGCACCTAAGAGTCAGGCGCTGCACAGTATAGTGCGGCGCCTATCTGTCGGGCGCCACTCGTAACGGTCAGCTCAGTGATTTTTTTTGAAAGCAGTTCAGATTGTAAATTCTTTTCGTCCTCAGGTCAAATATGTGTTTTTTGCCCAGCGCTGCAGATGGGTGTTTCAGTGGTTCATCGCAGCCACGAGACAGACGTACGTGCAGCGTGACGTTTTCATTTTCGTCAGAGACAAGGTGTGTGTGACATGTGTCTGTAGAGATGACCGTTGAGCAACATATTACTTGCGTGCTTCTACAACGGTTATTCCATTGGAGTGTTTGGTTTTGCACTTTTGCCGCCCTTGTTATTCCATCAGTGTGTGTGTGTGTGTGTGTGTGTGTGTGTGTGTGTGTGTGTGTGTGTGTGTGTGTGTGTGTGTGTGTGTGTGTGTGTGTGTGTGTGTGTGTGTGTGTGTGTGTGTGTGTGTGTGTGTGTGTGTGTGTGTGTGTGTGTGTGTGTGTGTGTGTGTGTGTGTGTGTGTGTGACTTCTTGCTACTTTGTTCTTGGCTAATAATACAGTTGAGTGACGAAAGCTTTTCACCTATATACGCGAACTTAATTGTTAGCATCTACACTTCTACAGCGTTCCAAGATTGGACTTGCTCCTTTCAATTTCGATGTCATCCATGGATGACAACAGAACATGCAGGCAGCCGCAGATTACAGATTGCAAGGAGCATATACAAAGATATGCAACCCTCGTGAGTGTTCTTGAAAAAAAGAACACGCATGCAGGGATAGTAGTACAATGCCAACGGCGAAGACACTACTACAAGAACTAGCCAATCCTGAGCATGCTACTATGAAGCAACAGATCTGTTGATACATCATGGTTGTGATGGTGGTTCCACATTAGCTACGTGCCGGACTCAAACTGAGCTCCACATGCACGAGTTTATAGATGCACTTGTTCAGTATTCCTCTAATATCCCATCTCTCATATGTAGCAACACCTTTCAACTCCGCATACTCAGCTCAGAAGTGCATTATCATTTTGTCTTGAAACGGGCATCCTATCTCCCAAAATCAAAGCCCTTTGAGAATCGAAATGGGGGCAGCCTCTCTCTTTTATAAGGGTATTAACACCCTGTTCACCCCTTCCATGTGAAACCTACTAACCGCTATCATATTCATCCAGTTTTCCACACTAGCAACGTTGAATTGATGAAGGCACATCGCAGACTAGTCTAGATCACGCCTACATGTCACTTGAGCCACTCACCACGAAAATGGCAATTGCATGCTTGAAGTTCAGTTCATTTTTGCAAGGCATACAAAGCATGCCAGAGTTCGATGTACTAATTTAATAGTAGTACAATGCTACATGTCTGCTTTGGAATCTAGAGATCCCATTTTGCATCTTTCGGAGTAGTATATTTTTAAGGGAACTCACTTGAACCCTAAGAAACTATACCGCTATATGGCTTCGACATACTGATATTTGATTTACAGACAAGTGCATGGTCACACATTTTGTCTTCAGTCTGCTCTGATTTGCAGCATGGGCAAACATTAGAAGCATGATAGCTGATCTCTTTCTATATCCGATACACGGTTAGAGATTAATATCCAACTTATAAATTTCCAAAATTAAGAAGAAAATTAGTCTCTCCATGGTTTTATTATGTACTTCCGAAGCCTAAGTACCATGACGAGGATATGCAGTTTTTTGTGTGCACAATACAGGGAGCCAAACAAATTATTTATATGTGCCACCACCACTACTGATTTTCATATTCCTATGACATTTTTAGGCCTACTCCATGGTTTCAAACTTCCAGAGTTTGAATATTATAATTGCAAATAGGTAGCATCCTTATGACACAATGGAAAGACTATCAGCCTATACACCAATAAGATGCACAAAGCCATTTAAGATCGGTGATAACTTCCCGTTGAGTGGGCGATTTGGTGCCCTGGCTTAGATGAGCCTGGGCATGAACAGTACCTCGATTTGGAATAGAAAAGAAGTTCAAAAAATTCCAAATTAATTTTGTGGTGCAAGATGTTCCTGTGCGTGAACTCGGAGCAAAATTTTGTGAAATTTGGATATTCGAGGAGCTTGTGACAAAAAGAGAAATTTCGGATGTTTGAGAAACTTTTGAAATCGCACCATTCACACCCGATTTTGTCTTTTTTTGCCACAAGCTCCTCGAATGTTCAAACTTCACAAAAAAAATCACGAAGTTCATGCACAGGAGCATCTTGCATCACAATTTTTTTTGGAATTTTGAATTTTTTTCTGTTTCAAATCGAGCTACTATTCACGGGGCTCATCTGAACCCAGGCTCTAGGTTGAATTATAGTCTTGACCAGTCATTGCGGCTATTGACATGTTCGTTAGCGGCACAAAGTCGTGTGGCCGGTGAACCTAGCCTGGCTCAACACCTAGGATCTACTAGCGATTTCGCCTCGTGTCGAGCACTTAGCCATGGAGGCGCTCGTCTTGACGTCACCCGTGAAGGTAGGCTCGCCACTTGTTGTTCTGTTATTTATGACCGGTTAATAAGAGCTACAGATCTTGACATGCATGAGTTTATAGATGCACTTCCTCAACATTCCTCTAATATCCCATCTCACATATGTAGCTACACCTTTCAACTGTACACACTACATACTCAGCTCGGAAGTGCATTATGGCTTCTTTTTGAAATGGTCGCGCTAACTGCCACACGTGTGGCAGGAAGGGAGACGCACCATACGTCTCTAATGTAAATAGATTGCCACGTCATCGCATGCATGCATGCAGAAATCTTTTTGGATTTTCAGTTTTTAAAAATGTTTTATCTCTTAAACAAAAAATCCGATTGAAAATCTGTTTTCACCATTAAATCCCTCGCGATGAGATCTTCGAAACTAGATCCCATGTTGATATGTTTTGAAGAAATTTTTTTTGGATTAAAAGTTGCCATGTCTATTGCATATGAATTGCCATGATGTTTACACTGAAGTTGCCATGATATATTTCAGCTATTTTCTTCTACATTTAAAAGTAAAATTTGACATTTATAAAACGGGGAATTAAGAAACTAGACTTGCCATGAACCATAAACTAAAATTGCCATGATACATGCACGTAAAATTGCCATGGTTCATACAAAAAATAATTTTCATGGTCAAAGTACTGGAGTTGCCATCATCAAAATACTAAAATTGCCATGATCTACAAACTAAAATTGCCACATGGCAACTTTAGTTTAAGCCCTATGGCAACTACAGTGTAAACATCGTGGCAACTTCTGGCAAAAAAAAAATCTCGTTGAAATATATCAACATGGGGTCTAGTTTTGAAGATCTCGTCGAGACAGATTTAATGGTGAAAACGGATTTTTAGTTTGCTTTTTTATTTAGGAGATACAACATTTTTAAGCCGAAAACCAAAAAAAATTCTGCTGACGTCATCTATTCATACGTGGCAAAATGAGTGGTGATGGAGGCGTGTGGGCGATGTGCAAACGCCCACACGTGTGGGCGTTAACATTTCCGTTTTGAAACGGTCTCTTACTCTCTTACCTCTCAAAATCAAGTCCTTTTGAGAATCGAAATGGGGGCAACATCTCCCTTTTATAAGGGCATCAACACCCCAATCACGACAAGAGATGCTGCCTGTGTCTCGTAAGGAAGCACCATGTCGCCATCATCGAAGCTTTTGGTCCTGCATACCATGGCCATGCATCCCAGCGACCCACCTACCGTGATTGACGATGCAACTCCGTGCCGCGGACGTCTCGAACGCCGGGAAAAGACTTGCTGTGTCTCAAAAGTCGGGAAAAAATGGATCGACGACGACGTCCGCGGAACCCCGCCGTACGAGAGAGCGCGAGTGTGGCTGAGCTCATCCTGGAACGTCAACCTGAACCAGAGAACCAAGCAAGAAGAGTACTACTACTTGTAATTACTGCGCGTAACACGTAACCATGCATGCACACTGTGGCTGAGTTCACGCTGGCATGCATGCGCATTATCCGCACAATTGGGCAGCTAGCAGCGCTGCAGATGGGTGTTTCAGTCGTTGGTCCCAACGACGTGCAACCATGCATATGTACGTACAGATGCATCTGAAATCCGACTGGCATGCGTGACGTTCCCTTTTACTATTTTTTCCCAGAGATATTTTCAATGGGTTAATTATACTGTTGCCCTCAATGGTGTTTATGTGCTCAGTCTTGCCCTCAGATACGAATTGTGCTCAGTTTTGCCCCTAATCCATGCGTAGCTACTATGATGAGGCCAAACGGCCAGGTTTTAGTCCATTCCGTCTGTCGGCGTTAGTGGTTGTGTGTCCGGAGGTTACACCGCGTTGACGTGGGTACGGAGCTGACATGTGGACCCGTGCAACAAAATCCCCAAATCATTCGTAGGGTTCTAGCCGGCCAAATCAACGCCCGCTCTGCCCATCAGCCGGCCGGTCGTCTTGCGCCGCCGCCGCCACCTGCGCCGCAACCAACACGTGCCCCACCACCAGTTTCACGGCCTGCTCCGCCGCTACCGTCCCGCGCCGACGCTCCACCGCTACCTGCTCCGCCCGCCACCTCCTGCGACGCCACGGGTGGGGCGCCCGCCACCTGCTCGACCCGCGGCACGGCCTCCTTCCGTGCGCCCGCCCGGAGCGCTCAAAGGTGGGGGACTGGTGGAGCTGTTTGAACAAGGAGGAAGAACCCTAGGGCGAAATGGCGAGCATCGGCGACCCCGGAGTATTTGGCGAGGCAGGCATCGGGCCGGAGATCCGCCGCGTTCACGACTGGGTTCCCGAGGGGTAAGTCACGCCTCCTGTTTAGATTGAGCTTGGTTGTGCATTTGAACAGTCGATTCGAGTAGGTTTGCCCGATTAGTGTGCTGATTGCGTCTCTGTTTTTCGTCGGTTAGGATGGAGTTGCGGTTTGCTTTCTTGATGCACATTAGAAGGGACCGGTACATGTTCAATGCAAAGAATAAGAAGAAATACCAAGGAGGTTTCGATTATCGGTTGCCAATGTCTAGTAGTTGGAGTTTCAGACAATTTGGGGAGGTAATTTGTAGCCAATATCCTTGGGGTTTGCTTGATGAAGTGGTATATAAATATTATGATGGGGAAATAAAATGGGTGACAATTAGTAATGATGAAGAGCTGGCTACCATGTTTGCTAGGCATAAAGAGAAAGAGAATTTTCATGTGAGGCTGCAAATTGATGTGCTTGAGCAAACATTTGGACCTAGGATGGCGGGTGCAACATCTCGGGGAGAACCAAGTCATCGTAATGGCATCTTTAGCCAGAACAATTCAGTTAGTGCACGACGACGTGGTGGCTCGACAAGTGTGGGCACCGGCAGTAGGCCCCCCTTGAAGTGGAGCCTGATGAATACAATTCTGGGGTTGATGAAGAGAAGCTATATTCTGATGTTATTCAGAATTTACGACATGCACCTCGGGCTGAAAACCAAGATGAGGCTCACAATGCAGTCCGTGTGGATGATGACGCGCTGGGTGAGGACGAAGACCTTGTAGCAGTTGAATGGGACCCTTTGAACCCTCATATGGAAGAAGGTGCCATTTATGCATCCATGACTGAGTGTAGAAATGCACTTGTGACATACTGCATCAAGATAGAATGTACTTTCAAAGTTGACAAGAGCGATAAGTATGTTACAGAGTGCACTGTCTGACTGAGGGTTGTCCATGGAGGATGCTCGCATCTAAAATGCGAAATAACACGGATGTTCAGGTCAAAGTGAACCCTTTTAAGCACACATGCCAGGAATCAACCCTTAGGAAGGATACAGTTAGTAGAGCCAAGACAAGATGGGTGGCAGAAGAAGTAAAGAAGTGGGTGAAAGAAAACCAACAAGTGGGTCCAAAGGAATTGCAGAAGAACATTAAAGACAAGTTCAAGATAGATTTACATACATGAGGTTGTTCAATGGTAAACAACATGCTACGGATTCTATTTATGGTAACTGGCAGGAAAGTTTTCAATTGTTGTATTCATTCATAGGTGAAGTGGAGAGGACCAGCCCAGGTAGTATTGTAGATATTGACCACCACACCGTGGAGTACACATTCAGGGAAGTGAAAAAGACTAAGGAATGCTTTAAGAGGGTTTATGTCTGCTTTGAGGCTTGTCGCCAGGGTTTCTTGGCAGGCTGCAGGCCTTATTTAGCTATTGATGCCACTTTTCTCACAGGGAGGTTTAAAGGACAATTAGTAGTAGCTTGTGCAGTTGATGCACACAGTTTTGTATTTCCAGTTGCGTATGGTGTGCTGGAGACAGAGTCTAAGAAGAGCTGGACTTGGTTTTTGCATAATCTGCTGGGCTATTGCACATACCAATGGGTTGGTCATTCATACAGATGCCTGCAAAGGTTTAGAAGTGGCCGTGGACAATGTGTTCCCTGGAGTAGAGCATAGGGAATGCATGCGTCATCTTGCCGCAAATTTCATGAAGAAATTCAAAGGAAAGGTGTATACCGACAATTTATGGCCAGCATATTTGACTTGCAGTGTGAAGAAGCACAACTACCACTTGAGGCAGTTATACATGAATCCCAAAGTGAAAGAATACATGGTGACACACCACTCCAAGTTATGGGCCAGAAGCCAATTCAGTGAACTGAGCAAAGTTGACTATGTGCACAATAATATAACAGTCTTTCAACTCAACGATCTGGAAACTAAAGGGTCATTATGTGGTGGATTTGCTTTACATGATAAGGATAGAATACTTGCAGAAATTTCATTATCGTGCAGGAATAGCCGAGGCAAAATTCATGGGCCAGATTATCATCCCTGTCGTGATGAATGAACTGAAGCAGAAAACAACAGGCTTGGAAATGAACATGACTCTTTGCTCGGGTACCACAACAGAGATATCATATTTGGATAAATAGAAGAGGGAATGGAGATATCCAACGGATTTAGAAGCTTTAACTTGCAGTTGTAGGCAATGATAGATAACTGGATTGCCATGCATTCATGCCTTGTTTTTCATCACTTCTCTCTCATGTCCAGTAGGGAACATACAATAGTATGTACATGATTACTACTCTGTTGCAAGGTTCAAAGCCACATATGCGTATGCATTGCCTGCTATGGAGGGAAAACAACAATGGGACATGGTGGACCCTGGATTCAAACTTTGCTCTCTAGTTCCGAAGGGAGCAGCAGGTAGACCAAGGAAGAGTCGAATCAGACCTTACAGCGAAGGAGCTGGACTTGGAGCGAGGAAGCATAAGTGCACAAGGTGTGGTGGGTCTGGTCATTTCGGTAAGTATTGTGATAACACAGTAGATCCAGCGTTTGGAGAGAGTCTCGATGAAGGCTTCGATGAAAATGTTGGTCAGCAGCCGGTTGCCTCAACAGATGATGAAAATGATGGTCAACAGCCGGTTGCATCAAATGAGGATTTTGACGAGGTTCCAAATGATGATGGTCAACAGCCGGATGATTTTGACGATGATCCAAAATATCCTCCAAATGATGATTCAAGTGAGGCTCCAAATGGTGATCCAAGGGAGGCTCCAAATGGTTATCATGGCGATCCAAGTGAGGCTCCAAATGATGATCCAAGTGAGGTTCCAAATGGTGACCAACCTTCTATTGTTGTGAGTTCTGCTAGGTATGTAAATCTTGCAAATACTACTGTACATTTATCACTTGACATGATCTCATTACCCTTTATGTTTTGCATAGCTCTGTGGTAGGTTTGAAGAAGACGCGTAAGGTACCGACAACCAAGAGGATAAGAGAAGAAGCAATGAGCACAAGGTGCACGAGGAGCAAAATGATGGCAAGAAGCTCAAGGAACAGACAGAAGCCCCAACGCTATTTATGAATAATGTTGTATTTCTGTTGAATGATGTTGGACCTATGTTAGAACTATGTTTGAATGATGTTGGACCTATGTTAGAACTTCAAATTTGACATGCTTATGGATGTTGGAATTCTTTCAAAACTTTGGTAAACTCACATTCATGAAAAATGTGCTAAAAAAGAGCTCCAAAGGTAGGGTAAACGTCCTCATTTCTAAGCAAGATTTTTTGACCTTGTCTATTTGAGCCAAATAACTTTCCTGCACATATATTCTATATACAAAGACTATGTGCGCTGGTTTTTTCCTTTTTTTTGATTTTTTGAATTTTGTTTTTCTCATTTGAATTCTGATCAAACCTAACTTTGACCAAGATTTAAACAAGTCTAAAACATAAAAATGAAAAACTAAGCCTGAATCCTTCTTAGTCACTCCAAAATGAAGTTGTGGTGAGGTTTTTGAAATTTTCATGAAAATTGTGCTAAAAAAGAGGGGTCCAAAGGTAGGGTAAACGACCTCATTTCTAAGCAAGGTTTTTTTCGACCTTGTCTAAATCAGCCAAATAACTTTCCTACACATATATTCTATATATACAGACTATGTGCGCTGGTTTTTCCATTTTTTGATTTTTTTTAAATTTGTTTTGCCCATTTGAATTCTGGTTGAACGTAACTTTGACCAAGATTTAAACAAGTCTAAAACATCAAAATGAAAACTAAGCCGGATCCTTCTTAGTCACTCCAAAATGAAGCTGTGGTGAGTTTTTTGAAATTTTCATGTTCATTTCCCCAAAACACTTCTCTTCACTTCATACAAGAGAGTTTGAGATACTTGAGATATCACATAAGACACGTGAACTTATCGTTTAAATGTATGTAAACCTTCTTTATCAACTTAAATCGTTAGTATATGACATAAGAAGACTATGTGCACAAGTTTTTCATTTTTCTAATTTTTATTTAATTTATTATGCTCATTTGAAATCTGATCAAACCTATCTTTGACTGCTCCAAACCCCTCCCAAATCCCACTAACCCTAGCACTGAACAAGGACCGTCCATCTAACCCTAGCGGCGATCAAAGACCGTCGATCTAACCCTTCTAGAAGGAATCTGCGGGGAGGAGGGGGGCGATCCGCGAGATGCAATCTGATTGGCTGGGAGTCAACAAGTACCGGGCGCGCTGGATGGACCGTTGGGCCGTCTCGCTGTTTGGGCCTAAGACCGCAGTTAATAGCCCATCTCAGCCTTTCCAGGCCTGCATGCATGGGAAGGGCGGCGACGCGGGTTTGCATGCGCGGGAGGCGGACGTGCATGCATGCGAGCGAGGCGAGCTAGGTGGCCATGCACGTATTGATTCAGAGTTAGGCCATTGTTTCAGATTACGACAGCGAGTCAGATGCACGTGCCTGGTCAAAGAGCTTCCCTATGCAGTGATTCAAATGCACGCACGGACCCCATGCAAAAAATTTAAGGGTCCAAAACGTAACGGATACACACACGCGTTCGGATTCACACACGCACCATTCTCATCCCTTCTCTCTTCCTCTCCCACCCACAGGCCTATAAATGGGACGCCTCTCTTCCTCTCCCACTCACCACCCATAATCCAGATCCATTCTCTCCAACTTCAAACACCCAAGCGACCGAGCCCTCTCCAAGTGACCAAGTCAAGATGCAGTACAACGGGCCGACCTTCCTTCGTCCGCCTGTCGTGCCGGAGCTGCGCTACCCACCGGGCGTGCTTGTGGAGAGGGAGCTTGATAACCACAAGTATAGGGGATCGCAACAGTTTTCGAGGGTAGAGTATTCAACCCAAACTTATTAATTCGACACAAGGGGAGCCAAAGAATATTCTCAAGTATTAGCAGTTGAGTTGTCACTTCAACCACACCTGGAAACTTAGTATCTGCAACAAAGTGTTTAATAGCAAAGTAATATGATAGTGGTGGTAACGGTAACAAAAGTAAAGACAACAAAAGTAACATTTTTGGTATATTTGTAGTGATTGTAATAGTAGCAACGGAAAAGTAAGTAAGCGAGAACCAGTATATGGAAAACTCGTAGGCACCGGATCAGTGATGAATAATTATGCCGGATGTGGTTCGTCATGTAACAGTCATAACATAGGGTGACACAGAACTAGCTCCAGTTCATCAATGTAATGTAGGCATGTATTTCGAATATAGTCATACATGCTTATGGAAAATAACGTGCATGACATCTTTTGTCCTACCCTCCCGTGGCAGCGGGGTCCTATTGGAAACTAAGGGATATTAAGGCCTCCTTTTAATAGAGAACCAGAAAAAAGCATTAGCACATAGTGAATACATGAACTCCTCAAACTAAGGTCATCACCGGGAGTAGTCCCGATTATTGTCACTTCGGGGTTGCCGGATCATAACACATAGTATGTGACTATAGACTTGCAAGATAGGATCAAGAACTCACATATATTCATGAAAACATAATAGGTTCAGATCTGAAATCATGGCACTCGGGCCCTATTGACAAGCATTAAGCATAGCAAAGTCATAGCAACATCAACCTCAGAACATAGTGGATACTAGGGATCAAACCCTAACAAAGCTAACTCAATTACATGATAAATCTCATCCAACCCATCACCGTCCGGCAAGCCTACGATGGAATTACTCACGCACGGCGGTGAGCATAATGAAATTGGTAATGGAGGATGGTTGATGATGACGTCAGCAACGAATCCCCCTCTGTGGAGCCCCGAACGGACTCCAGATCAGCCCTCCCGAGAGAGATTAGGGCTTGGCGTCGGCTCCGTATCGTAAAACGCGATGATTTCTTCTCTCTGATTTTTTCTCCCCGAAAGCCAATATATAGAGTTGGAGTAGGCGTCGGAGGGCCACCAGGGGGCCCACGAGGTAGGGGGGCACGCCCTGGGGAGGGGGGGAGGCGCCCCCACCCTTGTGAACAGGGTGTGGGCCCCCTGGTCTTCATCTTTGGCGAGGATTTATTATTATTTTTTCTAAGATGTTCCGTGGAGTTTCAGGTCATTCCGAGAAGTTTTATTTTCTGCACATAAAACGACATCATGGCAATTCTGCTGAAAACAGCGTCAGTACGGGTTAGTTCCATTCAAATCATACAAATTAGAGTCCAAAACAAGGGCAAAAGTGTTTGGAAAAGTAAATACGACGGAGACGTATCAACTCCCCCAAGCTTAAACCCTTGCTTGTCCTCAAGCAATTCAGTTGACAAACTGAAAGAGAAAAAGAAAAACTTTTTCAAACTCTGTTTGCTCTTGTTGTTGTAACATGGAAAGCCAGCATTCAAGTTTCAGCAAATATTATGAACTAACCATACTAACAATAACACAAAGGTCTCACAATTAGTCATACCAATAGCATAATCAGCTAGCGAGCTATAATAACAAAACTCGGATGACAACACTTTCTCAAAATAATCATAACATGATATAACAAAATGGTATCTCGCTAGCCCTTTCTGAGACCGCAAAACATAAATGCAGAGCACCTTTAAAGATCAAGGACTGACTAAACATTGTAATTCATGGTAAAAGAGATCCAGTCAAGTCATATCCAATGTAAACCAATTATAATGAATGCAAACGACAGTGTGTTCTCCAGCGGATGCTTTTTAATAAGAAGGATGATGACTCAACATAAAAGTAAATAGATAGGCCCTTCGCAGAGGGAAGCAGGGATTTTTAGAGGTGCCAGAGCTCGGTTTTAAAATAGAGATTGAATAACATTTTTGAGCGGCATACTTTTGTTGTCAACGCAACAACTATGAGATGACGATATCTTCCATGCTAAACAAATTATAGGCGGTTCTCAAACAGAATGGTAAAGTTTATACTCCCCCTCCTCCACAGGCATCAAGCAAAAGAAGAACGGGAAATATTTTTGGGTTTTCTTTTTAGTCCTACAGCAAAGAAATAAACTACTACTAATTTATTTTTGTTTTTATTAAGGTTTATTAAACACACAAGAAAGAGGCAGGAAAAAGAATGTAATCTAGCATGAATATTACAGTGAAAGAGTATGAACACCGACATCTAGCAATAAGTGCGTGTGAACATGAATGTAATGTCGGTGGGAAATACGTACTCCCTCAAGCTTAGGCTTTTGGCCTAAGTTGGTCTATTGCCAGGGATGGCCTGGCGGATACCCGTAGGTGAAGCTGGGGTCGTACTGCGATGAAGAAGACTCTGACTGCCACTGGCTGACAACCACCTCTGGATCCCAAGAATAAACAGACTATCGTGGAGGCTCATCTTGTGGTTCTGGTTTCAGGGCGGGTGCAGGATTTCGATAGGCTTGAATGGCCGCCCACGGAACGATGTGAGGACCTGCAGACAAGTTAAACAAAGAAGGAGCAGGCAAAGTAATAGTCTCAGGGTGATGTTTATCAAAGTACAATTTATATTTGAGTTCCCCTTCACGACTCTTAACAAGAAGGTAATGCGCTAGCATACTCTTATAATCTAAATAAGCACGGGGCAGTGATGTTTCCTCTTTCTCCTCATGCCTAATAGGTATTTCAAAATATTCAGCTAGGCGTGAAGCATAAATGCCTCCAAAGACGGGGCCCTTAGTACGGTTCAGACTTAACCGTCTAGCAACAATTCCACCCATACTAACAGAGTTATTGTGGTATAAACCATGGAACAAAATGATAACATCAGGAACACTAAGGTTTCCACAGTTTCCGTGACCTATCAAGTAACGACTAGCAAATAAGGCAAAGTAGCGTAAAACAGGAAAATGTATGCTAGTAATTCTTGCATCAGAAACCCTCCTGGTTTCCCCCACCGTGATAGTGTTAATAAAAGCTTCTATTTCGTTACGGTGTGGTTCATCCAAGGTGCCCTCAAAGGGTATTTTGCAAACCTCGCAAAATTCAGCTAATGGCATCCTCTTAACAACGTCATATAAATGAAACTCTACTGATGGAGGTGAATTCTTAGGGAAAAAGTAGAAGTTTTGCACAAAAGTATTTGTGAGTAAGAGATACTGATGACGTTGGTCGCGGAGGAAGTTAGTGAGGCCAGCATTCTCAATTAATAAATAGAAATCTTCATAAATCCTGGCTCTCCTCAAGAAGTCATCGGAAGGCCATTCACACGGCCGGACCACCGCGGTGCGAGGCAAGTTAAATTTGGGCTTCTGTTCTTCTTCCTTTTGTTTTTCCTTCGAGCTTCGGGTCGACAAGCCCCTCAAAAGTTTATTCATTATCTCTTAAACAATCTGAAATTTTTAGTAACTTCGAATAAAAGTGAACCAACTTCAATAAAATTGATAGCAACTACTCCCACGAGTGCCTAGAGCCTAAATCAAGCATTAAAACTACTTGGGACCAAATAAATTTGACATGCAAGCTCAAGAACATGGTCACCTATGCAGCATAAATTTGCAATGAATAGAGCACTAGAACAAAAACTACTTGGACCAATGGAGGAGTCACATACCAAGGAACAATCTCCCCAAGCAGTTTTGCGAGAGGTGCTTTGAGCAAGGAGATCGAAAATCACAGCAACAGGGACTGGAACTCGTGCTTGAGTTGGCTTTTCGTGTTTGTGTGATGCAGAGAAAGAAGATGGGTGCAGGGATAAGTGGAGGAGGGCCACCGTGGGCCCACGAGGCAGGGGGGTACGCCCAGGGGGGTAGGGCGCGCCCTCCACCCTCGTGGCCAGGTGGCAGCTCCCCCCGCGGTAATTTTTGCACAGAAAATTCTCAAATATTCCCGAAAAAATCATATTAAACTGGCATGGCATTCTGAGGACTTTTATTTTCGGTATATTTTTATATTACAAGGATAAATCAGGAAACAGACAGAAAGAAAATACTATTTTACTTTATTTCTACTAAATAACAGAAAATATAAAGAGGGTACAGAAGGTTGTGCTTCTAGTTTCATCCATCTCATGCTCATCAAAAAGAATCCACTAACAAGGTTGATCAAGTCTTGTTAACAAACTCATTCTGATTAACATGGAACCGGAGAAGTTTCGAATAACACTATGTTACCTCGACGGGAATATGGACATCCCCAATAGTAAGTATATCATACTTTTTCTTGACAGTAGGGAGAGAAAATTCAAAACCTCCAAATATAATCAATGGAATTTTTCCAATAGAGTTGATACTGTAAACTTGAGGTTGTTTCCTTGGAAAGTGTACCGTGTGTTCATTACCATTAACATGAAAAGTGACATTGCCTTTGTTGCAATCAATAACAGCCCCTGCAGTATTAAGGAAAGGTCTTCCAAGAATAATAGACATACTATCATCCTCGGGAATATCAAGAATGACAAAGTCCGTTAAAATAGTGACGTTTGCAACCACATGAGGCACATCCTCACAAATACCGACAGGTATAGCAGTTGATTTATCAGCCATTTGCAAAGATATTTCAGTAGGTGTTAACTTATTCAAGTCAAGTCTACGATATAAAGAGAGAGGCATAACACTAACACCAGCTCCAAGATCACATAAAGCAGTTTTAACATAATTTCTCTTAATGGAGCATGGTATAGTGGGTACTCCGGGATCTCCAAGTTTCTTTGGTATTCCACCCTTAAAAGTATAATTAGCAAGCATGGTGGAAATTTCAGCTTCAGATATCTTTCTTTTATTAGTAATAATACCCTTCATATACTTAGCATAAGGATTTGTTTTGAGCACATCAGTTAATCGCATACGCAAACAGATGGGTCTAATCATTTTAGCAAAGCGCTCAAAATCCTTATCATCCTTTTTCTTGGATGGTTTTGGAGGAAATGGCATGGGTTTTGGAACCCATGGTTCCCTTTCTTTACCATGTTTCCTAGCAACGAAGTCTCTTTTATCATAACGTTGATTCCTTGATTGTGGGTTATCAAGATCAACATCAGGTTCAACTTCTACATCATTATCATTACTAGGTTGAGCATTATCATGAACATCATCATTAACATTTTCACTAGGTTCATGTTCATTACCAGATTGTGTTTCGGCATCAGACATGGAAATATCATTTGGATTTTCAGGTGGCTCAGCAATAGGTTCACTAGAAGTTTGCAAAGTCCTATCATTCTTCCTTTTCTTCTTTCTTGAAGAACTAGGTACATCAATATCATTTCTCTGAGAATCTTGCTCGATTCTCTTAGGGTGGCCTTCAGGATACAAAGGTTCCTAAGTCATTCTACAAGTTCTAGTAGCCACTCTAACATCATAATCATTTTTCTTACTATTCATTTCATCAAGCACTTTTTTTGAGCTTTAAGTACTTGTTCTACCTGAGTGGTAACCATAGAAGCATGTTTGTTAACAAGTTTAAGTTCACCTCTAACATTAGCCATATAGTCACCCAAGCGTTTAATCATATAAGCATCTTGTTTTAATTGTCTACCAAAATAAGCATTAAAGTCATCTTGCTTAAACATAAAGTTATCAAACTCATCCAAGCACTGACTAGCAATTTTAGGAGGGACTTCAGCTTTATCATATCTATAGAGAGAATTTACCTTTACTACCTGTGTCGGAATATCGGGATCAGGAGGTTCTTCAGTGAATAAAGTATTGAGATCATATACTTCTTCAACAGGCGGTAAATTAAGACCGTGTATTTCTTCAATAGGAGGTAAATTCTTAACATCTTCGGCTTTAATACCTTTTTCTTTCATAGATTTCTTTGCCTCTTGCATATCTTCGGGGCTGAGAAATAGAACACCTCTCTTCTTCGGAGTTGGTTTAGGAATAGGCTCAGTAATTGGCTCTGGAGCTGGCTCAGGAGGTGCCCAATTATTTTCATTTGTCAACATATTATTCAATAGAATTTCAGCTTCATCCGGTGTTCTTTCCTGAAAAGAGAACCAGCACAACTATCCAGGTAATCTCTGGAAGCATCGGTTAGTCCATTATAAAAGATATCAACTATTTCAGGTTTCTTAAGAGGATGATCAGGCAAGGCATTAAGTAACTTGAGAAGCCTCCCCAAGCTTGTGGGAGACTCTCTTCTTCAATTTGCACGAAGTTGTATATTTCCCTCAAAGCAGCTTGTTTCTTATGAGCAGGGAAATATTTAGCAGAAAAGTAATAGATCATATCCTGGGGACTACGCACACAACCAGGATCAAGAGAATTAAACCATATCTTAGCATCACCCTTTAATGAGAATGGAAATATTTTGAGTAAATAAAGGTAGCGCGATCTCTCATCTTTAATAAACAGGGCGGCTATATCATTTAACTTAGTAAGATGTGCCACAACAGTTTCAGATTCATAGCCATAAAAAGGATCAGATTCGACCAAAGTGATTATATCTGGATCAACAGAAAATTCATAATAGTCCTTATCGGGAACACAGATAGGTGAAGTAGCAAAAGCAGGGTCGGGTCTCATTCTATCTCTAAAAGATTCTTTACTCCATTTAACTAGCAACCTATTAAGTTCGTATCTATCCTGGCAAGCAAAAATAGCTGCAGAAGATTCCGCATCAAAATGATAACCCTCAGGAATAGCAGGCATATTTTCATCATCTCTCTCATCATTGTATTCAGATTCAATAATTTCTCTTTCTCTAGAACTAGAAATTTAATCATCCAGAAATTCACCAAGGGTCACAGTAGTATCAAGCATAGGAGTAGTTTCATCACAAGTATCAAGCATAGCAGAAGTGGCATCATCAATAACATGCGACATATCAGAGTTCATAGCAGAAGCAGGTTTAGGTGTCGCTAGCTTACTCATAACAGAAGGTGAATCAAGTGCAGAGTTAGATGACAGTTCCTTACCTCCCCTCGTAGTTGAGGGATAAATTGTTGTCTTAGCGTCTTTCAAGTTCTTCATAGTGTCCAGCAGATATAAATCCCAAGTAACTCAAGGAATAGAGCTATGCTCCCCGGCAACGGCGCCAGAAAAAGGTCTTTATAACCCACAAGTATAGGGGATCGCAACAGTTTTCGAGGGTAGAGTATTCAACCCAAAATTTCCACCTACATGTCAGAATTGATGAAGGCACATCGCAGACTAGTCTAGATCACGCCTACATGTCACTTGAGCCACTCACCATGAAAATGGCAATTGCATGCTTGAAGTTCAGTTCATTTTTGCAAGGCATACAAAGCATGACAGAGTTTGATGTACTAATTTAATAGTAGTACAATGCTACATGTCTGCTTTGGAATCTAGAGATCCCATTTTGCATCTTTCGGAGTAGTATATTTTTAAGGGAACTCACTTGAACCCTAAGAAACATATCAATATATGGCTTCAACATACTGATATTTGATTTACAGACAAGTGCATGGTCACACATTTTGTCTTCAGTCTGCTCTGATTTGCAGCATGGGCAAACATCAGAAGCATGATAGCTGATCTCTTTCTATATCCGATACACGGTTAGAGATTAATATACAACTTATAAATTTCCAAAATTAAGAAGAAAATTAGTCTCTCCATGGTTTTATTATGTACTTCCGAAGCCTAAGTACCATGACGAGGATATGCAGTTTTTTGTGTGCACAATACAGGGAGCCAAACAAATTATTTATATGTGCCACCACCACTACTGATTTTCATATTCCTATGACATTTTTAGGCCTACTCCATGGTTTCAAACTTCCAGAGTTTGAATATTATAATTGCAAATAGGTAGCATCCTTATGACACAATGGAAAGACTATCAGCCTATACACCAATAAGATGCACAAACCCATTTAAGATCGTTGATAACTTCCCGTTGAGTATAGAGAGCGGCGATTTGGTGCCCTGGCTTAGATGAGCCTGGGCATGAACAGTACCTCGATTTGGAATAGAAAAGAAGTTCAAAAAATTCCAAATTAATTTTGTGGTGCAAGATGTTCCTGTGCGTGAACTCGGAGCAAAATTTTGTGAAATTTGGATATTCGAGGAGCTTGTGACAAAAAGAGAAATTTCGGATGTTTCAGAAACTTTTGAAATCGCACCATTCACACCCGATTTTGTCTTTTTTTGCCACGAGCTCCTCGAATGTCCAAACTTCACAAAAAAATCACGAAGTTCATGCATAGGAGCATCTTGCATCATAATTTTTTTGGAATTTTGAATTTATTTTTCTGTTTCAAATCGAGCTACTATTCAGGGGGCTCATCTGAACCTAGGCTCTGGGTTGAATTATAGCTCTTGACCAGTCATTGCGGCTATTGACATGTTCGTTAGCGGCACAAAGCCTTGTCTGTGTCGTGTGGCCGGTGAACCTAGCCTGGCTCAACACCTAGGATCTACTGGCGATTTCGCCTCGTGTCGATCACTTAGCTGTGGAGGCGCTCGTCTTGACGTCACCTGTGAAGGTAGGCTCGCCACTTGTTGTTCTGTTACTTATGACCGGTTAATAAGAGCTACAGATCTTGACATGCATGAGTTTATAGATGCACTTCCTCAGCATTCCTCTAATATCTCATCTCACATATGTAGCTACACCTTTCAACTGTACACACTACATACCCAGCTCGGAAGTGCATTATGGCTTCTTTTTGAAAGGGTCGCGCTAACTGCCACACGTGTGGCAGGAAGGAAGACGCACCACACGTCTCTAATGTAAACAGATTGCCACGTCATCGCATGCATGCATGCAGGAATCTTTTTGGATTTTCAGTTTTTAAAATGTTTTATCTCTTAAACAAAAAATCCGATTGAAAATCCGTTTTCACCATTAAATCCCTCGCGATGAGATCTTCAAAACTAGATCCCATGTTGATATGTTTTGATGAAAATTTTTTTGGATTAAAAGTTGCCATGTCTATTGCATATGAATTGCCATGATGTTTACACTGAAGTTGCCATGATATGTTTCAGCTATTTTCTTCTACATTTAAAAGTAATTTTTGACATTTATAAAACGGGGAATTAAGAAACTAGACTTGCCATGAACCATAAACTAAAATTGCCATGATACATGCACGTAAAATTGCCATGGTTCATACAAAAAATAATTTTCATGGTCAAAGTACTGGAGTTGCCATCATCAAAATACTAAAATTGCCATGATCTACAAACTAAAATTGCCACATGGCAACTTTAGTTTAAGCCCTATGGCAACTGTAGTGTAAACATCGTGGCAACTTCTGGTAATTTTTTTTTCGTCGAAACATATCAACATGGGGTCTAGTTTTAAAGATCTCGTCGAGACGGATTTAATGGTGAAAACGGATTTTTAGTTTGCTTTTTTATTTAGGAGATACAACATTTTTAAGCCGAAAACCAAAAAAAATTCTGCTGATGTCATCTATTCATACGTGGCAAAATGAGTAATGATGAAGGCGTGTGAGCGATGTGCAAACGCCCACACGTGTGGGCGTTAACATTTCCGTTTTGAAACGGTCTCTTACTCTCTTACCTCTCAAAATCAAGTCCTTTTGAGAATCGAAATGGGGGCAACATCTCCCTTTTATAAGGGCATCAACACCCCATTCACGACAAGAGATGCTGCCTGTGTCTCGTAAGGAAGCACCATGTCGCCATCATCGAAGCTTTTGGTCCTGCATACCATGGCCATGCATCCCAGCGACCTACCTACCGTGATTGACGATGCAACTCCGTGCCGCGGACGTCTCGAACGCTGGGAAAAGACTTGCTGTGTCTCGAACGTCGGGAAAAAATGGATCGACGACGACGTCCGTGGAACCCCGCCGTACGAGAGAGCGCGACTGTGGCTGAGCTCATCCTGGAACCTGAACCTGAACCAGAGAACCAAGCAAGAAGAGTACTACTACTTGTAATTACTGCGTGTAACACGTAACCATGCATGCACACTGTGGCTGAGTTCACGCTGGCATGCATGCGCGTTATCCGCACAATTGGGCAGCTAGCAGCGCTGCAGATGGGTGTTTCAGTCGTTGGTCCCAACGACGTGCAACCGTGCATATGTACGTACAGATGCATCTGAAATCCGACTGGCGTGCGTGACGTTCCCTTTTACTATTTTTTCCCAGAGATATTTTCAATGGGTTAATTATACTGTTGCCCTCAATGGTGTTTATGTGCTCAGTCTTGCCCTCAGATACGAATTGTGCTCAGTTTTGCCCCTAATCCATGCGCAGCTACTATGATGAGGCTAAACGGCCAGATTTTAGTCCAATCCGTCTGCCGGTGTTAGTGGTTGTGGGTCCGGAGGTGACACCGCGTTGACGTGGGTACGGAGCTGACATGTGGACCCGTGCAACAAAATCCCCAAATCATTTATAGGGTTCTAGCCGGCCAAATCGACGCCCGCTCTGCCCATCAGCCGGCCGGCCGTCTTGCGCCGCCGCCGCCACCTGCGCTGCAGCCAACACGTGCCGCCACTAGTTGCACGGCCTACTCCGCCGCTACCGTCCCGCGCCGACGCTCCACCGCTACATGCTCCGCCCGCCACCTTCCTGCGACGCCACGGGTGGGGCGCCCGCCGCCTGCTCGACCAGCGGCACGGCCTCCTTCCGTGCGCCCGCCCGGAGCGCTCAAAGGTGGGGGACTGGTGGAGCTGTTTGAACAAGGAGGAAGAACCCCAGGGCGAAATGGCGAGCAGCGGCGACCCCGGAGTATTTGGCGAGGCAGGCATCGGGCCGGAGATCCGCCGCGTCCATGACTGGGTTCCCGAGGGGTAAGTCACGCCTCCTGTTTACGTTGAGCTTGGTTGTGCATTTGAACAGTCGATTCGAGTAGGTTTGCCCGACTAGTGTGCTGATTGCGTCTCTGTTTTTCGTCGGTTAGGATGGAGTTGCGGTTTGCTTTCTTGATGCACATTAGAAGGGACCGGTACATGTTCAATGCAAAGAATAAGAAGAAATACCAAGGAGGTTTCGATTATCGGTTGCTAATGTCTAGTAGTTGGAGTTTCAGACAATTTGGGGAGGTAATTTGTAGCCAATATCCTTGGGGTTTGCTTGATGAAGTGGTATAAAAATATTATGATGGGGAAATAAAATGGGTGACAATTAGTAATGATGAAGAGCTGGCTACCATGTTTGCTAGGCATAAATAGAAAGAGAATTTTCATGTGAGGCTGCAAATTGATGTGCTTGAGCAGACATTTGGACCTAGGATGGCGGGTGCAACATCTCGGGGAGAACCAAGTCGTCGTAATGGCATCTTTAGCCAGAACAATTCAGTTAGTGCACGACGACATGGTGGCTCGACAAGTGTGGGCACCGGCAGTAGGGCCCCCCTTGAAGTGGAGCCTGATGAATACAATTCTGGGGTTGATGAAGAGAAGCTATATTCTGATGTTATTCAGAATTTACGACGGGAACCTCGGGCTGAAAACCAAGATGAGGCTCACAATGCACTCCGTGTGGATGATGACGCGCTGGGTGAGGACGAAGACCTTGTAGCAGTTAAATGGGACCCTTTGAACCCTCATATGGAAGAAGGTGCCGTTTATGCATCCATGACTGAGTGTAGAAATGCACTTGTGACATACTGCATCAAGATAGAATGTACTTTCAAAGTTGACAAGAGCGATCAAGTATGTTACAGAGTGCACTGTCCGACTGAGGGTTGTCCATGGAGGATGCTCGCATCTAAAATGCGAAATAGCACGGATGTTCAGGTCAAAGTGAACCCTTTTAAGCACACATGCCAGGAATCAACCCTTAGGAAGGATACAATTAGTAGAGCCAAGTCAAGATGGGTGGCAGAAGAAGTAAAGAAGTGGGTGAAAGAAAACCAGCAAGTGGGTCCAAAGGAATTGCAGAAGAACATTAAAGACAAGTTCAAGATAGATTTACATACATGAGGTTGTTCAATGGTAAACAACATGCTATGGATTTTATTTATGGTATCTGGCAGGAAAGTTTTCAATTGTTGTATTCATTCATAGGTGAAGTGGAGAGGACCAGCCCAGGTAGTATTGTAGATATTGACCACCACACCGTGGAGTACACATTCAGGGGAGTGACAAAGACTAAGGAATGCTTTAGGAGGGTTTGTGTCTGCTTTGAGGCTTGTCGCCAGGGTTTCTTGGCAGGCTGCAGGCCTTATTTGGCTATTGATACCACTTTTCTCACAGGGAGGTTTAAAGGACAATTAGTAGTAGCTTGTGCAGTTGATGCACACAGTTTTGTATTTCCAGTTGCGTATGGTGTGCTGGAGACAGAGTCTGAGGAGAGCTGGACTTGGTTTTTGCATAATCTGCACTGGGCTATTGCACATACCAATGGGTTGGTCATTCATACAGATGCCTGCAAAGGTTTAGAAGTGGCCGTGGACAATGTGTTCCCTGGAGTAGAGCATAGGGAATGCATGCGTCATCTTGCTGCAAATTTCATGAAGAAATTCAAAGGAAAGGTGTATACCAACAATTTATGGCCATCATATTTGACTTGCAGTGTGAAGAAGCACAACTACCACTTGAGGCAGTTATACATGAATCCAAAGTGAAAGAATACTTGGTGACACACCACTCCAAGTTATGGGCCAGAAGCCAATTCAGTGAACTGAGCAAAGTTGACTATGTGCACAATAATATAACAGTCTTTCAACTCAACGATCTGGAAACTAAAGGGTCATTATGTGGTGGATTTGCTTTACATGATAAGGATAGAATACTTGCAGAAATTTCATTATCGTGCAGGAATAGCCGAGGCAAAATTCATGGGCCAGATTATCATCCCTGTCGTGATGAATGAACTGAAGCAGAAAACAACAGGCTTGGAAATGAACATGACTCTTTGCTCGGGTACCACAACAGAGATATCATATTTGGATAAAGAGAAGAGGGAATGGAGATATCCAGTGGATTTAGAAGATTTAACTTGCAGTTGTAGGCAATGATAGATAACTGGATTGCCATGCATTCATGCCTTGTTTTTCATCACTTCTCTCCCAGGTCCAGTAGGGAACATACAATAGTATGTACATGATTACTACTCTGTTGCAATGTTCAAAGCCACATATGCGTATGCATTGCCTGCTATGCAGGGAAAACAACAATGGGACATGGTGGACCCTGGATTCAAACTTTGCTCTCTAGTTCTGAAGGGAGCAGCAGGTAGACCAAGGAAGAGTCGAATCAGACCTTACAGCGAAGGAGCTGGACTTGGAGCGAGGAAGCATAAGTGCACAAGGTGTGGTGGGTCTGGTCATTTCGGTAAGTATTGTGATAACACAGTAGATCCAGCGTTTGGAGAGAGTCTCGATGAAGGCTTCGATGAAAATGTTGGTCAGCAGCCGGTTGCCTCAACAGATGATGAAAATGATGGTCAACAACTGGTTGCATCAAATGAGGATTTTGACGAGGTTCCAAATGATGATGGTCAACAGCCGGATGATTTTGACGATGATCCAAAATATCCTCCAAATGATGATTCAAGTGAGGCTCCAAATGGTGATCCAAGGGAGGCTCCAAATGTTTATCATGGCGATCCAAGTGAGGCTCCAAATGATGATCCAAGTGAGGTTCCAAATGGTGACCAACCTTCTATTGTTGTGAGTTCTGCTAGGTATGTAAATCTTGCAAATACTACTGTACATTTATCACTTGACATGATCTCATTACCCTAACTTTGACCAAGATTTATCACTTGACATGATCTCATTACCCTAACTTTGACCAAGATTACCCTAACTTTTTTTTGATTTTTTGAATTTTGTTTTTCTCATTTGAATTCTGATCAAACCTAACTTTGACCAAGATTTAAACAAGTCTAAAACATAAAAATGAAAAACTAAGTCTGAATCCTTCTTAGTCACTCCAAAATGAAGTTGTGGTGAGGTTTTTGAAATTTTCATGAAAATTGTGCTAAAAAAGAGGGGTCCAAAGGTAGGGTAAACGACCTCATTTCTAAGCATGGTTTTTTTCGACCTTGTCTAAATCAGCCAAATAACTTTCCTACACATATATTCTATATATACAGACTATGTGCACTGGTTTTTCCATTTTTCGATTTTTTTAAATTTGTTTTGCCCATTTGAATTCGGGTTGAACGTAACTTTGACCAAGATTTAAACAAGTCTAAAATATCAAAATGAAAAACTAAGCCGGATCCTTCTTAGTCACTCCAAAATGAAGCTGTGGTGAGTTTTTTGAAATTTTCATGTTCATTTCCCCAAAACACTTCTCTTCACTTCATACAAGAGAGTTTGAGATACTTGAGATATCACATAAGACACATGAACTTATCGTCTAAATGTATGTAAACCTTCTTTATCAACTTAAATCGTTAGTATATGACATAAGAACACTATGTGCGCAAGTTTTTCATTTTTCTGATTTTTATTTAATTTATTATGCTCATTTGAAATCTGGTCAAACCTTTCTTTGACTGCTCCAAACCCCTCCCAAACCCCACTAACCCTAGCACTGAACAAGGACAGTCCATCTAACCCTAGCGGCGATCAAAGACCGTCGATCTAACCCTTCTAGAAGGAATCTGCGGGGAGGAGGGGGGCGATCCGCGAGATGCAATCTGATTGGCTGGGAGTCAACAAGTACCGAGCGCGCTGGATGGACCGTTGGGCCGTCTCGCTGTCTGGGCCTAAGACCGCAGTTAATAGCCCATCTCAGCCTTTCCAGGCCTGCATGCATGGGAAGGGCGGCGACGCGGATTTGCATGCGCGGGAGGCGGACGTGCATGCATGCGAGCGAGGCGAGCTAGGTGGCCATGCACGTATTGATTCAGAGTTAGGCCATTGTTTCAGATTACGACAGTGAGTCAGATGCACGTGCCTGGTCAAAGAGCTTCCCTATGCAGTGATTCAAATGCACGCACGCGCCCCATGCAAAAAATTTAAGGGTCCAAAACGTAACGGATACACACACGCGTTCGGATTCACACACGCACCATTATCATACCTTCTCTCTTCCTCTCCCAGCCATAGGCCTATAAATGGGGCGCCTCTCTTCCTCTCCCACTCACCACCCAAAAGTCGGATCCATTCTCTCCAACTTCAAACCCCCAAGCGACCGAGCCCTCTCCAAGCGACCAAGTCAAGATGCAGTACAACGGGCCGACCTTACTTCATCTGCTTGTCGCGTCGGAGCTGCGCTACCCACCGGGCGTGCTTGTGGAGAGGGAGCTTGATAACCCACAAGTATAGGGGATCACAACAGTTTTCGAGGGTAGAGTATTCAACCCAAATTTATTAATTCGACACAAGGGGAGCCAAAGAATATTCTCAAGTATTAGCAGTTGAGTTGTCAATTCAACCACACCTGGAAACTTAGTATCTGCAACAAAGTGTTTAATAGCAAAGTAATATGATAGTGGTGGTAACGGTAACAAAAGTAAAGACAACAAAAGTAACGTTTTTGGTATATTTGTAGTGATTGTAACAGTAGCAACGGAAAAGTAAGTAAGCGAGAACCAGTATATGGAAAACTCGTAGGCACCGGATCAGTGATGGATAATTATGCCGGATGTGGTTCGTCATGTAACAGTCATAACATAGGGTGACACAGAACTAGCTACAGTTCATCAATGTAATGTAGGCATGTATTTCGAATATAGTCATACGTGCTTATGGAAAATAATGTGCATGACATCTTTTGTCCTACTTTCCCGTGGCAGCGGGGTCCTATTGGAAACTAAGGGATACTAAGGCCTCCTTTTAATAGAGAACCAGAAAAAATCATTAGCACATAGTGAATACATGAACTCCTCAAACTAAGGTCATCACCGGGAGTGGTCCCAATTATTGTCACTTCGGGGTTGCCGGATCATCACACATAGTAGGTGACTATAGACTTGCAAGATAGGATCAAGAACTCACATATATTCATGAGAACATAATAGGTTCAGATCTGAAATCATGGCACTCGGGACCTATTGACAAGCATTAAGCATAGCAAAGTCATAGCAACATCAATCTTAGAACATAGTGGATACTAGGGATCAAACCCTAACAAAGCTAACTCGATTACATGATAAATCTCATCCAACCCATCACCGTCCGGCAAGCCTACGATGGAATTACTCACGCACGGCGGTGAGCATCATGAAATTGATGATGGAGGATGGTTGATGATGACGACAGCGACGAATCCCCCTCTCTGGAGCCCCGAACGGACTCCAGATCAGCCCTCCCGAGAGAGATTAGGGCTTGGCGCCGGCTCCGTATCGTAAAACGCGATGATTTCTTCTCTCTGATTTTTTTCTCCCCGAAAGCCAATATATAGAGTTGGAGTAGGCGTCGGAGGCCACCAGGGGGCCCACGAGGTAGGGGGGCGCGCCCTGGGGGGGGGGGGGTGCCCCCCACCCTTGTGAACAGGGTGTGGGCCCCCTAGTCTTCATCTTTGGCGAGGATTTATTATTATTTTTTCTAAGATGTTCCGTGGAGTTTCAGGTCATTCCGAGAACTTTTATTTTCTGCACATAAAACGACATCATGGCAATTCTGCTGAAAACAGCGTCAGTACGGGTTAGTTCCATTCAAATCATACAAATTAGAGTCCAAAACAAGGGCAAAAGTGTTTGGAAAAGTAAATACGACGGAGACGTATCAACTCCCCCAAGCTTAAACCCTTGCTTGTCCTCAAGCAATTCAGTTGACAAACTGAAAGAGAAAAAGAAAAACTTTTTCAAACTCTGTTTGCTCTTGTTGTTGTAACATGGAAAGCCAGCATTCAAGTTTCAGCAAATATTATGAACTAACCATACTAACAATAACACAAAGGTCTCACAATTAGTCATACCAATAGCATAATCAGCTAGCCAGCTATAATAACAAAACTCGGATGACAACACTTTCTCAAAATAATCATAACATGATATAACAAAATGGTATCTCGCTAGCCCTTTCTGAGACCGCAAAACATAAATGCAGAGCACCTTTAAAGATCAAGGACTGACTAAACATTGTAATTCATGGTAAAAGAGATCCAGTCAAGTCATATCCAATGTAAACCAATTATAATGAATGCAAACGACAGTGTGCTCTCCAGCGGATGCTTTTTAATAAGAAGGATGATGACTCAACATAAAAGTAAATAGATAGGCCCTTCGCAGAGGGAAGCAGGGATTTTTAGAGGTGCCAGAGCTCGGTTTTAAAATAGAGATTGAATAACATTTTTGAGCGGCATACTTTTGTTGTCAACGCAACAACTATGAGATGACGATATCTTCCATGCTAAACAAATTATAGGCGGTTCTCAAACAGAATGGTAAAGTTTATACTCCCCCTCCTCCACAGGCATCAATCCATGGCTTGCTTGAAACAACGAGTGCCTCCAACATTCAACAGGTCCCGGGGGGAGTTTTGTTCGCAATTATTTTGATTTAGTTTGCATAAAGCATGGGACTGGGCATCCCGGTGACCAGCCATTTTCTCGTGAATGAGGAGCGGAGTCCACTCCTCTTGAGAATAACCGCCTAACATGGAAGATAAGGGCAGCCCTAGTTGAAACATGAGCTGCTCGAGTATACAAAACAGAATTTCATTTGAAGGTTTGGAGTTTGGCACATACAAATTTACTTGAGACGACAGGTAAATACCGCATATAGGTAGGTATAGTGGACTCATAAGGAACAACTTTGGGGTTTTAAGGAGTTTGGATGCACAAGCAGTATTCCCGCTTAGTACAGGTGAAGGCTAGAAAAAGACTGGGAAGCGACCAACTGGGAGAGCGACAACAGTCGTAAACATGCATTAGAATTAATTTACACCGAATACAAGCATGAGTAGGATATAATCTACCATGAACATAAATATCATGAAGGCTATGTTGATTTGATTCAACTACATGCGTGAACATGTGCCAAGTCTAGTCACTCAATTCATTTAAAGGAGGATACCATCCCATCATACCACATCATAATCATTCTAATAGCATGTTGGCACGCAAGGTAAACCATTATAACTCATAGCTAATCAAGCATGGCACAAGCAACTATAATCTCTAAATGTCATTGCAAATATGTTTACTTCATAATAGCTAACTCAGGAATGATGAATCATCATATTTACAAAAACAAGAGAGGTCGAGTTCATACCAGCTTTTCTCATCCCAATAAGTCCATCATATATCATCATTATTGCCTTTCACTTGCATGACCGAACGATGTGTATAGTAATAAGAGTGCACGTGCATTGGACTAAGCTGGAATCTGCAAGCATTCAATAAACAGGAGAAGATAAGTAATATGGGCTCTAAGTTAAATAAACAATCATGCATATAAGAGCCACTTCAACAATTTAATCATGGTCTTCTCCTACTGACCCCCAAAGAAAAGAAAGGAAAATAAAAACTATTTACACGTGAAAGCTCCCAACAAGCAAAAGAAGAACGGGAAATATTTTTGGGTTTTCTTTTTAGTCCTACAGCAAAGAAATAAACTACTACTAATTTATTTTTGTTTTTATTAAGGTTTATTAAACACACAAGAAAGAGGCAGGAAAAAGAAAGTAATCTAGCATGGATATTACAGTGAAAGAGTATGAACACCGACATCTAGCAATAAGTGCGTGTGAACATGAATGTAATGTCGGTGGGAAATACGTACTCCCCAAGCTTAGGCTTTTGGACTAAGTTGGTCTATTGCCAGGGATGGCCTGGCGGATACCCGTAGGTGAAGCCGGGGTCATACTGCGATGAAGAAGACTCTGACTGCCACTGGCTGGCAACCACCTCTGGATCCCAAGAGTAAATGGACTATCGTGGAGGCTCATCTTGTGGTTCTGGTTCTGGGGCGGGTGCAGGATTTCGATAGGCTTGAATGGCCGCCCACGGAACGATGTGAGGACCTGCAGACAAGTTAAACAAAGAAGGAGCAGGCAAAGTAATAGTCTCAGGGTGATGTTTATCAAAGTACAATTTATATTTGAGTTCCCCTTCACGACTCTTAACAAGAAAGTAATGCGCTAGCATACTCTTATAATCTAAATAAGCACGGGGCAGCGATGTTTCCTCTTTCTCCTCATGCCTAATAGGTATTTCAAAATATTCAGCTAGGCGTGAAGCATAAATGCCTCCAAAGACGGGGCCCTTAGTACGGCTCAGACTTAACCGTCTAGCAACAATTCCACCCATACTAACAGAGTTATTGTGGTATAAACCATGGAACAAAATGATAACATCAGGAACACTAAGGTTTCCACAGTTTCCGTGACCTATCAAGCAACGACTAGCAAATAAGGCAAAGTAGCATAAAACAGGAAAATGCATGCTAGTAATTCTTGCATCAGAAACCTTCCTGGT
This sequence comes from Triticum aestivum, assembly GCF_018294505.1. Classification (NCBI taxonomy): domain Eukaryota; kingdom Viridiplantae; phylum Streptophyta; class Magnoliopsida; order Poales; family Poaceae; genus Triticum; species Triticum aestivum. The sequence goes on along the minus strand of NC_057798.1, from coordinate 45,351,180 downwards.
TTCCCCCACCGTGATAGTGTTAATAAAAGCTTCTATTTCGTTATGGTGTGGTTCATCCAAGGTTCCCTCAAAGGGTATTTTGCAAACCTCGCAAAATTCAGCTAATGGCATCCTCTTAACAACGTCATATAAATGAAACTCTACTGATGGAGGTGAATTCTTAGGGAAAAAGTAGAAGTTTTGCACAAAAGTATTTGTGAGTAAGAGATACTGATGACGTTGGTCGCGGAGGAAGTCAGTGAGGCCAGCATTCTCAATTAATAAATAGAAATCTTCATAAATCCCGGCTCTCCTCAAGAAGTCATCGGAAGGCCATTCACACGGCCGGACCTCCGCGGTGCGAGGCAAGTTAAATTTGGGCTTCTGTTCTTCTTCCTTTTGTTTTTCCTTCGAGCTTCGGGTCGACGAGCCCCTCAAAAGTTTCTTCATTATCTCTGAAACAATCTGAAATTTTTAGTAACTTCAAATAAAAGTGAACCAACTTCAATAAAATTGATAGCAACTACTCCCACGAGTGCCTAGAGCCTAAATCAAGCATTAAAACTACTTGGGACCAAATGAATTTGACATGCAAGCTCAAGAAAATGGTCACCTATGTAGCATAAATTTGCAATGAATAGAGCACTAGAACAAAAACTAATTGGACCAATGGAGGAGTCACATACCAAGGAACAATCTCCCCAAGCAGTTTTGCGAGAGGTGCTTTGAGCAAGGAGATCGAAAATCACAGCAACAGGGGCTGGAACTCGTGCTTGAGTTGGCTTTTCGTGTTTGTGTGAGGCAGAGAAAGAAGATGGGTGCAGGGATAAGTGGAGGAGGGCCACCGTGGGCCCACAAGGCAGGGGGTACGCCCAGGGGGTAGGGCGCACCCTCCACCCTCGTGGCCAGGTGGCAGCTCCCCCCGCGGTAATTTTTGCACAGAAAATTCTCAAATATTCCCGAAAAAATCATATTAAATTGGCATGGCATTCTGAGGACTTTTATTTTCGGGATATTTTTATATTGCAAGGATAAATCAGGAAACAGACAGAAAGAAAATACTATTTTACTTTATTTCTACTAAATAACAGAAAATATAAAGAGGGTACAGAAGGTTGTGCTTCTAGTTTCATCCATCTCATGCTCATCAAAAAGAATCCACTAACAAGGTTGATCAAGTCTTGTTAACAAACTCATTCTGATTAACATGGAACCGAAGAAGTTTGAATAACACTATGTTACCTCAACGGGAATATGGACATCCCCAATAATAAGTATATCATACTTTTTCTTGACAGTAGGGAGAGAAAATTCAAAACCTCCAAATATAATCGATGGAATTTTTCCAATAGAGTTGATATTGTAAACTTGAGGTTGTTTCCTTGGAAAGTGTACCGTGTGTTCATTACCATTAACATGAAAAGTGACATTGCCTTTGTTGCAATGAATAACAGCCCCTGCAGTATTAAGGAAAGGTCTTCCAAGAATAATAGACATACTATCATCCTCGGGAATATCAAGAATGACAAAGTCCGTTAAAATAGTGACGTTTGCAACCACATCAGGCACATCCTCACAAATACCGACAGGTATAGCAGTTGATTTATCAGCCATTTGCAAAGATATTTCAGTAGGTGTTAACTTATTCAAGTCAAGTCTACGATATAAAGAGAGAGGCATAACACTAACACCAGCTCCAAGATCACATAAAGCAGTTTTAACATAATTTCTCTTAATGGAGCATGGTATAGTGGGTACTCCGGGATCTCCAAGTTTCTTTGGTATTCCACCCTTAAAAGTACAATTAGCAAGCATGGTCGAAATTTCAGCTTCAGGTATCTTTCTTTTATTAGTAATAATATCCTTCATATACTTAGCATAAGGATTTGTTTTGAGCACATCAGTTAATCGCATACGCAAACAGATGGGTCTAATCATTTCAGCAAAGCGCTCAAAATCCTCATCATCCTTTTTCTTGGATGGTTTTGGAGGAAATGGCATGGGTTTTGGAACCCATGGTTCCCTTTCTTTACCATGTTTCCTAGCAACGAAGTCTCTTTTATCATAACGTTGATTCCTTGATTGTGGGTTATCAAGATCAACATCAGGTTCAACTTCTACATCATTATCATTACTAGGTTGAGCATTATCATGAACATCATCATTAACATTTTCACTAGGTTCATGTTCATTACCAGATTGTGTTTCGGCATCAGACATGCAAATATCATTTGGATTTTCAAGTGGCTCAGCAATAGGTTCACTAGAAGTTTGCAAAGTCCTATCATTCTTCTTTTTCTTCTTTCTTGAAGAACTAGGTACATCAATATCATTTCTCTGAGAATCTTGCTCGATTTTCTTAGGGTGACCTTCAGGATACAAAGGTTCCTAAGTCATTCTACAAGTTCTAGTAGCCACTCTAATAGCATAATCATTTTTCTTACTATTCATTTCATCAAGCACTTTTTTTTGAGCTTTAAGTACTTGTTCCACTTGAGTGGTAACCATAGAAGCATGTTTGTTAACAAGTTTAAGTTCACCTCTAACATTAGCCATATAGTCACCCAAGCGTTTAATCATATAAGCATCTTGTTTTAATTGTCTACCAAAATAAGCATTAAAGTCATCTTGCTTAAACATAAAGTTATCAAACTCATCCAAGCACTGACTAGCAATTTTAGTAGGAGGGACTTCAGCTTTATCATATCTATAGAGAGAATTTACCTTTACTACCTGTGTCGGAATATCGGGATCAGGAGGTTCTTCATTGAATAAAGTATTGGGATCATATACTTCTTCAACAGGCGGTAAACTAAGACCGTGTATTTCTTCAATAGGAGGTAAATTCTTAACATCTTCGGCTTTAATACCTTTTTCTTTCATAGATTTCTTTGCCTCTTGCATATCTTCGGGGCTGAGAAATAGAACACCTCTCTTCTTCGGAGTTGGTTTAGGAATAGGCTCAGTAATTGGCTCTGGAGCTGGCTCAGGAGGTGCCAATTATTTTCATTTGTCAACATATTATTCAATAGAATTTCAGCTTCATCCGGTGTTCTTTCCCTGAAAAGAGAACCAGCACAACTATCCAGGTAATCTCTGGAAGCATCGGTTAGTCCATTATAAAAGATATCAAGTATTTCAGGTTTCTTAAGAGGATGATCAGGCAAGGCATTAAGTAACTTGAGAAGCCTCCCCCAAGCTTGTGGGAGACTCTCTTCTTCAATTTGCACGAAGTTGTATATTTCCCTCAAAGCAGCTTGTTTCTTATGAGCAGGAAAATATTTAGCAGAAAAGTAATAGATCATATCCTGGGGACTACGCACACAACCAGGATCAAGAGAATTAAACCATATCTTAGCATCACCCTTTAATGAGAACAGAAATATTTTGAGTAAATAAAGGTAGCGCGATCTCTCATCTTTAGTAAACAGGGCGGCTATATCATTTAACTTAGTAGGATGTGCCTCAACAGTTTCAGATTCATAGCCATAAAAAGGATCAGATTCGACCAAAGTGATTATATCTGGATCAATAGAAAATTCATAATAGTCCTTATCGGGAACACAGATAGGTGAAGTAGCAAAAGCAGGGTCGGGTCTCATTCTATCTCTAAAAGATTCTTTACTCCATTTAACTAGCAACCTATTAAGTTCGTATCTATCCTGGCAAGCAAAAATAGCTGCAGAAGATTCCGCATCAAAAAGATAACCCTCAGGAATAGTAGGCATATTTTCATCATCTCTCTCATCATTGTATTCAAATTCAATAATTTCTCTTTCTCTAGACCTAGAAATTTGCTCATCTAGAAATTCACCAAGGGGCACAGTAGTATCAAGCATAGGAGTAGTTTCATCACAAGTATCAAGCATAGCAGAAGTGGCATCATCAATAACATGCGACATATCAGAGTTCATAGCAAAAGCAGGTTTAGGTGTCGCTAGCTTACTCATAACAGAAGGTGAATCAAGTGCAGAGTTAGATGACAGTTCCTTACCTCCCCTCGTAGTTGAGGGATAAATTGTTGTCTTAGCATCTTTCAAGTTCTTCATAGTGTCCAGCAGATATAAATCCCAAGTAACTCAAGGAATAGAGCTATGCTCCCCGGCAACGGCGCCAGAAAAAGGTCTTGATAACCCACAAGTATAGGGGATCGCAACAGTTTTCGAGGGTAGAGTATTCAACCCAAATTTATTGATTCGACACAAGGGGAGCCAAAGAATATTCTCAAGTATTAGCACCTGAGTTGTCAATTCAACCACACATGGAAACTTAGTATCTGCAACAAAGTGTTTAGTAGCAAAGTAATATGATAGTGGTGGTAACGGTAACAAAAGTAAAGACAGCAAAAGTAACATTTTTGGTATTTTTTTAGTGATTGTAACAGTAGCAACGGAAAAGTAAGTAAGCGAGAACTAGTATATGGAAAACTCGTAGGCACCGGATCAGTGATGGATAGTTATGCCGGATGTGGTTCGTCATGTAACAGTCATAACATAGGGTGACACAGAACTAGCTCCAGTTCATCAATGTAATGTAGGCATGTATTCTGAATATAGTCATACGTGCTTATGGAAAAGAACTTGCATGACATCTTTTGTCCTACCCTCCCGTGGCAGCGGGGTCCTATTGAAAACTAAGGGATATTAAGGCATCATTTTAATAGAGAACTGGAACAAAGCATTAGCACATAGTGAATACATGAACTCCTCAAACTAAGGTCATCACCGGGAGTGGTCCCGATTATTGTCACTTCGGGGTTGCCGGATCATAACACATAGTAGGTGACTATAGACTTGCAAGATAGGATCAAGAACTCACATATATTCATGAAAACATAATAGGTTCAGATCTGAAATCATGGCACTCAGGCCCTAGTGACAAGCATTAAGCATAGCAAAGTCATAGCAACATCAATCTCAGAACATAGTGGATACTAGGGATCAAACCCTAACAAAGCTAACTCGATTACATGATAAATCTCATCCAACCCATCACTGTCCAGCAAGCCTACGATGGAATTACTCACGCACGGCGGTGAGCATCATGAAATTGGTGATGGAGGATGGTTGATGATGACGACAGCGACGGATCCCCCTCCCCGGAGCCCCGAACGGACTCCAGATCAGCCCTCCCGAGAGAGATTAGGGCTTGTCGGCGGCTCTGTATCGTAAAACGCGATGATTTCTTCTCTCTGATTTTTTTCTCCCCGAAAGCCAATATATGGAGTTGGAGTTAGCGTCGGAGGGCCACCAGGGGGCCCACGAGGTAGGGGGGCGCGCCCTAGGGGGGGCACCCTCGTGAACAGGGTGTGGGCCCCCTGGTCTTCATCTTTGGCGAGGATTTTTTATTATTTTTTCTAAGATATTCCGTGGAGTTTCAGGTCATTCCGAGAACTTTTATTTTCTGCACATAAAACAACATCATGGCAATTCTGCTGAAAACAACGTCAGTGCGGGTTAGTTCCATTTAAATCATACACGTTAGAGTCCAAAACAAGGGCAAAAGTGTTTGGAAAAGTAGATACGACGGAGACGTATCAGAGCTCCGTGTGTGGGCGACTTCAAGGTGGATGGGGTCCGTCGAGCTCACCCATGCCTTCCTCAGAGCCGGCTATGCCCACCTCCCACGGGGCTCGCCTAGGATGTTCACCCTCAACGAGGTTCATGACCGCGGCGGCATACTCCTACTGCTCACGGTCACCCTCACCAACCCATTTGACGCGCGCGAGCTCCTCGGCCAAGTCTTTTGGTGCGGATGCGAGTCCATCTTCTTCACAGTGTACAACATCTACACCAACTACGAGAGCGCCTTCCTCACTCCAAGCCAGATGCACCCCCTTCCCTACGAGGAGGAGGAGGAGGTGTGAAATTGAAGACAGTGTTGAAGGGGCGCGCGGCCAAGGTGGAAGAAGGAGGTCAACATGAAGATGTTCAAGAAGGGGCGCGAGCCCGGAGTCAAGCTCGTCATGTTTTAGTTTTATCGTTTTTATTTTGTTGCTTTTCTATGTCGTGTGTGCCGTGTCGTGTCGTGTCGTGACCGTGGACTTATTTATGGGTACCCATCTATGTAAGGGTACGGTGTGTTGCATCTTATCTATCCAAGTTATTATGTGTGTTAAAAAATGTCTGTACCCAAACATATCATTTCTTTCCTAAACCAAGTCATGAACTAACATGCAAATTTATTCCCTTTAAATTCTAAACCAAGTGCCACTCTAACCAAAATCATGTGGCAGTGCAAACATACGGTTGCAACCCTCTTAAATTTCAGTGCAAAACAAAGGAAACCCACTCTCACACGTGTGCAAACATTCATTACAAACAAACGGTCTCACTATGTATACCTTCCTTTCCTACCCATGTCAAAGTCTTTCCGTCTGCCCTAGCCGTTACCAGCGCAGCCCTAAACGCCACAAAGCCACGCGGTCCCGGGTTCGAGTTCCCAGCCGCACCAATTTTTTGTGCATTTTGACCCTTCATTTTTTTAGACAAATTATTTTTTTCTCAATGTAATGCCCTTAAAAAATGTTCATTAATTTTGGCACCAGGTGTAAACCTCTACCAGAGCTGAGGCACATTTTCCATGACATTTTGGTCTTTGATTTAAATCATGGTGTATTTGAATTGGAGTAATTAAATTGCTATTAAATATTTAACAGCTCCAAAAAAATTCTAAACTTAATTGTTTGGCTCTGGAATAATTCAATTAGTTTTCACAAAAAGTTTCAGCATTATGATTTACTGCCTAAATTATATCAGAACAGAAAACGGAAAAACACGCAAGAGAACCCCAAATGGGCCTAATTGAATCAGTTGGCCCATTAGTCTAGACGACACTTGGCTCTATGCTCTTCAATTTGACCCACAGAGGAACCTTTTTTTTGACAAAAAGGCAGAGCAGAGAGCGGCATTTCATTGATCAAAAGTTTCTGAATTCCTCATTTCTTCTTCCTTTTTTCAACATATTTAAATGTTGGTCACTTCTTTTTTTTCAACATTTAAACAACTTTGACCAACATTTAAACTAGGTGAATTTCTCATACAATTTCAAGCTTATAAATTCCTCCATAATACATGCCTTTCCATACAATTCAACATTACAACTAGTGCGATTATCATACCTACAAATGCCCAAAAGTAATTGCAAATGGGTATTGGTATTTGTGCTTGATCTTCAAGCTTCCTAACCTTCTTCTTCAACATCCTAAGCTCAATAGCTAGCTCTCTGTCAGTGCGTGCTTCACCCTCCATCTCTTCTTCCGGAGCTCGTGCTGCGGCCACTGCCGTTTGTGGCAGCATGCGCAACCATTATTCATGCTCTTCTTGCAGTTCATTCATCAGAGTCTTGGCCAGAGCATCGACCCAAAGAAAGAAGCATTTAGCCTGCACGAACGCCAAACAGATTAATCCATTGCTCAAAGATCCTGACCTCAAAAAAGGTGCAATTGCCCCGATTCTTACCCCATTCTCGCTGCACACGTAGAACGGACAATTCCGGTTCCACGATGTGTGAGAAACCCTCCGATCAACTCCCGCTCGGCACCGCAGACAGACGAAGATAGGCATGTCCACACGCGCCCGGCTCTGCATCCGCGAGGTGGCGCGGGAGCTTGAAGAAAACATGGAGCTCGGAGCCGAAGGGGATCTCAACGCCGCCGCGCCCTCCACAGCTAGCTTCCCACCGCCGCTGTCTGTCGCCCGCTTATATAGCACACCCGCAATGGCTCTCTGCTCAACGGCTCTCTGCTGGGTCCCACAAGCCACGCGTGCAACGGTCTGATCGTTTAGGGCGTCTCTGCCGCCTGGTCCCACATGTAAGGGCCGAATCAAAAGGTTGACCTGACAGAGACGACAGAGTTCATAGAACGAGTTGGTGCACACGGATTAGGGGTAAAACTGAGCACGATTCACATCTGAGGGCGAAACTGAGCACATAGACACCACTGAGGGCAAAAGGATAATGAACCCATTTCCAATCTATTCATCAATCATCAGAGGTAATAAAAATTACAACCAGGTTCATGGACCACCTAGCGACGACTACAAGCACAGAAGCAAGCCAAAACCGCGTCACTGTTATCACCCCTCCCTCACTAGAGCCGGACACCTTGTTGTAATAGATAGTCCTAAAGTTGTCATGTTAAAGCCCCAAAGAACCAACGCACCAGAGGAGTCACTCGTCAGTGTCATGTTTGACAAGGTGTTCGTGTGAGTGCATCGTGTGTGTCTGTAGAGACGACCAATATTCTGCGTTGGATCGTCAAGCAACAACAATTATTACTTACCGTGTTAAAAAAAGCAATTATTACTTGCCTGATTTTGCACCGGTGGAATCTAAAAGTGCCATCGATGGGAGTGTTTAGATTTGCATTTTTGCCTCCTTTGTTGCTTTGTTCTTTTCAATTTTGACACTACTCAAGATTTTCAGACGACGCCTGATCCACAACGGCTGTGTGACACTTGCTCCTACCTATGTATTGTTGGATCCATTGCATCGTCCAAAATCGGCCGTGTGACACTTGCTCCTGCCCATGCATGGTTGGATACGTTTAGCAGCACTTCCAATTTTTGGTGCTTGACTCTTGTTGATTTGTTCTTGTCTAAGATAATACTCCCGCCTCTGCATAGTTAGATGCACACAGCCAACACCAACGCACGCATACAAAAACACGCCGGCAATAACAAAGTCATATAAGGCGAAAGCTATGTGTAGGCGAAAAAAAAGAAGAAGAAAATGCAAATGATCAGATCCATGATAGGAAAACTACAATAATGACCATATCCACACCAGTCATCTCATGACACCACACAGACGACGAAGTTTTTCAACAACAACACCTTCAAGAAGGCAGCGATACTCAAGCGTCGCCATCACCGGATCCAACCACCAAGGTTAGAATTTAGGTCTTCACCCCAAAGAATCAATCCGAGCAAATGCCTTCAATAAGGTGACAAAGTAAAAACATCGCCAGTGTCAGGTATAGCCAACTCGGGTCAGACCTAGGCTTTAAACCCAGAGCTCTCAGCCTGATGCTCAAGTAGCAACATCATCGAAGTCATCAAGTGTTGTCGCCACCACTTTTCCATGATCCCAACAGCAACATGCGATGTGCCCGCCGCCGCTGCACAATCATCCCTCCGCGTCAAGTCGTTGTCCATAATTTGTAGCACACCGAGTCAACCACTGAATCTTGAGATGAAGACTCCCGAAGATCTTTGGTGATCACCGCAGTCGTGGAGACATAGGAGGCCGCTGCAGCATTGTCTGTAGCCACCCCCATTCGACCGTCCAGATCTGAATCTCCACCACCAAGCCATGGACCGTAGCGTTGTCGGTCGATCACTGTCTGCATGGAAGTCCACCACCTCACCGCCGCGGTCCATCTCCCAGCAGAGAGTCCGATGCATTCCTCATGGCATGCCATGAATGCCAACAACTAAAGTAGCCACTACCGAAAGATTTTCACCTTGTGCAAACTCGATTCACCTTGTGCAAACTCGATTGTCAGCACCTACACTTCTACAGTACTCTCATAATAGAGTAGACTTGCTCTTATGAAGAGTTTACATGACTTGCCCTTGTGTCTTTCGATGTTATCAATGGATGGCCACAGGCAGGGGTAGTATTACAATGGCAACAGAGACGTCATTATTACGGAAACTTTGTAGATCCTAAGTATACCAGCTACTATGAGGCAACAAAATGGTTGATACATCAGTGACGGAGTGCTCATTCTATATTAGTCACGTCCCGGATCCGGACTGAGCTCCACATGGAAGAGTTTATATGCACTTTTTCAGTATTCCTCTACTATCTCATCTCGCATATCTAGCTACACCTTTCAACTGTTTATACTCAGCTTAGAAATACATTATCATATCTCCTTGAAACGGGCCGCACGCCCCTCAGAATGAAAGCCCCTTTGAGAATCGAAATGGGGGCACCCTCTCCCTTTTATAAGGGCATCAACACCCTGTTCACCCCTTCCATGTGGAATCTAGCTATATCTTTTTTTTTTCATAGTAGAAATGTTGAATTGATGAAGGCACATCACAGACTAATCTGGATCACGTACAGGTCAGTTGAACCACTCAACATGAAAATGATAACTGCATGCTTGAACTCCATTTTTGCGAGGCATACAAAGCATGGCATGGTTTAAAATTAATCTACTAGTAAAATGCTATATGTCGGCCTTGGGATTGCATCTTTTGGAGTAGATGAGTCAACTGACCTACCAGGCTCAGATCAATGAGCACGAGAGTGGACAGTAAATTCGTTAAAAATACTAGAAAACAATCAAAAAATAACAAAAAAAAATTTAGTGAAAGATACTTGCATGCGGGATGTCCGTGCCAAATTTCAGTGCATTTGGACATTTGAGTAGCTCTTGGAAAAAAGACAAATTTGAAGTTTGTGAAAAGTTTATTGATTGTGCACTGTTCGGACCTGATTTTTTTTCTTTGTAGAGAGCTACTCAGATGTCTGAATACGCAGAAACATGGCACGGACATCTCGCACTCAAGCATGTTTCACCACACAAAAATTGTATTCCTTTGAATTATTTAGTATTTTTAACGAATTCCCTGTTCACAGGGTGTAGATGAGCTCGGGAGTCAAATTGGATATTCGATGTAACAAGGAAAACCATAATAAACATAGTCGTTTCCATCTTCCTCATCCTAATATTTGATTTAAAAACAAGGGCATGGTCACACAATTTGTATTTAGTTTTTTGCAGCAATGGGAAACATCAGAAACATGGTAGTTGATCTCTTTCTGATAATGGTTACGGATTAAGCATACCACTCACATTTCCAAAAAGGAAAGAAAATCTCCATGGTTTTATCAGGTACTTCTGAAGCCTAAGCACCGTGACCGAGGATATGTAGTTGTTTGCACAATGGTCGTCCCCCCCCCCCCCCCCCCCCCCCCCCCCCCACCCCACCACCTGAACTCCATATACCATGACATTTTAATGTCTATATACAACATGGGTTCAAACTTCAATGCCATGGAAACTTCAGTTTGAATAGTGTAACTTGTACTACAGGTAGTTTTCTTACAACATAATGGAAGCACTCTCGGTCTCACACCAATAGGATACACCAAGCCATTTAAGATCAGTGACAACTTAACATAATTTTCAACAACTGGCAAGAGCTTTGACTTTTCATAAGCTCTAACATTTCATAAGGAAGAAGGGAATTGACCAGATAATAAGGAAAACCGCCAAAAACTGATACAATTGTGCACTGAGACTGCGCCCGAAAGAGGTAACACCCTACAACACAACCCGAAGCTGCGGCTCCGGCTTATAGAATTCGACTACACACCCACATTGGCCTCGAGGGCCCGTACCAGACTACCTGACGATGCTGCCACCCAAGTGACCAGAATCGACAAGCTACAACACAAAGGTGCACGATGGAGATGCCACTCGGGCCTCCACACCGACCTCGAGGCCGTGTACCTGACAATTCGATGATTTTGCCACCCAAGTGGCCAGACTCGACACCCTGCAACCCAAACACGCACAAGCCACCGCGTCGGCTTCCACACCGGCCCCGAGGCCACACACCCGCCTAGACGATGACAAAACTACAGGCCGGCACGAACCGTTGATGAGTGACAGAAGATCAGACTTCCATGCATAGCCGACGGCCACAAGGGGTAAGCAACATGTACCGCTAATAGAAATATGAGATTCGGGGCGGCTTTGTAGTTAGAACCGCATGCATGGTCGAGCACCTATTATTTGTATTTACGTCTTCACCAGTTCCTCTCACTTCTGGCCACCACCATATCTCAGATCTTTGCCGCCTCCAAGCCCGGAGCGTTATTGTTCTGCGCGTTCCGTGTAGTTGTGCTCGCCACCATGCTGCGCCTTCCCATGGACGTGGCTACCATTGAGCTAATCCGAACGATTACCCCAGTATTTCCTCCACCCCCAGTGTCCCCATACAGAAAATTCAACTTAGATAGATTGTAGAGCTTAATTTCACAATAGGTATATAATATTCCTTAGTACTACAACTACTAGAACTAGTGCTAGATTAGCTACCTAAACTACTATTACTCATCAACGAAGGAGATATAGATGACGCTGGAGCCATAGGCCTCGTCGTCGTGGGTATCATCAGGAACCCCGCCACCATTGGGTGGTTCGCGGCAGCGGTGGTGTTGTCGAGGCCACCGAACATCTCCTCCGAATCGCGCCTCGTGGTTGCCAAAAGGATGCCATTGGAGGCGACCTTGAGCTCATTGGCAATCAATTCGACAATGGCATGCTCTTGCACCACCACCTTAGGATCCACAAGGATGGCGACGACCTCGAGCTTGGTGGCAATTTGGCCCTCGATGCCACGTGCTCATCCAGCACTTCCGTAATCTGGAAGATGCTACCACCCTTCACCTTCAATTCCATCCCTCCTCCTCTGAGTTTGAAGAGGAGCTCCAATCAGCGGCTGCAGTGGCGCCTGCCTCCCGAGAGGTGACCACCGCAGCTACCTCCGCCGCAATTTGTGCTCGGTGGGCGGGGGTGAGCTACGCGTACTACGTGGGGTGGCGGTGATGACGAATCCTCGATTTGAGGCCACTAGCAGCATCGGATCTAGATCAAAAAATTTGCAGGTGCTCCAGTGGCTAGAGTTTGGGTTAGGGTATAGCTGGCCGACTGTGTGGGGATTGGACAACACAACCTTCAATTCCATGACTGCTGGTGGTTCTCCTGCTATTTCAAATTTGTCCACACTACATCTGCTTCATCTTCTCTGTAAATGCAAACTGCTTCAACTTCTGTTAAAATGGAAACTTCTTCAACTTGGGTGGTGTACTCAGGAAGGTATCCAGAAGTCCACAGTTCATAACAGACATGCCATGAACAAGTGGATGGTTATAAGAATAGCTGCTATAAAGGGCTTAAGAGTAGGGAGGAGGCAAATGATGATTACTCCAAGTTCATGCTCAAAGAGAAGAGCAATCATGAAGTAGGCAAGGGCGCACGTCATATCGGTTTGAGTGGACTGAAGAACTTGATAATCTTTGTCTAGTTCATTGTCGGTGTGGTCTTCTGTTATGTTGTGCCAGGTCAGTACATCTGGATGAATGTCCGTTTTTTCCAACACCATTATGTTCCACTTCTCTGCTTTATCTTCTCTGTAAAATGCAAATTGGTTCCACTTATCTGCAGAGTACTAGTGTTAGTGTATACTTGCTACCTGGATTTAGCTTATTACATTTTGAATAACCTGCTCATTTTTGGACATGCAGCTTAATTTTAGTTACACCGCACAACAAAAATAGATGATTAGTTATGTGCTTTAGAGATATAAATGGCGCCGGCTAATGACTCATGCTTGTCTATCTGCTGATACTTCCATTGCCGAGTGCAGGGGTATGATCTGCTGGAATTTTTGCCTATTTGGGCCTAGCCCAATAGTAGTTTCAGAAATTCCTAATAAATCCTAGAGGCCCACGCAGCCCATTTGTGCAAGGCAAGAGGTGGAACTAAAGTTTAGTCCCACCTTGCTAGTTTAGAGGGAGTTGGACCTCTTTATAAGGGAGGCTCCTTCCCCACTTGTATGAGCATGAGAACAAGAGGGACATCCACGCGCGCTCCTCCTTCGCCGCCCGCCTCGTCACGACGCGCCGCGGGTTGCGGGAATGAGCCGATGTCTAATTTTTGTCACACACTACGGGTATACGAAAGGTCACCTGGGAGCTGGAAAGTTTTGCGGTAGTGGATAATGAATACGAACGGCGCACCTCTTCGCGTGCTGCCTGTTCACTTTGTCTCCCTATGTTGCTTCACCTCCCGGCGCAGCCTGTTCGCGTCCCTCTGTTGTGCCTATATAAGAGAGGTCGCTCCTCTCCCGAGAGACACACCAGAAGGTTCTCTTCCTCTCGCCACACAGTTCCAAACTCTGCGCTACTGCTGTCTTCCTCATCCCGGCTTGCGGCGTGCACCGCGCGTCGGGACAGTAGGCCTCCGAGACCGCACCTTTTGAGTCCTGTACGGGAGAAGAGTGATAAGGTTTTTGGGGAGCGCTTAGCGCGACTACTGGCTGCTTCATCACGGACGATCCGGTCGCTAACGACTACTTCCCCGACGACGACTTCTTCCCCGACGTCCACGACCTCCTCGACGACATGGCAGGCGAGGACATCGACCCCAAGTCCAGCGCTTCTGCTGCTGCTGTGTCGTACGTGTTCTTATCTTTTCTGTTAGAAGTCGTGCTATAGTTCTTGGCTCTAGTTTCTGCCCTACATATGTTAGGTTTTATGTGGTATAAGCATCTTCATCTAGTGTCTGTTCTAGATATGTTTACCTCAAGTTCATATATGCAGACGATGTTTACCTTCTCTTTGTCAGATTGCATGACTTGCTTTATATTTGCTATATTAGTCATGCTTTATTTAGTATTTCTGGTAATAAAATCATTCGGAAAATTGCTCATATTTCCAACAATCCAAAAACCTTATTATAGGCAATTTACCCCGAGTGGTTTTGCTGCTTCCATGAGACCTCCTATGTTTGAGGGTATCCACTATAAGAGCTGGCGCGTGAGAGCAGTCTTATGGTTTCAGACCATGAGCTGCTATGACGCCACTCTTGGCAAACCTGAAGGAGAGCAAGATGCCCAACAGGCACAAGCTTTTCAGAAAATGGATACCTTGTTTAAGGCTGCTCTCTTGAGTGTTCTTGGAGAGAACATAGTTGATGCTTATGCGTCAATTGATAATGAAAAAGATATGTGGGACGCACTCGAGGCCAAGTTTGGGGTCTCGGATGCCGGCACTGAGCTGTACATCATGGAGCAATTCTATGATTACAGGATGACTGAAGAGCGCTCCATGGTTGAGCAGGCTCATGAGATACAGTCATTTGCTAGAGAACTTGAGCACTTCAATTGCATGCTACCGGACAAGTTTGTTGCCGGGGGTATCATCACTAAGCTTCCTCCTTCATGGAGGAACTTTGCTACCTTACTAAAACATAAGAGACAGGAGTTTTTCGTTCCGGATCTCATTGGTACTCTTGATGTGGAAGAAAAGGCGAGAGCAAAGGACACACGTGCTCGAGGTATTGAGGGAGGATCTAGTGCCAATGTGGTACAGAAGCAGAACTTCCAGCCCCACAAGTTCAAGAACAAGGGCAAGTTTGATGGTAAAGCAAAGTTTGATGGGAAGAACAAGGCTGTGCAACACACGAACTTCAAGAAGAAGAATGGCAAGAAGAAAGGTGCTTGTCATGTGTGTGGAGATCCTGATCATTGGGCTCCTAGTTGCCCTAATCTCTATGACAAGCGTCATCCTGGGAAAGGCGGCAAGACAGCTAATGTTGTCATTGGAGACACTGACATGAAGGATGCTGGGTATGGTATATTTCCCACTATTCTTTCAGTATGTCATTCTCTTGACTGGTTGATTGACACGGGTGCTAATGTGCATGTATGCGGTGATATTTCCATGTTTTCGTCTTATCGGACCGCAGGGACTTCAACCGTGCTGATGGGCAACGGTTCAAGTGCTTCTGTTCGTGGTGTTGGCACGGTCGATCTGAAGTTTACTTCGGGGAAGATCGTGCAGCTGAAGAACATGCATTATGTCCCCTCCGTCAATAAAAATCTTGTTAGCGGATCTCTTCTGTGTAGAGATGGCTATAAGCTTGTCTTTGAGTCGAATAAATTTGTAATATTCAAGTATGGAACCTTTGTTGGTAAAGGCTATGAGTCAGGAGGCCTGTTTCATTTATCCTTATCAGACGTTTGCAATAAAGTTGTTAATCATATTTGCAACAATAGTGAATCAAATATGTGGCATTCACATCTTTGTCATGTTAACTTTGGTTGCATATCGCGACTAGCGAAGTTGAACTTAATCCCTAGTTTCACCACTATCAAGGGATCTAAGTGTCAAGTGTGTGTGCAAGCTAAGCAACCTCGTAAGTCTCACGTGACTGCGGAGACGAGAAATCTTGCACCACTAGAACTTATACATTCAGATCTATGTGAAATGAATGGTGTTTTGACAAAAGGTGGAAAGAAATATTTCATGATGTTAATTAACGACTCCACTAGATACTGCCGTGTGTATCTTCTGAAATCTAAGGATGAGGCTTTGAACTTTTTCAAGATCTATAAAGCTGAAGTGGAAAACCAACTTGATCGAAAAATCAAGAGGCTTAGGTCCGACCATGGTGGAGAGTATTTTTCCAATGAATTTGATGCTTTTTGTGCGGAACATGGTATAATCCATGAGAGGACGCCTCCCTACTCACCTCAGTCAAATGGGGTGGCCGAAAGAAAGAACCGTACTCTAACTGATTTGGTTAACGCCATGTTAGACACATCGGGTCTCTCCAAGGCATGGTGGGGGGAGGCAATATTGACAGCGTGTCATGTCCTAAATCGAGTCCCCACAAAGAACAAAGAGATAACTCCATTCAAGGAATGGGAGAAGAAAAGGTTAAAACTCTCTTATCTGCGAACATGGGGTTGTTTGGCGAAAGTCAATGTTCCAATTCCAAAGAAGCGGAAACTTGGACCAAAGACTGTGGATTGTGTTTTCCTGGGATATGCTTTTCATAGCATTGGCTATAGATTCTTGGTTGTAAAATCTGAGGTACCTGACATGCATGTCGGTACGATCATGGAGTCGAATGATGCGACTTTCTTTGAAGATATCTTTCCCATGAAGGATATGGCTACCTCATCTAATCAGGAGATGCCTAGTTCATCGAATCAGGAACCAGTTACAATTACCGAACCTGCCATTTCGATGGAACACTTTGAAAGTCCTATGGAGGAGAACAATGAAGTTCCTATTAGGAGCAAGAGACAGAGGACTGCAAAGTCCTTTGGTGATGATTTTCTTGTGTATCTCATAGATGATACTCCCAGTTATATTTCGGAGGCCTATGCATCGGAAGATGCAGACTACTGGAAGGAAGCGGTTCGTAGCGAGATGGATTCCATCTTGGCGAATGAAACTTGGGAGATAACTGATCGTCCTTATGGGTGCAAACCTATAGGATGCAAATGGGTATTCAAGAAGAAGCTTAGGCCTGATGGTACTATTGAAAAGTACAAGGCTCGGCTCGTGGCTAAGGGTTATACCCAAAAGGAAGGTGAAGACTTCTTTGATACTTACTCACCTGTGGCTCGACTGACCACTATTCGAGTTCTACTTTCACTAGCCGCCTCACATGGTCTTCTCGTTCATCAAATGGATGTTAAGACTGCTTTCCTAAATGGAGAGTTGGATGAGGAAATTTATATGGAACAACCAGATGGGTTTGTAATAGATGGTCAGGAAGGGAAAGTGTGCAAGTTGCTGAAGTCTTTGTATGGACTCAAGCAAGCACCCAAACAGTGGCATGAGAAATTCGAAAGAACTTTAACTGCTGCAGGCTTTGTTGTGAACGAAGCTGACAAATGTGTGTACTATCGCCATGGTGGGGGTGAGGGAGTTATGCTTTGCTTGTATGTTGATGACATACTGATTTTTGGAACAAATCTGAATGTTATTAAGGAGGTCAAGGATTTCCTATCTCGCTGTTTTGAGATGAAGGATTTAGGAGTGGCTGATGTCATTCTGAACATCAAGTTGTTCAGAGATGATGATGGTGGGATTACATTGCTTCAATCTCACTATGTGGAAAAGATCTTGAGTCGCTTTGGCTATAGTGACTGCAAGCCCTCTCCAACACCATATGATGCTAGCGTGCTACTTCGAAAGAATCGAAGAATTGCTAGAGATCAATTGAAGTATTCTCAGATTATTGGTTCGCTTATGTACTTAGCAAGTGCTACAAGACCTGACATCTCTTTTGCTGTTAGCAAACTGAGTCGGTTTGTTTCAAAACCAGGAGATGTGCATTGGAAAGCTCTAGAGAGAGTTTTGCGTTATTTGAAAGGCACTGCGAATTATGGAATTCACTACACTGGGCATCCAAAGGTGCTTGAAGGGTATAGTGACTCAAACTGGATCTCAGATGCTGATGAGATAAAGGCCACGAGCGGTTATGTTTTCACTCATGGAGGTGGCGCTGTTTCTTGGAAGTCTTGCAAGCAGACCATCTTAACGAGGTCAACAATGGAAGCAGAACTCACAGCACTAGATACAACTACGGTCGAAGCATATTGGCTTTACCGGCTCTTGAATGACTTGCCGGTAGTTGAGAAACCTGCACCGGGTATCCTTATGAACTGTGACAATCAAACTGTGATCACTAAAGTGAGCAGCTCAAAGGATAACATGAAGTCATCAAGACACGTTCATAGAAGGTTAAAGTCTGTCAGAAAAATGAAAAACTCCGGAGTTATTGCATTGGATTATGTCCAAACGTCTAAAAATCTGGCAGATCCTTTTACTAAGGGTCTATCACGTAATGTGATGATAATGCATCGAGGGAGATGGGTATGAGACCCACAATATGAGTTGTTCACAGTGGTAACCTATTCTTTGTGATCGGAGATCTCGTGAATTAGATGTGGAAGACAAGCTGCTGGTCAACTGGGAGGAGAGTATTCCTACTGATAAAATACCACTCCATGAAGATGCAATACTCTCCTAATCTACATGGCAGGTTGATGTATATCTTAATGTGTTCTAAGTGGCTCTTTGAAGCAGAGATGTTGTCCTGCAGAACATCTTTTGAAGAACGCACCTATATGAGTCTGATTGTTAAACGTCGCAATCTATGAGAGTAGGGTTCTCTCTAGTAAAATCATGAAAGGTCACGGAGTATGACGCATAAGCTCCACCCGCGGGGAAGACCCACGGTAGCCACGTATCGGTCAAGGCTTTATGTGAAGCTAGATTCGCAGAAAACTTGCAGTTCAAGGCCCAGTCCACTGTTCAAGTTGCTTACTAGTGTACATAGAGTTCTAGGTGGAAGTTCAACTTAACAGTCTCCACTGCAGCACCGGTATATAAAACAATGTTTTGGAACCAAAGGCAAATTTTGTGTGCCTCTGGGATCTGGTGGGGGATTGCTGGAATTTTTGCCTATTTGGGCCTAGCCCAATAGTAGTTTCAGAAATTCCTAATAAATCCTAGAGGCCCACGCAGCCCATTTGTGCAAGGCAAGAGGTGGAACTAAAGTTTAGTCCCACCTTGCTAGTTTAGAGGGAGTTGGACCTCTTTATAAGGGAGGCTCCTTCCCCACTTGTATGAGCATAAGAAGAAGAGGGACATCCACGCATGCTCCTCCTCTGCCGCCCGCCTCGCCACGCCTCGTCACGACGCGCCGCGTCGCGCCGCGGGTTGCGGGAATGAGCCGAGCCAATGTCTAATTTTTGCCACGCACTACGGGTATACGAAAGGTCACCTGGGAGCTGGAAAGTTTTGCGGTAGTGGATAATGAATACGAACAGCGCACCTCTTCGCGTGCTGCCTGTTCACTTCGTCTCCCTTCGTTCACTAGTAGAAAAAGGGTCAAATGTGAAGCACAATAGTGCCGGTTGGAATTTCAGCCGGCACTAATGTGTACAATAGTGCCGGTTCGTGGCGGCGATCAATAGCACCGGTTCGTGGCGAACCTTTAGTACTGGTTCATGCCACGAACCGGTACTAAAGAGGCTCTGTCAGCCTGCGGTCAGGCTATGGCCCCACCATCACCATTTAGTGCCGGTTATTACCACAAAATTAAAATGGAAACACAAAATTAAATGAAAAAGAATTCATAAAACTAAAAAAACCCCAAACCTTATAGTACCGGTTGGTCTTACCAACCGGTACTAAAGGGCTCCAGGCCCCTGGAGCTGGCTCATGCCACGTGGTTTCCCTTTAGCACCGGTTCGTGCTGAACCGGTACTAAGGGGGGGGCCTTTAGTGCCCACACTTTAGTGCCGGTTATGGAACCGGCACTAAAGGGCCTTACGAACCGGTGCTATTGCCCGGTTCTGCACTAGTGGTTGCTTCACCTCCCGGCGCAGCCTGTTCGCGTCCCTCTGTTGTGCCTATATAAGAGAGGCCGCTCCTCTCCCGAGAGACACACCAGAAGGTTCTCTTCCTCTCGCCACACAGTTCCAAACTCTGCGCTACTACTGTCTTCCTCATCCCGGCTTGCGGCGTGCACCGCGCGTCGGGACAGTAGGCCTCCGAGACCGCACCTTTTGAGTCCTGTACGGGAGAAGGGTGATAAGGTTTTTGGGGAGCGCTCAGCGCGACTACTGGCTGCTTCATCACGGACGATCCGGTCGCCGACGACTACTTCCCCGACGACGACTTCTTCCCCGACGTCCATGACCTCCTCGACGACATGGCAGGCGAGGACATCGACCCCAAGTCCAGCGCTTCTGCTGCTGCTGTGCCGTACGTGTTCTTATCTTTTCTGTTAGAAGTCGTGCTACAGTTCTTGGCTCTAGTTTCTGCCCTACATATGTTAGGTTCTATGTGGTATAAGCATCTTCATCTAGTGTCTGTTCTAGATATGTTTACCTCAAGTTCATATATGCAGACGATGTTTACCTTCTCTTTGTCAGATTGCATGACTTGCTTTATATTTGCTATATTAGTCATGTTTTATCTAGTATTTCTGGTAATAAAATCATTCGGAAAATTGCTCATATTTCCAACATGATCTTCTCAAATACATTACAATATGGCTTAAGATAACCGGCAGGTCGTTATTCGCAGTCATTGGGGATTTTAGTGTATCATGCAAGTGATCTATAAGACACCCATCAATCAGATATCTGGCCGCGGCGTCGGAAGGCGCAACCGATGAACCTCAAATCAGGCCACGAAGCATCACCGGCGAGCTGCGAAGACTTTGTTACCTGGCCGAGACAACACATAGATAAAACATAGGATGACTATGGGCTTGTACAACTTTTGTACAATTTCAATGTACATGTGAACTTGTAAAACTTTGGTACCATAAAAATTACAATGGAAGATATGTAGTCTTTGTAGTTTTGTGTTACAGTGTGTCATCCGGCTATCATCAGCAGGGATACACCTAACAGAAAATAATTAGATCCTTGACATACAAAATGGAGGCGATTATTCCCTGAAAATCTCTATATTGTCCAAAACGGTTATATGTCCGAAACGGCGTGCACTGTCCACTATATTGGAGGTGGTTTCTACAACCGCCGCCCCGTGCAAATTATTAGCGACCCGGGCTTTGAGACGAATTTGGACAGCAAAAAAAAGAAAAGAAAAAAGAGGTTGTGGCCTCTTGCCTGTGGCCTCCTACGCCATGAGCCGGCCCAGTTTCACGCTATGGCGGGCTGCCCTACGTCTCGCAATAAGCGTGACATAGGCGCACCATGAAGAAGCGAGAGAACCGGTCAGGATGAGCAGGCGCTT
Source organism: Triticum aestivum (assembly GCF_018294505.1). NCBI lineage: Eukaryota > Viridiplantae > Streptophyta > Magnoliopsida > Poales > Poaceae > Triticum > Triticum aestivum. Next base: position 45,329,877 of record NC_057798.1, on the reverse strand, counting down.
GTGGGCTGCGGCCCGCGTGCGTATAGTGCGAGTGCCATAGATGGTTCCTTGAAAACATGATCCTCGCGACAAATCCTATATGACGCCTTTAGCGTGTAATGGGTTCGCACATGTATCGGTCTCAATTGATTTTTCGGGCATTTATTGTCACGGTCTCTTCTTTTTTAGTCTTTTTCAGTTGTTTTCTGGTTCTCTAGTTCTCTATTGGGGTTCTTAGTTTTCTTTTGGTTTTTTGTTTCTCTCGGTTTTTTCAGTGGTTTTTCCTTTTTCTTTCTTTACTATCAATCATTTAAATTTTGGTTTTGTTTCTTTTTTGGGTGTTTCGGTCTTTTCGGTTTCTATGGTTTTTAGTTAATTTTTCTACTTTTTATATCTTTCCTAGTGTATTTTTTTTTGCTTTTCCTTCTTTTTCTTTGCCTTTTCCTCTCATATTTCTAGTTTTCATTTGAAGTACTTTTCTCTACAGTTATCAATATATGTTTATAAATAGACACAATTTTTTTTTCTTAATGAATGTTGATTTTTCTTAATATATGAGGATTTTTTAGTATAGGAAAAAATTATGAATATGTTTGAATAGACACTGAAAAAAATTTAAACACAGATAGAACATTTTTAAATGCATGATGACCACTTTCTTAAGCCAACATTTGTTCTCTTTTGGCAGAAAATTGAATGTAAAAATGAAAAAAAAAACAAAGAAGAAAAACTACAATGGCATCTACGTTGGCCCACTGCACTCCACCACGTGCATAAAATAGGAGTACTGCAGGTACATTTGTATCTCTGAAATCACTAGCCAAGGGGTATGCTTTACAAAGGTCGTCACTCCCACCTCGTCATGTGGTGACAAAGTGGCTCACTTTGTCCAAACTTGAGAGTTTGTGCTTTTTTCGTTAATTCATTCTTTTGAAATGTTTTATCTCTTGAACCGTGCGTCCAAATCACGACTGGTTTACACTGTTACGTTTCACGCAGATCTTTAAAACTAGATCCAGTGTTGATATTTTTGGACAAACTTTTTTTTCTGAAAAAACTAGGGAAAAAATACGCAATAGAAGAAAATCGGGAATGAACAACCCCCTCCCCCAAAAGCTGAAAACCCAAAAAAACTGGAACTAGAATTTATCCAAAACACAACTCCTAAATTGATTTTTGATCAACCGGAAACCGGGAGCACAACTATGGTTTTCACTTTTTTTGGAAGCACAGAAAAGCATAGTGGTGCTTCACATCGAAGCACAACTATGCTAAACAAAAAAAGACCCCCCCCCCACACACACACACACACAAAACTTAGAAAAAACCATGGAAAATTCAAAAACCGAAAAAAGAAAACCCAAAATGTGTCAAAAACATGCATGGTGACCTCGCTGCACCCCGAGCGCCCGCTAGGAATCCCCCAAAGGGTACTCATTCATTATCGCTCCCCTCTATATCACCTCTTGCGAGCCCTAGCATCGCCTCACGTAGATGCTAGTCGCTCACCATGACTATTGGGCCGGCCCATGAACACGCTTGTCGCTCTGCCTAGCTGCGCTCGTCCCCTTTCTTATATAATTCTTGTCCCCTTCGTTACACTACAACGTCAACATACCATTAAAAAAAGCCCAGCTTATGTGCATTTCAAAAAAAAATCTTGATATTTAAGAAAGTTCACCCATTTTAAATCATTTTCATGGTATCTTTTTCAAAAATGTTCATGAAAAATGTGAAAAGCTTGTTTCTTGCAATTTCTAAAAATAAATGGTAACATTAAAAAAACTGTGGATGACATTGAAAAAATGTTCATGTGTTTAAAAAATATGTTAATGGCATTAAAAAGTATTCATGCAAAGTTAAAAAAATGATCGCATATTTAAAATAATATCATACTATTTTTTGAAAAATATTCAAAGTGTGTCACAGTATATATTCACCTTGTATTTAAGAACTTTAATGTAATTTGATAATTTCAACAAGTATTCAGCTAAAATGTTGAACATGTATTTGAAAATTTGAAATAGGTATCTTAAAAATGTTCAACCTTTATATGAAAAATGTTCAGTGTGTATTAAAAAAGGTCTACACGTATTTGAAAATAGAAAAAATATAAAGATGAAAGTATAATAATAATAATAATAATAATAATAATAATAATAATAATAATAATAATAATAATAATAATAAAACAATGGGCAGGAAAACCAAAAAAACAATGAAACCAAATCAAAACCGATAATGAAAAATGATAAAAAACAGGAAAAGAAAAAAACACACCCTCAAAACCTTACAAAAAGCTTGGCGTAGGGTTTCGTAAACCAATCCAATTACAATCCTAATGTAGGTAGAACGTTTCCTAAAACCGCTAGGACAAATCTTGTTTGGCCGGCCTACCGTGTAGGCGAGAGCGGCTATGGTCTTGCAATAAGCAAGACCTAGCATTTGGGGATTATTGCTATTGCTATGTATGGCAATGAGACTAAAACTCCAACATCCCAATAAGCTGCATAATATTAGAAGGGCAGTGCTGGGCGCCGGCGCACCGGCGTAAATTTGGGCCGGTCGGCCCCCAGCCGCCCAATACAACCGCGCATCTTCTTCCTTCCCCTCCTCATTGTCGATGTGGTCAACACGGGGGAAATCCATGGCGAGCGTAACTCTCCCCCCGATCCCCGCCCCTGCGTGCGACGTGCGGCTGTCCTCGCTTGTTTGCCTCGCCCCTCGATGCTTACTGTTGAAGCTCGCCGCCGCTCACCATCGTCAAAAACGCAAAAGGAAAAAATAGGCTGTTGACCCATAGTAGCTTTTCTTTTGCCTTCCCCCTCGCTCCAAATTGCAACCATGGGTGTTCCTTCTCAGTGTCGGCTGCAAAACAACGGTCCTCACCGGTGTTGCCGTCCATCCGGTTGCAACTAATGCGGCCCACGATGTTGCTCGCCAGCCGAGCCGGTGGTAGCAAAATAAGACACTAGTTCCAGCAAGAAAAACAGATGTTGGTAACAAAAGATCGTTGTCCTAGCAAAAACAACAAAACGGTAGTAATAAAAATCGCCGATGGTTCCAGCAAAAAACAAAGTTGGTAGTAGCAAAAAATCGGGAGTGATTCTGGAAAAAAATTATGCAGCAAAAATTCACGGCGGCGACGAGACCACCATCCTCTGGATTGCAGCAAAATCTAAAGAAGGTTCTAGAAAAAAAAGCGGTTCCAAAAAAAATGATGCAGCAAAAAATCCATAGCAACATAACTCAAAAAAAATCCGATGTAGCACATGAACTAGCTGGTTCCAGCAAAAAAAAATCACTGGCGCCAGCAAAAAATGAAGTCACCGGTGAGGGCGCAGTCTGGTTCACGCAAAATTGGAAGCTGGTCCCAACATGTACGTAGCTTTGCTGGTTGCAGCAAAAACTGACACCAGTTCCAGCAAGGTGCCACTGGCTCGCCGTGCCGGTTGTAGCTCGCCGCGCCTCCAATTCCAGCTTCCCGTCATGGGTTGTAGCAAAACAAGGTGCCGGTCACTGCCCCCTCGGACACCGGTTGGAGCTTCCCACATTCATGGTTGCAGCATCGGCTGACCATGGTCATGGAGAAAAAAAGAGGGAGGTAGGCTCCGGCCATGGCCTGGCGCAGCTTCCCTGGGTGGAAGGGCGGAATGGATGGAGGAGGTGGACGGTCACAAATCACGTGTCTCCGAATAGTAGCTGCCGCGCAGCAACGAGGAAGGAGGAGGAGGGGGAGGCTGCAGGCGGCGGCCATGGTGACGAGCTGTTGGGAGAGAGAAGGAACGAGGCGAGGAAAAGGGGAAAGATGTGGCTGCACCTCGGTCCTCATGTCTTAGGGCATAAGGATGGAGAGCGGTGCATGAGGCCACAGGCAGTCCGCATGGCGCGTCACGCAAGGAGTTGGGCCCGCAACAGCGTAGCGAGCCATGAACGAGCGCGCCGGCGTGAAACGTTTTTCCATATTAGAAGCAGGAACGATTTATTTGGCCAGGTTGGCAGTACTATAATTGTCTTCTCTATCTATTGCTAATTTTTTCCTGAGAAATACTGTGACTTCACATTTCAAGAAATATTGCCCGATTTACACTAAGATAGTATGTTAAGATTGGTATTTTTTTGATAGCGATAAGATTGAGATTGTAAGTATTTGTATTTGTATGACTCTTGTTTTCTGGATCAATTGACTCTATTTATTTAAGATTGATATTATTTACTGAGGCTCGAGTAGCTAGATTTTAATACTGTTCGAGCAGATATTTCACTACATAGATAGCTGCACGGAGTAGCAGTGGTGGAGCACAGATAATTCGCTGCATGAGTTTTTTTTGAACCGGGCTAACCCCTTTCCAATACAGAGACGAAAATACACCAGTCTTACAAAGTGTCAGGAAGCGAGAGGGGTAGGGGAAAGCGAGTTTAACACACTGCTAGGAAACCCACCGCATTCGCCCATCACCGAAACGAATGCTATGGGGCGAAAACCTATGCAACACCAAAAGAGTCTAGCTCTATTACAGATTGATCACAACCAAAGATTAGGACAAGAGTTTAAGCCAGTGGCTACGAGGCAACCAAGTAACGACCCAAAAGCACAACTGAACATGACACATGCCCAAAGCGAAGCAACATCACTCAGTGATCACCAATTTTTGTAGTAGCATCACCATATCCTCATCAGAGCCATGGTCCCAGTGTGAATCATCTCTGCTCCGTTACGAAGCTTCTTGTTCTCGCCCTTCTTCTATAGACCTGCCCAATAAAGAAGAAGAGAACAAACCGAGAACCCGATTTCAAAAGGAGATTTAATCAGTTTCTTCTCAAAAGTGGCTCTGTTGCGGGCTAGCCATATTGCCCAAGTAACAGCTCCAAGGGCAATAGTATAAAAGTTGTTATGACTAGGTAGGAAGGCATGGCACCAAGAATAGAACTGCCAATGGTTTTGTGGACAAATATCAGTACCCAACGTCACCCCAATCGCCCTCCAGACAATTTTGGCGACCGAACAACCAAAGAACAGATCTTTTGCTGTTTCCACGTCCTGACAGGAGGAGCATGTCGGATTACCAAGCCGACGACGAGATTTCATCACCTGTCTAGTTAGAACGGCATTCTGGAACATCTGCCATAGGAAAATTTGGATTTTAAGAGGAAGTTTTGCCTCCCAAATCCATTTGAAATAACACCCACTAAGGGGTCTCTCCAACCACTTGTATATCGACTTGGTAATATATCAAGCCATTTTATTCAGCCCCGGTAAACATAGTCATTCTCTTGAGTGAGTCCCAATCCGCTAACCATGTTGCACATCGAATCCCAGTGACCCAAGAGCTAAGGATCGAGCCTTCTTCTAAAGAAGGTATTCCTTTCCACCCTAATTAGGCGGTTCACCGTGCACTCTTGATTCATGCAGATACTAAATAAGAAAGGAAACTGTTCCATAAATGGGGTCAGCCCATTAATGGAGTCTTTCCATAATCTAGTCATGTTCCTAGATTTTGTATCAATTTTTCTCCCAGCCATATAAATTTCTTTGACTTTCAACAAGTTCTTCAAACACGGGGAGTCCGAAAATCGTGGGGTAACGGAAGCAACAGTTTGGTTTCGCAAGTATCTGGCTGATGTCTACTACGCAACCTTCTTGTTGTAGACTCATGTTCGGCCTCCAAGCGTAGAGTTTTGTAGGACAATAGCAAATTTCCTTCAAGTGGATGACCTAAGGTTTATCAATCAGTGGGAGGCATAGGATGAAGATGGTCTATCTCAAACAACCCTGTAACCAAATAACAAAGAGTCTCTTGTGTCCCCAACACACACAATACAATGATAAATTGTATAGGTGCACTAGTTCGGCGAAGAGATGGTGATACAAGTGTAATATGGATGGTAGATATAGTTTTTTATAATATGAAAATATAAAAACAACAAGTTAGCAAGGAACAAAAGTGAGCGAAAACGTGCTTCAAAACAAGGCCTGGGGTTCATACTTTCACTAGTGCAAGTTCTCTCAACAATGATAACATAATTAGATCATATAATAATCCCTCAACGTGCAACAAAGAGTCACTCCAAAGTCACTAATAGCGGAGAACAAACGAAGAGATTATTGTAGGGTATGAAACCACCTCAAAGTTATTCTTTCTGATCGATCTATTAGGCTATTCCTATAAGTGTCACAAATAGCCCTAGAGTTCGTACTAAAATAACATCTTGAAACACACATCAACCAAAACCCTAATGTCACCTAGATACTCCAATGTTACCACAAGTATCCGCGGGTTTGATTATACGATATGCATCACACAATCTCAGATTCATCTATTTAAACCAACACAAAGAAGTTCAAAGAGTACCCCAAAGTTTCTACCGGAGAGTCAAGACGAAAACGTGTGCCAACCCCTATGCATAAGTTCACAAGGTCACAGAACCCGCAAGTTGATCACCAAAACATACATCAAGTGGATCACGTGAATATTCCATTGTCACCACAGATAAGCACATGCAAGACATACATCAAGTGTTCTCAAATCCTTAAATACTCAATTTGATAAGATAACTTCAAAGGGAAAACTCAATCCATTACAAGAAGGTAGAGGGGAGAAACATCATAAGATCCAACTATAGTAGCAAAGCTCGCGGTACATAAAGATCATGCCAAATCAAGAACATGAGAGAGAGAGAGATCAAACACATAGGTACTGGTGCATACCCTCATCCCCGAGGGTGAACTACTCTCTCCTCATCATGGAGAGCGCCGGGATGATGAAGATGGCCACCAGTGATAAATCCCCCCTCCGGCAGGGTGCCGGAACAAGGTCCCGAGAGGTTTTTCGTGGCTATAGAGGCTTGTGGCGGCAGAACTCCCGATCTAGGTTTATTTCTGGGGGGTTTGCTATTTATAGGAATTATTGGCATCAGGGACAAGTCAGGGGGGGGGGGTCTGCGAGGCGACCACAAGGGTGGGGGGCGCGGCCAGGGGGGTAGGGCGCGCCCCTATCCTTGTGGTGGCCTCAGGAATCTTCTGGTCCATCTCCGATGCTCCGTGGGCTTCATCTGGTCCATAAAAATCACCGTAAAGTTTTAGGTCATTTGGACTCCGTTTGGTATTCCTTTTCTGCGAAACTCAAAAACAAGGAAAAACAGAAATTGGCATTGGGCTCTAGGTTAATAGGTTAGTCCCAAAAATCATATAGTAGCATATAAATGCATATAAAACATCCAAGATGGATAATATAATAGCATGGAACAATAAAAAATTATAGATACGTTGGAGACGTATCACTGGCCCTCACGATATCTTGCCACACCCTAGATTGGGTGTCCAATTTCCACCACCACTTAACCATAGGGCTAATGTTTTTCTTACGGAGATCTTTCACTCCGAGCCCCCTTTGCACTTGGATCGACAGATTCTACTCCATTTCACTAGATAGTACCGATGTTTTTTGTTACAACCTTGCCAGAAAAAACGTCCTCTATGTTTATCAAGCCTCTTCATGAATGTTTTCTTCATCAACCACATAGACATGTGGTAAAGAGATAACTGAGTGGCAACTGAAATAAGTAGTGTATGTCTCCCCCTCACTAGAAGCAGCATTGCCAACCCAGCCTCCAAACTTTTTGAGGTACTTAACAACAATAAAACTTACAATCAGAGTTTTTCAAAGAGGTAAAGGTAAAACTCACTGGCATACCCAGATACTTCAAAGGGAAGTGCCCAATGTCACAGTTAACGATATCCGCATAAGTTTTTTCTATCACCTCATCGCCTCCCATAGTCAAAATTTCACTTATTTGAAAATTGACTTTAAGACCAGACATCAAAATCATGATCTAGAAAAATTATCATATCATCGACATATTGTAAAACAACAACCCCTTTAGGAATAAGATACGGGGACAGTCCCACCAGCAGTCCATTTTCTTGTGCATTTTAATCATCTTAGTAAGACACTCAGCAGCAAGGTTAAACAAATAAAAGGAGAGAATGGGTCCCCCTGTCGAACCCCTTTTGCACTCTAAAAGTAAGGGTCCATGTTGTTATTCAGCTTAATACTGACCATGCCATTGTACATTATTTGTTTAGCCCAGTCGCACCATTTATCATCAAATCCTCTAAGCTTGTGGCACTTTAGTAGGAAGTCCCAGTTAACTTTGTCGTAAGCTTTCTCGAAGTTGATCTTAAGGACAACTCCCACCCTTTTTTAACATGTGTATAGTTAAGTAGCTCATGCAACGCCAAAACTCCGTCCATAATATTTCTACCTTTAACAAAGGCATTTTTTGTGGGACTAATAAGTTTACCCGCATATTTCTCAACACGCCTACCCATAACCTTGGTAGCAAGCTTATATGGAACCTGCAACAAACAAATGGGACGAAATTTTTTGAATACGGTCAGCTCCGGAAATTTTTGGAAGCAAAGTGATAACCCATAGTTAAGGCGATGCATGTCAAGCGTGCCCTCATGGAAACTATCAAATATATGCATGATATCAGGTTTCACTATGTCCCAGCAACATTGATAAAACTCAGCCAGTGATATTATCAGGTCCAGGGGCCCTGTTAACATCCATGGCAAAAAGAGCATTTTTACTTCCTGCTCAGAGAACTTTCTGGTCAAATCTGCATTATCCTCCACGTTCAACTTCTCATCATCTGACCAGGTCCCTAGATCAAGGTGGAATCTATTGCCCGGAGTCGGGCCAAATAGCTCCTTATAGAAAGTAGTAGCATGGTTAATAAGGTTATCCGTCCCCTCAATCACCACCTCCCAACATTTAAGGGAATGAATAGTGTTCTTACGTTTACGCCCATTGGCAATTTTTTGAAAGTAATCAGTATTACGGTCCTCTTTTAGTAGCCAACGCTCATGAGACTGCTAGATCCAGAAGATCTCTTTGACAGCCAGTAATTCAAGAAGCTCAAACTCCACATCCAACTTCCTACTATATAATTCATGGGGAAGAGGGCCATCTTCCTCAAGCCCCTCAAGAAGAGAGAGCTTAACACGCAATTCTTCCTTATGTTTTTTAGCATGACCAAACTTGTCCGCCCCAACCCTTGAAATAAGATTTGATTCATTTAATTTTAATGTTTAAGAAATCAATAGGATCAGTGGCAACCACACTTTTGTTCCGGATCTTTTCCACTAAGCCAGGAATTCCTCGTTTTTGATCCAAGAGAGGTCAAAACAGAATTCACAGCTTTTAGGAGGCTCATTTTTTCTTATTGTTGGAAGACAATAACAAAGGATTATTATCAGATAGTTCTCGAACTAATTTCCTAATATTCACCATGGGAAATAAGTTCTCCCAATCGTCTAACATGAGGATGTAGTCTAATTTTTCCAAAGTAGGATGAGATTGGTTATTGGACCAGGTATACTTGCCTCCACTAATATAAATCTCCCCAAGCCCCAGGGTATTAATGATAGAATTGAACAAGTCAATGGATATATAGTACTGGAGGCTTTGGTTTTTCTCCCCACTATGCCTTAAGATATTAAAATCCCCTCTCACTGTATATGGAATATTCATGTTGCCACAAAAGGAAGCAAGTTCAAGGAGGAACTCCTCTTTATGGTCTTTATGAGCTGAACCGTAAACAACTAACAACCCCCAAGAGCATTTGTTTTTGAGGTCTTTAAGAATAATTTGGAGGACATACTCGCCTTTGATACAAGAATCGCCTCAAAAGAGTCCTTTCTAACACCACATAAAACGCCACCAGACTTGCCAATAGCAGGAATCCAATCCCAATGGAAATTGTCAAAGGGGTCAAATTTCCTAAGGTTTTTGGGAGAGAAATTCTTAATGGTTTCCTAAAGTCCCAGAAAGTGAATGGAATGGTCACTTATGATATCAGAGAGGTAGGTGGCCATCCCTTTCTTACCCACCCCTCTATAGTTCCAAATGAGGCCTCTCATTTGGAACGGGATTTGGATTTCCTCGCCCTAGTAGCCCTACCAGGAGACTGGGTAGAGCTACCACCCACACTCATCAGGTTGCTCTTGTCTTTTTGGCTCCTAGTCACAGGTCTAGGAACTTTAGCATCAACCTTCTTCCTAGTTTTCCTAGCAGATTTAGATTTCTCAAAGGATTCATTAACAACTTCATCCTAATCTAACTAGGCAAGACTCACAAGAGTTATTTTACCCAACTCATTAGTAACAAACATATCATCAGGCTCGGGCTCATCAATTTTATTAATATTCTTATCTGCTAGGTTACCTCTCACACAGTCCAGCTCTTTTAACACATCAATACGAGTGAAGCCTTTATCAGGAATTAAAACACCCATCTTAGATGCATGACACATCAATTCAGAAACAGCCAGAGCAGAAAAAGAATTTATGTGAGCAGTTTTTGGTATACCTTCCATGTTTTTTGATTGGGCAAGGTTGATGGCCCTGGTCTCCATGTCCACTCACTGCATCAGAGGATTTTGCTGGCTGAAGCGGAGGCCCAACTCAGGTGCAAGCGGAGGTGTAGGAATAACCTCTTCTAAAACTTCAGGAGAGGGGAGTTGTACCGTGTACTCACTGGAGATCTTCAGCTCAGGATCAACTTCATCCTCCACCTCAAACATATGGTAGGATTTAGCAACAACTTCTGCAAAAGAAATAGGTAAAATAACATGAGACATGGTATTCACCTACATCTTTTGACTATCAGTAGATACATGTTCAACATGACCATGTATACAACCAATACCGGCAGGGACCAGCTCCATGTTCCGCTGAGAATCAACACAGTAGTCCCGAGCAATCTGCTCAATCAACACGGGCCTTTCAGATTCACTATCAAAAGATACAGACTCATTTTCCTTAGGAGACAACACACAACAAGCTTTGCCACCATGATATGAGGTTTGAGCATGCTCCTCTTTTTTTAGTATCAGAAGTTTCTCCATAGTGGGTATCAACGCGCTTGCGTTTGGGACTGAGCGTCGGATTGTAGCTAGTGTTGTTATTGACATAAACAGCTTCCTCCTCCCTATCTGGATTACAAACCAGCACCTCTTTGATCTCATACTGGAATCGATAAAATCGACCACCCAAGCATCCATCAGCAGTAGCAGGAAGTTTATCCACATTACGACATCCAATCTTAGCCCGAACAGACAAGGGTCGATTGAGAGTGGACATATCAACCTCAAGTGTAACCCCAACAAGACCACCCACATAAGCCACATTTCTGTCACACCGTTTATTAGGGGGAATTTTGCTGATCTTAACCCAAGCTAACTCAAGCAAACCCTCAAACCCCACATCCTCAGACGAAGGAGTTATACGGACAACAACCCCAAAAGATTTGAGAGTAATATACTCAACATACATCCCTTTATTAACCTCCCTAGCATTAGGGAATCTCATCACATATGGCTTAGGGCCATAAGATGGGCCGAACAATGCAAACCTTGTCGAATATACACTTCAAACTCATCCTTTAAATCGTTAGCAGTGATCTCTCCCTCAACTATAGTGATGACAACCTTAGCAATTTTATGATTAGTCTGATTGCTAGCAGAGTAATCATGAATGTAATGGAACCCTTGCCCCTTAGCTTTAAAAGCACACATAGAAGGAATGCATTCCAAAGGAAGCAAATCAGTGTAGATGACCGAAGGTGGCCCTTCTTCTTGCATCTATAGCAAAGCGCTTGAGGACATCTAGCAATAAAGTGCCCTCCCCCATGTTACAGATCTGGCAAACCTCAGTAATGGGAGTCATCAGATTAGGCACCGCGGGAATTGCCCAATTCTTGGGCGGCGGAGGAGACTTTCCGATGTTGAGGCAGCCGCCCTTGCCATCCGCATCGGTTCTCCAGCGAGCTTGGGCCGCCGGAGTCACACGACCCACTCCAGCAGCCTCGTCCCACTTCTCGAATCCGGTCTCATAAGATCTAGAGACCGCGTTGGAGAAGGAGGCACCGATGATCTCCTTGCGCTTCCAGACGTGGCTCTTGTGGCCACGCCCTCCACCGTAGTGGGCATCAACACGGCCTCCGCCACCGCCAGTCCCACGGCCACGGCCACCACCGCGGTCGAAACGGCCAGCACCATGGCCCTGTCTCTCCGCACCAAAACCCTCACATGTCATGTTGTTATGGGGAATCTTAGGAATATCTAGACGAGGACTCGCAACAACTTGAGCGAACGATCTACAATCACCATGGATTTTCCACACCCACCATGAGAAGGAAGGATGAACCCTAGCTTTCTGGCGAGACAGCGCCTCCCAGAAGTGGAGAAGGCCCTCGTCCAGATCTAGAATTGGGGGAGGGGGAGGCGCGACATTGGCTTTTGTATCAGGGGGCGGGGTCGTCACCCTAGCCTCGGGTTTGTCATGGTGGTAAGATGCCCTAGAGACCACGTGTCGAGGATCTGAGCAATGGACACGGCTTTCCTCCGATCAACGCCCAAGAACCCGCAGTTCAGCGGTGGGGGAGGAATCTTGCGACCCGCCCCTGTCCGCATGTACCGCATGCTACGCGTGTAAAGAGGCCGCCGCCCTCGGCATGTTCCCATGCGATGGCTCGCCGGCACGCCGCCGCTGCTCCGGTGGCATACCAGAGGACTCATGCGAAGGGAGAAGATCCCATACCCTAGCAAAATGACATGGGAAAGGAATGATGTATCCAATCAATTTCCTCGTTGACCCGCAGGTAATGTGGATCCATGGTTCCGCCACGATTGTTGAGAAGCACAATCTGAATCGCGTCCTGTCGGAGAAGAAGCTCGCCGATGGTGAAAGTGGTCGATCTCGCCACCGGAAGGTCAAGGGCGAACATGACCCGCCAACGCGTGTTCGTCATGACCCCCCGCCCGGAAAATTCGTTGCATGAGCTAAGGCGGGCCAGGGTGAAGGGTACCTCATAAAATTTGCTCTCAAGACGTTTTTGTTGAGCTGGGTAAGGGGACAATTGTTGGGAATACATACATATCCGACTCCATTTCACATGTACAAAGGGGACACACCTTCATTCACCATGTCACTTCGGCATAATTAGTTTTTCTTTAGAAACAACAAACATAGACTCTAAACCTCACACAACTTTTTGCGAAGATCAGAACAAGCGTCTCACTATTGACAGGAACCCAGGAATATCATCTTACACTTATTATGTTGCACAAAATGAGTATTCTCGCATTAGTAAGAAGTTAAAACTTGGCTCCGATTCCCCATAGGCTAGTTGTATAACCACATTCGTAATCATCCTACCTAGTAGTGACCAACAAATGCGACTACTTGGTACTCCCTCCAAATAAATAAAAAGTGTCGTGTTTTAGTTCAGCGTTCAAATTTGAAATAAAGCCATGACACCTTTTTTTTGAGTTGTAGTACAAGCACTGTTGTAGAACACGTTACCAGTGGCGGGCCTAAAATGTTTACCTTTGACGGGCGTCGAGCTTATAGACTTGACGTGGATTTGGGCACATTGTTGCTTAAAGAGGACCTATCCCTGTCTTTTTCTATGTTTTATAAAATTTAAAAGGACGTAACATATATTACACAGAAAATTGTAAGTTTTAGTGCCAAAAGAATGTTCACATGCATCCAGCCCCCCCCCCCCCCCCCCCCCCACAAAAAAAACAAATTGGTGCCACCTGACTACTCCCTCCGTTCCGATTTACTCGTCGTGGTTTTAGTTTACATTTGAACTAAAACCACGACGAGTAAATCGAAACGGAGGTAGTATCCTATTTCGATGTGTGCAAAATTCATTTCTTTATGCGCACTGCAAGCGTAATACATGTTTTGTATCAAGGTGAACACTTCAGAAAATGTTTTACTACTTTTTATAGTGGGCGACTAAGTGAGTGAATATGCATAGATTTTACACGTCCTTATTCCATTTCAGTTTGGAATTAGCACTTGGTTCCACCTTTACAAGCAAAGCAAAGGTCACACCCTACAATATTCCTATTGTTTTAGGCATCACTTAATATGCACGCACTCCGGAAATGGGGATCTGATCCGACGACTAAAAGGGCGCCTGGGTGCACGCGGCCCATACCAAAGGCAGTGTCTACAAAACTATAAACGATTGCAAAATCCATCATCACCTTTTCCGCCGTTCTTGCAGTAGACTAGACATGCTAACAATATCCCTCATGAAAAAGGAGTGGAGATTACGTAATGTATCCTTTACCTAGCTAGCTATCTAGCATGTGTTCTTAACTAACCTAAATTTTCTGTGATCTCTACAATCCAACTCATGAAAGCAACACAAATCTGCTATACTAATTAATAAGTTTGCTGCAAGGTCAATAAAGGGAAGGGAAAAAGTGGCACCGGCCAAGAAGTTTCTATTTCTAAGCTGGTAGCACCGTACGGTTTGAGGCGCCGCTAATCGGATAGCTGCTTGGTCACTAGTAGGGTTTGTGTCCTTATGGTGATTATGGTGATGTAGGAAGGTTATTCAACAGTACTTCCACGAAACTAAAGGTGTATCAGTCGAGTCACATGTACACATGGTGCCCATACATGTGTGTCGGGTCGGGTACGGTTGGTCAATCTTGCCATTTATAGCTAGATAATTATCGTGCTCAGTTGTGCTTGACTTAGTTACCAACTTAACACCCTCAAAAAAGTGTTTTATTTTCATCTAAAGTTGTAATAGGAGTATGATTGTTCGATGCTATCTTAAAAAGTATTCCCTCCGTCTCAAAATAAGTGCCTCAACCTTAGTATACTTTATACTAAAGTTAGCACAAACTTGAGACACTTGTTTTGGGACGAAGGGAGTAACACACATGGTTATTAGCTTTCTACGATAAAATTTATTTTTCTCGAAGAATACAACTAATTCATTAATTGTACGGACCAACTATTGTTGGATGATTACCCTTGATGCACTAAAGATTAAATCTCAGTTTTCACACTATTAATAAGAACTATTTCATGCAAGTAGGGATTTCGTCGAATTTAATGGTTTATATGTCCATGTACGTGTGAGCAAGCACACACTCAATGTTTCTCTATACTGTATTGTCTATTTAAAAAAATCATTAATTGTTGAAGCCCATCGATGGGTCAGTTTATAGAAATGGTAGCCATTAAAATCCAATTGAAATAATCCAGTGGACCTGTAGTGCACAAATATATGTTTTGCAAGTAGGCTTGCAGAATCAACATCAACCGTCACCTCATCATATTTGGAGTTGTTGATCTCATGATCTGATGGATTTGTTCACAAACAACGCGCTTAAAGCCGATGGTGCATATCAACTTGGTGATGGAGCATCCTTTGATGGACTCACGTACCCGCTCCATCCATCCAAAACTACACCTTCATGGGAATCTAGTTTTCAATTCTAGTTAACTCCATTATTAGTAATATCATATATTCTCCTAAAAAAGTAGCAATATCATACATGATGTTATCTTCCTGCATCTATGAAACCTCACTAACAACATCTTTGCTAGATACTTAGTAAACAATGTATGGATTCTCTACAACAATGATTGGTCCCGACGAAAACTTGACGATGATCACATATAATATTAATGCATGGAACAAATGTAGGCACCGCAAGCACACTTGAAGCTTCAAAAGAGGCAAGCTATGTAAGTACTGACCCATTGAACTAACATCGGACGGCGCAGTTTTCAATTGTTTACTTACTACTAGCACTAACAATATAATTAACCACTTAACCACCACATCAACCAAAAGATATCCCCAAACTATATAATATATTGATCCCAACAGTTCACCTAATGTTATTCTTACTCACTCACCTAAATATTCTCTCTTGAGATTGATGGCCACTTTTCTGTGTTTTTAACAAACTGGGCCGATGAGACGCGAGGACATTGCCCCGTTGCCTTGGGCGTTATTTTTATAGTCATGCTAATGATTGGCAAATTGGCCGGAGTTGGACATGACGTTGAAAAGTAGTAGCCTTAATAGTAATCAAGAAAGATTGTTTTTCTTTTTGCTGGAAAAGATAGATTAACATTTGTTTTTCTCTGAAAGAAACAAGGGAGACATATTCTTTTTGGTGGATTGTGGGCCCCACTGCTTGATGTGTTTTAATTAATAATATAGGGTCCATCAAGTTATCACGTTCTCAATTTGTATATGAAAACACAATGATGCTATGTAATTTCGCTAGAAGAAAAATATTAATCTAGATAAGTTGCTTTCTTCAATGATGCTTTTCTCATCAACAATGAAAGTGACCAAAATGATGGGCAATTTTGTTTGCCGTACACAAACTTAAGGCTGCAATTCATTCGCAACTATTTTTGGCTAAATCCGAGAAAAAGTTGTATTCTACCTAACTTCAGAACAACATTACATGTTAACAAATAATCATTCTACCTTCTGGCAAAATATAACAATTCTATATATTTATTCTCACATATAAACGTAAGTTCAAATTACCCACCTGAATCATGGTTAAAATTTACTCCCATATATGCAAAACATGGAGGCATAACTGTAGATACTTCAATTCTCATTTTTCTCTCCATGTTACCAGTGTCTATCGACGAAGACCTCTGGCAAAATGACGTATACCCCTTATACAAGATTAACGACTAGCGGACCATCGACATTGTTAATCTAGAACATGGGAACCAAGTGTCTTAGAAATAATACGAGTGTGCCCGACAAACATATGTACATGAAAGCACATTTGAATTAATTCTTAACAAATAAGAAATATCAAAAATAGAGAAAGTATTTGATAGAACTATATTGGACAACTGGCTGGATCCGTACATGGTCGTTACTCGGCCATGCGGAAGCCAGGGAGCATATGCCCTATGGGTGCAACTGTTGGGAGACGGTAGTATGGGATATCTACAACCGGTTTGGATGACAGTCCAACAATATATAGGATAGGTGTCTAGTCATCTTATTCTATTTTTGCCGGTTGTGGCAGCTTATTCTTTTCTATTCGATCTTGCTTGTGAACTTGTATTGGATTATGTACTTTGTGGAGACTTGATTTTGCTTGATAATATGGCTGCGTGCATCAATTGATGCAGAGGCCGGGGTAATCCTCCTTTTCGTAAAAAAATAACTACATTGGGCAGGAACTGCATGTTCTTCAGTCCAATAGAACCAGATCTTAAGGATGATGGCATCGAGACAGAGTGTTTTCAGGAGAGATGGAAGCATCAGCACAAGATGGCACGCCAACAATAAGATTAGTGTTTGACACAGTTCACATGCTCGCATAGTTAGGTCTTGTACACCATGAGCTGATTAGGTCGGTCTGGCAGTGTAGTCGTCTTCAATGCTTATTCGGACGGATGGCGAATCAAGCTTATACAGATAAATAAACCCGATCTCTGCAATAAAATGATGACACTACATTGAGGATGCACACAACCAAAACACACCAACACACTAAAGACATAGAAAGGTTATGAAGAGCAACGTTCATAACTGTCGTGTTCAAATGAAATACCACCTAGCACCTCTTTGATTCATGGTGAAAGTGCACATTCCACTACCAAACAGGAAGACCGACAACGACTAATGCCTTTTATGAAGTGCGCCACTGAATTTTGAGGGCAATGTTCCCAATCCAAGTTGTCCATTTGATGTAAAAGATATAATCAACCGCATAAGCCTGCACCCAGAAATGCCATTCATTGTAGACAAAGAGGTGAGAATCCAAAACTTTGAAACAACACCTCAAAGGCATCAACAACCATATGGCTATTGCGCTAGCTTGACGCCCCAGGCTCGGGTGTAGGGGAATGGTGAGGCCAAGGCTTGTGAACATGGTGAGACCAAGGCACAGAGGTGGCGAGGACAAAGAACTATTCGGGTGAAGTGGAGGATCGGGTGAAGTGGAGGAAGAGGAGTCTAGGAGGAAGAAGAAGATCATGGAGCTAGCACTAACTTGCCTAGTGACACATTAGATGAGTATTGTTACTAACTATTGGACCACGACACTTCCTTCGACATTTTTAGCCATATATAGTTCTTCAAATGGAGCAATCGACCATGAAACTATTATCCATTTCTTTTTTTGTTGATTTTTGTGTAAAATATAGAAGATGTTGCATTCATGGTATTGTTGGTAGATGACTTCATAGCTTACAACGCCTAGGGTATATTTGTCTCACAATTTCAGAAACATGTGAAGAGAAAAATATAGAAACTCAATTGGTGAAGGAGTGCGTGTCAAAATAAGATCAAGCCCACTGCTTAGTACATGACATAGTTAGTGGGCTACAACACGCATGTGCCAAGTAATGGGAAAATGATTTTTATTTTGGAAATCCTATGCCATCGTCTAGAATTGTCATAAGGACACACTCCACCACTACCTGATGCAATAAATGCCATGGGCAACTAAAACCATATATACGAATGTGCAACAGAAGTTGTCAGGTTGCAGTGACGTTGATTTTTTATTTTTTATTTTTGCAAGGATTGACGTATCGAGATACGTTGGTTTTATTGGCTAAATATTGATATACAGTACTTCTCATTCAAACAAAATAACATTTCAATGAGGATTGCTTCATGAATTTTCACTGCCAAATTACACATGAAAGAGATTAAGGAAGCTTATGGTTTTTAATCCTACTATAAACCAACAAGCTCTAAAAAAAACATTCAAGGAATAGAAATCTGTAAAGTTCCAATAAATTTTCGACCAACAAGACCTGAGAGAGAGAGAGAGAGATACTTTAAATGGGCGGCGAGTAGTTCGCAGTTGACGGTCGGAACGCGGAACCGAGCCAATGTACTACGTGTAACAGAAGCAACGTTTTCTTCGGAAATCAAGCAGTCTTGCGACAAGAGATGCTGCCTGTGTCTCACAAGGAAGCACCATGTCGCCATCATCAAAGCTTTTCGTCCTGCATGCCATGGCCACGCATGCGAGAGACCCAGATTGAAACTACGTACCACCATGATTGACGATGCAACTGCATGCCGCCGACGTCTCAAACGCCGGGAAAAGCTACTAAACTTCCTGTGTCTCGATCGCCGGGGGAAATGGATCGACGACGACGTCCTTCGGTCACCACCCCGCCGCACGAGAGAGCGCGACTGTTCCTGAGCTCATCCTGGAACCTGATCCAGAACCAGGAGGAGTACGAGTAATTATCTGCGTGCAAGACGTAACCATGCATGCACACTGTGGCTGAGTTCACGCTGGCATGCATGTGTATGCAGCTAGCAGCGATGCAGATGGGTGTTTCAGTGGTTCATCGCAGCGACCAGTCGACGTACATGCAGCGTGACGTTTTCATTTCCGTCAGTGTCATGCTCGACAAGGTGTGCGTCCGTAGAGACGACCATGGAGCAACAACGATTATTACTTGCATGCTTTTGCATCGGAGGAATTAAAAGTGCCATCCACCACAGGTTAAGCTCCTCTTTCCTCCTCCACACGAAAAACTTTTCTCCGCCTGTCGGCGCCGCCGCCGGTCCGCCCCATCTCCGATGGCTCTAGGCCAAGGAGGTGCTGAGGATCTCAGCTCCCCGCCGGCGGGAGGGATCCCGTTCTCGCTTTTGTTAGATTCAACATCTTGGTTAGGGTTCTGAGGCGGCAGCAATGTTCCTTAGTAGGAATAATGTTTCCCACATTCTATCCCCGTGCCGATGGCGCATCTAGCATTGTCAGAGGGCGTTTGGTGGATTGTCTCCGTCGGATCTCGCGGGATTTAGTCGGTGCTGGTCTTTGGTGGATCTGTTTGGATCCGGTCCTCGTTCGTCTTTGTTTCGGTGTATATAGGTTTGATCCTTTTGATCTACGACTTTCTTCATCGGTGATGGTTGCTACTCTGGTGCGTGGGTCCTATGGGGCCTTACCACAATGATTTTTCGACTGTCTACTACAATAAGGTTTGCCCGGCTCTGAGGAAAGGGCGATGACGGCGCCGCGCCTTCAGCTCAGTCCAATGCTTGTAATCGTCGCTAGGTGGTCCACCAACATGGGTGTAATTTTTATTACCTCTGTTGTTCTTTGTACTGCCATGATTGAAGATGAATAGATTGGAAGTTTCTCCAAAGAAAAAAGTGCCATCCATTGGAGTGTTTGATTTTGCACTTTTTCCTGCATTGTTATACTTTGTTCTTTCCTTTCTTTTGTGTGTGGTTGACTAGATAATACAGTTCAGTGCCAATTTTTTTCAACGTATGCGAACTTAAATTTTTTGAAAAAGAATTATATTAATATCGCAAAGATATCAATTACACCCAGCTTCTGCATCAACAAGATTTCAGAAAGACATCTAAAATGCACACAACCCAAAAAAACAAAAAAGAAAGGAAACAAGCAAAGGCCTCGTCACAATGATCAACTCCTCTCCGCAGCACACAAGCCACCACCAAAGACAACATCCAGAAAACATTAAAAGGTCTCCAAAAACGACACCTTCAAGAAGGAAACAACGCACAAGCGCAGTCATCGCCCGATCTAAGATCTTAGATTTTCACCCTGAAGAAAGTCTGAGCTCTCAAAAAAATAACTTCAACAAGGGAATTACCATGCATAACCAATGAAGGCCAGACCTTAGGTTTTCACTCTAAAAGCCACGATTCGACACCCGAGAAGCACCACAAAAAATGAAATCCTCCAGTGTTGTCGCCCCCACTTGTCACTCCTGCTTCTGAAAGTTATCAAACACCTGACTAACTCCATCGCCTCCAAGACCCGCTCTGCTTTACTGATCCTTCGATCTCAGCCACCATGACTTTCTCCACCGTTTTTTGCGCCATGAAAATCAAGATAGTGAAATGTCCGATGGTGCCAAAAAATAACAGAGCTTCGTGTTGTGCCCTCATGGAGCCGCGTAGGCTGATGAACGTGCACGACCAGATTATATCTGATCCAGATATCCTTGGGCAAGATCTCTGACAGCAGTTCTGAAACACGTTGACGGACAGATCGAGGAGGACCAATCATGCAGATGGTTGCCGTGATGCGATAAGAGCACTAGGACCGCCACCACACCATTGCTTGCACCACGCCGAGGACATCGCCGCCATGGCGGAGGACACCGGCCCGTGCTGCCCACAGCCTGTGCCGCTGGCTAAAGACGGACGTCAGATCAGGGCGGATACCGAACCGCCGCCACCCCCTCGCCTGCACGATCCACCAGCTTGAAGCCCGCTGTGCGCCGCCGATCCCAAGCACAGCCGACATGGGGATCCGTGCCGCACCACCACGACCCTCGCCATTGCTGTGTCCCGGCCCAGCAGCACCGCCACGTGGCGGAGGCCCTGCGCGAGAAGGCGAAATGCCCCGCCGCCGCCGACACCGGCCAAGCTTTGCCCGGCCGCATCCTCTGGCAGCGGCGAGGGAGGAGGAAGGGAGTGGAGGGTGGTGGCGGCGGCGGCGGGAGCGCACTCCCCGTCGTCCAGGAGAGTGACGTGGGAGGGCCCGAGATCCAATCCTTCAAAACTGGACTCCTAGATCAGATCATGCTAACTTAATTGTTACTGACATCTACACTTCTATGGTGCTCTACTAGTAGTCTGGACTTGCTCCTTCGAAATTTCGATGTCATCAGTGGATGGCAACAGAACATGCTGGCAGTTGCAAATTAAACCCATCAAGCATGGCCTCATTTGCGGCCAACCAACTATGTCACATGACGCAAGTTGGTTGGTCGCGGTGAAAAAGCTTTTGAAATATTTTTAGATAGATGTAAGGATTTTTTTTAAATGATGGTTAGAAACCCATGTATTTTTTAAAATGGAGGATTATGCAAAGTGCGCTCGCCGGTAGGCTACGGTGGTAATTTTTTTCCTTTTTCATATCTTTTTTAGATGGAGGTGAGGATTTTTTTCTGAGATATTTTTTTTAGATAGAGACGAGGACCACATGTTTTTTTAAAATGAAAATGTGTGCGCAACTTCATCTCAAGGGGCGCCACATGATGGCACCCCAACCACTAGTTACAGATTACAAGGAGCGTATACAAAGACACGCAACCCTCATGATTATTCTTGAAAAATAGAACACGCACGTAGGGATAGTAGTACAATGCGAACGGAGAAGACACTACTACGAGAACTAGCCTATCTTGAGCATACCAGCTACTATGAAACAACAAAACGAGTGATGCGTCATGGTTGGGATGGTGGAGATGGGGTCCATGCTGAGCCTTGCCTGCGTCGTGCGCCCGGTGAATCTGGGCTCAACATTTAGGATCTACTGGCAATTTTCGCTTGTGCCGAGCACTTAGCACTGGTAGCGCTTGCCTTGACGATGCCTGCGAATGTAGGCTCCTGCTTGTTGTTCAATTATTGATGACAGGCTAATATGAGCTTCTAATACTTTTCTTCTACTACTTAATAGATAGACAGCTTACTGAGCTCGACATGCATGATTTTATAAATCCACTTCTTCAGCATTCCTCTAATATCTTGTATCACATATGTGGTTACACCTTTCAACTGTACATACTCGGCTCGGAAGTGCATTATCGTTTCTTCTTGAAACGGGTCTCCTACCTCTCAAAATCAAACCCCTTTGAGAATCGAAATGGGGCAACATCTCCTTTTATAAAGGGCATCAACACTCCATTCAGCCTTTCCATGTGAAACCTAGCTATCATATTCATCTTATATTCCACAGTACGTAGCAATGTTGAATTGATGAAGGCACACAAGAGACTCGTCATAGATCATGCACATGTCAGTTCAGCCACTCAACATGAAAATGGCAACTGCATGCTTGCAGTCCATTTTCAAAAGGCATACAAATCATGACTGAGTTTTATATTAATTTACTACTAGTTCAACGCTACATGTCTACCATGAAATCTAGAGATCTCAAGTTGCACCTTCAGAGTAGTATATATGACAAGGAAAACTGTAAGAAACCTATTCATCTCCATTTTCCTCATAGATCATGCACATGTCAGTTCAGCCACTCAACATGAAAATGGCAACTGCATGCTTGCAGTCCATTTTCGAAAGGCATACAAATCATGACTGAGTTTTATATTAATTTACTACTAGTTCAACGCTACATGTCTACCATGAAATCTAGAGATCTCAAGTTGCACCTTCAGAGTAGTATATATGACAAGGAAAACCGTAAGAAACCTATTCATCTCCATTTTCCTCATCCTGGAATTTTATTTAAAAACGAGTGCATGGTCACACAACTTGTCTTTAGTGTTTTGCAGCATGGGAAAACATCAGAAACGTGATAGCTGATCTCTTTCAGCAGAGCACTTCTGCTTCGGTAGACCCCCCTTAAATACATCGATGGCTTAGATTATCCCATACCCCTTGGGTAAGATGGTCCTTTTTAAAAATACGTACTGAGACCTCATATACAAGTTGCACGGGCCGGCCCATTAAGCCACGTCCAATATAAGCAACGTAAAAATATTAAGAAAAAAGAGTGCTCGGGAAGAATTGAACTCAAGACCTCACAATTAGAGCCGTACGCTGCTAGCCAGTTCACACGACATCCGCTTGTACCATTTTTTAGTGCGAAATATATAAGAAGACACAGTACTGTTCACATATAAGAAATATTTTCTGAAAAGAAAGTTCGAAACTCTAACTGAAAACTGTGAACAATTTTGAAATGCCGAATATTTATTGAATTTATGAACGGAATTTGACCTAACATTTTTTGAAATTTGAACAACGTTTCAAAACATGAACAATTTTTAAAATTTGTTGTTTTATTTTTTGGTTATTGTTTGTCCCGTTTTTCTTCTAATTTTTTCTCCTTACTTCATTTTATTTTCTTTATTACAATTCATGAACTATTTTTAAATCATGAACCTTTTCTAGAATCCATGAACTTTTCAAATTTACGAATATTTTCTTAAATTTACAAACTTTGTTTTCAAATCCATGAACTTTTTTGCAAGCAGGTGGGCATTCCCATGGTAGGCATTCATGTCATATTTGAATGGTTTCCGACACAGTATGCAAGTTGCGACACGTCTGGCCATTTATCGGTCTTTTTTTATCGAGAAATTTCCAGAAAATGCAAAATTGTCAAAAACATAAACAACTTGGTATGGGGCCTTTAACTGGTCATATAAGAGCATCCAATTGCCATAATTATTTGTTGGACCTGCCTACATGTTTAATTGTGTTAAGCTAGCATGAAGCTTGATAAAAGAAACATGTACTAACACATACCACCGGTCATTTTTTTTGTTCATTGTTTTTGATATAGCTTACCGCTCATGCCAAGTGGTCACCTACCACCGGTCATTGTAGCATGAGAAAGCAATTTGTCATTATCCTGTAGTGAATGCATGGCCAATATAACAGAATACTACTCCGTTCCTAAATATTCGTCTTTCTAGAGATTTCAACAAGTGACTACATACGGAGCAAAATGAGTGAATCTACACTCTAAAATATGTCTATATACATCCGTATGTGGTAGTCCATTTGAAATCTCTAAAAAGACAAATATTTAGGAACGGAGGGAGTAGTAGTTTAGCTCCGTTGTATAGCTGTTGTAGCAAAATGCAAATGTACTGTAGCGCAGCCCCAACATGCCTGCAGTTGTGGTGCTATAAAACTCCTACGCGTGCGGCAGTCACGGGACAAGCACTACTTGGTCCATCGCGCAGCAGCCGCACGGGACGGACGGCGACACGGCGTGCTGCGTCCCTAATTTGATTTTTCCAAAAAAGAAAACTAAACTGACAAGATGCACAATAATAAGAGCATTAAAAAGAGTAACTAGACACAACAAGTTGAGTGGCTCTGTTGGTTATGGTGGCTGAAAGAAAACTAAGAGGTTGGCTAATCGAATCCTACCTCTCACAACAATTTTTGGAATATTAAAAGTAGAGGAAGAAGAACGGGCCAGGCCCAGGCCCAGGACGGAGTTGTGTGAGGTGTATATCTCTTGTATGTACGTATCACATCTCGGTTAAAAGAAGAGGAAGAAGAATGGGCCAGGCCCAGGACGGAGTTGTGTGAGGTGTATCTCTTGGAGTACGTATCACATCTCGTATACCTTATGATCAAATGACAATACTGTCCTTATAGCTCAGCAAACGAACAACATATCGTACGCTGGGAGAGGAAGAGGAGAGGGTCTTTACAGTTCTACTTGCCTCCGCCACTCTATTCAGTTATCTCCATCAGACATCGCTAGCACCAACGGACATGGTTGTGTAAAGCTATTCTCCTTGGCTATTATTTCGATGTGGTAGTTCTGCTTAGTTATGCACACGAACATATGATGTTTTTTGATTGCCCAGTTGTTTGCTTGGGATGCATTGTAAATTCCTGACTGATTGGTTTAATTCTAGGCTCATTCTTGCAGACGTTCAGGAATGATGATTGTTGTTGCTGTTCCCGGACAGTAGGTTTCAACCATTGAGAAGTCCACGTATAAACACAAGACTAACTTCATGTTGTATTTATTTATTTCACTGTATATCCCCTACTTGCTCTCATTTTTCCTTCTCTGTGCAGAGTAGCTACATGCACTGCATTATTGCTTCTTCAGAGTTCCTACTGCGGCCTGTGTTACCAAATTGGAACATGTTTATTCAGATTTCAGAGGCAACAAATCAACATTGAACATGTTTATTCATATTTTAGAGGCTACAACTCTGTTGATTTTTTATCAGTTCTAATCACCACTTCACCATAGTAGGTCGTTAGGTTTTTCTCAGCTATTGCATTTTGCAATTTCTGTCCAATTATTAATGGCGTGATGAACATAACAATGGCTCTTCAGGGGATAATTTAGTATTGACTGTATCGTTTTGATGAATGCAATATTTATCATTGTGAATATTAGTCGAGTTGGATTTCAATTGAAGCTAAAATTGCGCGAGTTGTGTATACCAGTTGAGTGGCATCAATATTCTTTTTGACAACTCCTCATTAATCTTCCTTTTTGTCTCTTTTTTGTGAAATAATTAAATCTTCCTTGAATTACTAAATTGCAAACTTTAAAGATTCAATAACCCATAGTAATTTTTTTACAACCATTTATATTTTTTAGGAAAATTTATAGCAATTTATATGCAGATGTTCCCGCCGCAACGCGCGGGGAATCATCTAGTTAATTTATATGAACCAATATTATTACCTTTTTGTGGCTGTATATATCCCCCATTTTTTTGGCGGGCATGGAATTTTCACTACAAGCATGGTAGCTCGTACCTATAAAGTAGAGTCATGCACTTGCTTTTATGGGTCACTCGCAACAACCGATAGTACCACACTTTATAGGTACTATGCTAGCCATTTTTTTTGTGGGCATGGAATTTTCACTACAAGCATGGTTCCCGTCTGGTAGCTCGTACGTATAAAGTGTGGTACGGTATGTATCCTGATAATTAAGCTGCGCGTGACTTTTTTAGAGGTAGTTGTATACGACTTAATTACCAACTTGACACACCAAGAAAGTGTTTCACTTTCTCAAAAAGTTGGTAATAACATTCTTTTCAGTGGTATCTTAGAAAGTGGGAATACATAGTTAATTGTGTGTCTTCGTTCCTGAAGAATCATTAATTGTAGGGCCAGAGTATTGTGAAAAGGTAGCCTCCAATAAAATCGAAATTGATTACTGGGCCAGTCCCTGCCACACATATATGCTTTGTCGGTAAATTAAGCTTGCAAGATCAACATCTATCAGAGTTAGCGGTCACCTCGATCGTCATGGTTTCTTCGATTTGTGGTTAGTTTTCTTTTTTGATAAGATTTGTGGTTAGTTTTTTTTTTCCGGTTTGGGTAGAGGTTAGTTGTTGATCGAATGGATTTGTTCACGAACAAAACAACGCCGGCCAACCACGCGCCTAAAGCCGATCGATCGAGACGACTGGCGATGTGCCCGATGCATATGCATGATCACAACTTGGTATGGAGCATCCTTTCATGGCCCCACGTATTTGCTGCATCCATCCAAGCCTACACCTGCATGGGAATCTAGCTAGCTCTCAGAGATTAAAGGAATGAGATATGCTGACTGATTAGTGATCAAATCATTATTATCTTCCCATATCTATGAATTCTCACCCAGCAACATCTCCTTGGATACTTGTAAACAAGGTTGGAGTTCTACAACAATATTTTTCCATGCAATTCGTGACAAAAATTAATGATTGCGACTTTGAAAAGAGATATGGACAAGTGTAGGACACTGCTAAGACACTTGCGGCGTCAAAAGAGGCACGCTATGTGCATGTATGACCTAACAGCGGTGGACACAATGCGCAATTCTTTAATGGCAAGTAGCACTAGTAATTAACCGCTTTGTTCAACTTTTGTCATTTTGATGTCTAAAATTATATTAAAAAGTATTTATAAAATGTCAACAAATGGTCGCTTAGTTTCAAAAAAATGCTATTAGCTTTGAAAAATGTATGAACAAGTATTTAAAAAATGGAAAAAAAAGTTTAGTATTTCTGAAATGCAACATATTTGAAACATAGATTTTTGGTGTCTACTTTTCTATAAGTATTTCATATTTTTTGTACACATCACAAACATTTTATATATACATGTTTAACATTTTCTGAATACATGATTAACATTTGTTTTATGTCTACGTTTTCCTTACACATTATATATTTTTTCCATACATCAGAATATTTTTTGTACACACATTTAAAATTTTCTAAATACATGGTCAAATTTTTGAAAACTTTTTTTATTTATATATTTTTCATACATGTTGTACATCTTTTGTATACATTTGTCTACACCAAAAACATATTTCAATATACATTTAACATTTTCTAAATACATGGTTAACATTTTTGAAAACTTATGTTTTTTATTTCTATTTTTCCATACACATCGTACATTTTTTAAAAATATTGGAAAGATTTTTCCTACATACATTTAACAGTTTTCAAATGCATGATTAACATTTCAAATGTTTAATGTAAAGTGTGTTTGTAATATTTATAATTAGAATATTTGGAAGTGTAAACAAAAGTAAACAAATCAGTGAAGAATAGAAAAAATGAGGTTGTAGCCTCTTGCATGTGGGCTCGTGCGCCATGAGCCAACCCAGTCTCATGCTATGGCGAAGCTGCCCTACATCTCGCAGTAAGTGAGACATAGGGGCACCCTGAAGAAGCGAGAGAACCGGTCAGGAGGAGCAGGCGCTTGTGGGCTGCGGCCCGCACACCTACAGCAAGAACACCATAAATGGTGAGAGCAACTAATTAACGAGCGCTCCTTCGGGAGCCTCACAACAATCAGCGCCACTTGGCGCGCTCTCAGCCATTCGCCACGTGTCGCGCTCTGGGCGCTCCCTCTGAATTTTGTTTATTTATTTTTTCGCACGCGTTTTTGACTTTTTAAACGGTTTTTTTCTGGGTTTTTTTGACGTTTTGGTTTTTCACCGGTCTTCTCTAGCTTTTCGACCAAAAAAACACATTTTTTTCGTGAGAGTCACGGTTTTATTTTCGCGAGAGGCACGGCCGTGCCGCTTGGAAACGAAAAAAACGTGTTTTCTGTTTTTTTTTCCTTTCTTGAGAGGCACGGTTTTGCTTCTGCGAGAGGCACGGTTGAGCTTTCGCGAGAGTCACGGCCGTGCCTCTTGGAAACGAAAAACAACATGTTTTCTATTTTTTTTCTCTTTCGCAAGAGGCACGGTTTTGCTTCCGCGAGAGACCTAGTTGTGCTTTTGCGAGAGCCACGGCCGTGCCTCCTCGAAAACGAAAAAAAAACGCATTTTCTGTTTTTTTCTTTCGCGGGAGGCACGGTTTTGCTTCCGCGAGAGGCACGGTTGTGATTTCGTCTGAGGCACGACCGTGCCTCTTTCGGAAAGGGAAAAAACCCGTGCTCCTGGTTCGGTTTTTTCGTCCGTTTTTTTCATGATTTTTTTTTCGTCAAAACCTATCAACATGGAATCTAGTTTTGAAGATCTCGACGCGTGGAATCCAACAGCGAAAGCGGTTCGAGATTTGGACGCACGGTTTAAGAGATAAAACGTTTTGAATAAACGGATCTAGAAAAAAAAGGGAAAACCCCAGGTTGCGACAAGTGGCGCACATGCAGCGCGCCACTTTGTCGCAGCCTGGGGGAGTTGGAGGGATCTCCGCAAGAAGTACTCATTAATTAGTGGTTTCGATAAATGGTTCCTTGAAAACATGATCCTCGCGACAAATCCTATATGACGCCAGGGCTGGCTTTGAAGGCCGCGCGGGGGGGGGGGGGGGGGGGGGCTCCCCGGGCCCTCAAAGTCCAAAGCCCCCCTAGTTAGTTTGTATGTAGGCAAGGCCCATTACTTCTTAGACAAAGTAGCCCAAGTAAAGGCACACAGAGGAAGGGAAGGGACGTAAGTATAGCAACCAAAAAAACACACACACGCACACAAGTTGTGGATCACCTCCTCCTGTATTCCTAGGTTCACACAAGCCCTAATTTTGTACTCCCTCTGTAAAAAATATAAAAGCATTTAGATCACTAAAATAGTGATCTAAACTCTCTTATATTTCTTTATAGAGGGAGTATCCTCTGTTCCCCTAGCTCCAGGAATCCCTATGGCATGTCGCATCCACACCGGCAGATCTTCTCAGGAGCTTGGCGCAACCACACATGATGCACTCGCACATTAACATCACAGAGTGCCTCAGTCTTCAGATCTCCGCTGTCCAGACGCTGGGCGCACCCGTACATCATCTCCTAGATCCGGCCGGAAGTCCACATGGTGGCATCGTCGAGTGTCCGATCCCCGACGCTGATCCGATCAACCCCAGGTATAAATTGTTACGCCCCATATGAGTAAAAGGGTGCGATTTGTTTGACAAATCAGGTCCTGAACAATCATATTTTCATTCCTTCTTTCATATACATAATTTACCTTCAATAACTAGCAAAATTCTACATTGTTGCTAATTAAATGATTTACTTTCACATACATTATGCATAGCTTGCACTGTTCAACTTTTGATGCAATGTTTTTATTTTCAGCACCCTGTTACCGTGTCGTCCAGAAAGTATGCATGTGGTAACGGAAAAAGGAAAGGGAAAATGACTGGTAGAATCGCAGAGAGGGGTGGTTCACAAAATTTTCAAGAGTAATACTAGTGATTCAATGAATCCAGATGATGAGTCGATGATAGTTGTTGTGGAGGAAGAGCATCAAGAAGAAATTGTTGTATGTGATTGACAACGATCCCATCATAAGCGACTTGCATTGAGGAAAGTTAAGAAGAAATCTTGAAGGTACATCCAATTCTTTGATATGAAAATTGATTTTGAATGCGAAGTGTTTATTGGTAACATTTTATATAGATGTATATTGGTCATTATTGCTATGATGGTTGTACAAAGGGGCCCAGAGACATAATTTCAACCCGGGTCCCCAAAAAATCTCAGGACCGGCCCTATATGACGCCTTTAGCATGTAATGGGTTTGCACATGTATTGGTCTCAATCGTTTTTCCAGGCATTTGTTGTCACGGTCGCTTCTTTTCAGTCTTTTTTAGTTGTTTTTGTGTTCTCTATTTCTCTATTGGGGTTCACAGTTTTCTTTTGGTTTTTTGTTTCTCTCGTTTTTTCAGTGGTGTTTCCTTTTTCTTTCTTTACTATCATTCATTTAAATTTTGGCGTTGTTTCTTTTTTGGGAGTTTTCATGCATCTTTTCGGTTTCTATGGTTTTCTGTTGATTTTTCTACTTTATATATCTTTCCTAGTGTATTCTATTTTTTTTGCTTTTCCTTAATGTTTTTCTTTTCCATTGCTTTTTCCTCCCACCTTTCCAGTTTTTATTTTAAGTATTTTTCTATAAAATTATCAATACATGTTTATAAATACACACCAAACTTTTTTCTAAATGAACGTTGATTTTTCTTAATATATGATGATTTTTTGGTATATGACAAAAATAATGAATATGTTTTGAATATACACGACATTTTTTAAAAGTAGACATAACAGTTTTAAATGCATGATGAGCACTTTCTTTAGCAAACATTTGGTTTTTTCTGTGAAAAATTAATGGAAAAGTGAAGAAAAACAAAAAAAACTACAATGGCAATCCGGGCTGGCCCACTGCACTCCACCAGGTGTCGTGTGCTTCTTTCCGCATAGTGTGCTTCACATGAGCAAAATATAAAATAGAACTTTTTTCACGAAACTTAGGAAAAACCATGCAAAATTCAAAATCCTAAAAAAGAGAAAACCCCAAAACATGTCAAAAACATGCATCGCGACCTGGCTGCACCCTGAGCGCCCGCTAGGAATCCCCCAAAGGGTACCCGTTCATTATCGCTCCCCAGTATATCGCCTCGCTTAGATGCTAGTGGCTCAATATGCCTATTGGGACGGCCCGTTAACCATGATCATCCATGAACGCGCGTGTCCCCTTTCTTATATAATTCTTGTCCCCTTTGTTACATTACAATAGTCAACATATCATTAAAAAACACAGCTTACGTGCATTGCAGAAATGTTTCATGATATTTAAGAAAGTTCACATGTTTTAAATCATGTTCATGGTATTTTCAACAAAATGTTCATGAAAAATGTGAAAAGCTTGTTCTCGCAGTTTGTAAAGAAAAATTGTACCATTCAAGAAATGGTTGATGACATTGAAAAATGTTCACGCGTTTTAAAAAATATGTTAATGGCATTATAAAATGTTCATGCAATGTTAAAAAATGATCGCACATTTAAAAAAAATCATACCATTTCTGAAAAATATTCAAAGTATGTTACAATATATATTCACCTTGTATTTGAAAATATTTAATGTAATTTGATAATTTCAACATGTATTTGGCTGAAATGTTGAATATGTATTAAAAAATATCAAACATGTATCTGAAAAATGTTCAACGTGTATTAGAAAAGGTCAACATGTATTTGAAAATAGGAAAAAGATAAAGATGAAAAATATAATAATAGTAAAAATGAGCAATGAGCAGGAAAAACAAAAAAATAATGAAAACAAATCAAAAGCGATAACGAAAACTGCTAAAAACAGGAAAAAAAACCCCGCTTAAAACAGTACAAAAAACTAGGTGTAAGGTTTTGAAAATAAATGCAATCGCAATCCTAATGTAGGTAGAACCTTTCCTTAAACCGCTAGCACAAACCTTATTTGCCTGGCCCAACCGAGTGAAATGTATAGGCCAGAGCTGCTACAGTCTTGCAATAAGCAAGACCTAGCATTTGCGGATTGCTATTGCTATCTCTGGCAATGTGGTGGTTTCAGGCGGACTTAAACCCCAACATCCCAATAAGTTACATAAGATTAGAAGCAGGCACGGATTTTTTTTGGCCTGGTTGGTAGTACAATAATTGTCTTTTCTATTTACTGCTAATTTGTTTCCTGAGAAGCACTGTGACTTACCATTTCAAGAAATACTGCCCGATTTACGCTAAGATAGTATATTAAGATTGTATCTTTTTGATAGCGTTAAGATTGAGATTGTAAGTATTTGTATTTTTATGACTCTTGTTTTCTGGATCAATGCACTCTATTTATTTAAGATTGTTTGTCTCAATTATTTATTTAAGATTAATACTACTTAGTGAGGCTTGAGTAACTAGCTTTTAATACCATTCGAGCAGATACTTCACTACATAGATAGCTGCATGGAGTAGCAGTGGTGGAGCAAAAACAATTCGCTGCATGGGCTAAGGCAGGCCAGGGTGAAGGATACCTCATAAAATTTGCTCTCAAGACGCTTTTGTTGAGCCTAGATTTGCCCTAAAGTAGCTCTGCTAGTACGGAGTAGCAATTGTTGGGAACACGTACATATCCAATTCCATTTCGCATATACAAAGGGGACACACCTTCATTCACCATGTCACTTCGGTATACTTAGTTTTTCTTTAGAAACAACAAACATAGACTAAAACTCTCATACAACTTTTTGCGAAGATCAAAACACGCGTCTCACTATTGAAAGGAATATCATCTTGCACTTATTATTTATGTTGCACAAAATGAATATTCAAGCATTAGTAAGAAGTTAAAACCTGGCTCCGGTTCCCCCTAGGCTAGTGGTACAACCACACTCATAATCATCCTACCTAGTAGTGACCAACAAATGCGACTACTTGGTACTCCCTCCGATCCAAAAAAAGTGTGCTTTTCTTTTTTTGGATCGGAGGGAGTACTATTTGAGTTGTAGTACAAGCACTATTGTAGAACACGTTACCAGTGGTGGGCCTAAAATGTTTACCTTTGACGGGCGCCGAGCTTATAGACTTGACTAGTATTTGAGTACATGGTAGCTTACAGAGGACCTATGCTCCAAATTCTAGATTTGGATTTGAGTACATTGTTGCTTAAAGAGGACCTATGCCCTGGCTTTTTCTACGTTTCATAAAACTTAAAAGGATGTCCATCTCGATATTTATTATACAGCAAATTGTAATTTTGAGTGCCAAAAGAATGCTAACATGCATCATGCACCAAACAAAAAAAAACAAATTGGTACGACCTGACTAGTATGCTATTCAGATGTAAGCAAAATTCTTTTCTTTATGCATAGTGCAAGCGTAAATACATGTTTTGTGTCAACGCGAGCACTTCAGAAGATGTTTTACTACTTTTCATAGTGGGCAAATAAATGAGAGAATATACATAGATTTTACACGTACGTATTCCATATCAGTTTTGAATTAGCATTTGGTTCCACCTTTACAATCAATGAAGCAAAGCAAAGATCACACCTACAATATTCCTAATGTTTTAGGCATCACTTAATATGCCTTTGACGCACTCCGGAAATGGGCATCTGATATGACGACTAAAAGGGCGCCTGGGTGCATGCGGCCCATACCAAAGGCAGTGGCTACAAAACTGGAAACGATTGCAAAATCTATCATCACCCTTTTCAGCCGTTCTTGCAGTAGACTAGACATGCTAACAAAACCCCTCACAAAAAAGGAGTGGAGATTACGTAACGTATCCTTTACCTTGCGATCTAGTATCTAGCTTGCCTTGTGTTCTTAACTAACCTAATTTCTTTGTGATCCCTCCAATCCAACTCATGAAAGCAACACAAAGCTGCTACTACTTGATAAGCTTGCTGATAGGTCAATAAAGGGAAGGGGAAAAGTGGCACCGGCCAAGAGAAGTTCTGTGTCAAAGTTGGTAGCCCGTACGGTCTGAGGCGCCGCTAATCGGATAGCTACTTAGTCACTAGTAGGGTTTGTGTCCTTATGATGATTATGGTGATGGAGATAGGTTATTCAACACTACTTCCATGAAAATAAAAGTGTATCAATCGAGTCGCATATACACATGGTGCCCATACATGTGTGTCGGGTCGGGTACGGTAGGTTAATCTGGCCGTTTAGCTAGATAATTATCATGCTTAATTGTGTGACTTATTTACGAACTTAACACCCTCAAAAAGTTTTTTACTTTCATCTGAAGTTGTAATAGGAGTATGATTGTTCAATACTATCTTAAAAAGTAAAATTTATTTTATGAACCAACTATTGGTTGGTTGATTATATCCTCGATGCACTAAATATCAAATCTCAGGTTTCACGCTATGAATAAGAATTATTTCTTAGTTAATTGAGAATGGACATACTGAAGTATGGACTTCGTCGAATTTAAAGGTTTGTGTGTCTGTGTGTGTGGGCAAGTACACATTCAATGTTCATCAATACTGTATTCTCTATCTTTAAAAAGTCATTAGTTGTCTTAGCCCATCAATGGGCCATCATTTTGAGAAATGGTAGCCTCTAAAATCCAATTGAATTAATCTAATGGACCTGTAATGCACAATATGCTTTGCCGGTAGGCTTGCAGAATCAATATCAGCCGTCACCTCGTCATATTTGGGGTTGTTGATCTCATGATCTGACGGATTTGTTCACAAACAACGTGCCTAAAGCCGATGGTGCATGCATGGATGATCCTTTGATGGACACACGTATCTGCTCCATCCATCCAAACCTACACCTGCATCAGAATCTTGCTTTCAATTCAGAGATCTGAAGGATATAGGGATAACTGGTTAGTTAACTCTAATATAGAAATATATCATATATTCTCCTAAAAATAGTAATATCACATATGTTGTTATCATCCAGTAGCTATGAAACCTCACCTAACACAAACTTAGCTAGAATGCTAGATACTTAGTAAACAACGTATGGATTATCTACAACAATGATTGGTTCTTGACGAAAACTTGACTGATGACATATAATATTCATGCATGGAACAAGTGTAGGCACTTCAAGCACACGTACAGCTTCAAAAGAGGCAAGCTATATAAGTACTGACCCATTGAACTAACGATGGATGGTGCAGTTTCCAATTGTTTAATTACTATACTAGCACTAACAATTAACCACTTAACTACCACATCAAACAAAAGATACCCCAAACTATATAATATATATAATCCCAACAGTTCACCTAATGTTATTCTTACTCGCTCAGCTAAATGCCAATGAATGTGTTAAGTTTCTCTCTTGGCACCGATGACCACTTTTATGTGTTTTTAACAAATCGCTGGATGAGACGCGAGGACATTGCGCCATTGCCCTGTGCGTTATTTTTATAGTCATTCTAATGATTGGCAAATTGGCCAGAGTTGGACAGATTCGTCTTTTTCTTTTTCCTGGAAAAGAGAGATTAACATTTGTTTTCTCTGAAAGAAACGTGGGAGAGATTCTTTTTTGTGGGATTGTGGACCCAACTGCTTAATCCATGTCTTGATTATTAATATTGGGTCCATCAAGTTATCATGTTCTTAGTTTGTGTATCAAAACATAATGATGCCAATGATGCCGACTCTAAAAAGAACATAATGATGCCATGTATTTTCGCTAGAAGAAGAAATATTAGTGTCGATAAGTTGATTTCTTCTGTGAAGCTTTTGTTATCAACATAGAAAGTGACCCAAATAAAGGGACAATTTTGTTTGCCCTAAACAAACTCAAGGCACAATTTGTTCACAACTAATTTTCGCTAAACCTTACAAAAAGTTTGCATTCTACCTAACTTCAGAACAAGATTATACGTTAACAAAAAACCATTCTACCCTCTGTACAAAATATAATCATTCTATATATTTATTCTCACATATAAACATAAGTACAGATTACCCTCCTGAATTATGGTTAAAGTTAATTCTCATATATGCAAAACATGGGGGCCTAATCTTGGGCACTTTCACGTCTCGTATTTCTCTCCACTTCACCAAATTCTATCAACGGGGACCCCATATACAAGATCAGAGACTAGCGGATCATTGATATTGTTAATCTAGAAAATGGGAGCCAAGTGTCTTAGAAATAATATGAGTGTGCCCCACAAAAAGTATGTGTAGGAATTTTTTAATTAATTCGTAGAAGAGAAGAAATATGAAAAACAATTGAGATTATGGAGGTCGCATTGACTTGTCTAGCGACACCTGAGATGAATATTGTTACTAATTATTGGACCATGACACCTCCCTCTACATTTTTAGCCATATGTGTAGTTCTTCAAATGGAACAATGGACCATGGAACTATTTTCCATTTCTTTTGTTGTTGACTTTTGTGTAAAGTATATATGGATGTTGTATTCATAGTATTATTGGTAGAGGAGTTCCTAGTTTACCATGCCTAGTATATCTTTGTCTCACAATTTCATAAACATGTGAAGAGAAAAATATAGAGACTCAATTGGTGAAGGAGTGCGTGTCAAAAAATAAGATCAAGCCCACTGCTTAGTACCTGAAATAGTTAGTGGGCTAAAACACCTGCATGTGCCAAGTAATGGGGAAATGGTTTTTATTTTGCAAATCCTATGCCATCGCCTAAAATTATACACGAATCTCGATGTAAGATCTCATGAATGTAGCGTCGACTGAGACTTAACTAAGTCTTAGTCGACTGAGATCTTAGTCGACTGAGATCTAGCAAGACTGATATAGGAATGTGTAACAGAAGTTCTCGGGTTGCAGTAGCGTTGATTTTATTGGATAAATATGGATTGCATGATATACTTCTGATTCAAACAAAGTAACATTTCAATGAGGATTGCTTCATGAATTTTCACTGCCAAATTACACACAAACAAAACTAAGGAAACTTATGGTTCTTAATCCTACTATAAACCAACAAGCTCTAAAAAAACATCCTCGACGCCGGATAAGAATTCTGTAAAGTTCCAATAAGTTTTGGTCGAACAAGACCTAAAGATAGAGAGAGACAGTTCCTCTGTTCATCTGCCTTTAAATGGGTGGCCAGGAGTTGGCAGTTGACCGTCGGTAGAGACGAACGATCGTGTAAAAGAAGCAACGTGTTCTTCGTAAATCAAGCAGTCTCGCGACAAGAGATGCTACCTGTGTCTCACAAGGAAGCACCATGTCCCCATCATCAAAGCTTTTGGTCCTGCATGCCATGGACATGCATGCCAGCGACCCAGATTGAAACAACCTACCATGATTGACGATGCAACTGCATGCATGCCTTTCTCAAACGCCGGGAAAAATGGATCGACGATGTCCGTCGGGTCGCCACCCCGCCGTACGAGAGAGCGCGGCTGTTGCTGAGCTCATCCTGGAACCTGAACCTGAACCTGAACCAGGAGGAGTACAAGTCATTAACCGCCCGCAAGACGTAACTGGCTGAGTTCACCCTGGCATGCAAGCGCTGCAGATGGGTGTTTCAGTGGGTCGTTGCAGCGTGTTGAGTAACGTGATTGTATAGGAAAGCTAGGATAGCGTAGGATGTTATTCTACCTTGCCTTGTACTTCAAAATGATCATGTACTCCTATATATATGCCCACGAAGTTCAAGCAATACAACGAACTATTCCACCAAATCCCCTCTCTCCCTTTTAACATGGTATCTATCGCAAGTCGATCCTAAACCCTAGCCGCCGCCGCTTCCGCACTTGCGCGCCGCCCCCGGGGCGGTCGGCCTCCATGACCGCCGCCGGGGGCCGCGCCACCCGTACCTAGGGTTCGTCCGCCGGCCGTGTTGGCCGGCTGCCCTAGAGAGTCTTTTTCCCGATCCTTTGATCCGGGGTTTTCTCTCTCGCCGGTCGTTTTGATCGGCGTCTACTTTTTGGTTTTCCGATCTTTTCTTGATCGGTTTGCGTCGCCCACCGCCGCCGTCGACACCTCACGCCTCTACTCCGACATCGGCGCAACCGGCCGGCTACTTCACCGACCCGGCGGCCTCGCGTGACAGGCAGCCCTCAAGGCCGTCGTCCGCGCGCCGGCCCACCCTTCGATCTACGCCGGCCGTCACCGCCCTGCTCCGACCGGGACTCCTGCATCACTCCGACCCGGCGGCCTCGCGCCATGCGGCGGCCAATCATAGCCGCCCTGCCGCCCGCCGCCGCCGGCTTCATCTCGGACTCCGCCGCCACCACGCCTCCACCGAGCGGCGTCCCCGACCTCGCGCGCGATCGGCTTGATCACCCGCTCGCCGCCGCGATCCGCCTCATCCACGCCGCGCAACCGACCTGGCCCGTCAGTTACGCGCGCCTCCGCAGGTCCCGTGAAGATCGTCTCCGAGTTCAGCGCGCCCCTCCGCCGATCGAGCAACGGGCTGCCGCTGCGTCGCCCCGTCAGGCCGCAGCGCCACCGCCCCGTGGTTCTTCTCCCGACTGCACCGACCCGCGTCACCGCTGCGTCGCCCCTTCGGGCCGTAGTGCCGCGGCCCGCGGTCTACCGCCACCCCGAGGCCGTCCGCTCTAGGCCGTCCCCGTGGCTGCACCGACCCTCGCGCCGCCGCTGCGTCGCCCCGTTGGGCCGTAGCGAGCGTGGCATGCAGTCCACGCCGCCGTCTCGAGGCCGTCCACGCGGTTGCACCACCCCGCGCTTTGCCGCTGTGCCGCCCCTTCGGGCTGTAGCACCGCGGCCCGCGGTCCCTGCGACCGTCCCGAGGTCTTCCGTCGTCACCCCGACCTGCCCGCCACCGCTGCGTCGCCCCTTCGGGCCGTAGCGCCGCGGCCCGCGGTCCACCGCCGTCCCCGCGCGTCGACTTCCTGTGGCATGCGCCGCACCACCTCCTTTGGCGCGGGAACGCCACCGTCCGCGCCGGTCTTCGTCACGCTGTCGGGTTATTCGCCTACTTCGAGCACCGCCACCGCGCTCCTGACCTAGCCGCCGCCGCCGCCGTCAGGCCGCTGCCGCCGCTCTTCTTTTGTAGCCGCCGCCGCTACCCCCGTAGCCGCCGCAGCCGCCCGTCCAACTCCTTCGTCTTCGTCCAGCACCAGCCCATCGCCAGCGTCGTCGTCATCTACCCCGACCGCTTCATCTACTCCGATAACTGCGGGCGACATTGGCCCCGTGCCGATTGGCGCCGCAACCGTCGTCGAGTTCTTCTCTGCTGGCCTCTCCGACTTCTTCGACATGGCGTACAGCTCGTGCAGGTCCCTGTCTACGCATGCCCGGTGCTGGCAACACCGCCGCGTGCCTTCGTCCACGACGTGTCCCCGGGCCCGGCAAGCCTGGTGCGGCGCTTCGTCAACTTCGTCTTCGTCCATCTACGCATGCCCGGTGCTGGCAACACCGACGCGTGCCTTCGTCTACGATGTGTCCCCAGGGTTGGCAACCCCGGCGCGACGCGTCGTCAACATCATCTACTTCCTGGCGCATCACTACTTCGACACCACTGCGCCCACGACTAACTCGGCGCCTCCGTGCGCCCGCGGCTCCACGGCGACTTTCTCGACACCGGCTACCCTGACTCGACATCGACCACGGCATTCTTCGCACGGCTACCTCGACCACGGCTCCACCACCCACGCTCTCGGCTACCTCGACAAACGGCACAAAGGGCTATCGCCTTGCTTGAGCAACCTCGTCTGTTGCCACTCCAGCCACGACTCCGCGATGCGTCGACCATTACGACTGTGGGGGGGTGTCCGTCGGCTTGCCTTCAGATTCTTCTCTAGTCTCACTGACTGCGTCGCTACCGTTGTGACTGCGGGGGGATATTGAGCAACGTGATTGTATAGAAAAGCTAGGATAGCGTAGGATGTTATTCTACCTTGCCTTGTACTCGAAGATGATCATGTACTCCTATATATATGCCCACGAGGCTCAAACAATACAACGAACTATTCCACCAAATCCCCTCTCTCCCTTTTAACACAGCGACGAGTCGACGTACGTGCAGCGTGACGCTTTCAGTCGACAAGGTGTGTGTCCGTAGAGACGACCATGGAGCAACAACGACTATTACTTGCT
The DNA here is from genome assembly GCF_018294505.1 of Triticum aestivum. Lineage (NCBI taxonomy): Eukaryota > Viridiplantae > Streptophyta > Magnoliopsida > Poales > Poaceae > Triticum > Triticum aestivum. The sequence continues at coordinate 45,289,827 of NC_057798.1, read as the reverse complement.
TGCTTTTGCATCGGAGCAATCTAAGTGCCATCCATATCGTAGTGTTTGGTTTTGCACTTTTGCCTGCCTTGTTATACTTTGTTATTTCCTTTGTGCGTGTGCGCGCGCGCGCGTGTGTGTATGTGTATGTGTGTGTGTGTGTGTGTGTGTGTGTGTGACATTGGATAACTTCATGTTGAGTAATGAGTATGTACAATCACCAGCGTGGAAATGGCATAGCACAAATGCATTGCATTCTATTAACTAGTCCTTATGTAGAAGGCCAATCCATTGCCAAGTAACACGCTTAGTAGCACCACCACATTAACATCTTACAAGCAGTCCACACGAAGGTAAGATCGCAAACATATTTGGAATAAACCAGTAAATATCTCCTATGTCTCTTTTTAATCATAACAACATGAAAAACTAATAGAATAGATTCAACATCAATTGTGTTGAGTATTGGTTGTGGCATATTGGTTGACGTTTTGGTTTCCGTCGGTGTCATGTTCGACACAGTGTGTGTCCATAGAGACGACCATCGAGCAACAACAATTATTTTTTGGATCGGAGGAATCCAGAAGGTGCCATCCATGGGAGTGTTTAGTTTTGCACATTTGCCTGCCTTGTTATGCTTTGTTCTTTCCCTTTTTGTGTTTGTGGTTGACTTCTTGCTGCTTTGTTCTTGGCTAGAAAATACAATTGAGTGCTGAAAGCTTTTTACCTTATGCGAACTCTAATTGTTACTAGCATCTACTCCCTCCGTTCCAAATTACTCGCCGCTGTAATGGATGTATCTAGAACTAAAATACATCTAGATACATCCATACGTGCCACAAGTAATTCGGAACGGAGGGAGTACACTTCTACAGTGGTCCATTAATAGGCTTGACTTGCTCCTTCCAAATTTTCATGTCATCAATAAATGGTAACCCAACATGCAGGCAGTTGCAGACTACAGATTGCAAGGAGCATATACAAAGACATGCAACCCTCATGAGTGTTCTTGAAAACAAGAACACGCGTGAAGGGACAATAGTACAATGCCAATGGAGATGACACTACTACGAGAACTAGCCGATCTTGAGCATACCATCTACTACGAAGCAACGAAACGAGTGATGCGTCATGGTTGGGATGGTGGAGATGGGGTCCACAAAGAGAGAGATGTTCCTTTTCGTCTTTTTCATTGCCGCCGTAGCTATCGCCGGAGGGCACCAGCCTGAGAGCGAGGATTTATGTGAACTCTCGAGTTTCGCCAACAAAATTAAATTATTTTGTGCGAAAGGTACTCCAAGCTATGGTTGCTGCTGACCAGTCATTGCTGCTATTGACATCTTCGGCAGCGGCACAGAGCCTTGTTTGTGTTGTGTGGCCAGTGAACCTAGCTTGGCTCAACACTTAGGATCTACTGGCGATTTTTGCCTCGTGTCGAGGACTTAGCCCTGGAGGCGCTCGCCTTGACATCGCCTGTGAAGGTAGGCTCCTTGATTGTTGCTCTATTATTTATGAGCGGTTAATATGAGCTACTGAGCTTGACATGCACGATTTTGTAGATGCACTTCTTCAACATTCCTCTAATATCTCATCTCACACATGTAGCCACACCTTTCAATTATACATACTACATACTCAGCTCGGAAGTGCATTATCGCTTCTTCTTGAAAAGGGTCTCTTACCTCTCAAAATCAAGCCCCTTTGAGAATCGAAATGGGGGCAACATCTCCCTTATATAAGGGCATCAACACCCCCATTCACCACTTCCACGTGAAACCTAGCTATCATATTTATCTTGTTTTTCACGATAGCAATGTTGAATTGATGAAGGCACATAAGAGACTCGTCATGGATCACGTACAGGTCAGTTTAGCCACTCAACATGAAAATGGCAATTGCATGCTTGAAGTCCATTCTTGCAAGGCATAGAATGACTGAGTTTTATATTAATTTACTACTGGTGCAATGCTACATGTATACCTTGAAATCTAGAGATCTCAAGTTGCACTTTCAGAGGCTTGCAAGAATGACTGAGTTTTATATTAATTTACTACTGGTGCAACGCTACATGTATACCTTGAAATCTAGAGATCTCAAGTTGCACTTTCAGAGTAGTATATATGACAAGGAAAACCATAAGAAACATATTCATCTCTGTCTTCCTTTTCCTGACATTTTATTTAAAACAAGTCTTCCTTATCCTGACATTTTATTTAAAACAAGTGCACGGTCACACAACTTGTCCTTAGTATTTTGCAGGATGTGAAAACATTAGAAACATGATAGCTGGTCTCTTTTTGATACATAGTTACGGATTAAGTATATCGCTTACATTTCCGAAAGGAAGAAAAGATATATACATGGTTTTATTAGGTACTTCTTAATTTAGCCTAAGCACTGTGCCGAGGATATATATGCCCCATCCATCAACATGGTTGATATGCCCCAACCCACCACCACCTGAACTCTATATACCATGACATATTCATCTCTACTGCATTGTTTCAAACTTCCAGCGATATCATGGAAACTTCAGTTTGAATATTGTCATTTCCAATATAGGCAGCTTTCTTAGCACAGAATAATGGAAGCACTCTCGGTCTCTACACCAAGCCATTTTTGATCAGTGATAATTTTACATTATTTCCGAACAACCGAAATGAGATCTGACTTCTTATAAAAATGAAGAGAATTGATCAGAAAAGAAGGAAAACTACGAAAACATGAATACAATTGTGCACCACCACTCCACACACACACACACACACACACACACAAACACACACACTAGCCCGAAGGAGAACTCCCAAAACATCAATATAATTGTGCCCCCCCCCCCCAACACACACACACACACACACTAGCCCTGAGGCTCTGCCGAAGCGAGCCCATGACTCCGTCACCCAAACAACCAGAGTTGATACCCACAACACGACCCAAGGCCGCTGCTCCAGCTTACAAACCTTACATACCCACACCGGCTCGAGGTCTGGTACCAGACGAGCCGATGACTCTGCGACCCAAGTGACCAGAGTTAACACCATGTGACACAAAGGTGCACTCTGGAGTTGTTGCTCCGGCGTCCATATCGGCATGAGGCCACGTACCCGACAAGCAAATGATGCTCCATATAAATGGCTAGACCCAACACCCTGCAACACAAACGCGCACATCGAAGCCGTTTGTTCAACTTCCACACTGGCCCCTAGGGCGCACATGACTAGACAATGAGGAAACCGCGTGACTGACAGAAAACGTCGATGCCTAACTGACCTCCATAGGCGACGCCCCCAAGGGGGATCGGAAGCGACGGGTACACTGCCGCCACCCGCTCCGGCTCCATAGAGTATGTAGAACCATTAGAGCAAACATGGTATATCACACATGTAATGCATTATATTAACTTGTTACATATACTCCATCAATCGCAAGAGATCACCTTGAGGAACTCCAAAAGGAATATTCGTTGGTATGCAGAAGGCCAAACCATTGTCAAGCACCAATACGTTAGCATTTTCCAGACATTGAGATATGATGGCAACCATATTTGGCTATAAAGCACGAAAGTATCTCTCCCCCTCTTTAATCACAACAAGGATCGATAATTAATAAAAAATGGCATCAATATTTGTTGATGTTGGTAGTGGCATAAATATTCTTTTTTCACTTTTTAGAAAAGGAGATTAAACCCCCGGCCTATGCATCAATCGATGCATGCAATCATCTTTATTAATTATTCCACAAATGTCTGAAAAAATACATCAATCCACCTGAAGTCATCACTCACACCTACAAACTCGATAATGTGGAGTGCTCTCACTCCCCATATCTAAAACCGGTGTCTTCGCTGATCCATCCACATAAGGTATCGGGACTAACAGCCGGCGCAGCCTACCTAAAGCGCACACCACATGCACACATTTTAGAAGCCGCCATCATCATTGGACCACCGACCCATCTTCAGGAGAGAAATCCGCATCATCCTGCCAGTCCGGATATCCACCACGACGCCCAATGGAGCCACCGCCCTGCACTCGTTCGCCCAAACGTGAAAACTCTGAAAGAGCTGCCATTCGTAGCACCTGCCAACTAGGCATTCAGCGTAACACCTGTCGGCCAGGCATGACTTGACAGCTCCACCGAAGCTCCATGCAAGACGAAGCCGCTCAACTTCCTGCCTCTGTCTTCTAGTGCTACTCCACAAACGATGCTCCCAAGAAAGAAACGACACTGTAGTACCGCCATTGCCCGATCTGGAAGACCATATCCAAGGGTTTTCCTCAAAGCAGCACGAGTGAGTCGCCAACAGTTACAAGATGATGCATGCATCAAGGTAACGGCACAAAACGCCGACATCGCCCGCCAACGGCTCGGTCTTCACCGGCAACTATGTCTCCCCGACTCGTAGCCGGGACTAGATGACGATTCTCAAGATCCGACCACCCAACCGCAGGTCGACCACCTCTGACGAGAGAGATGACCACCACCGCCGGCTGCACCAGTCAAAACAGATCTGACCCGAGGTGCCGCCGACGAAACCACCAGGCCCTCCACACTGCCGACGCCGATCCAAAGGCAGATGGCACACTGCCGCCGCCCGAACAGGGCTGGCCGCCGCGCGAGCAGCCCGCGCCGCCTCCGACGCCGCTGCGCCACAGCCATCGCCATGCCGATTGGATTCATCGCGCGTCCACACGATTCGGGGCCCCGCACAACCCCAGATCTGCGGGGGAGAGGCGATGTCTCTGCCATCCCCGTCCGCCCCTGGGCTTAGATAGGCGGCGTCCCCCGGCGGCGGCAGAGGGAGGGGAGGAGGGAGAATGCGCCCCCGGTGACTGGGTTTAGGGCGCCACCCTAGTCGCCCTAGCGGGGACGATGCGGGCAGGGGCTATGGGCGGCGAGTATGACGCGGGCTGGGGGCTGCGGGCTGAGCAAGGATCTGTTGCCTCACAGTTAATATTCTAATAACACAATTCATATTATATCAGTTCAGGGTGTGAATTACATCATCTCTTCCTGGCACACTCCTTTCCAGCTTTCAAGTGTTCCATACTTGCGACAATCCATATAATTCTGAAGATTACATGCCCAACCCGAATAGTAGTTCTCAGCCTACAAAAAACGGATGCTTTTTACACTAATATTATACTAGCAATCAAGTCTGAAAACTGCAGCCCACACCGGCCTCGAGGCCTCGTACCAGACGAGCCGATGACTCTGCCACCCAAATGACGAGAATTAACACCATGTGACACAAAGGTGCACTCTGGAGTTGTTGCTCCGGTGTCCATATCGGCATGAGGCCACGTACCGGCCAAGCAAATGATGCTCCACACAAATGGCTGGAGCCGACACCCTGCAACACAAACACGCACACCGAAGCTGCCTGTGCAACTTCCACACAGGCCCTAGGCCGCACATGCCTAGACAATGAGGAAACTACGGGCGTGTTTGGTTGCCGTAGTGAATAGTAGTTGTGTTGCATACACATCTCAACCCAGGTTCTGAAAAAACAGCCTCATATGCGACATCTGCAAGTTGTTTGGTTGCCTGCATCTAGGGTCCCTGCATTAGGTAGTACGCAAGTGCGCTTTGTTTGGTTGCCTGCATTGGCCCAAGCGGCACATAAACTCGGTGTTTGGTTGCACGCATGAGGTATGATTAAGAGTGAGCACCTTATTTAGCAGATAGGGTTAAGAGCTAGCAGAGGGAAGGGGAGAAGAAGTGTAGTGTGCGCCGGACAATGGCGACTACGGTGGATAGTGGCTGTGGCGCCATGTCCGACATGACAAGCATGGAGTCATAGACGAGCGACCCCGTCGGCGGCACGGCGAGCAACACCGTCGGCGAACTAGTTGTAGTGCTCGCGCAAAGAAAGTGGACAGAGGAGGAAAATGCAGTGCTCGCGCCATGCTATCGTCAGTGCAGTGGACGAGAGAGGAGGCCGAGATGATCGACACCGGAAACGACTCCAGTGTAGTAGGGCGAGAGAGAGGAGGCAAAGATGATCGACCCCGTCAGCGACGCGGCAAACTGCAGTGTGCACGGAGGTAGAGGACACAAGAAAGCAGTGTGTGCGCCATTGCAGCGTTAGTGTAGTAGGAGGACGACAGAGAGTAGGCCGAGATGAGTGACGCCAGAAACGACTCTAGTGTAGTAGCACGCGGGCAAGGAGATCAAGGGGAAGGTCTTCGGCGTCGAGAGGGACGAATAGGAGGGCTCTAAGCAGATGATAGAGGAGCTCGACATGGCGGTGTCAGTGCAGTAGACTGCTGTTGAAAGAAAGATGAAGCTATGATCGTCGAAACCAAAAACTTACAACACGAATGTTGTGAGGAACTGCGAGATTAGGCTGTTGGTCCAAGGAAATTTCAAATGATCGATCGTGCACAACGAATCTGACAAAATTCATCCAGAATAGCTCCAAACGGGAACACGAGATTAAGAACTTACGGCCGACGAAACTACGAACCGATCGCCTGAATGGGACCGTAGTATCGATGCGCATCTTTTTTGTGTAGAGCTTACCACAAATTGAAGCATCGTTGTGTAGATTAGAGGGGCATGGAAGAGAGGAGATTAGAGAGGAGCTTAATGGAGGTTGAAGAAGACACCACGTAAACACCTCGCATCCCTCCGGTTTCTCCTCGTGCAGGGGCCCGCTCGCCGCGCTTCCGCTCGGCCTGGCTCCAGAGAAACTTCCGATTCTTGCGTTTCCAGCTAGCCAGACGCGGAAGTGCTTTAAGAAGCGTGCGATGCAGGCCCAATAGTGTATGCGGGCTATCAAACAGGCCTCTTACTTTCCGCGCGGACCTGGTTGGGCTCTATGCGGGCAACCAAACACGCCCTACATGACTGACACCAAACATCGATGCTTGACTGACCTCCATAGGCGACGCCCCCAAGAGGGATCGGAAGGGATGGGTACACCGCCGCCACCCGCTCTGGCTCCATAGAGTATGTACAACCATTAGAGCGAACATGGTATATCACAAATGTAATGCATTATATTAACTTGTTACATTACATATACTCCATCAAACGCAAGAGATCACTTTGAGGAACTCCAAAAGGAATATTCGTTGGTATGTAGAAGGCCGAACCACTGTGAAGCACCAATACATTAGCATTCTCCACACATGGAGATATAGTGGCAACCATATTTGGCTACAGAGCACCAAAGTATCTCTTCCTCTCTTTAATCACAACAATGATAGAGAATTAATAAAAAAAATGGCATCAATATTTACATCATCTCTTCTTGGCACACTTCTTTCCAGCTTTCAAGTGTTCCATACTTGTGGCAATCCATATAATTCTGAAGATCAAGTTTTTCCCGTTTATTGAGGATCAAGTTTTGTGTGTGGTGTAACCTCTCATCAATAAATATCTTGATACTTCTTTAAAAATTTCTGAGGACCATGTTTATCTTAGTACTCATACTAAAATTGTTGTATGCATCCCTGGTTGGTGCAGAGGCCGGGAAGTGAAAAGCTCTCCCATTTTTAAGATCAGTTGCGCCAGGAGGGGTTTGATCTGCCCCTCCCCTCCCCTCGTCCCCCTCGTGACGCCCCCGCGGGCGATCCAGGGGGAACCCTAGCTGTCGTGGTTCTAAGTCTGACAGTAGAATAGGGGGTAGGTATGAAGAGGCAAGATCCTAGCTATGGAGCAGTTGTGCACACAAGTGTTTTATGAGTTCAGGCCCTTCTCGGAGGAAGTAACAGCCCTATGTCTCGGAGCCCGGAGGCGGTCGACTGGATTATGTGTGTGAGAGTTACAGGGGTGCGAACCCTTCTACCAATGGAGGGGGGTGGCTTATATAGAGGACGCTAGGACCCCAGCCAGCCCACGTAGCAGAGGGTTAAAGTACATTAAGGTCTGGCGTTACTGGTAACGCCCAACATAAAGTGTCATCATGACCATTAAGACTACTTAATTACAAACCATTTGGATACAGAGTAGATCTTGAACTCCTGGTGGTCGAGTGAGTCTTCATGGTCGAGTGTCTTCAGGTTCGTCGAGTGTCTTCTAGTCCGTCGAGTGGAGTTCCTCTTGGTCGACAGGAAGACGACTTCTTCTAAAAGATGTCCTTGGGGAGGGTACCTTGGTCAGGTTCATGACCCTACCCTAGGTACATGACTTCATCAGTAGCCCCCGAATGGATCGAGGTTTGAGTGAGGAAGGAGTTGGCAATCTTTCCGACATGCTTTCTGGTGCTGTAAAGGTGTTTTGCCTTGGATCAATGACTTTCAAGTGAGGGTGTCAACTTTCGTTCAGTCGCCTTGATCCATTCTTTATATTTGTCGAGTGAACTTTGTGAGCTTGGAGATTTCCGAGCGACGGATCGCAGGAGATCTTCCGTCTGACAAGTTGCCCTGTGGTTAGCGGATTTAGTGGGATCCGAAATTTTGGGAAGCGTGCGAAGTGGAGAAGACCGCGGTACTCGGATGGGATAAGGCAGGGACGCCTCGATTCCTGCGCCACCTTTTTGGCCACGTATCGCCTGCGTGACTGTTTCGGGATTTGACAGGATCGCCTGGGCTTACCTGTCGGTCACTCGGAAGTGACTCAATATAAGGAAATTGACGGAGGTTTTTTGAACAATGCCTCCTCATTTTCTCCTCCCTCGCCTCCAGATTCATCCGTTGCGCACACCAACTGCCCGACGCCGCCGCTCCGTTCTAGCCTCGTCGGCGACAATGGTGAAAGAGAAGGCGGTGGCTTTGGAGCGGGCGAAGAAGGTGACGGCGGCGGCGAAGGTGAAGGGGAGAGCGACCAGTCGAGGGGGATCCTCGTCGCGGTCCCGTTTGCCGCAAGGTTGGATCCAGGGTGATTGGATCCGCTCGACCATCACCCAAAAGGATCTCGATGACCTGGCCGACGAAGGCCTGATTGTGCACGGGGCGGCGAGGCTCCCGGGGACGGAGTGGCAGCCACAGCCTCAGGAGGGTGAGTGTGTCCTCTTGGCCACTCATGTAGATCGAGGGTTCTCTCTGCCACCGCATCTTTTCTTTCGAGGGTTTCTGAACTTCTTTGGGCTCAGCTTCACCACTTTACCCCCAATTCCATTGCCTATCTCGCCGCCTTTATATCTTTGTGTGAAAACTTCTTGGGTTGTCGACCGCACTGGGGCCTCTTCAAACACATATTCACTTGTCGTTCTCAGACGGTGAGAAAGGCCAGCCCCAATGACGAGAGAACTCAGGTAATCCAGATGTGTGGGGGTCTCGGGGTCCAGATGAGGAGTAAGAGCACTTTCCCAGCTATGACCCTTCCCGAGTCAGTCAGAGGGTGGCAGTCGACCTGGTTCTACTGCCAAGACCAGTCGACTGGGCTCCCTCCCTTCTCTATGAGTCGAGTGAACAAGCCATCCTCTCTGAAAGTGGTTCCGGAGGAGAAGGCTCAGGTTAAAATGTTGATGGAGCGTGTAGTCCAGTTGATTCGTGACGGTGTGACTGGCATGGACCTTCTGGAGGTTTTCCTTCGGCGGCGCATCCAACCACTCCAGTACCGGGGCCACCCGATGTGGTTGTATTCTGGTACTGAAGACACCAGTTGGGTCCACCCAGAGGAGGTCGATGATGCCACACTGGAGAGGTGGATGACTGCCATCACGGGGAACAAGGACAACCCTCGTGGAGCCAGGAGGATCCCGCCACTCGACCAATCTTATGAGGCGGACAAGGTACGACCACTTTCCTCCGATTGCTCCGTCCGTTCTGTTTCATCGTAGATCAATCGATTGACTTTTGTCTTGCTTGTTGTCTTACAGGAAACCACCGAGTTGTACTCGATGCCCAACGGGGCGCAAGCACAGGCCGAAGAGGAGGAAGGAAGCGGAGGCGAAAGCCAAGAGGAGTGGGAGTCGGATGCCGATGAGGGTGATGAAGATGCAGGCTCCGATGAGGAGGAAGAGGAGGAGGAAGTTGTGCCTCCTCGTTCCGAAAGGAGGTCCAAGCTCGCCCACGACCCTGCGGCTGAGCGTGGCAAGGGAGTCATGCCTGCTGGGCAGTCGACGAAACGCCCTCGGACAACTTCACCGGCGCCGACTGAGAAGGCGTCGAAGCAACCCCGAGCGGCTCCGACAAAACCGACGAAGGCCCTACCGAAGATAAGGATGGAGATTCCGACTGTTTCTGGGTAACAGCATAACTCATGCTTTTCCTTTTATCATGGATACATTCTTGGTCGACTCAATTGCTGACAGACTGATTTTTTGAAATCGCAGTGATGCTACTTCTGAAACTTTAGCCAGGCATGAGGACCAAGAAATGGAAGATGCTGCTACTTCTCATCCTGGTATGATCTGCGCGGTTTCGCTTTCGGTCGATCGAATCTTTATTTTTGACTTTGAACTTTTTCTGCAGCTCCACCTAGCGTTGTCATCGATCTTCCTGACGATGATGATGAGGCGCCACTGAGGCAGAGGAGGAGCAGGAAGGCGACTACTAGCAAGGCTGCTCAGGTTGTGTCAGCACCTGGACCACTGATTCCAGAGGGGAGCAACGTTGCTCGGGCTACCGTGTCCTTTGCGGAGCCGTTGACGGTTGCCCGCCCTTCGTCGTCGAGTGCTGATCCGCCTTCTCTCTTCTCCACCTACCACGTCCCGGAGGACCAAGCAAGCGCTGCCAAGGAAGCCATACGCCAGGCCGGGATTATGATGGAGCAGGTGAAGGCGATCCGAACCACCAGCCAAGCAGCTTATGACACGAGTTCAGCTCTCCAGAGAAATGTCCAGGTTAGTTAAACATCGACTGGAAATCTTGATGTTTGTCATGCACCCACTGGGTGTGTCAATTCTACGGTGGACTGCTGGCAGTCGACTGTAGTCTTTGTGTCTTGAGATTTCTCACTTTACTTGTTTCACTCGAGCTTGGTCGAGTGGAATAATAGAACTGGTGGGGGCACGCTGAGTGCACCCACTGGGTGTAGTCCCCGAGACCGTGGTCGATTGCTGGCAGTCGGCTATGGTCTGATTTTTTTTACTGCTGACAGTTAACTGCTTCCGGTCGACTGATCGACTCTGAGTCTAGCTGATAGAACTAGTGGGGGCACGCTGAGTGCACCCACTGGGTGTAGTCCCCGAGACTACAGTTGAATGTTTAGATTCAGCTGTAGTCTTAGAAATACTACGATTTTTCTTTTAGTCACTCGGAAGTGATCTGTCGTTGATGTCTGTCGACTGAACTTTCGCAGAAATCTTGTGACCTTGTTTCTCGTTATACCGAATTGGAGAACAAGCATATCCAGCTTGAACTTGACCAGAAGCTTGTCCAAGAGAACTTTACGAAGTCGAAGGAGGAGGCAAAAGGTATGTTTGGTGAGAATCTTGACGACTGTCCTTGCTTCTTGCCTGTCTCCGAGTCTGATCTTATTGTGATTTTTGCAGAAAAACTGAGGGATGCTCTGAAGAAGAAGGACCTTGACCTCGCCGAGGCGCAGAAAGCGGCTTCGGACAAGACAAAACTTGCAGAAGAGAAGTTGGCTTCTGTTAACAAATTTGAAGAGGAAAACACTAATCTGAAAGCTGCTCTCGACGTGGCCAACCAAGAAGTCACTCGACTGAAGAACACCAATATGGTCCTGAGCGACAAAGCTGGCGAACTGGCGGGAAAGAAGAATGACTTGGAGGTTTATCTGGGAGGACTCGCCAAGAAGCTATTCCTCATGCTCGAAGGTAATCCCTTATCTCCGATTGGTAATTACTGACTTGCTGTAAGGGCATTAGCTTATCCTTGAATCGTGTCCACAGAATTCTGCCAAAACGTTGAAGAGGAGACTAGTCGAGTGGAGACTGGCTTGGATCCCATCAATTCTCCGGTGAAGGATGAAACCGCTATGAACATGCTCCGCCTCGAGTCTCGCATTGCTGCAGTGGTCGATTACCTTGCAAGACTGAAGGCCGCAATGTCGCGCATCGACACATCGCTCTGGCCAGAAGAAACGCTTCAGAACGACCTTGAGTCGCTGATGACTCGACTGAACGAAGTTCCGAGTCGAGTGCAAGAATGGAAGAAGTCTTCTGCCAGGTGCGGTGCTGACGTCGCTCTGTCCTTGGTCCGCGTCCACTGCAAGGAAGCGAGAGAAGACAAGCTGGTGTCTCTCAAGGTGGCCAACACTAGGAAGCATGACTTCCGTTCTTTCATGGAGACCTTCATCGCGGCTGCCACTCGGATCACAGATGGGATCGACCTGGACGAGTTTGTTGCGCCTTCCAGCCCTCCGCGGGAGGGGTAAAAAACTTCTATGCTTCGATGATTTGAATTTGCCTCGGAATGCCGAGTGATTTTTGTAACCGACAAACTTTAACAGGCTTGATGCCTGAGCACTTCTGGGTCCGTAGGACGTTATCCGAACTTTATTTGCCGTTGAAATACGTTTGCTTCTTTCGGACAACCATCTTCTTTGGGTTGGAATATATACTAGCATCTATAATGCTCTTTTGCAGGTAGGAGTGAAGCACAAATTGCAGTCGGCTTGTGCTCGTCATGTTTGGGCGAGTGCGGGGTTGCAACCAAACCTCCGAGTGGGAAACTTGTTCTCCACTCGGAAGGATTTTAGAAACTTAGGCGAGCACTGGGCTGCAGCTAAGCCCCCGAGTGGGAGGTTTGCTCTCCACTCGGTAGGATTTTTAGAAACTTAGGCGAGCACTGGGCTGCAGCTAAGCCCCCGAATGGGAGGTTTGCTCTCCACTCGGTAGGATTTTTAGAAACTTAGGCGAGCACTGGGCTGCAGCTAAGCCCCCGAGTGGGAGGTTTGCTCTCCACTCGGTAGGATTTTAGAAACTTAGGCGAGCACTGGGCTGCAGCTAAGCCCCCGAGTGGGAGGTTTGCTCTCCACTTGGTAGGTTTTTTAGAAACTTAGGCGAGCACTGAGCTGCAGCTAAGCCCCCGAGTGGGAGGTTTGCTCTCCACTCGGTAGGATTTTTGTGGCACGGCTTTGGTGGAGAAGGTAGCAGTCGACCTGCGCTTCGTCCTCCTTGCGGGACACACGTTGTGTTTGTGATGTAGCTCGGAAGGAGGGAGCAGGGGTCGACCTGCGCCTCGTCCTCCTTGCGAAGCGTACGATGTCTATTATTCTTAGGCGAACACAAGGTTGCAGCTAAGCCTCCGAGTGGAAGACTGGCTTATCACTCGGTAGGATTTTCAAAAACTTAGGCAAGCACTGGGCTGCAGCTAAGCCCCCGAGTGGGAGGTTTGCTCTCCACTCGGTAGGATTTTCAAAAACTTAGGCGAGCACTGGGCTGCAGCTAAGCCTACGAGTGGAAGACTGGCTTACCACTCGGTAGGATTTTGTTTACTTAGGCGAGTACTTGACTGCAGCTAAGCCTCCGAGTGGAAGGCTGGCTCGCCACTCGGTAGGATTTTGTTTAACTTAGGCGAAACGGATTCGCAGCTAAGCCTCCGAGTGGAAGACTGGCTTACCACTCGGTAGGATTTTTTACAAGCTTAGGCGAAACGGGTTCGCAGCTAAGCTACCCACTGGGGGACAGATTTATGAGAGCCAAAGCAATAACAATTACTGAGAAAATTATGAAACTCTTGTCTTTGATGAATACACTACAGGAGTACTTTTATTACAACTCATCCGAGTGAAAAACTTAAGTATAAAAAGGGCAGAGCAGGTCCGGGTTTCATGCTCTGGGCTCGTCAATCTGGTGCTCGACATTGTAAAGGCGGTATGCCCCATTATGGAGAACCTTGGTGACGATGAAGGGACCTTCCCAAGTAGGAGCAAGCTTGTGTGGTTTCTGCTAATCCACTCGGAGAACTAAATCTCCCTCCTGGAAAGCTCGACTCTTCCCATTTCTGGCATGGAAGCGACGCAAGTCCTGCTGGTAAATGGTCGATCGGATCAAGGCCATCTCTCTTTCTTCTTCTAGAAGGTCGACCGCGTCCTGTCGGGCTTGCTCTGCTTCAGCTTCGGTGTAGAGTTCGACTCGGGGTGCGTTGTGAAGCAGGTCACTCGGCAAGACTGCTTCAGCTCCGTAGACCAAGAAGAACGGAGTCCTCCCAGTCGACCGGTTTGGCGTGGTCCTTAATCCCCAAAGCACCGATAGAAGTTCGTCAACCCATGCGCCAGCTGCGTGCTTGAGGTCGCGCATCAGTCGGGGTTTCAACCCTTTGAGAATTAAGCCATTTGCTCGTTCTGCTTGTCCATTCGACTGAGGGTGGGCGACTGAAGCATAGTCGACTCGTGTACCCTGAGATGCGCAGAAGGCTCTGAATTCTTCGGAGTCGAAGTTTGACCCATTGTCTGTGATGATACTGTGGGGAACTCCATATCTGAATACCAACTCCCTGATGAAGCTGACGGCGGTGCCGGCATCCAGATTCTTGATGGGTTTAGCCTCAATCCACTTAGTGAACTTGTCGACTGCTACCAATACATGGGTGTAGCCGTTTCTGCCTGTTCTCAGTGGTCCAACCATATCCAACCCCCATACAGCGAAAGGCCAGACGAGTGGAATGGTCTTCAAGGCTGAGGCGGGTTTGTGCGACATATTGGAGTAGAATTGACATCCTTCACACTTGTCGACTATCTCTTTCGCCATCTCATTTGCTCTGGGCCAGTAAAAACCCGCTCGGTATGCTTTAGCCACGATGGTCCGAGAGGACGCATGATGGCCACAGGTCCCCGAGTGGATGTCGTTGAGAATCATTCGACCTTCTTCCGGTGTTATGCATTTCTGGCTGACTCCAGTCGCACTTTCTCTGTACAATTGTCCCCTCATGACGGTGAAGGCTTTGGATCGGCGGACGATCTCTCGAGCCTCTTCTTCATTCTCGGGGAGCTCTTTCCTCAGAATATAGGCGATATAGGGCACTGTCCAGTCGGGAGTGATGACCAGAACTTCCATGATTAAGTCGACCACAGCTGGGACCTCGACTTCAGTCGGATCTGTGGCGCTTTTTGGCTGCGGGGCTTCCTCAGTGAAAGGATCTTCTTGAACCGACGGCGTGTGAACATGCTCCAAAAACACGCCACTCGGAATGGCTTCTCTCTTGGAACCTATCTTTGCCAAGTCATCGGCTGCTTGATTTTTCAGTCGGGGAACATGATGGAGCTCTAATCCCTCAAATTTCTTCTCCAGCTTTCTGACTGCATTGCAGTAACCAGTCATGGCTGGGCTTCTGACGTCCCACTCCTTCATCACTTGGTTGACCACTAAGTCCGAGTCACCGTAGACCATGAGGCGACGGACGCCGAGTGAAATGGCCATACGCAACCCGTACAAGAGTGCTTCGTATTCTGCTTCATTGTTGGAGGAATCAAAGTGAATCTGGAGTACATATCTGAGCTTATCTCCTCGGGGGGAAACCAAGACCACTCCGGCACCGGAACCATTCAGCATTTTGGAGCCATCGAAGAACATAGTCCAGTGCTCCGAGTGAACTTGGGTCGGTAACTGCTGTTCAGTCCACTCGGCGAGGAAATCTGCTATTGCTTGGGACTTGATAGCTTTCTTTGCCTCAAATCTGATATCTAGGGGAAGAAGTTCAATCGCCCATTTTGCCACTCGACCGGTTGCGTCTCTGTTGTGCAGAATCTCTGATAAGGGGGCGTCGGTGACGACTGTGATAATATGGTCAGAGAAGTAGTGAGCAACTTTCTTCGTGGTCATATAAATCCCATATACAAGCTTCTGATAATGAGGGTATCGTTGCTTGGATGGGGTCAGGACTTCGGAAATGTAATATACTGGGCGCTGAACTTTGAAGGCTTTCCCTTCTTCTTCCCGCTCGACCGTAAGTACAGTACTGACGACTTGTCCTGTGGCTGCAATGTAAAGCAGCAAAGGCTCTTTGCTGATTGGAGCAGCAAGCACCGGCTGGGTGGAAAGCAGGGTTTTAATTCTACAAACGCTGCGTCAGCTTCAGGAGTCCACTCGAACTTGTCTGACTTCTTCATCAGTCGGTAAAGAGGCAATGCCTTCTCACCGAGACGAGAGATGAATCGACTTAAAGCGGCCAAGCAACCAGTAAGCTTCTGAACATCGTGCACACGCACGGGTCGTTTCATTCGGAGTATTGTGCCTACTTTCTCTGGGTTTGCATCGATTCCTCGTTCAGAAACGAGAAAATCGAGTAATTTTCCACCAGGAACTCCGAATGTGCACTTGGATGGGTTAAGCTTGATATCGTACCTCCTGAGGTTGGCAAATGTTTCAGCGAGGTCAGTCAGCAGGTCGGAACCTTTCCGTGACTTGACCACAATGTCATCCATGTACGCTTCCATATTCCGACTGATTTGAGTGAGCAAACACTTCTGAATCATCCTCATGAACGTGGCTCTGGCATTCTTGAGGCCGAATGGCATGGTGACATAACAGAAGCACCCGAATGGGGTGATGAAAGCCGTTTTGATCTCATCGGGTCCAAACAGACGGATCTGATGGTACCCGGAATAAGCGTCCAAGAAAGAAAGTCGCTCACATCCCGCAGTCGAGTCGACTATTTGGTCGATGCGGGGAAGAGGAAAATGATCTTTCGGGCAGGCCCGATTGATATGCTTAAAATCGATGCACATGCGAAGCGAATTGTCCTTTTTGGGGACCATGACGACATTGGCGAGCCACTCGGAGTGGTAAATCTCTCGGATAAACTCTGCTGCTAGGAGCCGAGCCACTTCCTCGCCAATGGCCTTCCTTTTCTGGACGGCGGACCGTCGCAGATGTTCCTTCACAGGTTTTGCCTTTGAATCGACTCGTAGACGATGCTCAGCCAGTCCCCTGGGTACACCCGGCATGTCAGAAGGTTTCCATGCAAAGATGTCCCAGTTCTCACGGAGGAACTGGATGAGCGCTTCTTCCTATTTGGGGTCGAGTGTTGTGGAGATATGAGTCGGAGCAGCGTTAGGGTCGGTCGGGTGGATGTGAACGGGTTTTGTCTCACCGGACGACTGAAACGCTGATTCCGTAGCAGGCTTTTTGGCTCGCAACAAATCACTCGGGTCTGCATTCCTTTGGTGTTCCTGCCACTCTTCTGCCACCATCTGAGCATCGGCGATCTTTGAGCCTTTCTGGAAGCACTCTTCTGCCTTCTTGCGGTTACCAGTGACTGTGATCACTCCCTTAGGGCCAGGCATCTTTAGTTTGAGGTACACGTAACATGGTCGAGCCATAAAACGTGCATAAGCTGGCCTGCCCAAAATTGCATGATAGGCACTCTGGAAATCCACAACCTCAAATGTCAGCTTCTCTTTGCGGAAATTCTTTGAATCACCAAAAACTACATCAAGAGCAATCTGGCCGAGTGATGCGGCCTTCTTGCCAGGGATGACTCCATAAAAACTCATGTTGCTTGTGCTCAGTCTGGACATCGGAATGCCCATCCCTTTCAGCGTCTCAGCATACAGTATATTCAAACTGCTGCCGCCATCCATCAACACTTTGGTCAGTCGAGTGCCTTCAACGACGGGGTCGACCACCAGCGCTTGCCTCCCAGGGGTGGCTATGTGCGTGGGGTGGTCAGATTGGTCGAATGTAATGGCAGTCTGAGACCACTTCAGGTAATTGGGTGTTGACGGAGCAGCCATATTCACCTCTCGGTTTATAACTTTCAGTCGGTTTTTGCTCTCAACATCGGCAAAAATCATCAAGGTGGAATTGACCTGCGGATATTCCTCGTCACTATCCTCCTTCTCCTCAACCTTGTCCGACTCTTTTTCTTTGTCCTTGGGCTGCTTCCCTTGGAACTGCTGTATCAGGAGTCGACACTGTCGAGTGGTATGCTTCGGGTAGATGAAATTACCCTCTTCGTCTTTCTTGGTGTGGATGTGACATGGTAAATCCAACACGTCATTTCCTTCTTTATCTTTTACTTTCTTGGGGTTCCAAGGCCCCTTGGGTTTCCCTTTGAACTTTCCTTGGTTCAGGGCCAAGGCTTCTCCAGGAGCGGCTGGCTCGGCTTTACGCTTTTGCTTCCGACTGGAATTTCCACCTTCGGTGTCCTGGGCGACTGACTTGTGCTTGCCGCTCTGGAGCCGATCCTCTTCCTCACCATTGGCATATTTGGTGGCTATTTCCATCATTCGACTCAGAGACATGTCTCCGGTTCGACCAAATTTCAGGCTTAGCTCTCTGTACTTTACGCCCTCCTTGAAGGCGCAAACTGCCTGGTGATCAGATACATTTTCTACTGTGTGATGCAGTGTGATCCATCTCTGGATGTAATCCCTCAGAGTCTCATTCGACTTCTGTACACAAGATTGCAGCTCCGTCAGTCCCGCCGGCCGCTTGCACGTTCCTTCGAAAGTCCTGAAAAACACTCGGGAGAGGTTCTCCCACGTGTAGATGCTGCTGGGTGTCAACTGATTCAGCCATGCCCTGGCTGACCCTTCCAACATGAGAGGCAGATGCTTCATGGCCACCTCGTCATTTCCACCGCCGATCTGAACAGCCACTCGGTAGTCCTCAAGCCAAGTATCGGGCTTGGACTCACCGTTGAACTTGCTGACTCCAGTCGTCAACCTGAAGTTGGGAGGAATCACCGCGGCTCTGATGGCTCTGCTGAAACACTCTGGTCCGGAGACGTGCACTCGGCTGCTGGTGGGTACATCTCTGTCATTACCCTCTCTGTGGGCTCTATTCCGGTCGACCAGACCTTGAACGATGATGGATCTCGCATCAAAGCCTGGTTCCCTGGGGTCGACTGGAATTCTTCGCCCGCCACTGTACTGGCGTCTGTCATCCTGCTGTCGAGGCATATATGATCCACCCCTCCGGGGAGGAGTGGGCACTCGACGTCGATCGTTGCGATCGACTCGGTGATCATCCTGCTCATAGTTCCTGTACTGATCGTGTCGGTCGCCATGCCCTTCACGCCTCGGGGGCGATCTGGGGCTATGAGCTGACTGGACAGTATTCGCCGCCACGGACCTGCTATGAATCCTGTTCCGCGACTGCGACACAGCCGAATTCTGATCTCCAGCTGCCCGGAGCAAATCCCTGATCTGCATCAAGCCTCTGCCAGCCTCTGACTGGGAAGGCTGAATCGACTCTGCTATACGTGTTGCAGCTGCCAAATTCTTGATTGGAGTGCGGTATACCTGAGTCAGAGGTTTAAAGAGCTCGCGTCGACTAGAGTCTGGAATCCGTTGCCGTGCGCGCTCGTCGAGTGCCCGCTGAAGGTTCTCCAGTCGAGTGCGCTCAGCCAGGTTGGCCAAGCGCGCGTCCTCTAAGGCGCGAGCCTCAGGGGTTTCTCCAACGATCGGAGTATGAAGCGCATCCATGTTCCGGCGGCGAAGCTCTTCCCTCTGCTGCGAGTCGAGGGGCTCGGGGCGGTACTCCTCATGGTCGTGCGACGGGTCGCCTCCGCTGTTGCCTCCCTCGGCGCCAGGAAAGCCGGGGGGAACGTGCGGCCCATTGACCATCAGGACCTCCGCCGCCGGATCACTGCTGTCGCATTCGGATGCAGTCTCTGCGGAGCCAGTCGACAGGTCGAACAGGCCGTAGAGAGATTCGTCGGGCTCGATTGCCGCGACTTGGGCAGTGGTCGACTGGCGAGCCACTGCATGTCTCACCCACCGCTGAAGCCTCGACCGACCGGAGCGCTTACGCCGGCGGGAAGCTGGGAGGGAGGATGACACGAAAACCGGCCGATACTGAGTCGACGGTTGCCGCAGAAGGACGCCGCGGACGCATGCTCGAAAGTGCGTAGCTCCGCGGACCGGGAGCGCATCCACGTCGAGCGGAGCCTCCTGCAGCCAGGCAGAGTCGTCGGCGACGAATGTGAGCGCGCCGAGACGGATCTCGCGGCCCTCAACCAAAACTCCACCTGAAACCATGATGATGGGAATTGAAAAGATTGCAACTTCTCCAACAAGTCGCTAAGACACCTGCCCCACGGTGGGCTCCAACTGTCGTGGTTCTAAGTCTGACAGTAGAATAGGGGTAGGTATGGAGAGGCAAGATCCTAGCTATGGAGCAGTTGTGCACACAAGTGTTTTACGAGTTCAGGCCCTTCTCGAAGGAAGTAACAGCCCTACGTCTCGGAGTCCGGAGGCGGTCGACTGGATTATGTGTGTGAGAGTTACAGGGATGCGAACCCTTCTACCAGTGGAGGGGGGTGGCTTATATAGAGGATGCCAGGACCCCAGCCAGCCCACGTAGCAGAGGGTTAAAGTACATTAAGGTCTGGTGTTACTGGTAACGCCCTACATAAAGTGTCATCATGACCATTAAGACTACTTAATTACAGACCGTTTGGATAAAGAGTAGATCTTGAACTCCTAGTGGTCGAGTGAGTCTTCATGGTCGAGTGTCTTCAGGTTCGTTGAGTGTCTTCTAGTCCGTCGAGTGGAGTTCCTCTTGGTCGACTGGAAGACGGCTTCTTCTAAAAGATGTCCTTGGGGAGGGTACCTTGGTCAGGTTCATGACCCTACCCTAGGTACATGGCTTCATCACTAGCCACCGCCCCCCTCGTCCCTCCTCCACTTCCACCTTTCCTCGCCGTCGTCCGTATCGCCGCTGGGCAAAGGTTGGCCTGCTGGGCGGCGGCGGGGAGTTCCCCCTTGGAGCGTCTTAGGCGGCGTGGGACGACCAGATCGCGAAGATGCGTTGGGCTAGCGCGGGGTCTGGCGGCGCGGCGGGCGAGCATCTTGGTGGAGGCGCGTGGATTTGGCGAAGATGTTTAGTCTGAATCCATCTGGATTTGGCGCATGGATGTTGTCGGCCGGCGCAGGGTGGTGGTCTACACCGCTGGCCTCGTTGGATCGTGGATCCGGCGCCTGAAGATCCGACGCCTTCTTGATCCTCCTTCCTGGTGGGTTGTGCCCCATGGCACTTGCATCTCTACTAGTCTCGGTTCGTCTCGCTGTCGGATCCGAAATAGTTGGAGGTTTGGTGGTATAGGTTGGGGACCGGAGGAAACTTTGGCCGGCTGGTCCGGCCCGGCATCGGCGGTGTCCCACGACGCCGTTACCCTCCTTGGAGGTGAAGCCGAGGTCCCTCCTATCCACATCCGAACCCCTCCCAGACGAAAGTCCAAAATTCAGTTTGGATTAGGCGGCGGCGGCGGCCCGCGCATCGTAACCTCCATGGAGGCACTGTCTTGGGAGGCTCAGATGGTCGGTCGAGAGATGCTATGGGTGGTGGGCGCCACGTAGCTCTAGCAGCGGCAACAACGTGAGCTCCGGGGGAAACCCTAGATCTGGACCTACCGGATCGGACGATAATGGCACCTTCGATGCCGTTGTCCCTCCTTGGGGCATCGTTTTGGAGCATGCGCTGGCTGGAGGGGACAAGAGGAGGAGCGGTGTTACTTCTACCGCGAGGCCGACGACGGATCCTAGCGGCATGGCGCCGCGGAGGTTCGGCGATGGGCACGTCTGGAGATGGACTCGCGCAGGAGGAGGAAGTTGTCTGGCGTCATGGTGGCGTTGATGGCAGAGAGGCCTGGCAAGGTCGGTGCAACAGTTTTGCTCTGAGGATGGACCGAGGGATGATGGAGGTGACGGCCCTTGCAGCATGCGGTGCTCATTGGGAGTGTGCCTGACCGGTGTGGGATCCAGTCCAGGTAGTGGCTTGGAGGGGACACCCCGCTTTAGATGTTAGGCTTTAGTGCGATGTATGTTTGGTATTATGCCCGGACATTTGGCACGCCTTCATCAAGGGGATAGGAGTAGCAACGGTGTTGCTAAGATAGTGGATTCAGGCTTATTGATGTATCACCTTGTATGGTCTTTGTGAATAATTAATAATATGGTTGCATATGCATTGTCCAGATGCAGAGGCCGGGGTACATCCTCCTTTTCTAAAAAAATATAATTCTGAAGATTACATGCCCCACCCGAATAGTAGTTCTCAGCCTACAAAAAACGAATGCTTTTGAAACTAATATTATACTCCCTCCGTCCCAAAAAACATGTCGCGGCGGCATTTTTTCAATTTAGCCCTCGTGGTTTTCCCGACAAAACTCGCGGTCCTCTGTCTCCTTCCTCACTCTTCTCCGACGCCGGCCGATTTGGTCGCGCCTCCCTTGCCCTCGCCCCCGCCGCCTTGCTCCCCCTCTCGCCGTTGAACGCCGCTCCCCCTACCCCCCCCCCCGCGCCGCCCCACGCAGTGGTTTCCGTCCTCTCCGTCCGCCGCCTCGTTCCCCTCCGCTCGTCGGCCGTGAAGGTTTGATTTTTCGGAGACCACTGTCCGGAGTCCTCGCTCTCCTTCCGCCTCTGTCCATCGTCAACCACCTCCCCGCCTTCGACCACGAAGCTTGCCCCCTCCATGACGCCGTCGACCAGAGCACTAGAAAGCATAGGTGCCCCTTTTCCACTCCTCGGACGGCTACGCGCTCAAGGTGGAGGAGCTCGCCGGAGTGGTGCTGACTGGCGACTCTGTGGTGGGAAAGTCCAATCTGCTCTCCCACATCACCCGCAAGGAGTTCTGCCTCGACTCCAAGTCCACCATCGGCGTCGAGTTCACCGCCCGCACGCTCCACGTAAGACCAGATTTCCTTGCTGTTCCCCACCTCCTCCTCCTCGGTTAGATTTGCAGCTTATTTTCTTCTTCCCTGCGCTCCAGATGCAGATTATTGCTGCCAAACAAGACGAGCTAGCTAGTAAATCGATTGCTAACAAATCAAATCTGAGTGAAAAGGTACCACTTTTCTGAGTAAACTCAAGTTCATGTGCTTCAGTAATTATTTGAAGATGTAGTCAAGTTCATGCTTCGGTAGTTGATGCTCTTGTTATACTCAGGTCTGTATTATATAGAGATGCTCTAGTACAAAGGATAACAGTGGCCTGTAGTTCATGTTGATCAACAAAATTATTGCCAATAAAGTTGATACACATGTTGACCTGTAGGAGTATTTGGCAATTCACAACAATCATGTTATACTCAATTCTTGGTGCTGCTATTTTCAGTTTGTAAAATTAGAGTGCTGAAGAAGTGTATTTTCCATTTTGAAACTGAAAATAAGCTGTCAAAACTGAAAGAAATTGGAGTACTGATGATCTGCTTGTACTGTCATTTTTCTGTTTGGATTGTGCACCAAAAGAAACTGTTGCCAATCAGTTAGTACCATAATTATTGACACGGATTATTTAGGACAATCCATGAGGTTTTCTTAGATGCAAAAAAGTTCTGTTTGTTGTGTGTATCACAAATTCAGTTTTAGTTCAAGTGAAGTTTCCTGTCCTTTAGGTTTATTCTTATCAGTGAAGTCTAGTTCCAGTGAAGTTTTAGGTTTATTCTGAAAAAATGCGTTCTTCTTATAAATGAGTGTAGCTACAAATGTTAGACATACTCCGTCAAGTACAGTAGTGCGCATATCTTTGAAACATCTTGGAAAATATGCAGAGTAGCTGTTGATGTTGATCTCCAGCATGTATGCAGAGTAGTTGTTTACTGAATTTTAGGAGTACACTGACTGAAGCAAATTTTAGAATGACTGAATTTTCATCCAAGTTTGTTTCTGAACAGTACCGACATGGAGCGGTGTAGTGGCCATGTATAGTAGTGTAGTTGCCCTGTAGTGACCAAAAATTTCAAATTATTCTGATTAATTCAAATTAATCCAAATAAATTTGTTCTCTATACAATATTCAGGACAGATCATTCATTCAGATTTAACAAGAAGCTAGTAAGAGTACTCCAAAATGTATGTGAAATGTGCTCCTACTAAAAAAACAGGACATTATGTCTATCAAATCTTGCAGTTCTCCTTATCAAACGCTCCTTTCCCTTGCTCTGCACCTCTCTCTGCTGTTGCTCTTCTTTTCCTGCTACTCGCTGCTGCTCTTCTTTTCCTAATCAACAATAAATATTTGTTTGGTTGATTGCCTTGTAGAGGATCCTTTGCATATAAACTACTCCTAGTGAAACTACAACACATTCCAATCAATTTATGTTTGCTTATTTTTGTTTTTTCTCTCTACAGGAAATACTTTGGCATGGTACAGTTTGACCAGCCACAGGACCAAATCAGTTAACCTACTCCCTTTAGTCTGCATCAAGGTACAAATCTTTTAACTGAATTTTAACAGTCTGGTGATGTTTTCACTGACATCACAAGTTAAATGTTTCCTTGCATGTTCAACTGAATTATGGCCGAGTTTAGATATTTAACAAAATTATGTCTGTCAGCATACTTTATTAAGTAATGTGTAAAAGATCGGTGTATATCTCATAAGTTGTTTATTTTGTGGAGATTGACCATCCTATATGGAAAACAGCTGGACTAGTTACAAGCCCTTGTGCGGGTGTCCATGTTCTGCCAAAAGTCTCCAGCTCCTCTTGATTTCCTCCTAGATTTTGATTTCTGAAGTCAAACTAAAGAAAAATTTGTTAATGCATTTTAGAATTTTAGAATTTTAGAATGACTGAATTTTCAGCCAAGTTTGTTTCTGAACAGTAGTGACATGGAGTAGTGTAGTGGTCCTGTAGTGACCAAATTTTCAAATACTCTCTGTAAGTTGGTGAAAATACCCCTTATATACTCTTACAACCTGGGATTGCAATTGCAATTGCAGTAGTTGATAAAGCTAGATTGATTACAACCTGTAGGCCTTTTTTACTAAAGCTAGATTGCAATTGCAGTAGAAGATAATCTCATACCATATCATCTATTGATGATATGGGATTAGCAAAGGCCTTGCTTGCCTCATTAGTTGCTGTAGTTGCTTGCCGCATTTCTGTAAGTTAGTTTTCTAGTTCAAAACTTGGTGAAGAAACTGGGTTTCGGCCCTTTATCGAAAGATAACTGATCAGAACTTACTGCAGGTGCATGTTAGCGCCTGTATGCTTTGACATTGTCAAAACTGAAAATTTGCAAGAGTCTGATGTTTATACTGATGTCGAAACTGAAATTTTCCTTACTATTGTTAGCTGTTGAACTTTGTACTCCTCCAGTGGTAGAGATTACTAATCCATGCTAAATTGAAATTTTCCTTACTATTGTTAGCTGTTGAACTCTGTACTCATGTGCCATGCATAAATAGTGTTATCTTGAATGACTAATCTAAGTCACATATCTTACGAGTTAATTTTTGATACAGCAAGCAACAGCATGACGAAGAGATTACAACAACAACAGTCGCTACAGATCAATCGACAGGGGAAGAACAGCAGAAGACCAGAGATTGCACTGTACCTTCTTCTTCAGAGAAGATCAGCAGCGAAGAACAGCAGGTCAGCACGAGCACGAGCTCCACCAGCAAGCATGCAGCGTGGGCGAGCGTACACGCACCCGAGCGTGGGTGATACTCCAATGGCAGCGGCGCCGGTTTTTGGTCACCGGAGGAGCTTACTGACGAGCTCCAATGGCAGCGAGCGGCAGACCACAACGGCCAGGCGAACCAGCAACCAATCGACAGGAGAAAAGTGACCTGGAGGACCAGAAGATCACCCTGAAGCTGTTGAGCCGCTCGGGGAAACTAGAGGAGGAGCGACGGCGCTGAGCTCGTGTGCAGAATCGGCGGCCGGAGTGGGAGGAGACGGGATCGATTCCGTCGATCAGCGGCTTCCCAGCAAGCGTGGCTCAAGGAGGGTGTAGGTATCGGCGAGGCGGAGCTCCTGGTATGCTCGGGAAGGACTGAGGAGGTGCGACGGCGCCGAGCCCCTGTGCGGACGCCGCTGTCGGAGGGGGAGGAGACGGGCTCGTTTTTGGAGTGGGGGCAGCTCCTGTGCGGAAGCAGCGGCCGGCAGCAGGGGAGAATCTGCAGGATAAGATGCAGCAGCGGCAGGAGCTCCACCGGCCTGGAGCCCGGCCGGCGGCAGGATCTTCCCGCGACTAGGGCCTGCGTGCGGGTTGATTTCAGAGAATTCAAAGTTGCGGGAGGGTGTTTTTGTAAAAAATGTGGTAGTTCAAATTTGAAACCCCCTGCGACATGTTTTTCGGGACGGAGGGAGTACTAGCAATCAAGTTTGAAAACTGCAGCCTAATCCTCTTCACGACTTCACTGCAGTCTGATTTGCATGACAACGACAATATACACATCTATTGCTTCACAAAGAAAGGCAATTTGCATGTTTTACAGAGTAAAAACATACGCACTTAACCTTGGTTCAAGACACCACTGGTGATGATATGCTAAACAATGCAAGATTTCTTGGTGCAGTTTTCTATTTGGTCCGACTTAACTTGAGTCCAATGCTCAAAACTTATTGATATAGTTTGGCACCGCCGGAGTCCATTTATGTTTCAAAATAGTGTGAACAACACCCTGATGATGTGTATGAGAGGGTTTGTAGTTGGATGCGAGCGACCTTGGAGATCTACGTAAAGCTCTTCCATAACTAAAACATATTCTGGGCCCATCTATTCTGTGTTCTTCAAATACCTCATCAAAATTAGGCGTACAACTCTTTTTCAATTGTATACGCATATCATCTCCGAACAAGGATATAATATCTTCCTTGAAACAGGTCGCACGGTAAAGCATATTATCTTTTTATAGTGGTGGAAACAAACTTTGACACCATCCATCCTTGTGGAATACTCATCTCACGTTCTCTACTGCAGCAATGTTTAATCGATGAAATCTGGCTGCATTCCATGGGCATGCCAAATTTGGGTTGATCTCGTTTATCATAACGGTTGCATGCTTGAAGATATTCTAGGGTCCAAGAGTGTGAATTATTTGGTTAAGTTAAAATATTGCAACGCCGCAACTCTTCAGTGGTCTAAGAGTGTGGTTTATTTGGCTGGTAAGAAACATTGCACGGCCGTTGTCATCTTCGTGAAGGTTTTTCCTGCAGTGTCACTCAATTTGGCTTGTTTTGTGCCGTCTCGACGAGCTGGATGATTTGACGTTGCACAGAAACTGCAGATTGGTTGCAACAATTGTCACCATGTCTACAAACTAGCTAGTGACGTTAGCTCACAACTCATGACGGGCACTCAAAACAGAGGAAGTGTTGTAGCAAAAAAGGGAAAAACAGAGGAAGTGTCTAACGGAATGAAACGTTGGGCCAGGATCAATACACGCTACATACAGTACTGGATGCACCGGGGAGTAACACTGTTCTCATTTTCATTGTCACGCTACTGAGCCGGCTCCTATTCGCCGCCCCTGGTCAGCAAATGACGTGCCGACTATTTCTCACGTTAAGCGAGACCGTAGGAATTCTCGCTGAAGGGTGTACAGTAATTGGACCAGACCATTTTCGCGCACAGTTAAATGAAAAAGGCAATGAAAATTGGAGAAGCGGGGATCAATCCCTGGTCTGCTGGGAGATGGCTCATTCTGCTGGCCACTGCACATGTGTCTCGCAAGTGATAAGCATTAGGTGCGTTCTGTACTTGAGGCGAATGAAGCCGGGTTTTCCATTAGTTTTCATGGATTTTTTTATCTGTTTTTTTCTTTTGTTTTTTGACAGGGTTTTCTATATTTTTCCTTTGTTTTTTGCCTGGTTTTCTTTGTTATTCTCCATTTTTTCTTTGGCTTTCTTTTTAACTCTCATTTTTTTTGTTTTTTCTTATGTTTGTTTTCGTTTGAACTCTACATTTCTGTATATGTCAAAAATATTTTCTATTACATTTTTATCCTTTTCACAATACCAATTTATTTTTTTAATACATTATGAACATTATTTCTATACACATTTTTCAATATTTTTGAATTGCTTGATTAACATTTTCCAGATAGAGGATTATTTTTTTTTCAAATACATGGTCAACATATTTTCTATAAACCCTTTTAAGAATTTTCAAATTCTTTATTAGCATTTTACAAATACAAGACTAACATGTTTTTCACACATCACCAACATTTTTTCTATACACGTTTAACATTTTAAAAAAGCTTGGTCCACATTTTTCAAATGCTTGATTCACATGTTTATGTACATGATAAAAAAATCATCTTTCTTCAAATACGTGGTAATCATTTTTTTCTATACACCTTTAACATTTTTAAAATTCATGACTAACATTTTTTCAAAAACTTGTTTAACATTTTTTTAAATACTTGTTAACAGTTTTTTTAATATATGGTCAACATATTTATATACACATTTAAAATTTTCCAAATGCTTCAATAACATTTTTTAAATATTTTTTACACATTTTTTCAAATCCTAAATTATGTTTTTATATAAATTATAAAAAATCATCATTTTTTTAATACATGATCAGTATTTCGCTATACACATTTAACATATTTCAAATACTTGATTAACATTTTTCAAAACATTATGTATAGCATATTTTTGTAATATATATCTCTAGAATGTTTGGAAGTGTAAACTAAAGTAAAAAAAGAAATCAAATAAAGAAAAATAAACAAAACAAAAACGAGGCACTGGCGTCCAGTATAACTGGCCGGCCCATACGCGAGACAAGGCACAGGGCGCGAGCGCAATGGGCCGGCCCAGTAGCTTCCAGTGTAGCTGCGCTCATACGGTAGCAAACAGTTTCTTTGGTTTTATTGTATTTTTTCTACCCCTAAATAAAATACTTCATTTTTTATATTTTTACTTTTCAACATTTTAGATATTTTATATTTTCATAATATACAGTGAACTTTTTCCAAAATACACACTGAACAACTATTAATATATGTTCAAGTTTGTTTTAATATGATTTTTTTGTAATATATGCTGAAATGTTTCAAAACATGCATTGAACATTTTTAAAATACACTGAATAATGTCTTAGTATACGCTGAACATTTTCAGAATACACATTGAACATTACTTTGAAATCCATTGAACAATTTCTTAGTATACCATGAACATTTCCAAAATAGCTATTGAATGTTTGTGTAAAAAAACTTAACAATTTCTTAGTATATGATGAACATTTTATAATGCACGGTGCACTTTTATAATATGCGGCAAACATTTTCTTGATGTACGATGAACATTTTCTTAATACATGGTGAACTTTTTGTATACTAATACAAAAATAGATAAAAAGGAAAATGATAAGAAAATAAAAATAAAAAGGAAAATAAAAGAAATGGGAAACAGTAAAAAGAGAAACAGAAGATACAACCAACCCTATTAGGTCGTCCAACTGGGGCGTTCGGAGGGACACTCTCTTGAGTGAAGCTACCGCTATTTACCGTCTGCGGCGGTGAATAGGATTGGCCCTCCCACGGATGCTGCTTTCGATTAGTTCAATGGAACAAGATTGAATGCCTAAATGAACAAATTTATATTGTCCGCCCCTCCCCTCCCCTGCACTCTTATATTGTTGAAAGTTTGTCAACCGATTCAAAAAACTACTGATTCACATATACTCCATCTGTTTCTAAATATTTGTCTTTTTAGAGATTTCAAATGGACTATCACATACGGATGTATATATACATATCTTAAAGTGTAGATTTACTCATTTTGCTTCGTATGTAGTCACTTGTTGAAATGTCTAAAAAGATAAATATTTAGGAACGGAGGGAGTATATCCGTAGGTTTGCAGTGAACAGGAACTGACTTATCCGCAAAAAAGAAAGGAAAATAAAAATAAAAAAGGCAGCTGACTTACAAGGAACATGTTGCGGCAGCACTCCAAGTTCTGCTGGACATCGTCGCGGCTTGCTTCTTCATCAGCTTTTTTGCCTCAGACCTAGATATTATCATCGAGCATGCAGCACCAAATTGCTGTGCATATTACAATGGAGGATAAAATAACCCCTGTTGCTTCTTTGAATCGTTTTAAGTTTGTAACACCAAGTTCTTGTGTTTTTTCTGTAAGAGAAAATAAAAGCAACTTAGTAGTAGCTCGTAGGATGATGCATGCACATTATCTCTGAACCTATTCGTGCAGTGAAAAGTGCACACAAAACACGGGCGTGATCTGATGGGCTTAAAGGTGTGATTCGTATTCTACCTTTTCCTATATTATATTATGTGGTCGATACGAATTTGTGATCGCAGAAACGTAATCAGATCGCAAAGGTGGAATTAATACAGCTGCCTGTGCACTTGTTCTTAATTATGCTTTTTCTAGAAGAATATTAGTTTATGGTGGATACTGTAGCAGTCTGACAAAAGTTTGATATACAACAGCAAAACATGTGGATTGACGGGAGGAAGAACGTGTGGCTTGCAAGCGCGTGCGACGCTGTGCTATCTCTAGCATAAGGCATGTGGTCGATGAAGCAAGGCCCAATACCCAACAAGTACAGAGGCGAACAAACAATTTGGCCCAGCTTGTGGTTGTATACTTGTTCGGAATTAGTTTTATGTGAACCACCCCTCAAAAAAAAATTGAACCAATACTATGAGCTTTTTTTTCTCTTTCAAATACAACCTTTTTGTGTTATAAAACATCGTGCAGCGCAAAGGTATCGAACTTTCAATGTCGGCTTTCACAAAAATTGATTGTCTGCTTGAGTAAATAACCTGCTAGAAATAATAATCATTGTTCTTTTACCAAAAGACCACACCAGTTCTACATAGCCACAATGACAAGAAACTGTACGCTCTAAGGGAAGTGTATATTTACTTGGCCAATAATTGCAAACTTATGCATATTCCTTCAAAACTCGTAGTGTTATGAGGAACAAGCATTCCGTGCCACCTCGGAGTCCCAATAAGTCACATCTCAATGCCACTTTTGAACTGTTTTTTTTCTCTTATGGATTTTAGTGACTCAAAATGAATCATCAAGGGGATACAAACAGAATGAGCACACACCCCAGCCTATGCATGATTAGGGTGCATACAGCTAACGCATATACGCACGCATACACATGCCTCCACAAAGAGCAAAATCATACAAAACCGAAACTATGTCTAGGTAGAGGAAAAGGAGGAAAACAAACTCGGAAGCAATCAAAACAAGGACGCCAGACGACTATAAAAACGAACATACGTACCAAACATCTCTTGACTTCGCAAGGATAACAAGAAAATTTCTACAACAACAACGCCTCCAAAGAGAGAACGTCGCTCAAAAGTCGCCGATGTCGGATCCAGTCACCAAAGGTCAGATTATGTTTTTCACCTTGAAGATTAATTTCATACAAATCCGAACAACGATTTCAACAAGGTAACCACGTAAGATCATTGTTATTGTCAGGTATAGTCAATTAGGTCTGGACCTAGTATTTTCACCACGAAGCTCGAGACCATGTACTCAGAGACGGAAAAAAATGACCTAGTGACAAAAAGGTGAGAGAACATACATAAAATTACTCGTATACAGTTCCACTTTGGAATCAGCACTTGGTTCCTCCTTTGCAGGCCTTATTAAAATATTCCTCACCGTCTCTACACACTGATGCACTCCAGAAATGGGCATCTCTGACGACCAAAAAAGGATCACCTGGGTGCATGCGGCCCATACCAAAGATAGTGGGTACAGAGAGAGCTACAAACAATGGCAAATCCATCGTCACCTTTCCCCGCCGCTCTTGCACTAGACATGTTAACAAAGCACTAGAAGAAATGTTGATATCGACGCATGCATGGGTTAAGTAAGCAATCATGGGTCCTACACGTCATCGCAATTAAAGGAGAGGAGATCACGCAACGTATCCTTTAGATACCTAGCTAGCCTACCCTTGTGTTCTTAACTAACTTGATTATGTTGCGATCTCTCCAATCTAATTGATGAAAGCAACACAAAGCTGTTCACTAATAAGCTTGCGCTCCAAGGTCAATAAAGGGATGGAGAAAAGTTGCACCGGCCAAGAGAAGTTTCTATTTCTAGCTGGTAGCAGCGTACTGTCTGAGGCGCCGCTAATGGATAGCCACTTACTAGCCATTACTAGGGTTTATGTTCTTATGGCGATGTAGATAGATTAATCAACGCCGGCCACGTAATTGAAAGTGTATCGGTACATCAAGTCAAGTCGCGCACATGGTGCCTGCCCATACATGCTTGTCGGGTCTGCTGGTACGGTAGGTAAATATTCCTGTCTAGTCAGAGAAGGAGTAGCTACAAAGTGTGGTACTGTATGTATTGTGATAATCAAGTTGTGTATGACTTTTTTGAGACGACGTTGGGTATGACTTAATTACCAACTTGATGAACCAAAAAGGTGTTTTACTACTTTTTTCAGTGGTAGATTAGAAAGTAGGAATACATACGTTTGTCATCTTTCCTGGAAAACATTAATCGTAGCCGATGGATGGGCCAGAGTTTTGTGAGAAGGTAGCCTCCAATAAATGGATTTAAATTAATTTACTGTGCCAGTCGCTACCACACATATATGCTTTGTCGGTAAGCTTTGCAAAATCAACATCTATCAGATTCAGCCGTCACGTCGATCGTCATGGTTTGTTCGATCTAGGGTTAGTTGTTGATCAAATGGATTTGTTCACGAACAGAACAACGCCGGCCAACCACGCGCCTAAAGCCGATCGATCCACGCGACCCGCGGTGCATATGCATGATCTCAACTTGGTGATAGAGCATCCTTTCATCCATCCAAGCCTACACCTGCATGGGAATCTAGCTAGCCCTCAGAGATTAAAGGAATGAGATATGCTGAATGATTAGAGATCAAATCATTATGAGGCCTCAATCATTATTATCTTCCCATATCTATGAATTTTCACCTAACAACATCTCCTTAGATACTTCTAAACAACGTTGGAGTTCTTCAACAATATTTTCCCATGCAATTCCTGGCAAAAAGTTGATAGAGGACATAAATAACTAATGCATCGGACAAGAGTAAGACACTGCTAAGACACTTGCGGCGTCAAAAAGAGGCAAGCTATGTATACATGTATGACCTAACAACGGCCGGCGCAGTCCGCACTTCTTTAATTGCAAGTAGCACTAGCAATTAACCGCTTAACCACCACATCAACCAAAAGACAAAACCATATAGTAACTAGTACAATGCATGTGCGTTGCCACGGACCATCTAATTTTTGTATTGATTGCTTATACATACTTATATTTTTTATAAAACTCGGTGAATTTTTGGCCCCTTCCAACGACATCTTCTTGATAACTTGTCAATGGATTCTTTTTGAACGATGACATAATGCATCTCCATCTCTCTCATATGTTGCACAAATAAAAATATATAGAAGTATACATATTAAAAGAATAAGCCATCAATTTTTATCTCCAATCTACAAAAGTGAACATGTATACACATATTAAAATATTAAGACAATATATATTCATTGGTCCTGGATGCAAGCGAGTGACCATTTTTAGTCGGAGTTATTGGCATCATGATACTTTGTAGAGTGATTCGCAACCCAATTTTATAAACTGTATGCTCAACTGTAAATCATTTGTTGGTAATTATTTTTCAAAAATGACTTTTATAGCAAATAGTTCCTTTCCCTAAAAAGGCAAACACGCACCTTTTCTTCTCGTCTAGGAAAATACAATTCACTCTCTCATAGTATGACACAATGCTCACACTCACACCACATTCCATCCGCTTGCTCTCCTTGCCACGGGCATCGCCGCCGTCATCTCTCCCCTCCAAAACTTCTCATTGCTTCCTCCCCTCGGCGCCATGGCATTCAACATGTACCTTCCTCTCACCGCCATCTCCCCTTCGCTTCACGGTATCGCCCACTCCCTCTTCACCCATCCATAGTGTCCCAAGCTTATTCTCGGTGCCAAGAAATGCACATCATCGTAGCCGAGGGCAAACACCACGATGTGTTTTTGCTGACATAATATACGAAATGATATATATCATGCCATCCTTTCACATGTTTTCTTCTAAAATAACTTTTGTCGATTTCAACATGAGATGAATAGCAAAATTTGTGATGTTGCTTACATTCCGTGACAAAACAGAGATAGCAACACGGTCTCCTTTGCTCACAAAGATGGTGTCTCGAGAAGGAGAGAAAGCAGCGGCGGTGTCACTGACATTCCCCTAATGGTCCACCTCCCCGACCTTTTCCACGCTTCACCAGTCGTCGCCACCAAATGACTGCCACCACCAGCAGTCCTTCCCTCCGCCACCCCCTCTTCGTCGGGCATGGGCCCAGATCCACCCTAATATGGATCTCCCAGAGGGGCGATATGGGAGTCGTGTGGCTCTCGGGCGACACCGCTACACGGTCCAAAACGGCGACCTGAAGAGAGTAATGTGTGGGCTACAAGGTGTTGGCTGCATCTAAGGGGTTCGTTTGAGGGCAGACCGGTTCAAGGATGACAAAACCTGCGATCGAAACATTTATTTGTAAAAAAAATCTACGTACGAGGGAGAGAGCGATGTGACTAATGAAACTAAATGTACTCCCCTTTAATAGTAGAGATTAAATTGTATATCTACACCACTTCCTTTCCCCCTTAATATGTGAGCTAGCATAATGAGGAACTGTAAGAAACGAGATAGGACATTGAGGTCTAAATGTTCGTTTGAATAATGGCCAAATATGCATTTCCTCACATGTCCTAAGATGGCAGAACTACTTTACAAAACGGCAACCTGAAGAGAGTAAAGTTACAAATAACAATGTTTTCTCTCCTAATATGCCTTTTACCTATTTTAGATTAGCTTACAAACTGAAACAAATTTTAGATTCAATCCAAAATCATGCTAGTGATCAGAACATCTATTTCCAACACACATTAGTTATGACACCATATATCACATTCACATGTTTACTTTATTGTTTAGACAACTCGCTGGCTGAAAGTAGTGCAAGATGCAATCACATGCCATGTTAATGATGATTTACAACATAATTTATTTCCGAAACCACAAATATTTCACATAGGATGCGTCCTTTTTTGTTAGTAGAACAAAGAAAAAAAGGCACCACCAAGATCATGAACCACTATGAAAACTAAGGACTATTACTACTTTCAACATATAGGAATATTAACTAAATTTCAACATTTAAGAGGTAAAAAATATCGCCATCAAGTACACTCACCAATATGGTAGCATCAATAAGATATTTGTAATTTAGAAGTGGAAAAGAACTTGTTAATCACAGGTTTGGAAACATTCTGGTATACATGAAACTCATGTAGTCCATGACAAAACATGAATTGAGAAACAAAGAAAATGCATATGTTCTGATTGCCTGAGATTTAAAAAATCACCAGGCAGTTTAAAAGTGTGAATTCACCATGTTTACTTGTAGCATCTCATAGTTGAAATTTTTCATGTGATGACATGCCAATTCTCCTAAGTCTAATTCATGATTCTGTAAGAATAGCCAGCGGAAAATGTACGAGCCAACAGAATAAAGCCGGAAGGCAGTCGCCATGGTTCATGCCCACCACGCAGCCACAGTGTTGACCCGGAGCTCCTCACTGGACCGAGCACGGCGCCTCTCCAAGTCTCCATGATATCTGGGCCACCCCTATAACCTTCTGCTCCAGGCAGAAATTATTTATCGTCATAAACAAAATATGCAGTTAGATTCTGAGGACAAAAGGTACATTTTTTAAGTATGCAAAGTTTGCTCTAAGGTAGATACACATATATGGGTAACAAGTCCATTCTAGCAAGATAGAAAGTTGTAGAACAATTTGTTTTTAAGGATTTGAAGCTAGAAACATGAAGACGTGAGGCATGTTAGAAATTTTAGCTATTACAAATTTAGGTGGATTAACATTAGATTGCACCGATTATTAAATAATGTGCAATAGTGCAAAATATTCTAATAATTCAAAAATTCTATGGCATTGTAATTACCATAGTAAGTATTGTTGCTAATCTGTGCCAATATATTGAAATAGTCTATTCAAAACAGTTAACATTTTCAACCTTCAGTGTACAACCAACAGTATCAGCCTCATCGCGATACGCTAAAGAATTGAAGTAGCATCAAAACATATGTTGACAAAAGTCAAAGTTAAATAGCATCATGATATTGTCATTTGTCATGGCCATAAAAATGGAGGATGACAACCCCACCTAGCGCAGAGCCTACTTTGCAAAATAATACAAATTTTAGTAGAAAGGTATAACATAAAGGTATTTTCCAACAATCGTCCAAAAATATGCAACATCTCTAGAGATATGTCACTGATGCAACTAACCAACTAAAATAAGAAATCTCAATCAATTTTTGGATTACAAACTTTTGCTGCATCATTCATGGTTTGTGGGGTTGCAGATTTGCCTGATGTACTGCGTAATTGAACTTGATAAACCTTGCCACATCAAGAGCGATATGATTTTTTTTTGTAGATGCAGCTACAGTTTGATTTGGTTTGCTTCACTGTGCATGTTCCGAGGCATTGGGCCAATAAATCAGGTGGTTCTAGAGAAGTAAAAATCGATGAAACAACACCATTGGTCAACTGCATAAAATATGTTTGGATATATGATTGTAATATTCTAACATCGCTTTATTTCCTTCCTTTACCTCACATTGTAATGCCGAGACAAACTATGTGACCTCAGCTGATCTCTGGTCCCCATGGCAATTGGGTATCTCTATCCTCCTCTCACCACAATGCAAAACTCCAAAAGACACAGAAAAAGGGAGGGACCAAAAAATACTCACTCATTGAAGTCTCTTAGCTAATTCAAGAAACTAAAAAAGGTCAAAAGGAGGTGTCCATTAAAACGCTAGCAAGTACCACTATATCTAGCTCTCTTTCTCCAGGGCTTGCTGAAGAGATTGGCTTCTAACAAACCTTCCCCGAAACAACAAAAAACTGAGAACATGAGTAAACATGTGGACTCTGTTTCGGAAAAGTAGATACGTCGGCGATGGTGATCTGGTGTGAGGAGTGAGCTTTTTCAGTGCCTGGCTTACAAATATTATAGACGTTTTTATTCTTTCAAGCATCAATTCTATTAGAATTCCCGTGTACAAATAGAACAATTTCTAACTGTTATTCACCCACATGTTTACCAGAATGTAAAAGAGATAAAAAAGAAATCTTAGAGCTAAAATGAGCTCGTGTAATCTAGGCAGTAGGTTTGCTAGGACTCAGTATTTAGTTTGTTTCCTTACAAACTAATTTTCAGCACTTCCATTTTTATTGGTGACTGGAGTATCAGTGATATACTATTAAAAGGTGTGTACTTCAGTCTAGCATATCAAACATCATCTGTCTCCTAAACATTTAAAAGCAAGTAAAATTTAAGTTTGGGTGTATGGTCTGATTACCTCAGATCCCAATGAATCATTGCATAACCAAGCCCATGTCTGAGTTGATAAATCTTCTATAGTTTCTTATCCCTGTTAACTGTGCCTGCCTTTCAACTCTGAATCTTCAACTACAACAACAATCAAAGCTTTGTCCTCAAATTGTTTTCAGTAATTACTGCAGAAATATCAGATGATGAGGCTTGTGCATAACCACTAAATACACAATAAGAAGCAGGCCAAAGAAAGCCACCTAGGAGTATGGATGGATGAACACCTAATTTCACTGGAGCTGGTGCTCAGAAATTGATGAACGGAGACACCACAATGTAGGTCGCAACTCGAAAGAATTGTCTTATGGATTTCACATGTTAGAATATCAGAGGCACGGCTTCCCTTGGCTTCATCTTTGTCAGCCCTGTCATCGTAGTCCAGGCGGTCACAGCAAAAATTCCACAACTTTCACCCTGTTCCAATCAATGAGAGGGCGGACTTCAAGAACCTGGTAGTTACACACAGATGAACTTTTTCTTAGTCCTATGAAACGATAAACAAAGAGAGGATAAGTGTCCAAGTGAAAATTTCTAAAGAATTATTTCCAATAGAAAGCTGAAAGGAAGTTAGATGTAGACTCACATGTCGTGCAACGTTTCGGTAATGCACACACACACACACACACAAACTCGTTATGTTCCATTCTCGCACCGTCAATGTCCTCTCTCACTAAGATTTTTCAACACCTGGTCAGCAACCAAGGTGAGCAACCTAATGGCGTGTTCGGTAGTCCACCACAGCTGCTAACTCCCCAACTCCATCGCCGCCAGCCAGCAGCCGGCTTCTCGCGTCAAATCCTGGAGTGACCAATCCGTTCGGTGCGTTAGCTTCTAGTCATGAGCTTTGTAAAAGGCTGGGCCTGGTCGGTGGCTAGCTTTATTGGGCTTTGATCTGGGAAAAGGAATAGTGGGCTGTCTAAATGGCTGGGCCTGGTCGGAGGCTGGCCTCATATGGCTGTCCGCTCGTGTTGTTTCCTCGTACCGGTTCGCAGCGAGTCACTTGGCGGTGGCAGGGGGTGTAATATCCTTGAACTCTCACTTCTCTGTTCGGTGGAGCTTGGTTTTCTTGACTCCACAAGTCCTCGTTTTTTGCACTACACAAA
The DNA here is from genome assembly GCF_018294505.1 of Triticum aestivum. Taxonomy (NCBI): domain Eukaryota; kingdom Viridiplantae; phylum Streptophyta; class Magnoliopsida; order Poales; family Poaceae; genus Triticum; species Triticum aestivum. Next base: position 45,251,755 of record NC_057798.1, on the reverse strand, counting down.
TCGTTGGCTTCTCGTTTACAACTCCAGGAGTTAGCGCGTTCGGCTCAGCCCCACCCGTGGAGTTGAAGGAGCCAGGAGCTGGTGGACTGCCGAACACGCCCTAAACCATATGGTGTAACCTGGTTCTTTTTTAAACTTTAGACATTGATACATACCTCAACAATTGTGTGTTGGAAGAGATTGACCTCTTTACCCTGTGACTAAAAGCAAGTGAACAACCAAGATTAGGAAATAGAAGAACAGATTGTGCTGTCACAAAATACCGAAAGTTGCTTCACCTCTGAAAAGTGATAATGCATTGAAGTTTCATATCGATAACAAAATCCAAAGCAATATTTTCTCCATCCAATCTACTACAGGGAACATGTACCGAATGATGAAGGAAGTGTTTTACAGATTTATTTAGCAATTGGCAAGTAGAGGTTCTCAATTTTCTCAAGGACATGTAGTGTCAGTTCGACTCTTTTCTCATTCTCACATATCATATACTCCCACCATCTCAAAATATAAGACATAATATTTTCAGACAGAGTGAGTATTTCACGAAGATTGAACTCGAGTGATAAATCTTTATCCTATCAAGTTCTATGGTGTTTGCAGAATATCAGCCCATAAGAGGTTACAACATATGAAAATGTTGATAATTATGAGAGGAGTCCAGAAGTTCACATTCTACAGAGAACCATAGTTCACACTTGTCAATGTATTAAAGTTTCATATGCATTACATAAAATGCAACATAAGTAGAGAAAAAACTAAATAAAATATTTAAAAATGGAAATTGTATGCATAAGAAAGAAATGAGTGAGCAAATGTGGCAGTGGCAAGTTAGTACTACCTGGTTCATGGTGTTGTGCGGACTGCAGTTAAGTCGCCTCTCCTCGTTGTCTCAATATTCCCTCTACCAATCTACAATGCAAGCGCCGTGACACCTGAGAAGTCACCCGCGAGCAACCTACTATTCCAACACCAAACAAAATGAGAGCCATATCCTACAATTCCAACATACTGTTACTAAGAACGACCACGTGTTACCTCCCAGAATTATGTTCATGGTTGTATAGTAACAGCTAGGTTCTGACTGCATAATGTGCCCCATGCCCCCATTTCTTTTTTTTCAACAGGAAGGCACCAAGACTGCAGTTTGTGAGGGAAAAGAATCTAATACAATTTGGTCACTTGAGTTGTACATAAAAACTGAAGACCAAGAATCTCTTAATCAACACGCATAGATTAAAGTACGACACGAAGAAACATGTGCATATTATCGCTTGAGTTTGTGAGGAATCGCTAACCAGATAAGGATTAGCAAATCAAGTAATCTCCCATTATGCATATAACTTTCTAAACCCTATCCCATTGAGCATACTTCAATAGAAACTAATGGAAGAACTAACAAAACTATGCATTGAAGTGAGTAAATTAAGAATGGAATACTATAGCTTACCAAGAACATACCTTTTTCCTGCCTACAGTGTGGTCTTGGACTTCTGATAATCACCGCTATAGTACAGACAACAGAGAAGTGTACACTTGATTAGATTATAAGAACTAATTCAGTACACTAAAAGGAAGGGACAGGCTAGTTTTAATATACTAAAAGTATACTTTCTAATTCCATTATGTATGCGGCATAAAGGAAGATAAAGTACATACTGTAAGGTAACACCACATGTTTTTGTCCACACCCATCACACTGCAGATAAAGATCAGTATGAAAAAGCTAGTTACTAAATTTTATTTGACTGAAAAATTCCTTGACTTTTAATTGCGACACATTCTAAAGCTCAGTATAGGGAGAAGCCCCTACAATGTAGGTGATCATTTATACAAGCAACAACAAAAGAACCAAAATTGTGATGCAGTATACTGTCCTCTAAACTCTGATTGTACAAAGAACGAATTGTCTGATTCATGTTCTATTCCCCGACCACTGATGGTAATGGTACACGTTCTCTCCAACTTTTGTGTAGTTTTGGAACTGCAAAGCTAAAGTGTCTAGCTGCTTCTGTTGTAGCTAGCACGTCTCAGCATCAGATCAACATGGTGAAAACTGAACCTCAATACACATCAGATCAAAAAGAAACAGAGGGCATGGAGAGAGAGAGAGAGAGGTGGGGTTTTGTGTATACCTTAACGCTGCTTGGCAAAGAGGAGGACATGGTGTGGGTGGACGATGCCAGCAGGGGCGGAGCTTGCCGATCGGAGGACATCGGCGTACCGCAGCACACTTGCTGGAGGATAGCAGGCGATGGTGGCGGCGAGATGGGTTCCTCAGAATGGCTGTTGGAGACCGGGGCGCAGCAGAGCAGGTGGAGTGGGGTGCCAACAGCACACGATGCGGCCGCGCCGGCAAGCCCGACTCAGTCCCTAGGGTTAGCCACGGGGCACGCTCAGGGGAGGAACGGCGAGAAGGCGTTGGGGCATGGACGTTAATTATAGACCGAGGCAGAGCAACACCCGTGGAGGACGAAGAGGGAGATGACCGACGTTGGCTGAATCAGAGGCGCAGGTGGCAACGATTTGGGGACAGGCTTCTGGAGATGACGACACCCGTGGCTGTCCTGGGGTAGGACCTAATCGGCGTGATGCAGCGGCCGTTGGGTGGCTGAGGGCCAAGGGAGAAGGAGGCGACGTCGGCGGCGGCGGGCCGGCGGCCATCTAGGGTTACCCCATGGTGGGAGATGGCGGGGGCAGCGGGGTGGCGGCGCTCCAGGGAAAAAGGAGGGTCCGGCGGCGCGCCGGTAGGAGGCAGCGGGGTGGCGGCGCTCCAGGGAAGAAGGAGGGTCCGGCGGCGCACCGGCAGGAGGCGGGGATGACGGCGCGCCGGAAGGAGGCGGGCGTGGTGGCGCACCGGTAGGAGGCGGGGTAGGCAGTTGGGGAGTAGTGGGTGGGTGGCGATGGATTGTTTCTGTGGGATGCCTGTGAGCGCATCGACCGTGGTAAAAAAACCAGACGAAAAATAGCCACCGAAAATAAAACGAAGGTGGGAGGATGACGAAAAAAACCCAGCGAAAATAAATCGCGCAGACTATTCACCAACTGCTCCATTAGGAATAGAGATATCGATATATGGAACCCAACACTTCACCTAATGCTATTCTTATTCACCCACCTAAATAGCACTGTGTGTTAAGTTTCTCTCTTGAAGATGATGACAAGTTCAATGTTTTTTTAATAAACTTGCTTGTTGATGAGACACGAGGACATTGCGCCGCCGCGCTGGGCGATTATGTTATAGTGGTGCTAATGATTGCCAAAGTGGCTGGTTTTGGACATGACGTTGAGAAGAGATAGGCCTGAATAGTAATCCAAGAAAGAGTCCTCAGATGACATATTTTTTCCTTGCAGGCAAACGAGAGAGATATGTACTTTTTGGTGGAACTATGTGCCTGGCTGCTTGATGCATGTCTTAATTAACCATACAAGGGTCATCAAGTTAACACTTTCTTAACTTGCATATCAAAACATATAGATGGCATGCACTTTTGCTAAAAGAAGAATGCTTATGATTTAGATATGCTGCTTTGTTCAATGAGGCTATACACTTCAACATGGAAAATAATCTAAATGATTGCACCACTTTTTTGGCCTTATTGGAACTTAAGTCTCAAATCATCCAAAACTAATTTGTTATCTATGCGTACAAATTTGTGTTCTAGCACATTAGCAAATAGATAATATAACCATGCTGTATACTCCTTTAAGATACAAACATTAGTGCTAATTACCCTCCATAATTATGGTCCAAGTATGCTCTAGGATATAAAAACAACAGATGAGTCACCATATTCTCCGAATTTCAAGTAAAAGCTTGAATAAAGACATTGGCAGGGAAAAAAAGAAAAACCGGGAATTATTTGAAAATGGGGATTGCGTAATACTATTTCGAAATTTAAATAGAAGCAAAGAGTTAATAAGAGGCGAACTAGATGAAATGGGAAGTTGAATAATGTCTCTAAAAATCAAATAAAAACACAATTTTATACAATAAATTGTGACATGCATTTTGTTCCTGTGTGGGTGGGTGTTTGTTTAAAATAGAAATATTTCAAGAAAATATTAAAGCATGACATTTGGACATATCGTATGTCCAAGACTGCATAAAGTGTGATGATATATTAGTTTATGAATGAATACAAATAATTTTGAGTCTGTTGATATACCTTTTTTTTCTTTCTAATTTTGTATATTGATCATGTTCGCTGTACTTAATATATCATTCATGACATTAGTTTTTGTGTTACCTGATTTTCTAACTTGTGTGCTCTGAAACATCTGCAAAATAATAATGATATCAAGGACTAAAAGGTAAGAACTAAAATAAGATCTAATTTTTTTAGAAGGATTGCGAACAATAATATTGACAAAAGAGAGACTTGGTTTGGACTATACCTACCCTTGTCACATCAAAAATGATTGTCACACCCTTTTTACAAATATATATGTCCACTTGACATGCATATCAATTAATATGTATTCAATTCTTTGAACAAAATACTCGTATAATCTACTAGGTTTGTACTTATGCATTGTCATGCGCTAAGTTTAGCTAGTTCACATTCTTTAATAATTGGTTAATTTACAAAACACATCCATCCATTATGAAGTCAGTATTCAAAGCATTTGATATGTGAGATGGATAGTACACCCATTCCTCTTTGTTGATGTAATAGGATAGGTTAGACATATGCGAAGCTAAGCCTGTGTAGCTATCTTTGCGTTGGACTAATCATGCATTACGAACAAACATTCCAATGCGTATAGGGTACATACACCCGTTCCTCTTTGGTGATGGCAACACAGGAAGCACTCCTTTTGAAGCTAGCAAAATATATATATGCATGTGTAGGTCCCCATCACATGGCGCCCAAAGTTAGATGGATCCAACCGCATCACATATATTCACATGGTTTTTTATGCACACATATAATATGTGTTGACGTGACCCGTTTGGTGTTAATAATTAATCATACAGCTGCTTTGGTCTGAATCCGACAGAACTACAGTGATAGATTATTCGTGGAGAGAGACTATTCATTGCGAAGCTAATTTTTTAGCTTACCGGCGTACGGTTAACCCACACAAAGCTGCTTTATGACCGAACAATGAATTTTATATATGCACCTAAATGAGGATATAAATTATTCAGACGTTGCCACTTGTAGAAACTCCTGTAGATTACTTTATGCGAGCATAGCCGGGCCAGTGCGGGATTTTTGGCACACACTAGTATATTATGAACTCAGTTATATATCGCCAACTATTTCTCGAAATTGTAGTCGACTTCTTGACCATGAGCTCATCGAGCCGGCGGACAGCGACGACGCACAATGGAGGCAACGCCGTGACAAAACCTGGTCATTCTCAGGTCAGGCCGGGATTTGGGCCGGACTTGCAAAAGCCTGAGGTGCTTTTGCAAGGCCCGTACCAAAAATAAGCCCAAAATGTATGCATTTTTCCCTCAAAAAAAAAAAGCAGCCCGAGCCTAACCTGTGGTAATGGCCTGAAGCCCCAAGTATTTATTTTTTCTCGCCATGCTTTGAAAAGCCCAATACTAAAACCCCAAGCTTGTCCCAACTTAGGCAAAAAAAAAAAATTAGTATGCATTTACATGTATTTTCTCTTGGCCCAACTGAGTAAATTGCACCAATGATACACAAACTTGTCCATTTTAGTGCGAACCAATCTGTGGATGGATGGTTAGAGAGGATGTGGTATCCTCAGCCCACCATGGTTCCAATCCTGGTGCTCGCATTTATTCCTGAATTTATTTCAGAATTTCCGGCGATGCACATTCAGTGGGATGAGACGTTCCCTTCGATGACGAAGATGTCTACGGCGACTCCGTAAATTTCAAGATGATAAGCCGGCTCAGTCTTTCGGAGGTGCTCATAGGGATAAGGTGTGCGTGTGTGCATTCATAGGGTGAGATTATGCGCGTGTATATGAGCGCTTGCGTCTGTACTGTGTTCAAAAAAACTTATCCACTTTAGTCCACAATCTCGCACACATGAAAAACGGCTGCGTAAACTTGTGTAGGGCGCTCAATTTAGTACAAAAATAGCTGAAAGGACGGCAGGAGCTGCCGCACGGCACACTAACCCCCTATATGTTCTCCCATGGCATGTGGTGTTGCTATATTTGCGCATAGCCCCCCCCCGACCGGTCGAAGAACACAATTCCCCTCTCCCGTACCTCTCTCTCTCTCTCAGCCTAGGCCAACGAATTTCTAGGCGACAGCGCCGTCACGCCCGTCGCGCCAGCAGCGACGGCTTGGGCAGCGTCGGCATTGATCTCTCTAGCGTTTTACCGATAGCCGCAGACTAGTTCTCATCGTTGATGGCTGGGGGCAAGGTCCAGTGCTTGGGTCTGGTCGGCCGACGCCCAGCAATGGGGCGTTCCACGACGACGAGTGGAAGGTGACTACAATTGCGTACTAGGGCGACGTTGTGAAGGTTAAATTTCAATTTTGCGTTGTGAGTCAGTAGCTAGTTAGTTGTGTGACTTGTCTTATGGGTGTGATTTGAGCTAGTCCTTTGCACATGATTTTTTTAGGAGGATGATGCAGCGATGCCATGAATGTTCAATGCGATGCCTAGCTACGAAATTGATCCCTAATTCAATGGTTTGGAGACGAATTCATAAGAGACTTGTAGTCGCTGGAAAACACCTGCTTGGCGTGTCTGTAGTGATATTCAAGACATAGGCAGAAGGTTCTTGGTTGCCCATATGAGGTAATAGCAGTATTTGTTAACCTGAAACTTGTTGTTATTTGAAAGTGTAAATCTTATGAAATTTGAAATGACTGTAGGACCATAAAAGCATGTGGTTATGTGAAATGGTTTTTCAAAGAGTGGACTGAAAGGGCTAGAGTAGTTATCACTAATCTTGGAAGTGAGAAGATGCAGCTACTGAAAAAGGAGAATGATATGGAGACCAAGATCCTGAAGTTAGAATTTTGAGAAGAAGATAATGAAGAAGATGCACAAGGAAGAACTGAAGAGGAGGGGTAGGAAGGACCTTTATTTTCCTTTTGTAGTTGTTTTTGTTGTTGGCATGTTTGCAATGGCTTTGAGCATGTAATGTTCGAGTGTACTGCCTATTGTTCAGACTAGTAAAGTTTGAAAGTAATTCAATGCTCCAACCTGTTTCAACATATCTTGTTGTGACTTGCTGAATTGTCAACGGGATGAAATATTGCAGTATTTCATTTTGATAGAAATAAATGAGCTATGGTCATGGCAAGATCGAGATTGCTGTAGAATGAAAAGATCCAGAAAACTGGCATCTGTCATTGAAACTGATAAATAGGTTCAGACTTCCTGGCATTAAGTTTGCTCCAATGATAAATAGTTTCAGACATCCCGTCATGTGCTACTTGTGAGCTACGTTGGGATTTTTTCCGAAGGGAAGGGTAAAGCAATATGGTAGCTGATAAGTATTTCCCTCAGTGAGAACCAAGGTTATCAAACCAATAGGAGAACCGCACAAATCCTAGTGAATAACACCTGCATACACAAGACCAAATACTTGCACAAACGCGTGCAAGAGGGTCGTCAATCCCCTTGAACTCGTTACTTGTAAAGATTAAATCTAGTAGTGGTAGATAGATAAAAATAAAAGTAAATAATTGCAGGAATGTACTTTTGATTTTAGTAATATGATTAAAGTAGACTAGGGGGGCATAGTTTTCACTATAGGCTTCTCTCTCGAAACAATAGCATATGGTGGCTAGACAAATTATTGTTGGACAATTGATAGAAATGCGGATAGTTATGACATTATTCATGGCAATGAGCATGTATATAGGCATCATGTCCATGACAAATAGACCGACTCCTGCCTGCATCTACTACTATCACTCCACCAATCGACAACTATCCAACATGCATCTATGGTACTATGTTCATGACAAACAGAGTAACACTTTAAGCAAGAAGACATGATGTAGACAGAATAAAACCAATCAATATGATTAAAACCCATCGTTTTACCCTTAATGACAACAATACAAATATGTGTCTTGCTACCCCTTCTTTCACTGGGTGAGGACACCGCAAGATTGAACCCATTACGAAGCACCTCTCCCACTACAGATAAATTAATATAGTTGGCCAAACCAAATAGATAGATCGGAGAGAAATACAAAGCTATAACAATCATGCGTAATAAAGTTCAAAAAAGACTCAATTACTTTCAATGAATAAGTTGTTCATAAATCCACAATTCGTCGGATCCCAACAAACACACCACAAAAGAAGATTACATCGGATAGAACTCCATGGAGATCATTGTATTGAAGATCAAAGAGAGATAAGAAGCCATCTAGCTACTAGCTACGGACCCGTAGGTCTGTGGTGAACTACTCACACATCATTAGAAGGGCGACACGGTTGATGTAGAAGCCCTCCTTGATCGGTTCCCCCTCTGGCTGAGCACCGAAAAAAGTCTCCTGTTGGGATCGAAGAAGAACAGAAGCTTGTGGCAACTAGAAAAATTGTTTCGGGTGGCTCTCTGGAGTTTTCCCAATATTTGAGAATTTATAGAAGTGAAATTAGGTCAGCCGGAGCCATGTGGGGCCCACAAGGTAACACGACGCGCCTACCCCCCCTTGGGCACGCCCTGTTGCCTTTTCGTCTCCTTGTTTGTCATTTCGTCTCCTCCCGAATCTTCTACGGTCTCTTTTGTCCAAAAAAACGTCAAAAAGTTTCATAGCATTTGGACACAGTTTGGTATAGATTTTCCGGAAAACGAAAAACAAGCAGAAAACAACAACTAGCACTATGCACTGAGTTAAATAGGTTAGTACACCAAAATGATATAAAATTTAATAAAAAGTATTCAAGATTCATAATATAATAGCATGAAACAGTCAAAAATTATAGATACGTTGGGGACATATCAACATGAAAATTGACCATTTCAAGATCACCTAGACTGATCTGGCACAATGATCTTAACAAGGTCTGTTTGAAACCAAAATGGGATGCTCGATGCATATTAAAAAAAAGGTGTGCTTCACATATGAAGCTAATTTTATCAATGCCATGGGACTTCTGGGTGCCACTATGTCCCCCCCTGGACATTTTGTTGATGAGTGTGTTCTCCCCTGCCAAAGCACAGATTGTAAAGGGAACACTATGACTCTTGAGGCCTAGGATCATGTTGTATCTCACATATTCTTGTAGCTTCAAACAACAATTGACAGGAATGATCAAACACATATAAAAAAGGATATCTAATGAAAATTCAAGTCAAGAATTATGAAGGTGATTTACTTGGTTCATCATGTTTGATAGAAGAGTATATTCGTCCACATCTACTGGATTGTTTGCAGTCTCACCTTCATTTGCTTGAACATGTATGTACTAGATAGAAACAAACAATTAGCAATGGAAACATAAGAAAGATGGCATTGCAAAAAACCTGGACATCATCTTCGGTAAATTCCTCCTCTTCTGCAACTCTTTCTCTTTTTCCATTTGGCTTGAGATCAGGACAACCTCCTCTATTGTGCCCTGCCTCACCACCATGACCACAATGAATGACTATTCCATGTATGCTCAATCTTGTGCCATCCTCAATTTCCTTTGAGGCATGTCTCCTGCTCCTCTGCCTCCTGCCTTTCTTTAGTTTTACTGGCAGTGCATGAACATGTAGTTATTGGTTTTCTTCCAGAATTTCTTATCTCTCACAGGCTAGATGCTATGACCATATGCTTTCACATAGAATTTAAGGTTGTAGCAATCATCAACCATTATATCAAGCTTGATCCTCTCATGTATTGATGCTGCAACTCCATGGGAACATGGGATCTCAGTAGCTACCATCTTATGCAGGTGCAAGTACATGTACCTAGCTCAACTCTGTATGTGTGGTCATGGGCCAACACCTAAAAGACCTTACTGCCAGAAAGGAAAGCAGTGCAAGATTTTGCAATGTCCACTGATTTCTGAAGTTACTTTGCAATTTTAGGGCATGGGATCAAAGTCCACTTGTTAATTGTTTCTTTCATTTTTGTGTATATCCTATTCATTATCTGGCATCTTATCTTCTCAAACATTGTCAAAATTGGCATGTCTGTTGCATCAAGTATGTAGCTGGCAAAAAATAAACGAAAACAATATGTCCATTAAGAAATTATAACCAAACTACAAACAAAGAAGAAAGAAACAATTCATGTTTAGAAATTCACTGAAATGTACAAAAAATTGAAACCACATAAGCAAGACAGAAGGTACCTATTAAATACTGCACATGTGTTGTTCAACATAAAGTCACATTTTGGAAATTCATTAAAATAGCCTTCACCCATCACTCTTTAGGAATGTTTTTCAACCATTCATGACCTACTGGACAAGCCACTCTCAACTTCTCCACACAAAACCTGATTCAGCTTCTGGGAATACACTTCTGAAAGAACATGCGGCGCCCCCATGTTTGGTTTTGGAAATTGATGACAATCTCTATGGACTAATGGTTGCCTTGAGTTATATTTGAAGGGTTTGTCCATAGGCTTTTCTTGGCGTCCATTTGTTGGTTTCAAGGAGAGTTTGTGATGACCAAGGTGCTATTAAGGAATTATTCAAAGATTGGTCTTATGAGTATTGAGCTTATAGCAAGCATGTCTTGAAGAAGAAGAGTGTGTGATCATTCATGTTTACCTTCAAGACATCATCCAAATGAAGAGAGTTGGAAAGATTCAAGCTTGATCAAGACTAAGTCAAAGAATGAATCAAGTTGATCAATACACAAAGCAGAGAAGATGTACCGAGAGGGATCAAGCGATCCCATGGTATGGTAAGCATGGTCAATTACGCTTTGTGTACTAACCCATGGTCTGCGTGAGAATTCTTTGTGGGGTTAGGTTGCGGTGTGCAAGTTCAAGTAGGATCATCACGAAGAGATCATATGCTTGAAGCTTGCCGTCCATTGTGGCGACAATGGACTTGTGAAGATGTGCAGAAGAGTGGCTCACCCATAGTGGAGTATGGGGGAGCAATCTACTAGTCTTCATCGAGCCAACGCAATCAAGAAAGGTGGTCCATCTTGAGGAGGATAAGATCGTCTTCATCTAGCTCAAGTGGATCATGTGCAAGGCAAAGGTTTGCCCTTGATAGGTTTTCTATTTTACCGGTCTCACGGTAGTTGTGGGAGACTGGGTTATAGGATCGATTACCATACTATCAAGGGGGGCTCTCGATGAGTTGCTTGATCGTATCATTCATAGAGAGCTCAAACCATTGCATCCTTGCATCATCTTTATTGGTTCTTGTTTGGTTCTTCTCCTTGTGAGATTTGGAGCTTATGGTCATTTTTATGACAAGCTCGAGTTCATCGAAAACGGAGTTCACTTGCATCTTCTATGATGTTTTCGATGTTGGAGGGTATGCCGGTTCTTCTCTGTTGGAGGTTTCACTCCTTTGTTTGTTAGGCATACCTCCCCTGTTGGAGGGTATGTCGCTGTTTTGATGCTACTCGTTGTCTTGTATCCAACAAGCTTGAGTTTGCTCAATTCGGAGCTCATATGAAGAAGTTATGGCTTTTCTGTTTTTCTCCCTGCTCTGGTCTGAGCAGTAGTACCGCGGGCCGGAGCGGTAGTACCGCTTGGGTGCTATAAGCGGCAGTACCGCTCCACAGTGGTAGTACCGCTTGTAGCCCCAGCCGTAGTACCGCTGCGGTTTCGTGCTAGTGCCGCCTCGATTCGAGGGCTCGTTTTTCGTGTCGGACTTTCCGGTACCAGCCGCGGCAGGAGTGGCGGTAGTACCACTTTGGAGCGGTAGTACCGCGAGGAGGAGCGGTAGTACCGCTTAGGCTGTTAAGCGGTAGTACCGTTGGCCTAGCGGTAGTACCGCTCTCTACGGGACTGGTAGGGGGGTAACGGTTGGTTTTCCCCCTCCTATAAAAGGGGGTCTTCTTCCCCAATGGAACTTATCCTTTGAGCTCATGTTCTTCCCCCATTGTTGACCTTCTTCGAGCTTGCTAACTCTCAATCCCTCCAATGATTCTTGCTAGTTCTTGAGGGAAAAGAGAGAGGAGATCTAGATCCACGTTTCCACCAATCACTTTCTCCTCTAAGTGAGGGGAACCCCTTGGATCTAGATCTTGGAGTTCTTCGTGTTCTTCTTCGTTCTTCCTCTCATTTTCCTCCCTAGCATTAGTTGCTTTGGTAGGATTTGGGAGAGAAGGACTTGGGCACTCCGTGTGCCCTTGCCATTGCATTTGGTGCATCGGTTTGAGTTCTCCACGTGATACGTGGAAGTTACAAGTTGAGAAGCTTATTACTCTTGGGTGCTTGGTGCCCTTGAGCTTGTTCCTCTTGGGTGCTTGGGCGCCCTAGACGGTTGGTGGTGTTCGGAGCTCAATCATTGTGGTGTAAAGCTCCGGGCAAGCGTCGGGGTCTCCAATTCGGTTGTGGAGATCGCCCCGAGCAATTTGACGGGTACCGGTGACCGCCCCCAAGGGTCGCCATTTGTACGGGTTCGGTGACCGCCCCAAGGGTCGCCATTTGTACGGGTTCGGTGACCGCCCTCAAGGGTCCCTTAGTGGAATCACGGCATCTTGCATTGTGCGAGGGCGTGAGGAGATTACGATGGCCCTAGTGGCTTCTTGGGGAGCATTGTGCCTCCACACCGCTCCAAACGGAGATTAGCATCCGCAAGGGTGTGAACTTCGGGATACATCATCGTCTCCGCGTGCCTCGGTTATCTCTTACCCGAGCCCTTTACTTATGCACTCTACTTTGTGATAGCCATATTGTTTCTTGTCATATATCTTGCTATCACCTAGTAGTTTATGTTGCTTAGCATAAGTTGTTGGTGCACATAGGTGAGCCTAGTTGTTGTAGGTTTTGTGCTTGACAAATTAACCGCTAGGTTTATTCCATGGTTGTACAAGCCTAAACCATAATTATTTTAAAATGCCTATTCACCCTCCCCCCTCTAGGCGACATCCGCGATCTTTCAACTCTTCACAACAATTATTAATCCCTACCAAGTAAATGACATGTGAACAACAAACACAACTAATGGTGCACATCATTATTGTCATGTGAGCAACAAAACTGAAAGTACAATGACACAAAATGAAATACCTTCTGTATGTTACTCATATTTGTATAATGACTTGAGTTATCACTTCCTAATTAGTTTTCAGTGTGGTCAAAAACCAAAGCGAGGTATTAGTGCACTCAACCTTTACAACAACTTTTGCAATGGGGAATATGCAATCATTAGGATCAATGTTACTAGATGTGAGTAAAACACCAACATATCTTGTTTTTAAGTGACATTGATACACACAAATTATTGGTCTACAACCGTCTAGGAAACCCTTTTTGCATCAACCAATAGCCTAGTAGCAAGATGCGAAAATTTGACTTGTATTCAAGCATAAGTAGAATGTGCTACCTGGGTTTGTGCTCCTCAGTTCTCACTCATAATCATACAAACTATTGTACTGCTCCTCCTCTTCACCATGTATTTCATCAAGTACAACCTTTCTTGCTCTCTATAGCTTGGACCTCGTAGCAATCATGTTAAACTCTTTTTGCAATTTCATAGAAAAAGATTTCACTGTCATCTTCTCATCTACCCTAAACTCTTCTATATTCTTCTTGGCAAGATATGGTGTTTTGATTGCCTTTATCTGCCACTCTCTCACACATGTATGCTCATCAATGTATTTCGTCACAAGAATACAATTTGTCCTCTTGTGCTTTGCTGTAGATAGGGACCATGCACAACTAACTTTCATAATGAGCCTCTCTACCTTTTTTGCTTCATTCTTTGATTTCTTAATACTCTCTCTCTCTCTCTCTCTCTCTGTCTGTCTCTCTCTCTCTGTCTCTCTCTCTGTCTCTCTCTCTCTCTTTGATGTTATACTCAGTAAGTGCTGCCATTAGTTCTTTGACAGATGCAAAAGCCATTCCAGTTTGAATTTAGGCTCTACCATGTCAATCTTTGGGCAAACACTTTGAAGTGGTAACCCAAATCATCTGGACCAACTTGTAGCATAGGCAAGGGCATATCAACATCATCATAGTCATATTGCTTAACTTCCCAGTTCTTTCCTTTACTCTTTGCTTTGCTTCCCTTTTGCTTTTCATTTGCTTTGTGCTACGAACTTCATCGTCCTCATCAGAATCTACTACATCACCAAGATCATAATCATTGTCATCAAACTCACTTCCACGGCCCAAATCTATTGTCACAGTCCCTCCTCTTCCTCCTCTTCCTCTACTTCAAATTGTGTCCCAACTATAGCAGCACCAATTGATTTGTGTATCTTCTGCTTGTATCCATGTGAAGGCTTTACTGGACTAATGACATCTGGAAAATAAACATTCTCCTACCACACATCATCCACCTGGCATCTGATAATGTCCACATGATCAACAAACAGAGATACAAGCTTTGTTTTGAGATCTTCAATAACCAATGCTATGGAATTTTCATCACAAGTTAAGGACCTTAGTCCATCTCCTAAACCTTTGCCAGAAATTGTCCAGTATGAAGCCAAATTAGTACCAGGAGTGTATCCCAAATTTTCCAAATGATCTTGTAGCCACAATAAGGACCAAGTATCTCCAGAATAGTGGTAAAAAATCAATCTTTTTATCCATACATGCCATGTTCTTCCCATTCACATAGAAAAATCCATAGTGGTGGATCTTATCACTAAACAGATCATCAACATCACATGCATTGCAGAAAAATTGTGGAAAATTCAGTTTTTTAATCCAATGAACACAAACCCTAAATTATACTACTCTATGTTGGTGGCTACCTAAATGTCAAAGGGGAAAGATGATCTGATGCTATCACATAAAACCCATGGCAATGAATCAGTGAATTTCATTCATCTAACTCGCCCCCCCCCCCCCGAAACCCTACCCAGCTCCGTGCTTATTTCCATGAAATTTTGGCAGAAAAAGGCTGGGAACATACCCTAGTCAGGAGGGTCTCCACTACGATCACAAAGCACGGGCGGCATCGATGCAGACGATCGCTGGACTAGGCGGCGGCGTCGCCTACCAAAGTTTTGTTCTCCCGAAAATAGGGGAAAGAGATGAAGATCCGGACCGCAAGTGAAAAAGATGATAAAACAAAGGTCCTCTATGCAAATATGATGCCGCCTCGCATCCCCACAGAACTCTCAAGTGTCATTCAGGGGAATTTTTGCAAAAAAGACCCCTCCCAAACTAGCCCCAGCTGAGTCAGCATGTCACATAGTTATTTTTGTACTAAACTGAGCACGCTAAACAAGTTTATGTAGCCTATTTTTGTGTCTACGAGATTGTGGACTAAAGTTAACATGGGGGACAAGCTTTTGTACCATTGGTTCTTACTTGCCCCAACTCAACCCCCCAAAACAATTTTTAGCAAAAGCCCCCAAAAAAACATTATGTTGCATTTATGAGCATTTATATTTAAAAATAGAATTTGAAATTTTGTAATATTTAAATGCATTATAGGGCAATTATATTAAAAATCCATTTTTGGTATTTCCAGCTTTTATCGAGCTTTTGAGTCATGCCCTTGTGACATATACCGGGCTGGTGCCCATCCCGACTGTAGGCTTCTGCTTGGGTCTTTGCGCTGAGCTACCCATTCCTAGGCCGCTGAAAATGATCTTGGACTGAGTTGCAGGCGGAGACAATGTAAATTCCATGTAGGAGGTGACAACAAAGGTTCATGCTGTGAGGATTATGGTTAGAACTAGTGCTCTCTAGCAATGAGAAAATGGTATGTCATAATGGCGTTAGGGGGTGACCCGAAATAGTGGCTACACAAAGCGGTGGTGGTGGTTGGGGAAAATGGCGGAGAACCCCTATGGACAAGGCGTGGCGGCTGACATACATTGATTTAGTGCCAAAAAATTATACATACACATATATTACTATCAGCTGGGTACACTACTATCATCACGGGGAAAAGTCGCTAAAATATAAAGAGGCCTTTTGCTAGATAAATGGGCTACACAGATGCTGCCATAGTGTTGACCCACGAATGAACCGATCACCCCGGTGCGGGGGTACGGGCTGGTATTTCGGCTGATATGCCGTTTTATCCCGACCTCGAGGCGGTCGGTCAGCCGTAGGGCGCTCGAGTTCATATTCCTCGGCTGCCAGGACTTCTGTCCATCTGTCTGTGAGCAGATCTTGGTTAGCTTGGAGCTGCTGCTGCTTCTTCTTCAGGCTTCTTGTAGTGGCAATAAGCCAGCTTGAAGCGCTCCTGCTCTGCAGGGTCTTCGGGTACGCCGAACTCGTCGTCGCCGAGGCTAATCTCATCTTCGGAGAGGGGCATGTAGTTGTCCTCCTCCGGATACCCGTCCGTCGCCTGTTCATCTGGGCTGTTATGCCCGTCTTCCTGTTCGGCCTGCTCGAAGGCGGGTTGTTCGGGGTTGTATTCCTCGTCGGCACCGTCCGAATTATTATCATCTCCGGCGCCGGTATTGCCTTGGCGGGGCTTGGAGCGGCGCTGGCGACGCCCATGCTTTGCTTTCTTCTTGGAGGGGTTATCCTCCGTTGCCTCATCGCCATTCGTTTCTTTCGGAGTGTCCCCCATATATATATATATATATATATATATATATATCGTATGAAGAGGTGGCTGTCCACCGCCCTGTGAGTGGTGGCTCCTGTATGTCTCCTGCATCGTCGTTCATACTGTCGATGTCTTCGAAGTCGAAGTCGAGCACGTCGGTTAAATCATTGATCGTGGCGACAAAGTGGGTGGTGGGTGGGCAGCGAATTCCTTCGTCGCTTGCTTCCCACTCCATCCGAACATAGTTCGGCCCAGAGTCTCCTGCCAAAGAGAGAGACTTCAATGAGTTCAGCATGTCGCCAAAGGGTGAGTGCTGAAAGATGTCCGCAGCGGTAAAGTCCATTACCGGAGCCCAACCTGGCTCGGCTGGCTCGAGAGTGTGCCGACCAGGACCAACAGCCGGATATGAGTCCAGGGGCCCAGGGTTACAGGCCTCCACAGAGGTGAGACCTGTGTTCGGCTCCACCGCCGATAAGTGTGCGGCCTGTGGGGCGGGGTCCAGCCCTCCGTCCATAGGCAACGCAACCTGCCCTGGATTTAGATCCGGGGCTGCTTCGGGGATGACGTCCCGAGCATTGTCCGAGAGTAGGTCTAGGCCGTGCTCATCGTGACTGTCCGGCACTCTTGGCGCAGGCTCGAATCCATCGAAGATCAAGTCTCTGCGGATATCTGCCGTGTAGTTCAAGTTTCCGAACCTGATCTGGTGGCCAGGGGCGAAGCTATCGATCTGCTCCAACTGGCCAAGCGAATTGGCCCGCAGTGCGAAGCCGCCGAACACAAAGATCTGTCCGGGGAGAAAAGTCTCACCCTGGACCATGTTGTTGACGATTGAAGACGCCATCAAGCCTCGAAGCGACGACACAGAGGAACTCTCAGTGAAAGCACCAATGTTGGTGTCAACACCGGCGGATCTCGGGTAGGGGGTCCCGATCTATGCGTCTTAGGCTGATGGTAATAGGAAGCAAGGGACATAATGTTTACCCAGGTTCGGGCCCTCTCGATGGAGGTAAAACCCTACTTCCTGCATGATTAATATTGAAGATATGCGGAACACAAGAGTAGATCTACCACGAGATCGTAGAGGCTAAACCCTAAGAGCTAGCCTATAATGGTATGATTGTAATTGTGATCGGTCTTCTAAGGACCATGCTCTCCGGTTTATATAGACACCGGAGAGCTAGGGTTTACATGGAGTCGGTTACAAGGAAGGAAACATAATATCCGAATTGCGAAGCTTGTCTTCCACGCAAAGGAGAGTCCCATCCGGACACGAGCCGAAGTCTTGAGTCTTGTATCTTGATGCTTCTATAGTCCGGACGATGTATATAGTCCGGCTGTCCGGATACCCCCTTATCCAGGACTCCCTCACCCCCATCCCCCGGCGCCACCACCACCACCACTGCCTCCCTTGGATAAGTTCCAGTAGGGTTTGGGAGGGCTGTCGCGACCTTGATAGGATGCATTCACGGAGGATTTGAAGGCGGCTGGACCGGTTCCTTGGAACATCACCACTCTCTGGTCAAAATTGAAGATCATTCCGAAGAGTTCATCTATGGAGAGAGGGTTAGCGCGCACACCTATGCAGATACAAAAGGTTGGTACTCCATATCTAAACTGGCAGTGATGAAGCAAACCAGTTCCTCATCGATGATGGGTTTCCCTACTACCACTAGTTCATCAGAGACCGCCCGCATCTGCCCAAAATAAGCAGCGGCGCTTTGGGAGCATTTCTGGGCGTTGGAGAGAGATATATGGCAGTTCTCGGCTCGGGATCTGGATTGGGCTGAAAACATGTTTGCTAGGGTGGAACAGATGGCACGGGATGTCTCTAGGGAAGCTACTTGCACCAGGACTTCTTTGGAAAGGTTGTGGAGCAAGTATGTAATGATCTGTTGATCTTGTATGAGCCAGGGTGTATAGGCAGGATTAGGAGCGGTTTGATCCCTCCCGTCAGATGTTTTGGTAGTGATAGTTTTCGGTGGCTCAGCAATGGTTTTATTGATATACCCATATAGCCCTGCTCCCATGATCTGGGAACGAGCTTTTGCTCGTTAGAGGATATAATTGGTTCTTGTGAGAGGCTCGGAGATGGTGTTGTTCAGGCTGGTGGAGATTGTTTGGCTAGAAGAAGTAGACATGGCGAAGGAGGTGGTAGGATGGGAGGCTAGTGGATGTGAAGAAAAGAAAATCTTGACGGTGCGTTGGAGAAGATAATCGCTAGATGTGGAGGAAGAGGTAGGACATGCATGCGTTTGTTTATATTGATTGGGGAGAGACCCATCTCTTGTAGGTTACATGGTGCGGCAGCATAGGCTAACCATAGGAGTTTTACAAGGGAGATGGAGAGATAAAGATAACTCTAACAAGAAGATTTCCTATGTATCCAACTACTCATGTTACCAGTCTTGGCACACAAGGACACCATAATAAACATGGCATGTTACATGTTTAACATACTAGGCTAGAGCACTCATCCTGGCCAGGCTAGACCTCATCAGCCTTGTCGTTGTCGCAAGCTGAGGCAAGGCGCGACAGCGCCTGAGGACGGCATCCACCGGAGCCCCATTTGTCTCGATGTCATTCCTCTAGTCGGCCAGCTCTGCTCCTCTACGCGCCAATCCTCTGCTGTTGGAATTCCTCTGGACCCATCCCTTCAGTGTTCTTCCAATACCTCATCTAAATTATGCGGGTGACTCCTTTCGATCGTATAGTCATCTCATCGCATAGTCCGGATATAGTCCCTTCAGCGGGTGTCAAGTAAATGACCCTTTTATACTAGCAGCAATGAAGTTTCACACCGTTCATCCTTATGGAATGCTCATCTCACGTCCTGCATGACAACAATGTTAAATCGATAAAGGTAGCCGCATCATACAAACATGCCAAATTTCAGTTGAGCTAACTATCATAACTATTGCATGATTGAAGATATTCTAAGTTTTTGTTTAGATAATGAAACGAAGTTGTATTAGTGTGAATTATATGGTTACTACAAAGTATTACACTGCTGAAATTCTGCAATAGTATGCATCTAAAGGAACATTCCTATCTGAATTAGGTACACATTTGCCATCTCAACGAGGCCAATCCGGTTGGGCGTAAATTTCGACTTTCAGTAATTGCTTAGCTAGTCCATGTGTTGTGGTGTACTCCCTTCGTTCCCAAATATAAGTCTTTCTACAAATTTCAACAAGTGACTACATACGGAGCAAATAAGTGAATCTACACTCTAAAATATGTCTATATATATCTGTATGTTGTAGTCCATTTGAAATGTCTAAAAATGCTTATATTTAGGAACGGAGGGAGTACATGTCTTAGGCATGCAGTTCCACTCTCTAACCCGAATGATCCATGATGGCAATATACTGCACGCATGCAAAATTGGATAATGACTCATGCAAATGTCAGAAGAAAAAACATTATCACTCATGCACTTGAATTCATCTAGAGCTCTGACATCGCGAAGTTTGGATGAGATGACATGACACAGGCTCTCTCGACCAGAACACGAAGTTAACATGCGTGCATGCATGCGTTTTTTTATCGTGCAAAAGCGAGTTGTCTCCTTTTTCACTTCTGCCTTATCGGTGCTGACTGACAGTTCTTGCTTGTCTTTGGCCTGCTCTAGTTTTGGTGCTGCTAACTAAGGGTCGAATTTCGTGACTTGATGCAGAGGAAGCCGAGTATCTTTGGTCTTGAAGAGTCAGGCCAATCCACCCGCTTACTCCTGCCCAACTCAGTCTCAGTCGTACTATAATACGCCTGGACTCAACACTTTTCTTGCTTCAAGACCACCCTCTAGCCTTCATGTAAAATAGATGACAAAATTGTAAAAATTAAGCTGAGGAACGATCAGTCCGCGGGGAAAATGCATTTGCTTCACCTCCTGCTGTTTAAAGTTTCTTGAAAAGATTCAGAGAACTCACCAGTTCCTACATATCCATAGATTTGGATGAGGCTGGCACCTGGATCGGACGTGATTGAACCTCTTTCTTGGCAGCGAACATATGCCCCTCAGAACGCCAAGCAGCACCAGATTGCTGGAGTGATATCAATGCAAATTAGTAGTTAGCAGGAGGATCCATGAGCATATATGAAGTGATATCATATCAGCCTATTTTTGGCTCGTGCAGTGAAAAGTGGACAGAAAAATTAGGGGTGTGGTTTGATTGATGGGCTTAAATATGGATCTGTGAGCACACTTGGCACATAAACGCAACTGGCAGAGAGCAGGAATTAATTATATAGTACTTCCTCCGGATCATAATGTAAGACATCTTTTGACACTAGAGTATTTGGTTAGTAAAAAGTATCACTAGCGGCAACTCTGCAATATAGTACTGTGCATCTGAACGTACATTATCATCTGAAATATGTACCTTGATTCTGTAGTACAGTAATTGTGAAACGTAGCTTTTCGTCGCACGCATTGTTTTGCTTTGAGAAATATTAACGAGTATCTTCAGAGAGGTCAAAATTTTCATCTCGATGGCATCTCACGAAGTGCAGCGTGAGGGAGTTTGGTACCATCAAACTCAATTACTGAGGCAGATAATTACCGCTAACTATGTCTTGACATGAGGAATTGGATGCACAAGAAACTAAAGATTGGTTGAAACGATTGTGACAACTTCTACAACTAGCTAGTGATGATTCCTTCAACACAGAGGAAATATACTTGCTAAAAGGAAAAACAGAGCTCTCATGAAGAACAGGAAATTGGAAGAGTTTTTCTTTTTTACAGAGGAAGAGTTCAATGAAGCTTCACTGGGCTGGAATGACCTGTTCGGCCTGAACGTCCTTCTCTACAAAACATACAGTGCTGGGCTGGGCCCAGTCGACTGCGCCCGTCTTTTTACAGTCTGTCTATAAAAAGGGCTACTATTTGTTTCATCAGTCAATCTGTCAATGCAATGCAGTAATATGAATGCGTAAATCAGTAAATGCAAAGTGAAACTGCCTTTTATCTTTTACTTAATCAGCACCGCTTAGAAAGTGCATTTCCTTCTAACATCATCGGGGACTTAGTGCATCTATGGCCCATATCCGGCTCCTCAAACACATGCGGATGCGTCCGCGCGCTGACCCGGCACGCCTCATATTTACCACTCTGTAACCACGTATCTCATGTCCGGCATCTTGTATCCATACTACACATGCAACGTTGATCTACTATACGTGATTGAACGACGAACAATAAAAATCGGCTGCAAAGGAACACAAGATCAGCTGCAAGCGGACATTAACAAACTTTGGCACATAGAAAATATCATAGTTCGTCGTCGGACAAGTTCTTAAACTTCTACAACTAAAATTGATATAAACATTAAGAGGGGGGGGGTCACCACTTCCTCATCGGGCCTTTGCCCTTCCGGTCATCGGTGCAGCTGTAGGCACAGCTGGTGGAGGGTCTTGGTCATCTGACGAGGAGGTGCAGTTGTCGCCATCATCGAAGCCGGAGTCGGAGAGGACGACAAACCCCTTCATCGGACGAACTGCCCTGTCCGGCTCCCTCTTCAACCTAGCGACCCGAGCCTTCTGTGCCACTGCCTCCTTCACTTTGCCCTACGACTGCTCAATAGAAAGTTGGAGCGCCTTGGCGTTCTTCGTCGGAGGCGGTGAGCGCCCGTCTCCGCCGTCGTGAGGGACCGGCGATAAACCCATGCGAAGAGACGTGCGTCCTCGTTCGGGTCCGCCTCCGTCCCTCTCCTATGGCCACTGCCTCTCGCAGCGTGCGGCACGCGCCTCCGATCCCGGAGTGCGCGTGCGGGCACCACACCCACCGCTGCCCGCGTGGAGGAGCGGCCGGCAAGGGAAGAAGACGGCACATGGGCGGTCCGGATTGCATTGTCCTGGTGTCGCTGCGCGAGGGCCGGAAAGGTCCAGCTCCGGCGTCCGCACTGCACCAGCGAGGGAGTTGCGGCGACCCTTCAGATCCGGAGCTGCCGCCGGTCTCCACCTTGGACCGCTCCAATGCAATGCGGGAAGCCATTTGGAAAAAGAGGTAGGCGTAAGCGAGGCGGTTGGACTTCGCCTAGTGCCTGGGCGGTGCTTCAGCACCCTAGGCGCAGCCTAGGCGGGGTGTATTTATGATTATTATATGTATGTTGGTATTAATTTAACGCACATAAATAAGTTAACTAACATCTGCTGCCACTGGAATATTGCTCGTTTGGCATATCAGTGCGATATAACATGATTTCTCGTTTGGGTAGACAATTCCTTGATTACCCTGCCTAAACTTTCATTTATGTCCTAGGCGAGGCGTTTGGCCATCGCCTAGCGCCTAAGCGTGACTAAGTGCCTCCTAGGCACTGCCTTTTGCAACAGAGCCTCGTAGACAAGCTCAGAGCTGGAGTCGCTGCCGAAACTGGACATCGTAGTGGATGGGATCGAAATCGAAGAGGGAGAGAAGAGGGCGGGGCGCGAGAGTGTGAGTTAGGTTTCAGAGCGAGGTGTCCAGATCGGGGTTTTTCTGGACATATGTGGACTCGGTGGTGGCCTGTCAGGCGGATGCGTTCCGGACGTGCCTGGGCCTTCCCAGATCCACCTTATATTTGGGCTCGATACGGATGGTACCGGTTAACCCGGTCGTTTGTCCACGGTTTGAGAGGTCTGGCTGGGTTGATTTTTTTTTTGTCCGGATGGTCTACCGTGCGTTTGAGCCGGCTATGAGAGGCTTGGCTGTAGATGCGTTTACTTGCTTCCTCACCTGCTTTTGCTTCAGACCTTAATACTATCGCCGAGCATGCAGCACCATCTACCAGGTTACTGTATTAATTACCATGAGGATAAAACAACAACTGTTGCTTCTTTGAATCTTCTTCGTTTCTATCTCCTAAGTATTTGTGGGTTCTCTGTACAGTCTCGAAGCAAATTGGTAGTTGGCAGGATGATGCATGAGCGTATCTCTGAACGTATTCGTGCAGTGAAAAGTGGACATAAAACAGGGCCGTGATCTGATGGGCTTAAAGATGGGGTGGGATTCGTATTCTTTCTTTTCCTCTATTATATTATGTGTCGATACGGATTTTGTGATCACAAAAACGTAATCAGATCACAAGGTGGAACAAATAAGTTTGTCTGTCCACAGTTCTTAAAGCTTTTTCTAGAAGAAGATCAGTTTATGATGGGTCAGAAAATGTCTGGAAATGCTGACGAGAGGAAGAACCTGGTTTGCAAGCATGTGCGACGCCGTGCAATCTCTCGCAGATGCTATATCTCGCTTATAGAAAGACTAACATACGTCTCGCTAAAGGTTTTATCCCTCATTTGTAGCTACTGGGCTGGCCTATTTTCGCCTTTTCTTTTCTCGTTTGCTAGTTTCAATCAAGTACGCTTGTTACGTTTGCTGGGTTTCATTCGCTAGGTTTTCTTTTTTAATTTTATTGGTTTCTTCAATGATTTTTTGTTTTTCACCGGTTTTGTTCATTTCTTCCTCATTTCTCATTTTTTTCCTTTTGACTTTGTTTTTTCACTCTTTCTCTTTTTTTCTTTGCTTTTTTTTTGTTTTTCTTCTGCTTTCTTCGTTTCTTTATTGGTTTTAGCTGTTGTTTGGTTTTTCTTGGTTTCTATTTATTCCATTCTCGGTTTTGATTGTTTTTTTGCTTTTTTTTCTTGGTTTTCTATTTTTCTTTTGGTTTTCAATCTACATTTTTCATATACGTAACAATATTTTGCTTATACACATTTAACTTTTTTAAATAGAAGTTTAACATTTTTTTATTACAAGGCCAACATTTTTCTATACACATTTTAAATATTTTTCAAATGCTTAATTCACATTTTTCAAACACATGATTAACATGTTTTAAATAAATGGTCAAGTGTTCTCTATACAAATTTAAAACTTTTTTAAATAATTGATTAGCATTTTTGAATAAAAATTGACATTTTTTAATACATGGTCAACATTTTTTCTATACATTTTCTTAAAAAATCGAATGCTCGATTACTAATTTTCAAATACAAAGTTAACATTTGAAATACATGGTCAACATTTTTTATGTACACATTTAACAATTTTCAAATACTTTACTAAAAAAATTAAATCTAATTTTTCTAATACATTTTCTTTTTCACTTTATTTACATATATTTAGCATTTATAAAATGCTTGATTAACATTCTTTGAATACAAAAGAAGATTGATATTTTTCTAATACATGGTAAATATTTTTCCTATACATGTTTAACATTTTTCAAATGCTTGTTTAACATTTTTCCAATACTTGCTGAACATTTTTCAGATCCGTGATCAACATTTTCTAAACATGATCACCTTTTTTTACACACATTCTATGTTTTCTAATACATTTTTTGTATACATGAGAAATATTTTCTCAATACACATTTACATTTATTTCAAATGTTTGGTTAGTTGGTTTTCAATTTTTTTATGTAAAAAAATTGTGATGTATTTATCTTGAATATTTGGAGGTATAAATGAAAGTAAAAAAATAAAATAAAAAACATGATATGAAAACAATAGTTAAGGGGTGCCCCTTGCAAATATCAGTCCCACCTTTTCAGGAGTTGACAATTGGCGAACACCTTATGCGCCACTTGTCCCATCTTGGGAGTGTTTCTTTTTTAATGGTAGATTTGTTTATTCAAAACGATTTATCTTATAAATGGTGCATCCATATCCCGAACCGTTTTCACCATTGGATTTATCTTGTCGAGATCTTTGAAACTAAGATCCCATGTTAATAGGTTTTGATGAACTTTTTTCCACAAAAAAAGCCGGAAGAAAAAAAACTGAGCCGATGTGCGGTGATTACGACGGTGGGTGATGCGCACCCGTCGCCCATGTGTGTTGCGTGATGTCCTTTTTTGTTTTCTCATTGATCTATTCATTTTTGTTTCTTTATTCTTTGTTGTTTAGTTTCTTATTTCTTGGAAAGGTGTTCAAGTTTAAAAAGAAATATTTCATAAAGTTATATAAATTTCAAAATACCAAGTTCATAAAATTATAAAAAAAATCTATTTCCTATGTTTTATTATTCTGTCCTGGTTTTTTTATTATTTTTCTTTGTTTTTTTGTATTTCTTCTGCTTTCTTCAATCCTTTCTTGGGTTTTTACCATTTCTTGGGTTTTATTTGTTCCCTTCTCGGTTTTGATTCCTTTTGTGCTTTTTGTTCTTAGTCTTCTTTGTTTGTTACTTGGTTTTCACAAAATTGTTTCCATATTTCCTTGGTTCTTTTGGTTTTCAAGCTACATTTTCCGTATATGTGAAGAACATTTTTGTAATACACATTTAACATTTTTCAAATACAAGTTTAACATTTTTTCTAATAGACGGCCAACAATTTTCTATACGCATTTTAAATATTTTTCAAATGTTCGATTAACATTTCTAAAATACATGATTAACATGTTTTGAATACATGGTCAATATGTTTCTACAAACATTAACATTTCAAATGCTTGATTAGTTTTTTCTACTATAAATTCAACATTTTTTATAGAAGGCAACATTTTTTCTATTCACGTTTTTCAAATGCTTGATTAACAATTTTCCAATACAAGGTTAAATTTTCTTAATACATGTGCAAATAAAATTCTATACACATTTTTAAAATGCTTTATTAACATTTTTTAATTGCTTTATTAACATTTTTAAATTCAAGATTAGTTTTTAAATACATCATAAACATTTTTCTATATATATTAAGCATTTTCTAAATTCTTGATGGGCATTTTTGATATACTCCCTCCTTCCCAAAATAAGTGTCTCAACTTTAGTACGAAGTTGTACTAAGGTTAAGACACTTACTTTGGGATGGAGGGAGTACAATTTTAACATTTTTCGTATATAATACAAGATTGATATTTTTTTCATACATGGTCAACAATTTTTTATACACATTTAACAGTTTTAGAATGCTTGTTCAACATTTTTCAAATACTTGGTTAGCATTTTTCAAATGCGTGATCAACATTTTTTTAATATATGATCAACTTTTTTACGCACATTGTATATTTTTTTGTATACAGGAGAAACATTTTCTCAATGCACATGAAAAAAAAATCAAATGCATGGTAAACATTTTTTTTCAAATGTTTTGTGTAGAAAATGTAATATACTTATCTTAAATATTTGGAAGTATAAATGAAAGTAAAAAAATAAAAAACACGTGATAAAAAAATAAGGAAACAAGGCCATTGTCTCCTGTGCCTGGGTCGGGCAACCAGCGCTCCCCTAACGCGAGGCTTCCCTACGTCTCGCTATACGAGAGACATAGGGGCGCCTGCTATCTCTTGCTTTGAGTGGTGTGGTTTCGGGGCGATGAACCCTGGGGCACCCCTATGTATAAGGGAAATCACTAGTTAAGGGTACCCCTTGCAAATGCCAGTCCCACCTTCTCTAGTGTTGATAATTGGCGAACTACATGTGCGCCACTGCAGATTCGTTTATTGAAAATGTTTTATCTCTTAAATTGTGTATCATATCCTGAACCGTTTACCACTATAGGATTTCTCACGTCAAGATCGTTGAAACTAGATCTCATGTTCATAGGTTTTGACGAACCTTTTTTCAGAAAAAAACTGGCGGAAAAAAATGGAGCCAATGTGCGAGGCATACGAATTTGGGTGATCCCGATCCTAAACGCGCACTTCTGGGTCCGCCCATGTGCCTGACGTGCTGCCCCTTTTATTGTTTTTTCATTCATCTATTCTTTTTTTTCTTTGTTGTTTTATTTTTTTTACTTCTTTAAAAGAAGTTAAAGATAAAAAATTTGAAAAAGTTATCTAAATTTGAAAAGTTTCTCACAAAATTATATGGATTTTTCTGCATCCTTGGCTTTTTCACTCTTTATCGGTTTTTCATTGTTTTTTCTTCAGTTTTTTTTGTTTTTCTTCTACTTTCTTCATTTGTGTTAACTGGTTTTGGTGTTTCTTGGTTTTTATTTGTTCAATTCTCAATTTTGATTGTTTTTTCTTTTTGTTCTTAGTTTTCTTTGTTTCTTTCTTTGGTTTTCATCAAGTTGTTGTTATATTTCTTTGTTTCATTTCGTTTTCAATCTCCATTTTTTGTACAGGTTATGAATTTTTTAATATACATTTAATATTTTTGAAATACAAGTTTAAAAACATTTCAATACACTGAAAAAAAGTTCTATACTTATTTTAACATTTTTCAAATGCTTAATTACTATTCTTCATATACAAGATTAACACATGTTGAATACATGGTCAATATTTTTTCTACACAAATTTTAAACATTTTCAAATGCTTGATTAACATTTTTCAAGAAAATATTAACATGTTTTAATACATGGTCAACATTTTTTCTAAACACATTTTAATCATTTTGAAATACTCGATTAACAGTTTTGAAATACAAGGTTTACATTTTTTAGTACATGTTCAAAAAAAAATCTATACACATTTAACATTTTTCAAATACTTTATTAACGTTTTTGAAGTGCAATATTACTTTTTTTAATTCATGATCAACATTTTTTTCATATACATTTAACATGCTTCCAATGCTTGATTAACATTTTTCATATACAAGTTTAACATATTTTTGAATACAATACAAGATTGATATTCTATGAATACATTATCAGCATTTTTTATACACATTTAACATTTTTATATAATTTACTAACATTTACACTTGTTTAACATTTTCCAAATGCCTGTTCAAAAAATTTAAATACATGATCAATTTTTTACACACATTGTATATTTTTGTACACATTGTATATTTATTGAATACACGAGAAACATTTTCTCAATACACATTTAGAGAAATTTAAATGATTAGTTAACATTTTTTAAAAATATTTAAAATATTTTTAGAATATATTTATCTTGAATATTTGCAAGTATAAACGGAAGTAAAAAAACGTGATAAAAAAAGAAAACGAGGCCATGGCCTCGCATGCCTGGGTCGTGCTATCTGGCGCTCCCCAGACGTGAGACTTCCCTACATCTCACTATAAGAGAGACATAGGGGCACCTGCTATCTCTTGCGCTAAGCGGTGTGTTTTCTGGCCGATGAACCATGGGGCACCCCTATGTAAAAGAGAAATCACTATTTAAGGGGTACCCCATGCAAATGTCAGTCCCAACTTCTCAGGTATTGACAATTGGCGAAGCACATGTGCGCCTCTTGTCCCATCTTTGGAGTTTTCCTTTTTCTATTATAGATTTGTTTATTAAAAACACAATGTCTCTTAAATTGTGCATCTATATTGTGAACCACGTTAATAGGTTTATCTCGTCGAGATCTTTGAAACTAGATCCCACGTTAATAGGTTTTGACGAACTTTTTTTAACAAAACAACCAGCAGAAAAAAACCGAGCTGATGTGCGGGGCATACAATGCTGCATGATGCGCACCCCCGTTCCCCTACGCACGCTTTTGGGTCAGCCCATGTGCATGGCGTGGTTCCCCTTTTTTGTTTTTTCTTTCTGCTATTCTTTTTTGTTCTTTTTTTAATCCTTCTTTAAAAGATGTTCTTGTTTACCAAAAAATAAATCGAATTTCAAAAATATCTAAATTTAGAAAATATTCACAAAGTTTTGAGAAATTCTCGGATATGAGAAAAATCTTAATAAATTCGAAAAATGTCACTGGGTTAAAAAATATTAACTACTTTTTTTAGAAAAAGCTCAAAATTTAAGATTTTTTGACAAATTCAAATTTTGGAAAAAAAATGTGCATGAATTCTTTTACGAATATGAAACCTCTTTTCCCATACTAAATATCTTCATGAATTCAAAAAATGTTCACAAATTTGAAATATTGTTCCAAATGTTCAAAAAAATTTAAAAATGTTCATGATTTCAAGAAATGTTTATTATTTTGAAAAGATGTACACTTTTCCGAAAATGTTCAGGAATTTATAAAGATGTTCATCAATTGAAAAAAATGTTCACAGATTTGTAAAAAATGTTCGGCAAATTGAAAATGTTCACAATTTGAGAAGAAATGTTCGAAAATTTGAAACATGGCCGAAACAGAAGAACTGGGAAAGGAGAAAAAAGTAATACAGAACATTAAAAGATTTTTGCAAATTCAAAAAATAATAAAAAATAAGATATAAAAAGAGAAAAAACAGAAAAAGGAAAAAAATCAAAGAAAACCAGACAAACCCGGTTCAGGGAAGGTCCTGGAACCTTCCCAATACCGGTTGGGGGTGAAACCCCGGAATGGGCCGGCCCATTCAAACAACAGAGCACAAAGGGGGTATGCGCTACTCCCTCTGTCCGCGAATAAGTGTACATCTAGCTTTTATCTTAAGTCAAAGTTTTCAAATTTTGACCACCTTTATAAGAAAAAGTAGAAGCATTTATGGCACTAAATTAGTATCACTAAATCTATTTCGAAATGTACTTTCATAATATACAAATTTGATGTCATATATGTAACTATTATTTTCTATAAAGTTGCTCAAAATTTTAAAACTTTGATTTAGAATAAAAGCTAGATGTACACTTTTTCACGAACGGAGGGAGTACGTCACTTCGCAGCGACCTACACGCTAAATAGGAGCTGCGAGGAATCGCCGTGGTTTCTTCCCGACGAAGCCAGGGCAAAAGCACAATGGGCTGCTAAAGGTTAGAAGATACTGAGTCGAACAACCAATTTGGGCCGGTAAGCTATTCTCTTTTTATGGTGAATTTCGCCCAGTAAGCTGGCAAACATTTTGACCGATTTCACCTCTCTGGACCCATGAAATGCACACACACGAAAAAACCTCTGAACACCCCTAAAAAAAAAAAGAAAAAACCTCTGAACCTGTGATTATAAAAGTGCTGCTTCCCGCGCAGATTAATTTCGAAGTTTCATGTAAATATCCCGCCGCCAGTTAACAAACATATTCGGTAAACTGTGTTGTGGATATGAATTTGAAGTAGCATGAATTATAGACTACGCAGTACAATCAAACTGACCTACATATATAAGCTTTTATTATACACGTACCCCGTTTCATATCTGGACAAGCGTTTCAAAAATGATTTATGACTTTTCAAGTGAGCAAATAAGTGAGAGAATATGCATAGATTTTACTCGTGTGCCCCGTTTCACTTTGGAATCAGCACTGGGTTCCTCCTTTACAGCCCCCTAAAATATTCCTGACCGCCTCTACACTGATCGATGCACTCCCGAAATGGGCATCTCTGACGACCGAAAAAGGAGCACCTGGGTGCATGCGGCCCATTCCAAAGATAGTGGGTACACAACTACAAACAAATACAATGGCAAATGCAAATCCATCGTCACCTTTCCCCGCCGCTCTTGCACTCCTACAAAAAGAAATGTATCGACGGATGCGTGGGTTAAGTAAGGTGGTGTTTGTTTCTCTATTCCTAGGATTTTTTTTAGTTTCTAAGACTTTTTAAAAAAGACTCTCAAGGAGGTGCTTTTAAGGACTTTTAGCAAAAAGTCTTAAAAAAGTCTTACCCTGTTTGGTTTGTTAGGGACTTTTTCTAGTCCCTACACCAAAAAGTCCCTGGAAATAAACACCCCCTAAGTAAGTAGTCAAGGGGCCTACACGTCATCACAATTAAAGGAGAGGAGATCACTCAACGAATCCTTTTACTACTAACCTAGCTATAGCTACTACATAGCTAGCTTACCTTGTGTCCTTAACTAACTCCATATTTTTTGTGATCGATCTCTCCAATCCAACTCATGAAAGCAACCAAAAGCTCCTACTACAAATAAGCTTGCACTCCAAGGTCAATAAAGGGCAGGGAAAAAGTGGCACCGGCCAAGAAGTTTCTATTTCTAGCTGGTAGCCCCGTACTCTCTGAGGCGCCGCTAATGGGATAGCTACTTCGTGGTCATTAGGGTTTATGTTCTTATGGTGATGTAGATAGATTAATCAACGCCGGCCACGTAACTAAAAGAGTATGGGTAGATAAGTCAAGTCGCCCACATGGTGCCTGCCCATACATGCGTGTCGGCCGGGTCTGCTACGGCAGGTAAATATTCCCGTCTAGCTAGAGAAGGAGTAGCTACAAAGTGTGCTACTGGTATGTATTGTGATAATTGAGTTGCGTATGACTTTTTGAGATGAAATTGTGCATGACTTAATTACCAACTTGGCGCACCAAAAAAGTGTTTTTGCTTCACTTAAAGTTGGTAATAGCATCATCTTTTCAATGGTAAAGTAGGAATACATAGTTAACTGTTTGTCTTCGTTCCTGAAAAATCATTAATTGTAGCCGATCGATGGGCCAGGGTATTGTGAAAAAGGTAGCCTCCAATAAAATCGAAATTAATTACTGGGCCAGTCGCTACCACACATATATGCTTTGTCGGTAGGCTTGCAAAATCAACATCTATCAGATTCAGCCGTCACATCCGTCGTCATGGTTAGTTGTTGATCGAATATGGATTTGTTCACAAACGACGCCTAAAGCCGATTGGAACGGCGGTGCATATGCATGATCTCAACTTGGTGATGGAGCATCCTTTGATGGACCCACATATCTGCTCCATCCATCCAAACCTACACCTGCATGGGAATCTAGCTAGCTCACAGAGATTGAAGGAATGGGATATATTGACTGATTAGTGAACACATCATTATTATCTTCCCATATCTATGGGTTTGCACCTAACAACACCTCCTTAGATACTTAGCAGACAACGTTGGAGTTCTTCAACGATGTTTTTCTAAGCAATTCTTGACCAAAAGTTGATGGGTGACTTAAAGTACTCATGCATCGGACAAGTGTAGGACACTGCTAAGACACTTGCGGCGTCAAAAGAGGCAACCTATGTATGCATGCATGACCTAACAACGGCCGTTTCCCATTGTTTAACTACTAGTAGCACTAACAATTAACCGCTTAACCACCACATCAACCAAAAGATACTAAGTATATAATATCTATCGATCCAACAGTTCACCTAATGTTATTCCTATTCACTCACCTAAATACCATTGTGCTTTAAGTTTCTCTTCACATTGATGACAACTTCAATATAGTTTTCATAATCACTCGTCACTGAGACGCGAGGACATTGCGCCGTCGCCCTGGCCGCTATTATGTTATAGTGATGCTAATGATTGCCAAAGTGGCCGGTGTTGGATATGACACTGAGAAGAGATTGGCCTGCATAGTAATCGAAGAAAGATTCCTGATATGACATGTCTAAATTAACCATGCAAGAGTCATCAAGTCATCACTTTCTTGATTTGCATATCAAAACATATAAATGAGATGTACTTTCGCCAAAAGAAAGAATGCTTATATAGAAATTTGGCTTTGTTCAGCGAGTCTTCACGCGTCAACAAAGAAAATTATCCAAATGATGGAACAACTTTTTGGGGACTAAATAAACTCAAGTCCCAAATCATTCCCTGTTATTTTGTTGCAAAGCTAAGTACAATAGTTTTGTATTCAAGATAATGTAAGAACAACATCACACATTAATAAATAGAGAATATAACCATGGTATATATTTCTTACAGACATAAACATTACTATAGACTAACCTGATTAATTATCCAGGTTCACTCCAAGATATAAAATAGCAGCTGAGTCACCATATAATCTAAATTTTAAGTAAAAGTTAAAAATGGACAATAGAAGGGAAACAAGAAAAATCATGGAAACTTTTGGAACTTGGGAGTGGGCATACTATTTTGGAAATTATAATAGAGCTGATGTTTTAAGAAGAACCACCTCTAGTGGGAAGTCAAATAATATCACTAAAATAAATAAAACAATACAAACTTATTTTTTCATAAAAGGTGGCTTTAAGTAACTCAAAATGAAACATACATGGGATAAAACACAAATGAGCGCACTCACACACACCTGGTCTGTGCATAGTTAGGAACATAGGATGCACATAGCCAAAATGGACTTCCTTGGAGAAGAAGAGGATTCGGTGCTTGTGTGTGCGGGTGTTTGGCAAAATAGCAATATTTCAAATTATTGTAAAGCATGCTATTTGGACAATAACATGTGTTCAATATGCCATAGAAGTGTGGTGACATATTTGTTGATATGAATAGAACTAATATTAACTAGATAATACTTATCTAATTTTGTAACATGGTAATGATGTGCATGTGTGTGTGTGTGTGTGTGTGTGTGTGTGTGTGTGTGTGTGTGTGTGTGTGTGTGTGTGTGTTTGTGTGTGTGTGTGTGTGTGTGTGTGTGTGTGTGATAACAACGATATAATGATATTTAAAATGTTAAATACACACACAAAATATTAATTCCACAAATTATCTTGTTCATACCTCTATCTTCTAACTTATATGCTTCAGTTTTTCTTTATATGCTTGTGTGCTTTCATCAGATCTGTAAATTGGTAATGATATCAAGTCATGAAAAATAAGAACTAAAATTATATATACTTTGTGAGAAGGACAAAAGACAACAACATTGACAAAAGGGAAACTCAGTTTGGACTATACCTACCCTTGTCACATCAAAATGATTATGACACCTTTTTAACAAAATATTTCCATTCATACCTTCATTTTTTTGTATAAAAATATACTCCTATAATATACTAGGTTTGTACTTATAGGGTTATTGTGCGCTAAGTTAATCTAGGTCACATTCTTTAATAACAGGTTAATTTAAGAACACATCCATGCATTATGAACTCCGTATTCAAAATATTTGTTGGGTGTCAGATGGATAGTACACCCATTCCTCTTTGTCGATGTATATAGGATAGGTTAGACATATGCTAAGCTAAGCCTGTAGATACCTTTGCGTTGGACTAATCATGCGTTACGAACCCAAAATTTCAATGCGTATATGGTACATACACCCGTTCCTCTTTGGTGATGGCGACACAGGAAGCACTCCTTTTGAAGCTAGCAAAATATATATATGCATGTGTAGGTCCCCATCACATGGCGCCCAAAGTCAGATGGATCCAACCGCATCACATATATTCACATGGTTTTTTAGGCACACATATAATATGTGTTGAGGTGACCCGTTTGGTGTTAATAATTAATCATACAGCTGCTTTGGTCTGAATCCGACAGAACTACAGTGATAGATTATTCGTGGAGACTATTCATTGCGAAGCTAATTTTTTAGCTTTTGCCGACGTACGGTTAACAAATGGTCCACCGTCCACGAGAGAGAATATAACCCACACAACCCACACAAAGCCGCTTTAAGACCGATCAATAGATTTTAAATATGTGCACCTAAATGAGGATAGCAATTATAGACGTTGCCACTTGTAGAAACTCCTGTAGATTAGTTTTTTTTAAGCACGGCTGATCAAATGGGGAATTTCAGGCGCACACGGGTATATAAATTAGATGTTGCTGCGGGGAATTGGTTGGAATACTTTTTGACGATATTTAAATGAAAATTAAAATAAATAAATATATATATATTGTATTTGATTATTATATTGTTGTAAATACATATAGAATATAAGTAGTATTTCTCATGCATGTTTGGAGAAATATAATTAGAATGATTTAAGTTTGGATGCGTACATGTTGAGAGAAAATATAAATTGCAATTTTCATGCATGTTAAGAGAAATAGTTAGTGGGGTGATGAGATAGCATGTGTACATGTGAAGAGAATTGAGATAGTGGGGATCAACTATTTAGGTATATAGAATTCGTTTACTATATCACCAACTATTTATTAAAATTGTTTTTCTCTAGAGAGGCAGCCAGGCTGGCGACCACAAAACCCTAGCCGCCACCCGTTGCTTACCCCTCTCGCCGTCGTCAGGAGGGGAGGGGGAAGGGAGGTATAATCAGATTGGCCTCGTGTGGAGGCGTTGGAGGGTTGTTGTGCAATGGCAAAGGAGATGAGTGCTTGAGCGGGTGGTCTTTATCAGGCGGTCGGCGGTGTTGGTAAAGTCTACAACGGTCAAATGAATCTAGTGCAATGCCCTCCATCGATGGTGCAGCCTAGCCAGATCATCGGAGAAGAGGGCGTAAGTGCATGATTCTGGATGGCGGCAAGCTCAACACTAGGCTCTGATCTGTCGTACAACAACATGAGTGTTATTTTTTGGTTTTTTAGCAAGCCTTCATGTTTGTTTGGAGTAGCAAGGCACCTGTGTGGGCCCAAGGTAGGAATAATGTTCTCCCGCCCTATCCCGTTCCGTTGGCATGCTTTGCTCAAAGGAGGGTGTGTGGACCCGTGTCTTCGACGTATCTTCCTAGATTGTGTCGATTTAGGATTTTGATGGATCCGTCTGGATTCATGCGACTTTTGTGGTCATAGGAGTTTCTACAAACCCTTATCAACGTCTATTTCTTGGAGACGACAATTTGCTTGGCTGGCCGCTACCACCGACGTCTCCTGTTTGCATCGATGACTTTCGACTGCTACTTCTACAAGCTCCTGTGTTTTGAAAAGTTTGCGTCGCCGAGGCGGAGGCCCAGAAACAGCATCAAGCTATGCTCACGGCGCGTCACCAGTGATGCAGGAGCAAGATGACTTTGACACCGCCAAGATTTCGAATGTATTTTTCTTTTTTTGTAAATGTTTGTTTTTAAAGACCCGTGATATTTGATATATTTAGCCCTTTCCGCAAAAAATTTATTGCAGTCGGTTTCTTTGATCATGCACTCGTACCTTTTCATGTATTATACCATATTTCTATTGAAATATTATTTTAGGTATTTGAAGCTGTTAAAGCTTTTGGGCCAGGCCTTTGGGCCCAAATGTAGAGCCAGAGCCCAAGCATGGACTTTGGGCTTTAATGATTTGGCCAACCTGCCCACACCTAAGGTCATCGAAGACTAGCCTTGGCCTAGCCTAAGGCTGCGGCGACATGGAGTCGATGTATGATATGATAATGTAGGTTAATGATGTAAGGATTACAGTTAAAGGTGGCATTACACAATAGGGTTCGAGGGATGTCCGGAGATGGTGGAAGAACAAGTGGTGGTGCCTGCGATGACTGAGGGTGTAACACACCGGGGTGACTTCTCCACAGGGAGCCTGACAGCAGGCCTCCCGAGGGGCCCAGAAGGCCACCTAGGTGCAAGCGACAGAAGGGAGCCCAGAGGATTGGATAGACGTCTATCGATCATCTTGGCCCCCAAGTCAGCATGCCGGCGACCAAGATTTGATCTACCTCTTGTAAAACCCTAGCTCTCACCGTACATACAAGAGGACGGCTACGGGGCTCTCAATCCATTGACTTCCATAGACCTAGACTCTCAATCGCAATACTTCCCACATTATAATCCCTCGCACAAGGTACATCCACCAAGAATACAAACACAAAGCATGATATAGGGTATTACTTCTCACCGGAGGCTGAACCTGGGTAAACTGTGTGTACGGGCTCCGTTCTGGTACTTTCCTCCACGTTCACCACCCTCCGAGGGTACTAACAACTTTTTGCTCTATCATTGAGAGGAGATGGCGCTTGGAGAGACCACAACCGTGTAAGCTTCATCCCTTGCCCGACTATGTGGGAGTTTCATTCATCGTCCGATGGTTTCAAATTACAGGTAACTACTCTAGTAACAAATTACAAAGCACTAGAAAACATGGTTTGTCTTAAGCCCAATTTAGGATAATAAAATTGAACCGAATCTGAGCCCTCTTACGCCACTAGTGATATTAACCGTAGGATCGCGTGTTTGGATTTTTCTTGGCCGTTTGATCAACATTAGGTGCGACACTTCTCGCTAACTAGATCGCCAGTTCTAAAGGTTGCTACTGTCATAGAAAATTCGGTCATATGTGGTTCACTGGACCAGTTTCCCGTGCGATGGTTTAGTGTGACGGAACCCATGAGCACCTCCTCTCCGACCTCTCCTCCTATCATGGCCGTACATTGCCCTTACCCTAGTGCACCGCCGCTCTTGATCTCGACTTTCAACGACGGCGTGCCGATCCCTTTCCTCTGAGGAGCTTACTGGGGCAACGCTGCCGCCATCATTCTCATGTCTACATAGTGCCCTTCTTCACGCTATCATCTCCACTCCCCCCCCCGGCGCCTGCTCCTCCTGATCCTTCTGCGCTCACGACCTATGTGTGTCTCCGTCAGATCTCACGGGATTTGGTCGGTGCTGGTCTTGCTTGGATGGATCTGTTTGGATCCGATCTTTATTTGGGTGTTTATAGCTTCCATCGTTCCGATCTACAACTCTCTTCATTGGCGTTGACAGCTGCTCTGATGCGCCAGTCCTAGTGGGCCTTACCATGACAACTTCTGTCTGTCTACTACAACAAAGTTTTCCCAACCTTATTAAGGGAGAGACAATGACGATGGCGCGCCTTCGACTCGCTTAAGTGATTGTAGGCGTGATCCACAGATTTGGTTGTAAATGTTGTTACCTTTGGTGCTCTCTATACTGTCATGGTTAATTATGAATAACTCGAAAGTTTCTTCAAAGAAAAAAAACTTTCAAACTGACAGTGTCATGACATATATACATGGATCTGTTTAGGACACATCTAGATGTGTGCTAGTTATTGCATATATAAGTGATCCAATCAAAGTACCAAGAAAATGAAAAAAATGTCCGCATGAATCTCCGCGTAAAATCAATGGCATAGAACTTAGTCACTTAGATGTGCAATACTTAGAGCACATTTAAATGTGATTTAGCAAAACTGGTTCTTTAGCTAATTTTGGATGGCATGCCAACAGTAGGTCAGCTATGCATTGCGTGCGATATTGCCATGGCACATCATTCATTTGCCATTTCCCAATTGAATAAAAGCACTTTCCCTCCTACCCCGCAAAGAAAAGCTCTTTCCATCGTAAGCATCACGTATCACGGCCATAAAAATTCCCAGTCAAAGAGGACAAGAGGGGAAACAAAATCCAATCCCCTTGTGTGCTCGTCACTTGAGCATCTCGGTCGTTGCTGACGGACGTGTGATCTTCACGCATCAGGCCTGCCGAAGATCTGCCGGCGCTCTGTCGTCTGCGCCTTCTTTTGCCCACCCCCCGTGACGCATCATCTGATCATCCTCTTCCAACCTTGATGACAGGCGGGGCCCGCCTGCCAGCCGCCTCACGGGCGTCGTCGCTCGCTGCATCCCTGCACTGCAGCTGCACCTCCGAACGTACTACGTGGCAGGCGGCGGCAGCGCAATGCCACCATGCCATGTCAGGACAATGGCGACATTGACCGGTCAACCCTGACATGGCCTAACCGGCCGGGGATCGCGCAGAGCAAGCGACTTGTTTAGTCGTGTGAGAGGGAGGGAGGGAGAAGAAAAGATGTGGGCGTGGCGTGGCGACAAGGGGAAGATCCGGCCGTGCGGCCAGGAATACAGTATGATGATTCAGGTGCATACGTTTTTCTCCCCCCGAAATCATGGCCGCCACTTGCGCCGCATCAACCAAGCAAGCAAACCAGCTGGGCACAAGGTCTCAAATCTATTATGACATGGAGAATTCAGAGATCCGCTTTTGAATTTGCTGCGTACTCTGGCTATGACTGATTTCTCATGTCCACATGGCTTGCTAATCACAACTCACAAATCAAGATCAGCTGCTGGATCTTCCTAAGGTGCTACACTGTGTTATGCCTGGTCGGCAGGTGCTACACACGACGGATCTTTCTGAGTCTTCGCGTCTGGATGGACGAGCGCAGGACGGTGACGCCGTTGTGCGCCGTGGTGACGTCAACAGATGGCTGGACTGGCAAGAATGATGCAGATCTCTCTCTTGAAGATGGGTCAGTGGTTCGATGATGCCGACGGCTTCTAAAACTTGTGCATGTGATGTATAGTTTAGGTCTACTGCACTGGTTGTTGGTTTCGATACTTGATGTGGATGGATCGGCGAGGACACCGATTTTAGATATGGGAACTGAGCGCACTCCACAGTATCGAGTTTGTAGGTGTGAGTGGTGGTTTCAGATGGTTTGATGTATGTCCTTGCTAGACCTTTGTTGAATAATCAATAAAAATGGTTATATGCATCGATTGATGCAGAGCCCCGGGGTCTTAACCTCCTTTTCTAAAAAAAGATCGACTGTTGCATGACTGATCGACTTGGACGTAGGGGTTGGCTAAAGTGCGGGTTGATGGTTCTGCCCCCTTGGAAGTTTTCTAAATTCACTAAGAGCATCTATAGTTGGATGCAACAAATCTGACCCCCTCGTTTGCCCGCCGATATTGACCGATCAAATCTTAAATACTCCATCTATTTCGAATTCTTGACGCGACGATGTTTTTGCAAAATTGAAAACCTCCCCAAACTCCCGACACAACCCGCGTTCCGGGTCGTCTCCAGTCATCACCCTATGCTCCTGACACACCCACATGGACGCCGGAGCTCCGTCGGGCAACTTCCCTGATCTCCCGTGCATCCTTCACCGCCGCCGCATCTGCCTCCTCCACCGCTCCCTCCTACCCCGCGAAGCTCCCCTGCCTCCGGCAGCCCCCCTTCCACCCTAAAAAATCCATTCTTCTTCCTTTGTGGCCTTCTATTGTGTTCGCCGGCTTCGACAAGGCTCTGGTAAGTCCTTCCACTCCTCCACATCCCATCCTATCTTCCTCACCCCATCCTCTCTCCCTCAGAGATCCACCATGAAGCTCTGCAACTCGCAAGATCGAAGCACCTCTTTTCATGGCAAGATAAATCAATCAAGTTGGCGAAACAAAACAAAAATATCGAAGAAGAAATATGAGGCTATAATAATCATGTATGGATAGATATGATCATAAACTCACAATTCATCGGATCCCAACAAACACATGGCAAAAAGGAGTTACATCAAATAGATCTCCAAGAACATGGAGGAGAACATTGTATTGAAGGTCAAAAAGAGAGAAGAAGCCATCTAGCTACGAACTATGGACTCGTAGGTCTGTGGCACTACAAAAAAACACTTCTCTGATGATACGTGTTTGTCACAGTAGGTCACGTTTTCTGTCATGCATGTACATCCATGACGATTTTATGACAGAATCAAGATAGTCATACATGTGCTGTCATAGAAGTGTTCCACGACATTACCAAAATTATCATCATAGAAGTGTCCACTTCCATGACGATAAATTGCGCATCATAGAAGTGCTTTCGTCAAAGGTGACCGACACGTGGCACCCTCCGTAACGGGTCGCCGTTAAGATATCGGGTCCAGTTCTGGATCCGATAACCCGTTAACAGCCCGACCAATGGGGATTTTCCATGTGTAAAATTATCATTGGCTATAGCAACCACGTGTCAGCACCCGAAAAGGACAGATGTCAACCGCCCAATGGGCAGGAGGCACCTATGATACGTCGACATGTGGCAAGGCCCAACACCGGCCCATTTAGGTTAAAAAGGCTAGCCCAGTCAAAATTAGTGGGCTGACCCATTAACGCCCTACTTGCAGATGGCCCATTCGCAGTTAAGGCCTGTACGGCTATTGTCAAATCGGCCCTTCAATGGCTCGTTCTAAACTTGTCATCATCGCGGTCCATGGTCACTTATGGTCCGTTAACAATCCGCTAAGTATTTGGGCCGAATTACGGCATGGTGTGTTTTCGGCCTATTAAAGGCGCGGCTTCATTTGGGCCCATTTTTTGGCCCTTGAGACTTTCGGCCCATAAACGATCGTGAAGGATTTGGGTCATATTCGGCCATGTCTTACATTCAGACTGTTAGAGGCCCAGTGTAGATTTGGGCCACTTCCAGCCTGTTGTGACATTCGGCCTGTTCGAGGCCCACTGTAGATTTGGGCCAATTCCGGCCTGTTGTGACATTCGGCCTGTTAGAGGCCCACTGTAGACACTACTGCAGAACCGGGCAATAGCACCGGTTCGTAAGACCCTTTAGTGCCGGTTCCATAACTGGCACTAAAGTGTGGGCACTAAAGCCCCCCCCCCCTTTAGTACCGGTTTAGCACGAACCGGTGCTAAAGGGCAACAACGTGGCACGAGCCAGCTCCGGGGGCCTGGAGCCCTTTAGTACCGGTTGGTAAGACCAACCGGTACTATAAGGTTTGGATTTTTTTAGTTTTATGATTTCTTTTTCATTTAATTTTGTGTTTCCATTTTAATTCTTTTTCATTTGCTGGTATTTTACGATACTACACATTGTACACGTTATGCATATATATATATATATATATATATATATAGAATTTCTAGTAGAACCAATCATGCATATATATATCATCAATGTCTCACAAACCACCATATTAATTAATTCACACATACACACATGTATAGCTATA
Organism: Triticum aestivum; assembly: GCF_018294505.1. Classification (NCBI taxonomy): domain Eukaryota; kingdom Viridiplantae; phylum Streptophyta; class Magnoliopsida; order Poales; family Poaceae; genus Triticum; species Triticum aestivum. The sequence continues at coordinate 45,210,072 of NC_057798.1, read as the reverse complement.
TACAATTTCTCATACATATGCATGTTGCCTTCGGAGCCAGTGGCATTAGCCTAATTGGTGCCTTCGGAGCACGATGATAAGTATTTCCAGACGGAGGGAGTACTAATTAAGCATCTAACACTAAAAACAGAAAAACAACTTCTATACATCCATTAAAAAACAGAAAAACAACATTATATAAAAAAATTCCATACTAATTAAACACTAATTATATCCATCTAACATGCATTCATACATATATACTAGTGAAAAAACAATAATCTAAAAAATCTAAACTAATTAAACATACAAAATACGTATATACTAGTATATACATGCATTCATACATATATACGTGTGTGTGTGTGTGTGTGTTCATCATGCTTGTGTGTGTGTGTATGGGCTCGGGGAGGGGCGGCGCCCATGGTGGCCGCCGGGGGCGAGGGAGAGGGGTTAGAGGGGGAGAGCTCACAGCGGGGCGACGGCGACGACGAGGCGACGACCGGGGGCAGCGACGGGCCGGGCGTGATGCGGGGGCGGCGACGCAGGGACGGTGCGACGGGGACGGGCCCGGGGCGGCGACGGAGACGAGGGCGGCGACGGGGACGGGGGCGGCGACGGCGACGGGGTCGGTGACGGCGTCGATCGATCGGGGCGGGCGGTGGGGAAACAGAGGAAGAAACAGAGGGAGAATGAAATTTTTCGAAGTGTTGTATATATAGAAGGCATCTTTAGTACCGGTTGGAGCCACCAACCGGTACTAAAGGCTAGTTTTGGCCAGCCCAAGCGGCGGGAAGCGACCCCCTTTAGTACCGGGTGGTGGCACAAACTGGTACTAAAGGCCCCCCTTTAGTACCGGTTTGTGCCACGACCCGGTACTAAAGGTGGTGCGCTGGCGCAGGTGCGGTGCGGCAAGTTTAGTCCCACCTCGCTAGCCGAGGGGCGACCGCACTGGTTTATAAACCCCCGTGCGGTCGCTCTCTCGAGCTCCTCTCCAAAGCAGGCTTACTGGGCCTACGTGTTCTTTGCTGCCCTGTGGGCCTACTTGGCCTTTGCGGGCCTGCATCCTGGCCCAACGACAGGTTGGGTTTCTAGTCGTATGCAGGCCGCTCTGGCCTAGTAGGCGGGTTTTTTTTATTTTTTTGCTTTATTTATTTTTGTGTTGTTTTTTGCGTATTTAGAGTTTCTTTGTGAATATTTTTGCTTTAGGTACAAAAAATTACAAACTTTCTGTTAGTGCCCGTAGTTTTCAAATTTGAATAGTTTAAATTTTGAATTATTTGAAATTAGTGTGAATCACTAGTTTGTGAATAACTTAACTTTAAAAATCAGTAAAGGCATGAAAGAATTTGTTTGCACATAAAATTTCTTCGCGTTTCAAATGCCAAAACACATAACTACCTAACTATTACAGAGATTCCCCTCTGGGTGTGAAACACAGAAGAAAGTGATGATAGTGAAGCCGATCACATCCTAGATCTTTGGGTGTGAAACTTTTTCTTCGCGTGTGTCCCTTTGCGCCGTAACCATGGAAAATTTTCATCATTTAACGGGATGCTCGGGTCAATATTCACTGTGAATGGAGCAATTTCATCAAACTTTTCATAATCTTCTGACTTTTCTGTCTTATCATCCACTCCCGCAATGTTTCTCTTCCCAGAAAGAACTATGTGCCGCTTTGGCTCATCGTACGATGCATTCGCTTCCTTATCTTGGCTTGGTAGACATGTCCTTCACATAGAAAACCTGTGCCACATCATTGGCTAGGACGAATGGTTCGTCTGCATACGCAAGATTGTTGAGATCCACTGTTGTCATTCCGTACTGCGGGTCTTCCGTTACCCCGCCTCGTATCATATTGACCCATTTGCACCGAAACAAAGGGACCTTTAAACCATGTCAATAGTCAAGTTCCCATATGTCCTGTATATAACCATAATATATTTCCTTTCCCGTCTTGGTTTCTGCATCAAAGCGGACACCACTGTTTTGGTTGGTGCTCTTCTTATCTTGGGCAATCGTGTAAAATGTATTACCATTTATCTCGTACCCTTTGAAAGTCATTATATTCGAAGATGGTAACTGGGACAGCAAGTACAAGTCATGTTCAATAGAGGTGTCATGCATGGTACGTGTCTGCAACCAGCTGGCGAAACTCCTGGTTTGTTCACGTGTAATCCAGTCATCAGACCGCTCCGGGTGTTTGGAGCATAGCAAATTCTTGTGTTCATCCATATATGGAGCCACCAAGGCGGAATTCTGTAGAACTGTGTAGTGTGCTTCAGTGAGAGAATGTCCGTCCATACATATTATTTATTCCCCTCCTAGCGTGCCTTTTCCATCCAGTCTGCCCTTATGCCGCGATTCAGGAACACCAATCGGCTTAAGGTCAGGAATAAAGTCAATACAAAACTCAATGACCTCCTCATTTTGATGGCCCTTGGAGATGCTTCCTTCTAGCCTAGCACGCTTATGAACATATTTCTTTAAGACTCCCATGAACCTCTCAAAGGGGAACATATTGTGTAGAAATACAGGACCCAAAACGTTAATCTCTTCGCATAGGTGAACTAGGACGTGCGTCATGATGTTGAAGAAGGATGGTGGGAACACCAACTCGAAACTGACAAGACATTGCACCAAATCATTCTGTAACCTTCGTATGATTTCTGGATCGATTACCTTCTGAGAGATTGCATTGAGAAATGCACATAGCTTCACAATGGCTAATCGAACGTTTTCCGGTAGAAGCCCCCTCAATGCAACCGGAAGCAGTTGCGTCATAATCACGTGGCAGTCATGAGACTTTAGGTTCTGGAACTTTTTCTCTGCCATGTTTATTATTCCCTTTATATTCGATGAGAAGCCAGACGGTACCTTAATACTGAGCAGACATTCAAAGAAGATTTCCTTCTCTTCTTTGGTAAGAGCATAGCTTGCATGACCCTGATGTATGCCGTCTTCTCCGTGCATACGTTGCTGGTCCTCCCGTGCCTTAGGTGTATCTTTTGTCTTCCCATACACGCCCAAGAAGCCAAGCAGGGTCACGAAAAGATTCTTCGTCACGTGCATCACGTCGATTGCGGAGCGGACCTCTAGGTCTTTCCAATATGGCAGGTCCCAAAATATAGATTTCTTCTTCCACATGGGTGTGCGTCCGTCAGCGTCCTTCGGAACAGGTTGTCCGCCAGGACCCTTTCCAAATATCACCTTCAAATCCTTGACCATATCATGTACATCAGCACCAGTACGGTGGCGAGGCTTCGTCCGGTGATCCGCCTCACCTTTGAAATGCTTGCCTTTCTTTCTTACGGGATGCCTGCTCGGAAGAAATCGACGATGTCCCAGGTACACATTCTTCTTACAACTATTCAAATATATACTGTCGGTATCATCGAAACAGTGCGTGCATCCGCAGTATCCCTTGTTTGTCTGTCCTGAAAGGTTACTGAGAGCAGGCCAATCATTGATGGTCATGAACAGCAACGCCTTTAGGTCAAATTATTCCCCCATGTGCTCATCCCACGCACGTACACCTATTCCATTCCACAGTTGTAAGAGTTCTTCAACTAATGGCCTTAGGTACACATCAATGTCGTTGCCGGGTTGCTTAGGGCCTTGGATGAGCACTGGCATCATAATGAACTTCCGCTTCATGCACAACCAAGGAGGAAGGTTATACAAACATAGAGTCACAGGCCAGGTGCTATGGTTGCTGCTCTGCTCCCCAAAAGGATTAATGCCATCTGCGCTTAGACCAAACCATACGCTCTTTGCTTCATCTGCAAACTCCTTCCCGTACTTTCTTTCGATTTTTCTCCACTGCGACCCGTCAGCGGGTACTCTCAACTTTTCGTCTTTCTTACGGTCTTCTCTGTGCCATCGCATTGCCTTGGCATGCTCTTTGTTTTGGAACAAACATTTCAACCGTGGTATTATAGGAGAATACCACATCACCTTGGCAGGAATCTTCTTCCTGGGGCGCTCGCCCTCGACATCACCAGGGTCATCGTAGCTGATCTTATAGCGCAATGCACCACATACCGGGCAAGCGTTCAAATCCTCGTACTCACCGCGGTAGAGGATGCAATCATTAGGGCATGCATGTATCTTCTGCACGTCTAACCCTAGAGGGCAGACATCCTTGTTTGCTTCGTACGTACTCTCGTGCAATTCGTTGTCCTTTGGAAGCATATCCTTTATCATTACCAGCAACTTTCCAAATCCCTTGTCAGATGCACCATTCTCTGCCTTCCATTGCAGCAATTCCAGTGTGGTGCCCAGCTTTTTCTTGTCACCTACGCAATTCAGGTACAACAATTTTTTGTGATCCTCTAACATGCGCTGCAACTTCTTCTTCTCCAAATCACTTGCGCAGTTTCTCTTTGCATCGGCAATGGCCCGACCTAGATCATCAACGGGCTCATCTGATGCCTCTTCTTCAGCTTCTTCCTGCATTGCCGGCTCAGCTTCTTCCCGCATTACCGACTCAGCTTCTTCCCCCATTGTTGTATCATCGTATTTAGGGAACCCATGGCCAGGATAGCTGTCGTCGTCCTCTTCTTCTTCATTGTCTTCCATCATAACCCCTCTTTCTCCGTGCTTGGTCCAAACATTATAGTGGGGCATGAAACCGGACTCAAATAGGTGGACATGAATGGTTCTTGACGTAGAGTAATTGCGACCATTCTTACAGCCAGCACATGGACAAGGCATAAAACCATCCGCCCGCTTGTTTGCCTCAGCCACAAGCAGAAAAGTATGCACGCCCTCAATGAACTGGGGAGAGCATCGGTCATCGTACATCCATTGCCGGCTCATCTTCATTACACAACACCGAATAGACCAAATTAATACAAGTTCATACATAAAGTTCATACAACACTTAAATGCAACAAACAAATAACTCTCTAGCTAAAGCATTTAAATGCAACAACAAATGCGATCAAGATCGCAACTAAGGTAACAATTGATCCAACAGCATAATGATACCAAGCCTCACTATCGATGGCATATTTTCTAATCTTTCTAATCTTCAAGCGCATTTTCTCCATCTTGATCTTGTGATCATCGACGACATCGGCAACATGCAAATCCAATTCCATCTTCTCCCCCTCAATTCTTTCCAATTTTTCTTTCAAGTACTCGTTTTCTCTTTCAACTAAATTTAACCTCTCGATAATAGGGTCGGTTGGAATTTCCGGTTCACATACCTCCTAGATAAAAATATCTATGTCAACTTGATGGGCATAATTTGTCATAAACACGAAATGCAACAAATAGTTTTAAAAGAGAATATACCACATCCGAATCATAACAAGGACGAGGGCCGACGGGGACGGATATCAAAACCATGGCACTATGTATAACAAACAACGTACGGGTAAGATAATTATTATACGAGTAACTATATATCCAAATCACACAAACATCAATTTTTTATATAAAATTTCATGAAAAAGAGGCTCACCACAAGGTGGTGCCGGCGATGGGACAGTGCGGGCGATCGACCGTGGTTACGACAGAGATTTAGAAGGCACTAAGTAAACCACACCTACATATGCAAACTAAGTGTTATTTTGACCTCAAATTGCATATAAATCAAATACTACCACATATAATTCCTCCCAAATTACTAAAACCCACAATTAATCACTATATAAACCAATGCAAGACCTAATCTAGCAATGAGAGATGAAAGGACAAAGTTGCTAACCTTGGTGATCATTTGAATGGATGGGGGCCTGCAAATCTTGACAAATTTGGGGCAAATTTTGTGATGAACTCGAGAGGAAGAAGGGAAGAACAGAGGAGAGGGAGAGGGGAAAGGGGGAAGAACAGAGTGCGGGTGGACGAAGGGTTTATGTAGGACGACCTTTAGTACCGGTTCGTGCCACGAACCAGTACAAAAGGTGCTGGAAGGGCCCCACTCTGACAACATCCTGCCACCACTTTCTTTAGTACCAGTCCATGGCACAAACCGGTGCTAAAGGTTTGCCACGAACCGGTACTAAAGAGCTCCTCCCGCCTAGCCGTTGGAACCGGCACTAATGGACACATTAGTGCCGGTTTTGTTACAAACCGGGACTAATGTGTCTCACATTTGACCCTTTTTCTACTAGTGAGATTTGGGCCACTTCCAACCTGTTGTGAATTTCGGCCTGTTAACGTCGGATGAAATCCATGGGCCATATATGGCCCAATGTCACATTAATGACCCATATATAACTGATACTAATCAAGCCCGACCGAACTTATGGCCTGTTGAAGGCCCGTATAGTAGGTCAGCGCATTTACAACCCATCTGAATTTCGGCCTGTGAACGATCCGCATTGTAAATGGGCCAACATGTGTTGAGATACATTTAGGCTTGCTAATGACCAGTGGGTTATTTGGCACAATCAGGGCCCAATCTCAGTTTTGGCCTATCAAAGGCCCATGTTATTTATGGGCTCGAGACATTTACACATGTTAACGGCCTATTGTTCTGAGGGCCCAAATTATGTTTAGGCCTGTTTAAGGCCCACTAGGTGCTTAGGCTTACCAAAAATATGAAAGCTTATGTTGATTTAGGCCCAGTATTTTTAGTGGGTACATGCAAATTACGGCCCATAATCGTTTTTAGCCCAATTGGAATGGGCCTAACAAATGTTGGCACGTTGGGCTCCTATGAAGCTTTTGGCCGAATACATTACTAAGATAAACCTACACTATACAAAAATAGCATCGTAATTTCTACAGCCTTTGGCAGCACGATCAATGCTGCATCACAATAAAATAAATTCCAGCCATACAACAAAACGCCTGTTGGTATAAAGTTTACAGTCCTTGCAGATAAAAGCACCATCAGAGGTATAGAAGCACAGATCATTTGACCTGAGTGCTAATGTTTCAAGCTGTAGAATCTGATGGAGCAGCATGATCATCCCCTTTTTTCCGCCATTGCTCTTAAACAACGAAGCAAATGTCTGATAGTCTGGTTTGAAAACCATTCATATCTTCACGACATTTGTCAACCATTGTTCTTATTTCCGAAATGACGTCCATTAGGGATTGGACTTGTGTCTGGAGCACAGATATATCACTCTATCTAGCCAGAAGATTTTGTTCAGTAGGCGATTTGATTGAGGTTACCTTGACAACCAACCCAGAATTACGTAGGAAGGTGCTTTTTGCACTGTTAGTGGAGAGATACTGACGGACTGCAGCAAGAGGTGACATTGTGCCTATGGTAGCCTCGTCAGCTTCACGTGGTTGTGGCTGTTCAATCATTTGTTCCATAGCTTGCTAAAAGTTTAAAGTTGTAGATTAGTGTACCAGATAAGTTACTAATGAGACAAAAACAAACAAAGTAGGTTTCGCGTTTATACATAACTTATTTTGGTGAACTGCTGTAATACATTAGCATGTATTGTAGTGCCAACTACATAATAAAATCACTTTCGAAACATATGTCCCTGTAGCATGCCTACTGTATTATCTATTTCCTCACATTCGTTGACATGTAAGGATAAAGAGACATGGTTTAAAGTAGGATGAACCTAGTATGACATCATTCATATCATGGGCAAACAGATATCAAACAAACAGTTATTGTATCATTGTGTGGGCACGTGAACATCACAACTAGATTATAGATCAAGACCAAAAGAACATCCTTCCTCTCTTTTAAACTGTGTAAGGTGAAATGATACGTTAAGACAACTGTGTATAAAAGTGAACAGAGTAACTGACATTGGCTACAAACCAAGCATTTAACTGAACACGTCATAGTAACAAGCAGTTCAAAGGCAGGAGGAGTAAGGACTTACAACAGCGGCTTGAACTGGAGTGTTCATGCCCTTCATCTTGCTGGTGTGGCAATCCTTGAAGATTTGCACTGCATTCGGTTCAGATTCTTTTTGTTCCGCACGGGCTTTCCTCTGTATTTGGAACAAGTTAATATAGATACGATAATATGGAACAGAAAAAAGAAGGAACTAGCAGCTATTTACAAGAGCCTCGCAGTGTGCAATATAGCTACTAGATCCTGTTGTCTGTTGGAATTTCACTTTAGAACGGTTGGTCTTGTTCTTCAAACAGTTAGCCTAGAAGAAGATACACTTGTAAGGCACATACGTAAATACAAGTTCTATGTGATCTGATCAAATACATATACCCTACCTGATACTTTGGATCAGACAAGTGTTTAACAACGGTTTCCAGTCTTCATCTGTAATATATTCCACTAGAGATATTTGGGCGATTTCATTGTTAGCCTTGCCTTCAAAGTGAGTTTTTCTAAGGTGATACCGATACTGTCGCAGAGCAGACTAAAAAACATGAGTACATGCTTGTTTAGTTGCATCATATTTTGGATCCAACTTGAACCTCATCTGTTGAAAAAAGAATGTGAGTCTTATTAGGAGGAAGCTATAAAGTATGGGACAGAGCAAGACAATATTACAAAATGCGATGAATAACATTACTTACGGATAAATGGTCAAGGCAGGTGTTCAACTCGGTATCGTATTTCTCATTCCTGTACTGGATCCACGTTGGGAGGATATGTGCATGACACCTAATGGCAACGGCTGCCTCTAATACTAACTTGGCTAGCTGTGTAGCATCACGTGGCCTTCTTAAACCTGCCTCAAAATGGATCTCCATTCTTCCTCTAGATTTTGTTAATCTGTCAAGCATTATCCCTGATGTCTGTTTCCGCTTATGCCATGGTGCTAGTTCAACAACAAATATGGAAAGTGTTTGTGCACATCAAACTGTGAGAGTACATATAAAGGAGCATGCAACTGCAACTTGACTCGGTCAGGTATCGTCTTGGTGTTGATGCTCATGAGGTTCATCTGATCTTGCCAAGTCCTATTGTGTCAGTAGTGCTTCAGAAGTAGTGTTAAGTGTGAAGGCAGCTTGGGAACTGGCCAGTTGCGGAGCAAACGAACGATTAACTCGTTGAGATGCCGGTACAGTTGAAGCGGATGTTGCAGCTGGTGGAGCAGGTGATACTGTGTTTGTAGATTTAGCCGGTGGACTTGGACCTTCTACTGCACTATAAGTACCAACAGAATCTCAAGGGAAGATCATTTTCTGTTGCACCCGACGAGTAACACCATTCCCTACTATATTCTTTTCCTTGCTCTTTTTTGACTTTGCCATGTCAAGCCGTACCCACAACACAAAAGAATAAAATCGCTCTTTTGAACTCATTGATGCATCGTACAGACAAGCAATACTTTGATGTAAGACAACCGCATGAGGATGGAATATGTAAAAAAAAACAGGACGGCGTGACATATTCATAGCTTCGATATGTAAACTAAGCAGAAAGATTTTCAAGAAAATAGAAGTAATGCGAGCTAGGCACCATATGGAAGATGCAACCAATATCACTCTGCCAAGTTAAAAGTGGCTTGTCATAAGTGTCATTTCGAAAAATTAGAAGTAGTACAACCTAGAAATCAATGCAAGATGCAACCACTATCAAACTGCCATGTAAAAAGCATCCAATCATGAGTGACTGATGCGGGATACACAACGGCAGTACTTTGATGTAAGATCATGGTATGATAGATAGATGCAATGTATTCTAGACATAGAAAGGCATGTTATATGCACATGTATAACGTATATACCCAGCAGGTGAAATTTAATCAAAATAGAAGAAATACATGCTAGACAACATATGCAACATGAAACCAATTATCACACTGTCAACTTAGAGCAAGCACCTACAATGGTGGAGTACGGGAGATGAACTCACCATGTAGACTTGGGACTTCAACTGCATTAGCAGTAGCAGTGGCAAATCTAGAGAGTCTCTATTTGCGTTGGTCCGAAGGACCACCTACATCCCCTAACTTACTCTTTTCCTTCCTCTTTTCTAATATTGCCTTATGAAGTCAAAACCACAAGAAGATGAATAAAATTAGCTCTACATAACTGGTTGATGCATGATACAAACGAACACTACTTTGATGTAAGGCAAGTGCAGGATAGGAGGATGAAATATTTAAAAAAAGATAGCATTGTGTATTCACAGGTACGATAGGAGGACATAATATGTATGAAAAACAGTAAGCAGAATGCATTTCAACAAAATTAGAAGAAATGAAAGCTAGGCACCATATGAACATGCAACCAATATCACTCTATCAGGTAAAAAGTGTCTCGTCGTAAGTGTCATTTCAAGAAATTAGAAGCAGTACAACCTAGAAGACAATGCAAGATGCGACCTACATCACACTCCCAAGTTAAATGTGTCTTATGGGTAAGTGATTGTTGCAGGTATAAGTTGTAAGCTATGCAGATGCAATCCAACAAAATCAGAAGCAATACAAACTAGACATCATACGAAACACGCAACTACTTATAACAGTTCCAAGATAGAGCAAGCACCTGTGATGGTGGAGTAGGGGAGATGTGCTCATCATCTACACAACTACGTTGACTGTCTAGCCTTGTGTTGTCTTGCGAATCTTGTTGGGAGGATGGCGGAGTAGATTCTGTAGAGACCCTCTGTTTGAGTTGCTCTGAAGGACCACCATCATCCACTACCGTAGTAATTTCCTTCAGCTATATTGATTTTGCATTGTGAAGTCAAACCGATAAGAAAAAGGAATAAAATTCGCTCTTCAGAAGTCATTCATGCATGATACTGATGGACACTACTCAGATGAAAGACAAACTCATGATACGAGGATGGAATATGTACGAAAAACAGGACGACGTGACATATTCACACCTATTATGTGGTAACTAAGCAGAAGGCATTTCAACAAATTAGAAGCACTGCAAGCTAGACACCATATGAAAGATGCAACCAATATCACTCTTCCAAGTTCAAATTGTCTAGCGTTTCAACAAATTAGAAGCAGTACATGCTAGAAATCATATGCAAGATGCAACCAATATCATAGTGGCGACTTAAAGGTGCCTTATCATAAGTGACTGATGCGGGATATGCAAGAACAGTAGTCTGATGTAAGAACATGGTGTGATCAGATATAGTACGTTCTAGAAATAGGAACACATGTCATATTCACAGGCATTATGTGTAAAGTAATCAGATGCAATTCAACAAAATCAGAAGCAATACAAACTAGACATCATACGGAACACACAACCACATATAATAGTTCCAATATAGAGCAAGCACCTGTGATGGTGGAGTAGGGGAGATGTGCTCATCATCTACACAGCTACGTTGACTGTCTAGCCTTGCATTGTCTTGCGAATCTTGTTGGGAGGATGGTAGAGTAGAATCTGTATAGACCCTCCATTTCAGTTGATCGGGAGGACTACCATCATCCAATGCCTTACCAATTTCCTTCTGCTTTACTGATTTTGCATTGTGAGGTCAAACCGACAAGAAAAAGGAATAACATTTTCTCATCAGAACTCATTCATGCATGATACTAACAAACACTACTCTGATGAAAGGCAAAGTCATGATATGAGGATGGAATATGTACGAAAAACTAGACGACTTGACATATGCACACCTATGATGTAGTAACTAAGCAGAAGGCACTTCAACAAATTAGAAGCACTGCAAGCTAGACACCATATGGAAGGTGCAATCAATATCACTCTGCCAAGTTAAAATTGTCTCGTCATAGGTGGCATTCATCAAACTAGAAGCACTACATGCTAGAAATCATATTCAAGACGCAAACTAATATCACACTGCCAACTTAAAGGAGTCCCATCATAAGTGACTGATGCAGGATACAAAAGGAGAGTAGTTTCATGTAAGAACATGGTGTGATAGACATATATAGTATATACCAAAAATAGGAAGGCGTGTCATATTCACACATATCATGTGTAAGCTAAGTAGACGCAGTTTACACTAATTAGAAGCAATACAAGCTAGACACTATATGCAACATGCAACCAGATATTACACTGCCAAGTTAGAGCAAGCACCTTGGATGGTGGAGTAGGGGAGCGGAGACTTGGAACTTGTAATGCACTAGCAGTACAAGGAGAATCCGTATAGATGCTTTGTTTACGTTGCTGCAGAGGACCACCATCATCAACTTCCTTACTCTTTTCCTTCCTCTTTTTGATTTTTCCTTGTCAAGTCAAACCCACAAGAAAAAGGAATAAAATTTGCTCTTCAGAACTCATTGATGCATGATACTAACGAACACTACTTTCATGTAAGGCAACCGCATGATAGGAGGATGGAATATGTATGAAAAGCAGGACGGCATGACATATTAACATGTATGATGTATAAAGTGTAAACTAAGCACAAGGTGTTTGAACTACTTAGAAGCAATGCAAGCTAGAAACCATATGAAAGATGAAACCAATATCACTCTACCAAATTAAAAGGGTGGCCTCATAAATGTATTTGACCAAATTAGAAGCAATACATGGCAACGGGCTAGAAATCATATGCAATATGCAGCAAATAAAGCTGTCTCATCGTAAGTGATTGATGTAGGATACAGAAGAGAGGTAGTTTCATGTAAGAACATGGTTAACAGATAGGTGTAGTATGTACCAAAAATAGGAAGGCATGTCATATTCACAGGTATAATGTGTAAACTAAGCAAATGCAATTAACCCTAATTAGAAGCATTACAAGCTAGACACAGTATGCAACATGCACCCACATATCACAGTGCGAATTTAGAGCAAGCACCTGCGATGGTGGTGTAGGGTAAATGAGGTCTTCAAGTACATAGCTACGTTCAATATATTCATTTAGGCTTGTTGTTTCTTGAGAATCATATGGGAGGATGAAACTGCACTCTTTATAAGAGTAGCCCGTCTCATACTAAGCCACGGGTGTAACTGTCTCATCATAAGTGATAGATGCAGGATACACAAGAACAGTAGTTTGATGTAAGAACATGGTGTGATAGGCAGATGTAGTATGCACCAAAAATAGGAAGGCGTGTCATATTCACATGTATAATGTGTAAGCTAAGGAGATGCAATTTAACAAATTAGGAGCAATACAAGCTAGGCACCATATGCAACATGCAAGCAAATATCACACTACCATGTAAGAGCAAGCATCTGGGGCTGTGGAGTAGGGGAGATGAGATTTGGAACTTGCACCGCAGTAGGAGTAGCAGGAGAATCTGTAGAGATCGTCTCTTTCGATTGCTCCAGAGGACCACCATCATTCCGTGCCTTCATCATTTAAGATTTTCCCTTGTCAAGTAAACACACAAGAAAAAGGAATAAAATTCACACTTCCAAATTTGTTGATGCATGATACTGATGAACACAACTTTTATGTAAGGCAGCCACATTGTAGGAGGATGGAATATGTACGAAAAACGCTAAGCACAAGGCATTTCAACAAATTGGAAACAATACAATCTAGACACCATATGAAAGATCCAACCAAAATCACTCTACCAAGTTAGATGTGTCTCATTATAAGTGGCACTTCAACAAATTAGAGGCAATACATGTTTGAAATGATATGCAAGATGCAACCAATATTACACTGTCAACTTGAAGGTGTGTTGTCAGAAGTGATTGATGAGGGATACATAAGAAAAGTAGTATGATGTAAGAACATGGTTAATAGAAAGACATAATATGTACCAAAAACAGGAAGGCGTGTCATATTCACAGGTATAATGTGTTAACTAAGCAGATGCAATTTACCCCAATTTGAAGCATTACAAGGTAGACACCATATGCAACATGCAACCACATATCACATTGCCAAGTAAGGGCAAGTACCTTCGATGGTGGTGTAAGGGAATTGCGGTTATCAACTAGAGAGCTATGTTGACTATTTTCATTTAGCCTTGCTGTTTCTTGAGAATCATGTGGGGAGGATGACCCTGCACTCTTTAAACGAGTAGCGCATCTCATAGTAACCCACTAGGGTGACTGTCTCATCATAAGTGATTAATGAGGGATACAAAAGAGCATTAGTTTGATGTACGAACATGGTTAATATACATATGTAGTATGTATCAAAAACACGAAGGCATGTCATTATCAAAGGTATAATGTGTAAAGTAAGCAGATGCAATTTAACCAAATTCGAAGCAATACAAGCTAGACACCATATGCAACATGCAACCCCATTTGACAACACGAAGTTAAAGCAAACACCTAGGATGGTTGTGTGTGGCAATTGAGATCATCAACTGCAGAGCTCGTTTACTGTCTCCATCTGCTCACACTAAACCCTTTAGAGTGCTAAAATGCTTAGTGCTTATCTTTGAATTACACTGGAGCGACTTCTGTCTTTTCTTTTGTGTATTCATCAACACTGTGTCAGAGTTTGAAACACCCATGCATAAAAAAACAATAGTGTGAGTATGGGTGAAGTATGTGCACAAGTGGTACAGTATAAAAGTAGAAGATAGTAGGTCGGTGAGAAATAAATGATGGGAGACATATGATAGCTCTACAACATGCATGTCACACGAAATTACTAGATTCTAGGATTTTGAAATATGAGCACAGGGATGGCTGGGAAATGCATATGCTCCTCCAGCACACCACAAGGTGTGGTCCTATGAAAATAATAGTCGACTGAAAAATAGGTTAGTCCGTTTTTTCTGTACCGTTCGATGTAGAAAGGACAGGCAGATCACCTTCATCTACCTCCAGCCATCAGTGTTGACGATCTTCCTCGAAACGCTAGCGATCACCGGTCCAGTCCCATGCCTCCGCCCTCCCCTCGACCTCACCGCACCGCCGTGCTTGGCATCGCCCACCGGCCATCCCTTCAAGCCCCGCCGACCTCCATATCGGGCGCAAGAAGCTCTTGCTCCCCACACCCCTATGATAGACACCAATGCGGCGCTTCCCCGGCGAACATGCAGACTAGGTGCTCCGTGCGCCTAAGCTGGTGCTGATTTTTTAATTGCGAATCAACTGACTCTGAATTGAAATCCAGTCAGGCTACTGACCTCTAGCCAAGGTGAAATAGTAAATGGGAGGAAACCTTGTGCATTTAGTGTCACTGAGAAGATGCAGTAAGAATTGCTCAACTAGTTTCTTTCGTGGGATGAATACGGTGTGAACAAAGATGTAAGATTTGCACGAATAAGGGAAGAGGAGTACCTCTTTCTGTTGGCAGTGTTGTGTCCTCCTTCTGTTTTTCCAACGATCTTCTTGTGCTTCACTGGAAATGAGAAGTTGTGGAGGATGGTGGAGCCTTGGATGAACCCATGGCCAAGTTGCTGAGTGTGGTGCGGTGGTCGTCTGTCGGCGGCGGGGAACCAGATCTGAGGCGGTGAACGACGGCGTAGCGGGTGTTGGGGAACGCAGCAGAAATTCAAAAATTTCTATGCATCACCAAGATCAATCTATGGAGATTCTAGCAACAAGAGAGAGAGGGAGTGCATCTTCATACCCTTGAATATCACTAAGCGGAAGCGTTACAAGAACGTGGTTGATGGAGTCGTACTCGCGACGATTCAAATCGTGGAAGATTCGATCTAGCGCCGAACGGATGGCGCCTCCATGTTCAACACACGTACAGCCCAGGGACGTCTCCTCCCTCTTGATCCATCAAGGGGAGAGGAGAAGTTGAGGGAGAACTCCGATAGCACGACGGCATAGTGGTGGTGGAGCTCGTGGTATTCCTGCAGGGCTTCGCCAAGCACTACGGAGTAGGAGGAAGAGTTGGAGGAGGGAGGGGCTGCGCCAAAAGCAAGGGTGCTGCAGCCCTCCCACCCCCGTCTATTTATAGGGTGAAGGGGAGAGGGAGCCGGCCCCTCTAGATCCCATCTAGAGGGGGGCGCGGCCAGGAGGGGAGACTTGCCCCCCAAGCAAGGTGGAGGCGCCCCCTCCCCTAGGGTTTACAAACCCTAGGCGCCTTGGGCCCTTGGGGGGGGGGGTGCACCAGCCCACTAGGGGGCTGGTTCCCTCCCATATTCAGCCCATTAAGTCCCCCAGGGCAGGTGGCCCCACCTGGTGGACCTCCGGACACCTTTCGGCGGTCCCGGTGCAATACCGATAACCCCCGAAACCATTCCGGTGATTGAAACTGGACTTCCCATATATAAATCTTCACCTCCGGACCATTCCGGAACTCCTCGTGACGTCTGGGATCTCATCCTGGACTCTGAACAACATTCGGTAACCACATACTAATTGCCATAACAACTCTAGCGTCACCGAACCTTAAGTGTGTAGACCCTACGGGTTCGGGAATCATGCAGACATGACCGAGACATCTCTCCGAATAATAACCAACTGCAGGATCTGGATACCCATGTTGGCTCCCACGTGGTCCACGATGATCTCATCGGATGAACCACGATGTCGGGGATTCAAGCAATCCCGTATGCAATTCCCTTTGTCAATCTGTACATTACTTGCCCGAGATTCGATCGTCGGTATCCCAATACCTCGTTCAATCTCGTTACCGGCAAGTCACTTTACTCCTTCCGTAATGCTTGATCCCGTGACTAACTACTTAGTCACATTGATCTCATTATGATGATGCAATACCAAGTGAGCCTAGAGATACCTCTCCGTCATACGAAGTGACAAATCCCAGTCTCAATTCGTGCCAACCCAACAGACACTTTCGGAGATACCTGTATTGCACCTTTATAGCCACCCATTTACATTGTGACATTTGGTACACCCAAATCATTCCTACAGTATCCGGGAGTTGCACAATCTCATGGTCTAAGGAAATGATACTTGACATTAGAAAAGCTCTTAGCAAACGAACTACACGATCTTGTGCTATGCTTAGGATTGGGTCTTGTCCATCACATCATTCTCCTAATGATGTGATCCCGTTATCAATGACATCCAATGTCCATGGTCAGGAAACCATAACCATCTATTGATCAATGAGCCAGTCAACTAGAGGCTCACTAGGGACATGTTGTCGTCTATGTATTCACACATGTATTATGGTTTCCAGTTAATACAATTATAGCATGAATAATAGACAATTATCGTGAACAAGGACATATAATAATAACCATTTTATTATTGCCTCTAGGGCATATTTCCAACAGCAGGAACAGCTCTGGTGCGATGGACGGTTGCAATACTGGAGCGGCAGTGGTGAGGCGCAGGACGGTGTGGTCGAAGTGGTTCTGGTACGGTGCAGGTCGGCGTCGGCGTTGCGCAGGCAGCTCTGCCTTGGCTTGAGCCGCTAAGTCCTTGAGGGTGTTGCGGTTGCGGTTGCATTGGACGACAACGTCGGGGTACTGGCTCCGACGTGATGGAGGAGGGCAGCGGTGGATTGGGCGCGATGGGGTGGAGGACGAAGGAGGCTCGGGTTTCGCGGCTGGTGGAGAGGGCGTTTTGACGAGTATAAAATGGGGAAAAGGAGGGGGGACACACTTTTTTGAAATTTGGGGAAAGTTACAAACTTTGCCCCCATCTAAAATTTTAGACATATTGCGGGTCGGGGGTAGGACAGTAATCTCAGGTGTCCCAAATGGTGGGTGGGATAGATTTCGGCCAAGCGCATGGGTGTTTAGGCACCCACGGCATATGAATGCTTCTCGGAGGTGTTTGAGACCAGCATCTTGGTGAAGTTATATACCTACCCCGGTTTAGACCTTTGGACATCGGGCCGATAGGCTACACGGACCAGAGTCATGACAATAATTTCCTACCACCAAACATTAGTGTCGCGCGGTTTCGGGGGACCAGAGGATTATTTGGCGATTTGTCCAATATTTGGGAGCAGAAGAATTAACGTTTTTGGTTCTCTTGAATTGAACTTTCAGGATTTGTCAAACTTCACAAATATTGACTCCTGAAAATCCCGAAACTACAATTATTTTGGAATGGAAGGGGTACATTTGAATATACATTGTACATGAGTATATTTTAAAAAATATGCAACTTACCTCAGTTCATGCATGGTTCCAGATATAATCTCCTTGGTTGCAAAAAAATAGTTAGACATGCGTATGAATATATAGCATGTTCAAACGCACAACAAAGATTGGTGCCCCCTTTTAGATCTGATTTACAAATGCCATTATCTCGGATTCAAATAGATGAATGCACTTCCTATGAATTCGAATCTTCGAAACCCCCTTTATGTTGAATCCAACATGTATTCTATTTTTTAGCTAGCGATTTGGAATGTATCCTTGTAAGTGACAAATGTATAAAGTGCTTCACACTAACAACATGGAGTGCACTAATTAATGTTTATATATGAATTGCAAAAGCAATGCATTGTCTGGATTTCAAACCACTCTCACTCTATGGATCGATAATATGAAATAAACACATGCACATGCTAGAATTCAATAGAGTATGGGTGTCTGATAGACCGATGTTCATTCATATGCAAATTGCAAAATTCATGATCTCATCCAAAAATAATAATGCCATTTACACTACTAGGAAAAGGGCTATAGATGGAAATGACACTAATGGCGCACCAGACAAGTGGTGCGCCATTAGTATATACTAATGGCGCACCACCCTCTGATGCGCCATTAGTGTTGAAACTACTAATGGCGCACCCTGACCACGGTGCGCCATTAGTACCAATTTTTTTTTGAACTAGTGCGCCTGTCCAAACATACTAATGGCGCATCCCCTGGTGGTGCGCCATTACTAGTTGTAACTAGTAATGGCGCACCATCCAGGAGGTGCGCCACTAATGTTATTTTTTTTATTATTGCTTTTGTTCCTTTTTTTGCAAAAGTTCTAATGGCGCACCGCCAGGGGGTGCGCCATTAGTAACCTGGATTACTAATGGCGCATTTGTTGCTGGTGCGCCATTAGTAAGTGGGCAGCAACAAGATATTTTGGACAGCCTCTCCTCCCACACTCACTTTCTCCCCACTTCATTCTCTCCACCGCCTCCTCCTTGTCTCGGGTGCCTCCTCTTTTTCACCTCATTTCCACCATAGATTCATTCAAATTAAGTGGTTAAGTTACCTTGTTTTGCTAGGTAAGTAAGGGGGGAAGCTATATTTATGTTGTTCTCCCTACAAACAATGTGCACATGCACTTTTTATGGCCTAGCTAGATCTATGTATGTTCGTGGTGTTGCATATGTTTGTGGTGTTGCATATGTGTTTGTGTTTGGAGGTGTACCGGTATTTGAAATGCGATAGTTGCCAATATTTTGCCGGAATGTTGATTCATTTCCGTTTCGGCGAGAATTTTGGCATTAAGCATTCTTTTTGGTCCTATTTTTAGGGAAAGTCATGCCAAATTTTTTCTTGGTTCTAAAATATCGTTTTGCTCTACCCCGCAGGCGACCATGGTCCGCACGATGACCGAAGGCATCGTGAATAGGTTTTTGAGGTCCGCGAAGGCCGAGATGCTTCAAAAGAACGAGACGGAGATAAGATGTCCGTGTCGAAGATGCAAGCTGAATAGCCTTATTGCGGACCCGGATTCCGGGCAGGTGCGGGACCACCTGCTCTTGCGTGGTTTCATGGATGGCTATCGGTGGCAAGGTGATGATGATGACTACGAAGTCGTTCATGGGGGCCGGGCAAGAAATGAGGAAGGGCAGCAAGACAACCACCGCGGCTCGGGGGGGCGAGAAGACGAAGAATCCCCAGGAGATGATCACGACGGTGATGCTGTACACAGTCATCATGTAGAAGATGCAGGACATGATGATGATGCCGGCGGAGCAGACGACGTTGGACCATCGATGGGCTGGGTGCAGGACCCTCATATTCAAGAGCTGCTTCTCAAGCAGACGGATAACGCAAGAGCTGCCGCCCGAGAGAAAGCCAAGATGGATCAACTTGAGTTAGACGCGGTTACTCCGTTGTATGAAGGATGCAGGCCCGAGGATACCCGCCTGAAAGTAACGCTCATGGCTCTGGAGATGAAGGTAAAACACAAAATGACCGACGCATGCTTCGACGAGAACATGTCATTCTGGCACGAACGTCTTCCCAAGGGGAACAAGTGCCCGACCAGTTTGGAGGAGGCAAAGAAAATCGTGTGTCCTCTGGATTTACCGCACGTGAAATACCATGTGTGCATGAACAATTGCATCATTTATCGGGACGAGCACGCGGAGTCTACAATATGTCCGGTGTGCGGTGTCACTCGATACAAGAAGAGGAAGAAAGCTCCTCGAAAAGTGGTGTGGTACTTTCCGATCACTCCTCGTCTGCAGCGGTATTTCGCGGATCCTAAGGTAGCAAAGCTCCTGCGTTGGCACGCGGATAGGGAGGAGAAGAAGCGAGAAGATGACGCAAATGATCCGGAGATAGATAAAAAAGACAAGATGCTGAGTCACCCTAAGGATGCGAGCCAGTGGCAAGCATTGAACTTCGAATACCCAGAATTTGGGAACGATCCAAGGAACATCGTGCTGGGCGCGAGCACCGATGGAGTCAATCCGTTTGGCAGCCAGAGAAGCACACATAGCACCTGGCCTGTGTTTGTGTGGATGTACAACCTTCCCCCCTGGTTGTGCATGAAGAGGAAGTACATTCACATGAGTATGCTAATTGAAGGGCCGAAACAACCAGGGAACGACATCAATCTGTATCTGGGGCTGCTGAAAGAGGAGCTTGACACGCTGTGGAAAACGCCAGCCAATACGTGGGACGCCGCAGAGAAAGAATATTTCCCTATGAGAGCCGCACTGCTCACGACGGTGCACGACTATCTCGGTTACGGATATCTTGCGGGGCAGGTAGTCCACGGATTTTCTGGATGCGTAAGGTGCATGGATGACACAACGTATCGCCAGCTAGATAGAGATCCCGGGTCTTCGAAAACCGTGTTCATGGGACATCGAAGGTGGCTTCGCGACGATGACCCGTGGAGGAAACGCAAGGATCTGTTCGATGGTGAAACCGAACCCCGAAAACGCCCGTGTACGAGGAGCGGCGAGGAAATAGACAAGCTGTTGAAAAATTGGAAAGACTGCCCACTGCCGGGAAAGAAGCAAAAGGCGCCAGAGCCGGGAAAGAAGCGAAAGGCGCCAGAGCCGCTGCTGAAGGTATGGAAAACGAGGTCTGTTTTCTGGGACTTGCCGTACTGGAAGATCCACCGTGTGCCTCACAGCCTTGATGTCATGCATATCACGAAGAACGTGTGCGAGAGTCTGCTTGGTACCCTGCTCAACATGCCAGAGAGGACCAAAGATGGGCCGAAAGCAAGGGCAGACTTGAAATCAATGGGCATCAGGCAGGAGCTTCACGCTATATATGATGATGATGATGATGATGATGATGATGATGATGATGATGATGATGATGATGAGGCGAAGCAGGACACAGAAAGTCGTCGCAAAGGCAAAAAGGCCAAGAAGACCGGAAATGACTACCCTCCCGCGTGCTTCACTCTAAGTCAGGAGGAGATCGAGCAGTTTTTCACCTGCCTCCTAGGAGTAAAACTTCCTTACGGTTACGCGGGGAAGATAAGCAGATACCTAGACCCAGCGAAGCAGAAGTTCAGCGGGATGAAGTCTCACGACTGTCACGTGCTGATGACGCAGATACTTCCAGTTGCAATCCGTGGGATCATGGACGCGCACGTCCGTGAAACGCTATTTGGCCTATGCAACTTCTTCGACGTCATCTCTCGGAAGTCGATTGGCGTGAGGCAACTCAGAAGGCTACAGGAAGAGATCGTGGTGATACTATGCGAGCTTGAGATGTACTTCCCGCCCGCATTCTTCGACGTTATGGTGCATCTGCTGGTCCATATAGTGGAGGATATCATCCAACTCGGGCCGACGTTCCTGCACAGCATGATGCCGTTCGAAAGGATGAATGGTGTCATCAAAGGATACGTTCGCAACATGTCACGTCCAGAAGGAAGCATAGCCAGGGGCTTTCTGACCGAAGAGTGCATCTCCTACTGCACGAATTATCTAGGCATCGAGAACCCCGTTGGTCTGCCCGTCAACAGGCACCTCGGCAGGCTCGCTGGATGGGGTCACCGTGAGGGTCGCCGCGAAATGCATGTCGACTTCGAGGGTCGACTCGCCGACTTTGAAAGAGCAAACCTAGTCGCGCTACAACACATAGACGTGGTCGATCCTTGGGTGGTAGAGCACAAAACCTTTATTAAAAAGACGTACAATGACCGAGGCCAACAGAGGACGGACGGAGATACACTCAAAGAGCACAACTCATGTTTCACGCGTTGGTTCAAGCATAAGCTTCTGTCGTACCCTTTACATGAGGATTCTTCCGCGGAAGAACAACTCATATTCGCCTTGTCACAGGGCGCCGAGCACAACCTGATGACCTATGAGGCGTACGATATCAACGGCTACACATTCTACACCGAGGCCAAGGACATGAAGAGCGATGGTTATCAGAACTCCGGGGTAACGATGGAATCCTACACCGGTAACGACAAGGACAGATACTACGGAAGGATCGAGGAGATCTGGGAGCTGAGCTACGCTGGAGAGAAGGTCCCGATGTTCCGTGTCAGATGGGCCAAGAACGTCATAAAAGAAGACCGGTATTTCACCACCATGGTTATACCCGAAGCCAAATCCAAGACCGCGGGCGCAAACGTCACCGCGAAAAATGAGCCATGGGTACTGGCTTCCCAAGTGGACCAATGCTTCTTCATTACCGACCCGCCAAAGCCCAGTCGTGTTGTCGTGAGGAGAGGCAAAAGGAAGATCATCGGAATGGATGGAGTAGCCAATGAGCAAGACTTCGACAAGTACGGCGACCCGAGGATCGAACATGACGACGATGATGAAGTAGCAGCATACACCACAAGAAGAAGCAGGACCACCCTACCTAAAGGACGTCCGTTCCACAGAAGAACTCCATTTGCGAAAAAGAAGGGCAAGAAGATTGTGAACAGATAGCTAGCTAAGATCGATTGTATTTAAATCGTAGCCTTCATTTCTCGATTGTATTTCATGGGTACTTTTTGAACTATCATGAATATTTTTAAATTTCATGGACACTCGATCTCGATCCCCCTCCATCTCGATCGCTATCCCACCTCGCCAGATCCGGCCCCCCTCGCCGCCGAGCACCCCCCCAGTCCACCGGCCGCCGCCGCCGACCCCCCGCACCCTCGATTCCCCTACTCAACCGCCGCCGCCGACCCCCCGCACCCCGCGCACCGTCTTATAAAAAAATTAGTATCAAACAGCTTTTTAAATGCTACTGTCTTATAAAAAAATATTACTGTTATTATTTAAACAAGTTTGAACATATTTAAACATAAATAAGTATCAAACAGCTTTTTAAATGCTAAAAAAAATTTGTGGAGCCTGGGAGTCGAACCCAGGACCTCCTGGTGTGAGAACTGGCTGCTGACCAGTCGAGCTAGTAGAGTGGGCTTGACATAGATAGGTTCTGGTACTACATAACCTTTTGGC
Organism: Triticum aestivum; assembly: GCF_018294505.1. Lineage (NCBI taxonomy): Eukaryota > Viridiplantae > Streptophyta > Magnoliopsida > Poales > Poaceae > Triticum > Triticum aestivum. The sequence goes on along the minus strand of NC_057798.1, from coordinate 45,186,821 downwards.
TCGAGTTGAAATAAAAAAAATACTAATGGCGCACCACGGTGAGGTGCGCCATTAGTATGGACATGCTAATGGCGCACCACGGTGAGGTGCGCCATTAGTATTGTGGCCCCCCTTCGCCCGATCCCCCCTTCGCCCGATCCCCCTTCGCCCGATCCCCCTCGCCAGTTCTCTCCCTCTCGATCCACCGCCGCCGCCGCCGCTGCCCTCGCCCTCGCCCTCGCCCTCGCCCTCTCCCTCCCTCGCCCTCTCCTCGCCGCCCGGACGCCGCCCGGACGCCGCGCCGACGCCGCCTCGACCCCGCCCCGACCCCGCCGCCCGGACGCCGCCCCGACCCCGCCGCCCGGACGCCGCCCCGACCCCGCCGCCCGGACGCCGCCCCGGACGCCGCCCCGACCCCGCCGCCCGGACGCTGCCCCGCCGCCCCGACGCCGCCTCGACCCCGCCCCGACGCCGCTGCCCCACCTCGACCCCGCCCCGTCCACACCACCGTCGACCCGCCTCCCTCGACGCCACGGCGCCGCAGGACCTAGACTAGACGCCCAAGGTACGACCACCTCCTCCTTACTTCTCCATTCCGCAAGTCCATAGCCTCCTCTCACGTGCTTGCTTCCTTCTCCATTCCACAAGTAGACTAGAACAGGACTATAGACTAGAACAGGACTGATACATCTGTGTAACAGAAAAAGTGCTGAGCACCAGATTCCCATTTGTTGATAATTGCTGTTTATTTTGGTTGTGAAAATGGCAGGAAACTGTAGAAGAAGTCTTGGACTGCGGTGAAGAGACTTATTATCCAGCATTACATGTTGGTTCAGAGCGATCCTGTGCTGTGGTATGTATAAGCTCGCCATTGTTATCCTTCGTAAGCTCAGTCTGAAGATTAAACCTCCAACTAAAGTATGGGTTTGCTGTTACAAAACTTTGGTTGGTCTGTTTTCGATTAAATTCATTCACTAAAGTGGACATCAAAGACATGCTGCCATGCTGGAGTTATACGAGTTTTTTTTTCTTCCGAAAATTGCAACTGTGCTACTTGCAATGTACCTGTCATGAGCATCAAGATATAGCATCACCTTCACATTTACCCAGCTAGCACATGAAGCAACTACTCATTTCCAGATGAGGATGGTGCTAACAATCCCAGAGACTGATAATTATTTCACTGAGGCTCCAGATTAGCTAGATAGCACACAGTTGATTAGTTGCTTCATTTGGTTGTTACTTTCAATATCCCCTTTAATACTACATTCGAGGAATTTCTCTTGCACCCCTGTAGTATAAGAGTGCATTCTCTAACAGCTCATTGAGGTTTGGTTGTTGTTCAGCCCTTACTGGTAGGAGATCCTGACTCTACTGTTTCATAGAGCATTTTTCCTAGTTAATTGATTGGCAGATAATATTCATAGAGCATTTGGCGTTATGGTCGGCCTGGGCCCTGTGGCTGTCTGGCATGTCCAAGACAGCAACACATGCCTATTTAGGAAGACATAGCATTGTCTGAAAAAGAAAATTAAGGCATAGGATTGCCCTAAAAAAGGAAAATTAAGCGGTACTTGGATATGAGATATGACTAGTATCAGGATAGGATATAATCAGTAGATGTGGCAGCAGGATAGATGTATGTCTTAGTTCTTATTTATCTTTGGTCCGTGTTGCGTTTGAGTTGAGATCTGACTTGTGGATTTAGTTAGAATCTAATGATTTAGTTAGAATCTAATAATTCTTGCCCGGGGCCACAGCCGTGTACCTGTGTATTCAGGAAACCCTAGAAATGTTATAGGTCTCCTGTTGGTAGGTAAAAATTATGCCATGGAGAATTACTCGATGATCTTTCTTTATGTACTTTACTAACTTAGAACCATTTAAATATTATTTAGGTCAAAAGTCTTCTGACAGTTCGTGCTGAAATAGAGACGCCAGTTAGTGCTGTTTCCATTAGGAGGATTCCAAGGTATATACCCCAATTCTATTTAAATATAAATTGGAAAAATCTCTTTCAAAATTTGGTACAATTGCTTGAATTTTTGGAGTACACGAATTATGGGCTAGTGATGATCATATGCACTAGTTACTAGTAGATGCTTCTCGACCCAATTTGAGCAGCAGAGCACTAGCACCAAGCTCTGGGTTTTGTTCGGTACACTCTGAGATGTAGATGCCTGAAAGATAAACATGTTGTTTGTCTACAAAAAAAACTTAATTACTATTATGGGCTAGTGATGATCATATGCACTAGTTACTAGTAGATGCTTTTTTATCCTCAGATTGGCGTCTAGTGTTCATAGAAATATATGATTATCTTTGTTGTATAAACTGACTGGCTGCCAAGTTACAACTTACTGGTGAAAGTTCATTTTTTTATCGGTGGCATATGAGTGGCAGAAAAGTGGCTAGCCTCGTCTGCATATATGAGCATATAGATCAACAAAAAATAAACCCATTCGGCAAGAACATTTATGCACCTATTTACTAGAAGAATGAATAAATGAATGTCAGGGCTAGAGATCATTACTGTTTGTTATCCAGGAAATACAAAAGTTTGGATTGTTGAATGCATTCTGAATTCTAGCTATACAAAAGTTTTTTCCTTCTGAAATATGTTTTTCTTCTTCTTCCTGTTTTGAGTAGTTTGCGTAAGTTTTCTGAAATGATGATGTATTTTTCTTAATTCAGCGAACCGTGAGATGGACTTAGAAGAAGAAACTGTCTCCTGATTGCAGTTGATTAATTAGTATATATGTTGTAGACTTGTAGCATACCTACCTCTATATGGTTTTATATTTCAACTTGATTTCTGAATATTCCAAACCACACGCGAAGTCCTTTCTTACAAGAAGAAGTTTCTCTTCATAACAGTGAACAAAACTACTGTCAATCAGCTCAGTTCTAGTGCTGTTGGATTTTTTTTAATTGGCTTCTTGCAGTTTTGAAAATTCAGTTTATTCGGTTACTGAAAATTCAGTTAATTCAGTTAGGCACACAAATTTCAGAACTTTTGTGTGCCCTAGTACTTGGTGTTTGTAGAAAACCAGGAGTGTCAATGGGACTAGAATTCACTTGTTCTTATATGGGTTTGTAAAACTTGTTCATGTACTGAACTACTAATGCCTTGTGATGCTCTGAATTACTTGTGATGCCTCTGAATTACTTGTGATCACATTGAGAAAGACTTGTAAAGATGATGATCATCTTTAACAGAAAACAATTTGTGATGATTTTGCTAGTTTGCTGGTTTTGTCTCCGACCATCGTGTCGTGATGATTTTGCAGGTACCCCGAGAGGCCCTTGAGTTTGCCGGAATGTCGATTAACTTCCGTTCCGGCAAATTCGGGTACTCCATATGTCCTATTTTCAGCAAAGGTCATGCTGAAATTTTCCGTGAATTTTAGCATGACTTTGCTAAAAATAGGACATATGGGGTACTTGTGACTAATGCATAGGCCGGGGTATCTTAGTAGTTAATTAAGTAGGATCAAGTGCCCCGGCGTACTTGTGACTAATGCATGGCTTTTAGGGTGCCTCGGTGTCGATAAAAACCGAAATGATGAAAAGTTAGGCTTTTAGGGTGCCTTGGCGTCGAAAAACCCTCAATGATAAAAGCTTAGATTTTAGGATGCCTCGGTGTCGACAAACCCTAAATGATGAGACCATGATCTTGTTCCTTGACAATAACCAACTTTTTGACCAAACTTTGTTTCTATTTAGAGAGAAACATGGCCCACAACGATGAGGCCGGGGGTTCGGGCGGCAAGGCATTCTGGGAGCTGTCCCAGGAGATGGAGGAACAACCTCACTTGTATGAGGCCGCCGCCTTCCCCACCGATCCTGAGACCACGGATGGTGCCGCCGAGGATGACCACACTGATGCCACCACTGATGGTGCCGCCGAGGATGCCACCACTGATGATGGCGGCGCACGCACAGATAGCAGCCAGCCGAAGAGGCAACGGAAGGACCGACGCCCGATCGTGCTCCGCACCCTCAAGGAGGAAGTTACTGAAGTGGACTCCAACGGGAATCCAACGGCGCCCGAACGAATAGTCAAGGGGTACTCGCTTCAGCTCGGGTGCATTGTCCGGAGCACCGTCTCGATCAACACCGAGAACCTGAGGCATCCTGACCGAGGGAATTTGCGCCACCTCCTCTTCACGAAGCTGCACGAACGATACAAGTTCCCCGCTGAATTCGAAAAGACAAGCCTCAAAGGGAATAAAGTGAACAATGCTGCCCTCACGAAGATGAGCAAGGCCCTGTCTACTTGGAAAAGCAATGTGAAGAGAATGATCGAGAAAGGTGAGAGTTATGAGAAGATCAAGGAGAAAAATCGTTCGATCACCGAAGATGACTACAACGACTTCAAGATCAATTGCTCGAGCACCGCAAGCTCCCAATCAAGTGAGTGGGGGAAACAAATGCGGGAGCTGAACATAGGGGAACACACACTCGGTCCCGGCGGTTACAGAGTGGCGGAGCCTATATGGGACAAGGAGGAGGCGGACCGTGCCGAGCAAGGCCTACCGCCCCTCTTCGATAAATACGGTGACAAGCAGACCAGGAACTTTGTCAGGGCCCGGTACAAGAAGGACTCGAAAACAAAGGAGCTTACCACGGATCCGAAGACCAGGCGGCTTGAGCTTGTTCTGGTAAGGAATACACCCCCGCGTAATTAGCTCCATATGGTTGCATTCTAATTAATGAAGCCGAATTTCTAAATGGTTCACATTCCTTCCGCAGGCGACTGAAAGCAGTAGCGCGGGGTCGACTAAGAGCAACCCTTGGGACACCACTCTAAATAGGGGGTTGAATATAATGAAGAACAATGATAAGCTCAGTAAGCCGACGTCAGCTGGTCGTGTGGCCGGCAAAGGCTTGTCGACAAAATGGGGGTCATACTATACCGCTGGTGTGCGGAAGGAGAAAAAGACCAGCTCGGAAAGCCAGGCGCGAGAGGTTCAAGAACTCAAGGCACAGGTGGCGCGGATTCCGGAGATTGTCCAAGAGCAAGTGGAACAACGACTCGGAGCGACGATCACCGCCCTTGTGCCTACCTTGATCTCGGGGTTGAGTGCGTGGATTGCGGGCGGCCAACAGGGGCCGCCCCCGATTCCTAGCTTCACGGCCAGCAACTCGCATAATGCGATGGCGGGGCCATTGGTGCCTCCGGCGGAGGCGGCATTGGTGTCTCCGACGCCGGCACGGGAGCTTAATGCACCCGGGTGTACGCCGGCCGGCACCTCTTCAGCATGCGGCCGCTCCGTCAACTGCACGCCCGCCGTTGGCGGTGCCTCGACATTAGCCGAGCTCGACGCCATCATCACAGTAACTAATTAAGCCTCTCTCGACCGAGGACTTCATCTCCTTGCCTTTGACTGGGCATCCCTGACGCCCTACATGTTTTCGCAGGGCGCCGCCGACGTTCCGTGCACTCTCCTCCACTTCGTGAACAACGAGTTGGTCGATGTCGCCAAGGGCAAAATCGTTCAACCGGGCAACCCCTTGTTCCACGGTACCCAGATGCCACCCAACTTGTTTAGGGTTCAACTGGTTCGGGTGCTGCCAGGCTGCGACGACTTGTTACCTCCGATTCGACCCGTCGGGGCCGACGATGATGACGTGATGACCCTCAGCGCCCGCCTGAGCTGGCCCATGCTTTGGCCGAAGAGCCAGATTCGTTTGGGGGCGGGGGACACCACCCCAAAGACAACACCGCCAGTCGTGCCGGCGCCAAGTCGGCCCCATGGCAAGACCGCCGTAACGGTGCCGGACATCCCTATGCCACTGGATCCAAACATGCATATGGCACAGGATCAGAACGACGAGGACGACGACGATGATACATTTGGCAACGTCGATCAGTACTTTGCCGAGCATGGGTACGATGGCGACTTCATGGGGCCTCCTTCTCAAGAACCAAACCCAACAAAAGACGTGTGCGATCTAGCTCGTACCGCGGAGAAGCCAAGTTGCAACAGGCGCCATCTGGCGTTCAGCTCTCAGGAGACGCCTCCAGCTGCCGACTTCACCGAGCCTCAGATAGGCGAGGTGCGAAATATTATCAGCCCCAACACACTCAAGAAGGCGGTCTGTGAGCAGAACTCGGTCCCATTACAGGAGAAGAAGAAGGCACGCAAAAGAAAGACTAAGAAGGGTGCGAGCCAGCCGGCACCGAGTACGATCCGTGCTCAGGACGGGCCACCTTCACCGCAGGATATCTCGAGGAGGGTGCATGTGGCGGGTAGGGCGATGCTACCGACAAATATGCTCAATGCTGCAACCGGTGCTATGCGGAGTCTGCATGACAGTGTTCTTGCTTTGGAGAAGCGGCGTCTCAGGGAGAAGGATGTGGCATACCCGGTTTTCGCGGCCAAGGTGCCAGAGGGCAAGGGCTTTGTGGATAACTCCATCGGGCGTACGATCGTCCTGCGTTTTGATGACATCCATGCTATGTTGAACCTTCATCCGCTGCACTACACCTTCGTTCGGCTATTTTCGCTGAGTATGGAGATGCGGATCATTCGCGACAAGACCCCGGACATCGTGATAGTCGACCCCTTCTACATGCGTGCCAAGATCTTGGGCAGCGCTGGGGACCGGCAAGTCGCGAGTTCTTACCTCGAAGGCGTCATTCTGGCAAACCAAGATAAGGATAACTTCCTCGTGCCTTACTTTCCCGAGTAAGTCCTCCCCTCAACCGGCCCGTAACATATGAATTCTCACTTTTCGATCGTTTTTCTTTTAACATTCCGTGTTTTCTGCAGTGACACACGTTGCACGCTCATCCTCCTAAGCCCCAAATATTCCATGGCCACGTATTTCGACCCGGACCGTCAGTCGAACGTAGACTACACAAATGTCAAGAAGGTTCTTGATGATGTTCTCCCCGACTACGCCCAATCTGGAGGCACCTTCACCAGGCCTATTCGTAAGTACGACAAGCACGTGTTCTCCCACAATACGACGTTCTGCTGCGTCAAGCAGCCGCCTGGCGGTCAGAAGGGTGCCTACTACGCCATCCATCACATGCGGGCGATCGTACGGGACCATCATCAACTTCTGCTACCGAGTAAACTCAAAGATTGGGCCGCGAGCGTGTCGGCAATCCAGGACGCGGACCTCCGACAAGAATTCTTTCGCATCCAGTCGGAGTTTGCGGAAATCATCCATCAAGATGTCCTTCGTACCTCGGGGCAGTTCTACCTCAGAAATCAACCGTCCAACAGTGACATCGACACAATGCTACAAATGCAGGATGACAACGCCCGTTCTTTCATGACTCCCACGATAGACGGCGGCTTCATCCACGCTCCGGTCCCTTGAGTCGAGTTGTCTAGTTCTGAAACATCGATTGGCTCATGTTGTAATTAAACTTTAATGAACTTGTAGTATGTCTCTTTGGTTTCGAGAGTCGTTCAACTTAGATGTAATCGATGCTATTAATGTCTTCCTTTTCTCTTCCGATCGTTCTGTTGCATAATTATATATTGCTTATGTATTGTCTGTGAATTGGTACTAACGTTTCGTTTGGCTAGTGCATAGCGATGCCGACGTATGTCGTGTACAAGGGTAAGGTTCCCGGAGTCTACGATGACTGGGAGGAGTGTCGGAGACAGGTTCACCGATTCAGCGGTAACAGTTACAAAGGGTACACCACTAGGGCCGAGGCCGAATCTAGATACGCCCGCTATCTAGCGGGAGAGGGGAGGGAGCGTTGGAGGAACCGGATGAAGACGAGTTTCATCGTGATGATGCTCATCGTGATGACCGCAGCTCTCTTCTATGTGATGGTAGTTTAGATGATCGATATCGACTTGTAATGTGAAGACAAACTCGCTACTCGCGGTCTCGAGACTTGTAATATAATGTTCTATCTTTGTTCGGTCTTTTTAATTCGGAGACTAATATGATGAATTGTATTCGGAGACTAATATGATGAATTGTATTCATAGACTAATCTTCTATTGTATTCAATGAATCTGTTGTTGATGTGTGCTGTCTATATTTTGTCAAACTATACATTTTGTAACCTGTGCAAAAAACAGAAAATAAAAAGATAAAAAAAACCTAATATTCATACTAATGGCGCATCACAGGACAGTGCGCCATTAGTATGACAGTGCATACTAATGGCACATCACTGGGTAGTGCGCCATTAGTATGCTGCGGTTACTAATGGCGCATCCAGTGGTGGTGCGCCATTAGTATGCCAAAGCACCTGGGTATACATGGCCCCTGGGAGGCATACTAATGGCGCACGCTGGCCTATACTAATGGCGCACCCGCGGTGCGCCATTAGTATACCAGATACTAATGGCGCACCAGGTGGTGCGCCATTAGTAAAAATTACTAATGGCGTGCTGTTAATGGCGCACCACAGATGCGCCATTAATGGCCATATTAGGTGCGCCATTAGTAGGGGTTTTTCTAGTAGTGTTATATTCTAATTTAATGCTTAGAATCGCCTTTTACACGTAGATGCACTACGCCTCGGCCCGTTCTCAGACACGCGATATATCTCTCTCTATCTAATGCATAAGTGCACACACTTCATATACATCGGCATTTCTCTGTCACACATGCTCACACTCTCTCCTAGGGTGTTAGGGTGTCTCACGCACACACAAACACCCTATATATATATATATATATCTCCCTATCTCTTTCTTACTACTATGTACCACTTTTTTCACTAATCTCAGTTGGAAAACACTATTTCTCTCACATGCATATATACACACGCACGGTCTCTACTAGCCCTCTATAGGCACATATATGTGCCTACGTGTCTCCCGCACGCACATTATCTTTAGGCCTCTCTCGCACACATTGTCCCCCAACACACACCTATCTCTTAGTAGTTGGTAGATATGATTCCATCAGATCATTTGGTAGGACATCCCTGATTGTTAGGCTGGATGGTAATACGAGGCAAAGTTTTACCCAAGTCCGGGCCATTGCAGTTGAGGAAAAAGCCTACTCCTGGTACTGTATATTTGTGATAGGGGTGTGTGCAAAGTACACATGAATACCAAGCACTGTGCGTGTGTGTACACTATCGATGAACTAGCCCCCGGGCTTCTGTAACATACTCGAGGCCTAGGGTTACAAATCATATATAGTCGGCTTACCATCAGTGGGGATAGAGTCCTCCATGACTCTGGTAGCTTCATTTTGTAGGCCAAGTCCTCCACATGGGTGTTCGTATAATGCGTCTCGGTCCAACCTATGTGGCGCAGGATGGAACCGACCCATGAGTCCTCACATTGACCCACCACAACTAGAAATGATGTACCCACCACACCCCACACGCAATCGGCCAGTAAGAAGATAAGCATATACAATAGTACAATGTTATACATGAAAGTTAATTGCATGGTGCATCCAATATTATTTGTTCTGCATTGTGAATGTTTATATTTTATCCTCAAATATTAGTCATGGGAAAGATAAACGAAGGACATATCTCTCCTTGTCTCCACCGGACACCCTCCTATTTCTACACCGCTTTCACGTACGCATACAAACTATCTCTCGGCCCTCTAAAAGTATACATGCCCCTGACACATTCACGCGTGACGGTCACTGTATTTCAAGCGAAAGCACTATACGATCACTGGACTTCAGAATATGCTCATTACAGTCACCGTTTACATTCTTGTGGTGATCATATGGATCTAGCTCACGATACGTCTCCTCGTTTTGTTGATGACACTGACAGACATTGTATTTGATGCATACTCCGTATTTTGCTGACAACACTTACGGTCATTTTATTTGAAGTGAAAGCACGATATGGTCACTAGACTTCAGAATAAGCTCATCACGGTCACCGAATACATTTTGTGGTGCTAACCAACCTGTGGTTGGATGGTTAGGAGGATAGTGGTTTCCCCAGCCCACCAGGGTTAAAGTCCTGGTGATCGCATTTATCTTGGATTAATTTCAATATTTTCCCGCAATGTGCGTTCAGTGGGAGGAGACATTCCCCTCGACTACGAGGCACCTATGGTGACTTCATAAAATCTCAAGATCATATGCTGGCTCACTCTCTCGAAGGTGCCAATAGGGGTAGAGTCTGCGTGTGTGCACTCATAGTGGTGAGTGTTTGCGCGTATATATGAGCGCTTGCATCTATACTGTGTTAAAAAAATACATATCATGATTATATGGTTACTGGCTCACCCGTACAACTCCGTATTTTCTTGATTACACCATCAATTGACCAGTCAAACGTTCCATGTGGCGCAACTACTGTTGCACCATCAGCACGCGTAATCGTGAGGCCTATCTGTCAGCGTGTATATGAAAGAAAGAAATGGTAGTTTGAGTCTGCACTGTGTTAATAAAATAAATTTTATGGTGATCATACGGCCACTGGCTCACCATACAGCTCCGTAATTTGTTTATGCAACGATCAATTAACCAGTCAAGCGGTCCACATTCAGCACCGCACATTACCATAGGGCCCACCCATCAGCGCGTATATGAAAGACAGAAATGGTAATAAATCAATGATCGGTAGGGATTCGAAGTCATGAGACCTCTGGTTGGCAGCCCGCACCCTACCACAGCGGACAAGGATCGTCTTGTGATGATATGTTGAGCCGGCCGTTTTAATTGCATGCACGCACGAGCCACTGTGGTGAATACGAACTCATCACACATGCGCACAAACACGCCCGCAACGCCTGCATGCATGCATGCAATACTCACGCATATGTACACATGCACGCACGCATGCATGCAACTCTGACATGTACACATGCACTCACGAACACACACACGTACACATGCATGCAACACTGAAACGTACACATGCACGCACGCAACACTCGCACGCCTGCATGCACACAACACACGATGCAAGACACACGCTCAACCTATACGTGCATCCACCCTTTGTTAAGGACATGGATTGTTACGGGTATTAATCAATCTTATCTGTGATAAGCAGAACATTGATGTTTGCAGCAATCTTTATGAATCACAACATATCGAACGGGCTATCAACATATATATGAAAATTTTAAAATTCTCTTACATTATATAGTAGGCTTATCTACATGAAATAGATGATGTCACACTCAATGAACAATCATCGGTTTATGAAATGCCCGCTTTTGACCGCCCTGGCCCACCAAAAGCCCCTTTGTCATGCGCTGCCTGCGTTGGGTCACTAACATGCAGGCCAGCAACCCAACGATCCCACGTCTATGGAAAATGGCACGGTGTCGTACGTTAGAGTCGAGGGCGCCGCTCGCTGCACGCCCGGCTGAACACGCCTGCATGAAACCAGTGTGGAAGCCGAGAAACCCACTCTGGACACACGTCCGTTCATGACCGGGCCGACATTAAGCGCAACACCGGCCGAGCTCCTCCCGTCCGCCATCTATTTAATCTCCTATTTAAACGAGGCCAGACGCCGGCAAAGAATCCCACCCCTCCACCGCTCCCTTATCTCCTCCTTCACCATTTTGTCCACTATTACAATGGCTTACGAAGAGTAGTTATCTAGCATCCAAGCCGGCTGGGTGGCCCGACGAGCCTGCCAGATATGAGCTACGCAGCTCGCTAATCCACCTCCCTCCCCTCAGCCGACGGATCCAGTTGCCGCCCCAAGCCAGCGCGCGGTTCAACAACTTGACTTCCCAGGCTAGCTCGACGAGGAGCGGCGAGCTGCTCCACGCCGGCACGTCAGGGAGCACGGGCGTCATCGCTGCCGGCCACGCCGCCGCCTCATACCGCACCTCCCGTGTCTGATACCGCGTCTCCCATTTCTGTGGCCGAGACTCCCATGCCTGCGGCCATGCCATGCAAGCAGAGACAGAAGCCGGATGTGCAGAGAGCGACGAGTTGGTGGCCAGCGTCTTCCGCCGCCATCATCAAGGAGAAGTAGAACATGGGAGGCCACCGCCGCATGGGTCCCATGAAGGCCACCGCGGAGGCGACGCCGGTGTACACAACCAGTGTCTTGCCATATCCTTTTGTTGTGAGGGCCTTCGTCGAAGCGGAGAACCCCCTTCAGACTCCAGCTTTGGCATCAGCAAACAATGTCAGTTGAGCGGTGGGAAGCGAGCCGTCCTTTGCACTAAAGCATATACCTCCGGGGCTCCCGGCAGTCCGGTGATCGTGCTGCCGGACACAAGGAAGAGAAATGGTCGGCGGACGACCATTTAGGCTAGGTATTATTATACATGTGCTTTTCAGGAGTAGTAGCGCTTAGTTGATTTGAATGTAATGAAATCCATCATGTTTCTATAAAAATTCGGTATTTTATATGAATTCTGTCATTGTTTATATGAAATATCGTCGTGTTTGCATGAATTTTGTCCAGTTGGTTGAGTTGCTGTCAGAATTTGTGCGGCTACGGTTGGATGGCGTAATTTGCGGTCACTGGTCGGTCTGCGGCCGGCTCGGGCGGCGTGGTGGGACAAAAAAAGCACAGCTCGTGTGAGCTCCTCTCCAACGCGCATGCTGGAGGATGCATGAGCACCCGAGCTCTTCCTCGTTCATCAGTGGCAAAGGCATAGGTGGACAAAAGGGTCTCCAATATTTTTGCTACCTCGGGCAAGATCCAAACAGCCTCTCCCAGCCCCACCCCTCCCAGCATATTTAAATCCGCCGTTCGCCGTGAAATTTTGCCATGTGTTGTTTTCATGGATATTTTGCTGTGTGAAAACAAATCTAAATATGAACATATAATCGGTGTCCTCGGTCTTCTGCCGGGACACAGTAGGATGGCCTCATAGTAGTAGTAGTGTAGAGTACTACTAGTACTACTCCTACTAGATAGTGAGTGTTTACTACCTTATCTAAGTACTAATTGCAACGCATGCATGTGTTAGCAGTATAATGACCATGTACGGATTTGATGGTAAGATTTGTGTAAGTTGGATGTCATATTATTGCTCGAACATGTGGTCAAAGTTAGCCTCCAAAACGCATTTTATAGCCTATGTGGATTGAGGGAGTACATGCATTGCTGAGGTTCTTCTTAATCCTTGCACACAACATTTTTATTGAAGCTTGAAATGTGAATATGTGAATGGGAGGGACTACTACAACCCTTCTAAAAGAACTGTAGTACTAATGGTATCGTACTCCCTCCGTTCACCATCTCGCATGCTCAGTACTTTTGCGAACTTTGGAAGTAACAAACTTATTCCACCACTCAGCATCTATTATGGATGCATTGTGGATTTTAAATTGAGTCATTTAGACCGGAAAGTAGGAACTTAGGGCATCCATAATGTATGTTTTTTGTTTCATCTAAGCCCTCTCTGCTCTTAGAGGCAGGCCTCTATACATTGCATGAACTGCCTCTAACAAAATATTAGCTAGCATCGTGTCTAACCTTAGAGGCTGCCTCTAACAATGTAACAATCCATCTGGTCCCAATTGTCAGCCTTAGGAAGCATAAGAAAGTAGGAGTACAAGAGAAATAGTACTGATTGGACAAATGTGTTGCTAATCAATATATTTTTAATTTCTGCTAGGGCCCACCATTGAGACTGGTTAGAGTCTCTATACATTGTGGTTTTTTCATTTGATAAGAGGCAAACCATGTGGGGCCTACCTTAGAGGCAAGGCTCTATACACTGGAGATGCCCTTTACGTATTACTTTTGATGTGTCTCATCAACTCACAGAATGAGGAGAAGCTTGCTTATTACGCCATCTCCTCCCACGGGTGCGGTGGCTCGCAGAGTTGCATGACGAGGAGAAGCTTGCTTAATATGCCTACGCCCGCTGCCTCGCCCATGCACGCGGTGGCTCGCGGGACGAGGAGAAAATTTTACTACTCCCTCTGTTACTCCTGGTCCCTATCTTGGTTAGAGAGATTATCATATTGTTTGAAACATATGTATTTTAGTAGTAGGAGTAGTAGTACTACAACAATTTCCTTGGAGTCCCCGTGGTGCAGCAAGATACCCCTAGGCTATGTTACTACTCCCTCCTTTCCGGTTCATGGCTCAATTTCAAAATCTCTCCAACCAAGGTAGACGGTTAATGGTGGAATTAATTTCGTAGTTTGCACAAGTAATTAGTACCCTTGTTTTTCTCAAGAAGTTATGTTTACCGATGCATTAATGACAACGAATGCATGCATGAACACTAAATTTCCATGAACTTCTACATGCATTGGTGAGTTTTCTCTTGATACTGCTTGCATTGGGTGATTTAGTGAACCTCGAAATCCAAACATGTGATGGTACTACTAGTACTCCCTCCTTTCCGGTTTATAGGGCTTATTTCAACTTTTTTGTTTTTCCAATTTAAAGGGCTCGTCTCATCTTATTTTTAGTTTTTGAGATGCATTAAATCTTTGCATGCAAGAATTAAAAAGGAACACACCAATGCATGTAACTCATCTAGTGGCCAAGCATGCATGCAGTGCAATTAATCCAACTTAATGCATGAGTTTAATTTGAGTAGTTTTAGAAAGTACGAGATACATTCATCCACTCACAAAATGCCTTGGTTGATGAGATTTTATATTTGAGCCCTGTAAACCGGAAAGGAGGGAAACCATTTTTTTATATGAGCCCTATAAACCGGAAAGGAGGGAGTAGTAAATAGTACTACCTCCATAGTGGGTACGTACTCCATAAAATCAGATTTCCCAAAACTAAGTCGCTCAACCATTATTTTCTTGTTTCCCTTCCTGCCTCGTTGCCTCGAACAGACTATGCCAAACTACCTTGCCTGCCGTGTGGGAAAACACCTGCCCTCACCTTTTTCTTTCCGGGTTTGTATCAATGGATCGCGCGAAGCAGCAAAAACCAAGCCGTGTCTTGTACTCCTCCGTCGTACTAAAAGAGTGGAGACTAGCTTTCATGAATTATGTACTTCCTCTTGCCGGCATGTGGGCCATATAGCAACCGGGTCGACGTGTCATGCACCCAATAACAATGCAAAACAACAGGGGGGAGGGGGGATGCACCCCAGTCGTAGCGCCCCAGTAGTAGTAATGAGCAATGAGACGTCAAATCACAATGCCGCACCTTCCCAAACGGACGAAGCAACCATTATTTCACACTTCGCTGAATCCACTTCGCCATCATCTCCTTCCTTCAAGAAAACAACGTATTGCTTCTGCCTCAAGAGGGACACACATCGCCTTGGTACATCATGACACGTGGGACCGCATGACAGGCCATGCTCCCCCGCCCACCGCTCGGTAAAATCACCTCATTTTACTACTACCTTCGTCTCGGTTTACATGGCATGCACGTCATTCTAGGTTGAGAATTTAACTAGCTATATAGTACTATGTGATGAACAATATATGTTTAGAAACTACAGCCGCTTAAGAATCCAAAGCTATACTTTTTGTGACATAGTAACTCATATTTAGTTAGTCAAATTGATGATCTAGAACTACATGCATGCCCTATAAACCGACACGGAGGGAGTAGTATCTTTTTAGATCAATATAGTCGGGATTCGCTAAGGAGCAAAACCAAGTCGTATGCTACTCCTGTCGTGTTGGCGTAGCAACTCAAGCAGGTTCAGTTCGCACACGAAATGGCGACACACTTAACAGGACCCCTTTGGCTGACATGTGGCTCATCCACCGTCTTGTTCCACGTGTGATGCACCAAATCACAGTTCGGAGCAGCGGTTGGACTTGGAGGTACCCCGTTCGTAATGCCGCAGTAGTAGTAAATGAGCGATGAGGGGTCAAATTACAAAGCCCCACCTTTCCCACATTAAGCTGGACGGACAGAGCAACCATCATTTCTCTCTAGGGTGCAAGAGTATAAAGAAAAGAGAAAACCAATGATGTGTGTGGCAGCTACCTAGGGCACCCTAGGGTAGGAGCCACCACTACAAATCTGCTTCTCCCTCGTCCTCTTGAAGAAAACCGATGATGTGTGCGGCGGATAGGGTTCGTAGGAGTACTACGATGTGCGGGGCCATGGGGTAGTAAACGGGAGAGGGATTGAGTTCGAGTCGATGCCTTAACACGGGTGGGTGATACGTCTCCAACGTATCTACTTTTCCAAACACTTTTGCCCTTGTTTTGGACTCTAACTTGCATGATTTGAATGAAACTAACCTGGACTGACGCTGTTTTCAGCAGAACTGCCATGATGTTGTTTTATGTGTAGAAAAGAAAAGTTCTCGGAATGTCCTGAAAATCCACGGAGGCACCTTTTGGAATTAATAAGAATTTCTGGGCGAAAGAAATACACCAGGGGGCCCAGGGCCTGTCCACGAGACCGGGGGCGCCCCCCCTAGGGCGCGCCCCCCTATCTCGTGGGCCCCCTGGAGCTCCACCGACCTCAACTCCAACTCCATATATTCCGTTTCACAGAGAAAAAAATCAGAGAGAAAGTTTCATTGCGTTTTACGACACAGAGCCGCCGCCAAGCCCTAATCTCTCTCGGGAGGGCTGATCTGGAGTCCGTTCGGGGCTCCGGAGAGGGGGATTTGTCGCCGTCGTCATCGTCAACCAACCTCCATCACCAATTTCATGACGCTCACCGCCGTGCGTGAGTAATTCCATCGTAGGCTTGCTGGACGGTGATGGGTTGGATGAGATTTACCATGTAATCAAGTTAGTTTTGTTAGGGTTTGATCCCTAGTATCCACTATGTTCTGAGATTGATGTTGCTATGACTTTGCTATGCTTAATGCTTGTCACTTGGGCCCAAGTGCCATAATTTCAGATCTGAACCTATTATGTTTTCATGAATATATGTTTGTTCTTGATCCTATCTTGCAAGTCTATAGTCACCTATTATGTGTTATGATCCGACAACTCCGAAGTGACAATAATCGGGATACTTCTCGGTGATGACCGTAGTTTGAGGAGTTCATGTGTTCACTATGTGTTAATGCTTTGGTCCGGTTCTCTATTAAAAGGAGGCCTTAATATCCCTTAGTTTCCGCTAGGACCCCGCTGCCACGGGAGGGTAGGACAAAAGATGTCATGCAAGTTCTTTTCCATAAGCACGTATGACTATTTACGGAATACATGCCTACATTACATTGATGAACTGGAGTTAGTTCTGTGTCACCCTATGTTATAGCTATTACATGAGGAATTGCATCCGGCATAATTATCCATCACTGATCCATTGCCTACGAGCTTTTCATATATTGTTCTTCGCTTATTTACTTTTCCGTTGCTGCTGTTACAACTATTACAAAAACCCAAAAACATTTATCTTTACTGTTGCTACTGTTACCATTATTATCATACCACTTTTGCTACTAAACACTTTGCTGCAGATACTAAGTTATCCAGGTGTGGTTGAATTGATAACTCAACTGCTAATACTCAAGAATATTCTTTGGCTCCCCTTGTGTCGAATCAATAAATTTGGGTTGTACTTCACCCTCGAAAGCTGTTGCGATCCCCTACACTTGTGGGTTATCAAGACTAATTTCTGGCACTGTTGCCGGGGAGCATAGCTCTATACTCTGAGTCACTTGGGATTTATATGTGTTGATCACTATGAAGAACTTGAAAAATGCTAAAACCAAGATCTATCCCTCAACTACGAGGGGAGGTAAGGAACTGCCATCTAGCTCTGCACTAAATTCTCCTTCCGTTATTAGTAGGCTTGCGACACCTGAACCTACTACTGCTATGAATTCTGATATGTCGCATGTTATTGATGATGCCACTTCTGCTATGCATGATGAAACTACTTCTGTGCGTGATACTACTTTGCCATTAGGTGAATTTCTTGATGAACGACTTGCTAGAGTTAGGGGGAATGAAAATATTGAAAATGTTATTGATGATAGTGATGATGAACGTTCCCCCAATGATTATGTATTGCCTGTTGTTCCTAAGGGTTATGTTATGAATGAAGAAGCTGCTAGGGAAATCTTTGCTTGCAATGATAGATCTGATCTTTAGAAATTATTAGCTAAATGGAAGCAGCAGTCTCTTAATGCACTACTAGAAACAGGGAATTTGCCATCAGTCAGCTCTTTACCGTCTGCCAGCGGATGGCAAAGAACGTCTTTGCCATCTGCTTAAAAAAACAGACGTCAAAGAACTGACAGATGGCAAAGAACCTAGTTGCCATCAGCCAGTTCATTGCCATCCGCCAGCCGATGGCAAAGAATCTTTGCCATCCGCTGGCAGATGGCAAAGAGGTGGGTAGGGTCCAGTGCTGGACGACCTATCAACCCACCTCTTTGCCATCTGCCAGCAGCTGGCTGATGGCAAAGATATGGGCCTTTGCCATCCGCTGGCTGATGGCAAAGAAGTCGGACTATCTCCTCCCCTCTCTTCTTCTAAAAAAAATCTCCTCCCCTCTCTCCCAGCCCGGCCCCACCCCCCTCTGTCTCTCCCAGCCCAGTCCCACCCCCTCTCTCTCTCCCCACCTCACCCACCCACCACCGTTATCTCAAAAAAAACCCACCCACCACCGCACCCGCGCGCCCCAGCCCCGCGTTCCAGACGACGCCCAGCACCGCCGCCGGCCCGCCACCGCCCAGCACCGCCGCTGGCCCGCCCCTCCCCGCAACCGCAGCCCTCCCCCGCCCCTCCCCGCCACCGCAGCCCGCCCCTGCGCCCGTCCCTCCACCGTTCCAGGCCGCGGCGCCGCCCCCTCCCCGCGGCGCCGCCCCCTCCTCGATGCACCGTCACCGTCGCCAGCTGCGGCCTCCTTAGCCCGCCGCCGTCGACCGCAGCCTCCTTAGCCCGCCGCCTTCGACCGAAGCATCCTCGATGCGCCGCACCGCCGTGCCATGGCTGCAACCTCCGTCTTATCCCTAGCCTGGTAAGTCACCATCTCCCCCAAATCCTGCTCGACCCTCCGGCCTCCTTGGTTCATCAATGCCGCGTCTCCACCTCCGGAAGCCATCTCCAACATCTTGGCCGCCCCTGTGTTACAGAAGCTCTTTCATGGTCGCAGCTGCAGTTAGCACATGACCCATTGTTGCACGAACCAGATTAGATAGCCCAGTAGAGTATGTCACTTGGAGATTACTTTGCTGACCTTCAAAATATTGTCTTATGAACAGATTCATCCAGAGGGGTATATTGAGTCTTGAATCTACTTATTCTCGATGCAGTGGATGTGGAAAAATTATGAAGGTACATTTCTGCTTCAGAGGCATATTTTTGTCTATTTCTTCTTCCAGGTAAAGGTTTTATGGTATTATTGTCATATGAGGTGAAGTTGATATCCATTACGATACTCAGTTACATCACTGTCATAAGAGGTGAATTAATATCTTTGCTTTAAACAAGTTGATATCCGCCTCGTCCTCCCCGGCGAGCTTGCCTAGCATGCCGTCTCCGAGGGCACCAAGGCCGTCACCAATTTCACCAGCTAGATAGGCCGTGTATGTTTATCGATAGTTAGCTGCTGGATTGTGCCCTGACTAGATGTTGTCTTTTAAATGGAACAACACAGACATGTAATTTCCGGTGTGAAGAAAGACATGTTGATGCTTGGATGTTGGACGTGTTCTGATGGTTTGATTGATGTTTGCTAAATGCTTGTTGATGCCGTTGGTTGTGAGAACTGAATTCTGCGCCGAGCTGTTCCTTCGGAGTGAAATGGCAGAGTTGCCTCGAGGTATCTAAGGTAAGCTTTCTTGGACTGAACCTTTCATGGAAGATACATCAGTTCAATCCAATCTCTTGTGACATTTTGCCCCACTTCATGAAAACTAAGATTGTTGTTCTTGCTCCTGTGAACATCTACTTGATAATATAATATGACATGAACCTAGTGTCACTATCATTTAGCACTCCCTCATTTTGTTGTAGTACGGGTAACAAATCAAATCAAATCTGCCAAGGTTTTTGGTGGTGCCGAGTTATTACATATGACACAATCTGTCTAGTCTACATGTTTGAATTTGTCTAGAAAAATCTGTCAATTCTGTCTAAACTATGTGTCTGAATTTGGCCAGGTCAGCAATGTACTTGGCTCCTTTACCTTACCTAATGAAATGGAATAGTGTACGAATGGTAGCTTTCTCTTGGTTTGGACTGTGGATTCATTCACCTTACTCTGGTTGATCCCATCTTTCTTCAGACTGCAGATGCCATGCTAAACAGCAGCGCTGCCTCCCTACAAATACAATGCAAAACAGTACTACTCATACAATTGTCTTGCCCCATAACTTATTTGTGCCCTGAAGCTCCTGGCAAAAAACTCGCACTATTTTATTTTTTTAGATGAACAAAACTCTAGTAGTAATTAAGTGGTTAATTCTCCTACTGTTCTGCAGCTCCAATAACCAAAACAACAAACATTTCCCAAGCCTTAGACAGATCTGCACATATTTTGCAATTTATGCATTCAGTACATTTCCAGTAATCTTACTCTGTTCATTGTTATTCAGTGTGGCTTGTAAGGCTAGACTGCGCAAATACAAAAATACCAACATAGTTCATCTCATGGTTGTGTGCCTTGACGCGAACCTACACATACACACAACCCCATTTGCAGTATTTATAACAACTCAACTTTATCTCTCCCGAACTCCTATATTTATTTTAAATCTGGATTACTTCATTCCACTCCTATATATAATACATAGGCATCAGGCGGTTTGCTGTTGGCGAAGTGTGGCGATGTTTTCATGTATTTGTATGGGTGTTGTGGCTTACATAGTTGCAGTGGTTTTTTCATATTGTAGCTCACTCTGCTGCATCTGCTCAAGATTATCTGTTGGCTGTTACTTTATTTTACTTTATTTTGTTTTCTAAAGATATGTTTGGCCTGTTGTATAACTTGCGTGACCTAATTCTATGTTTCACATGTACGTATAGTCTGCAAGAAAGCTAGCTGACTCCTTTCTCCTTTTTCTTTTTGTGGGTAAGTAACTCTTTTCTTTCCTGAAACTGAACGGTAGCTAAACTGGGAAGTTGGAATGTTTGGGTTTTATGTTTAACTGAACGACAGCTAACTTCGGAAGTTTGAATACTTGACTTCAGTATGGCTTTTTTAAGAGAGTGCTTGGTTATGTACGATCTCTTCATGGTAATCGGGAGAATGAGGAGAGGATGGCTAGGCTGTTGGAGGAGGAGAGGAACCGGAACGACTCGGCTAACCGGGCCATGTACAATCTCTTCGTGGTAAGTTTCTTCTGCATATTAGCTAAATCATGCACGCAATGTTCCTTTCATTAGTAACTAATATGACTGACTCGTCAAAACCAAATGTGCAGTCCATGTGCGAAAAGAACGGCCAGACCCCTCCGCCGATGCCAGTCATTTCTCCGGCGGGCACGGTGAGTTTCATTTGAACGGTCATTAGTTACTAGTCTTCACATTTGAGTTGCATCATGCTAACGATACATTGGAAATAATCTTTAGTGCAACGTAACTCCCGACAAGCATTGACCGATCCTTCTCCGTCTACCACTGGCGCGACCGGTCCTACACCTACACCTCCGTGATGAAGGTAAGTTTTCCAAGTGTTTTGCTTAATAGAGTTTTATTGTGATGCCATGTTGTATCTACACATATCGTGCATAATGTGTGTATGTTTGAAATGCATTATATGTGTGGGATTCGACACCTAGTCGTGTGCCTTTGGTAGCATTCCATACAGGGAAATGCCTCCTAGTGCTTCCACTGAGCCATGGTAGTTCGCTACTGCTCCGGAACACATGGATTGACCGACATGTGTCCTTCTTTGCTCCTGTGTCTGTCCCTACGGGAAATGTCACGCGGTGTATCAACGAAGTCCTTGTAGCTTGCTACGACTTGGTTGCACTTGCTGATGACCGACACGTGCATTGCTGGGTCATGTATGCCTGTCCCTGTACGTTTGTGCCACCTTGGTTCTATGACTAGTCATGTCGGCCCGGGTTCTCTGCCATATGGATACTAGCGACATAATTATATACTTAGCATTTTTTCCTCCAAAATGACTCAATATGCTTAGCTAGCTCAAAAATGACATAATAAGCTTAATTAGCTCCAAAATGACATATTTAACCTAGGATAGCTCTAAAATGACCTATACTTAGCATTTTTCCTCCAAAATGACTTAATATGCTTAGCTAGCTTAAAAATGACATATTTAACCTAGGATAGCTCTAAAATGACCTATACTTAGCATATTTTCCTCCAAAATGACTTAATATGCTTAGCTAGCTCTGAAATGACATAATATGCTTAAGAAATGACATATTTTAGGTCCTAAATGACTTCATATGCTTAGCTAGGTCCAAAATGACATAGTAACCTTACTTAGCTCCAAAATGACCTATTCAACCTAGTCCAGCTCTAAAATGACCTATACTTAGCATTTTTTTCTCCAAAATGACTTAATATGCTTAGCTAGCTCAAAAATTACATAATAAGCTTAATTAGCTCCAAAATGACCTAATTAACCTAGGATCATGGTTTTTGAGTCGCGACTCATGCGAGTCGCTCTGGGGCAGTGGCTCGGAAGAAGTTGAGGCTGCGTTGTGACTAGTCATGACTTAGGGTCGCGAGTCGACACTAAGCTAAGTCGACCATATTTTTGCGACTCATAGACTAGTCGTCGACTAGTCGCGACTAGTCAAGCGACTCAAAATCCATGCCTAGGATAGCTCTAAAATGACCTATACTTAGCATTTTTTCCTCCAAAATGACTTAATATGCTTAGCTAGCTTAAAAATGACCTATTTAACCTAGGATAGCTCTAAAATGACCTATACTTAGCATCTTTTCCTCCAAAATGACTTAATATGCTTAACTAGCTCTAAAATGACATAATATGCTTAAGAAATGACATATTTTAGCTCCTAAATGACTTCATATGCTTAGCTAGCTCAAAAATGACACAATAACCTTACTTAGCTCCAAAATGACCTATTTAACCTAGGATAGCTCTAAAATGACCTATACTTAGCATTTTTTCCTCCAAAATGACTCAATATGCTTAGCTAGCTCAAAAATGACGTAATAAGCTTAATTAGCTCCAAAATGACCTATTTAACCTAGGATAGCTCTAAAATGACCTATACTTAGCATTTTTTCCTCCAAAATGACTTAATATTCTTAGCTAGCTTAAAAATGACCTATTTAACCTAGATTAGCTCTAAAATGACCTATACTTAGCATCTTTTCCTCCAAAATGACTTAATATGCTTAGCCAACTCTAAAATGACATAATATGCTTAAGAAATGACATATTTGAGCTCCTAAATGACTTCACATGCTTAGCTAGCTCCGAAATGACATAATAAGCTTACTTAGCTCTAGAATGACCTTAGCATGTTTTACAACAAAATGACTTAGTATGCTTAGCTAGCTCAAAAATGACATAATAACCATACTTAGCTCCAAAAAGACCTATTTTACAGATATAAGTTGCATCATAATAATCTTCACATTTTAGTTGCATCATAATAATCTTCTTCTTCTAGTCTTCTTCTTCTAACTTTCTTCTTTCCCATTTTACAGATTTGGTTAAGATCACAGAAGCTTGGGTTGATGGAGTGCTTGTATTTAGTTTTTGTTTTGACCTTGTGAAACTTGCTACCTATGGATGAAACTGTGTAATATTGATGAAACTATGTATATGTACGGATGAAACTTGCTACTATTGGTAACATGTGTTGGATACATATGTGTTCATGACTATTGGTAATATGTGTTGAATATGCTATATTGGTCATATAAATATATTTGTGTTTGATTTCTGTGAAAATGAATTGATATAAGAAAAAACAAAATTAAATGGGGCAATATAGTCACTTTGCCATCTGCTGGCAGATGGCAAAGAGCTTTGCCATCAGCTAGCAGGTGGCAAAGAGGCCACATGTCATCTACATGTAAAATTTGGGCTGGCCTATTTGGGCTCTTTGCCATCTGCCAACAGATGGCAAAGCTCTTTGCCATCTGCTAGCAGATGGCAAAGCATGCAACCTTTGCCATCTGCTGGCAGACGACAAAGTATTCCGTTAGCCTTCTAATGGGGCTAACCCCGTTAAGAGGCTTTGCCATCTGCCAGCAGATGGCAAAGCCACAGGCTCTTTGCCATCAGCCAGCAGACGGCAAAGAAGCCTTTACCGGCAGGGTTTCAGACAAACTGTTTGCCATCTACTGGCAGATGGCAAAGCCTTTGCCATCCGCCGACCATGCCTTTGCCATCTGTCATGGCAGATGGCAAAGTGCCAGATTCCAGTAGTGATGCTAGAATGAAACCTGACCCTACTTTTGCTACTTCACATATCTGTGTTACTTATAAGGATTATGAATTCTCTGTTGATCCTGAGATTATTACTCTAGTTGAATCCGATCCTTTTTATGGCCTTGAATCTGAAACTATTGTGGCACATCTTACCAAGTTGAATGATATAGCTACCATGTTTACTAATGATGAGAAGTCTCGCTATATTTATATCCTTAAGATATTTCCGTTCTCATTAAAGGGTGATGCTAAGACTTGGTATAATTCTCTTGCTCCTGGTTGTGCGCGTAGTCCCCAGGATATGATATATTACTTCTCTGCTAAATATTTCCCTGCTCATAAGAAACAAGCTGCCTTGCGGGAAATATATAATTTTGTGCAAATCAAAGTAGAGAGTCTCCCACAAGCTTGGGGGAGGCTTCTCCGGTTACTTAATGCTTTGCCTGATTATCCTCTTAAGAAAAATGAAATACTTGATATCTTTTATAATGGACTAACGGATGCTTCCAGGGACTACCTGGATAGTTGTGCTGGTCGTGTTTTAAGGGAAAGAACAGTCGACGAAGCTGAAATACTATTGAATAATATGTTGACTAATTAAAATAATTGGACTCTTCCTGAGAAAATTCCTGAGGCAATTCCTGAACCAATTGGCCTATTCCTAAACACACTCCAAAGAAGAGAGGTATTTTATTTCTCAGTCCTGAAGATATGCGAGAGGCAAAGAAGTCAATGAAAGAAAAAGGTATTAAAGCTGAAGATGTTAAGAATTTACCTCCTATTGAAGAAATACATGGTCTTAATATACCGCCTGTTGAAGAACCATATTGTCTTTATAACCCGACACAGGTAGTAAAGGTAAATTCTCTCTATAGATATGATAAAGTTGAAATCCCCTCTACTAAATTTCATAGCCCATGCTTAGATGAATTTGATGACTTTATGGCTAGACAAGAAAGTTTTAATGCTTATGTTGGTAGAGAGTTAACGAATAATGCTTTTGAGATAGGACGTGTAAGTGATAATATGGCTATAGTTAAAGATGAACTTCACCGCGTTAGCAAATATTCTTCTATGGTTGCTACTCAAGCTGAGCAAGTACTTAAAGCTCAAAATGATTTGCTTGAGGAATTAAACAATAAAAATGACTTTGCTGTTAGAGTGGCTACTAGAGCTGGTAGAATGACTCGGGAACCTTTGTATCCTGAAGGCCACCCTAAGAGAAACGAGCAAGATTCTCAGAGAAATAATTTAGAGGCACCTAGTTCTTCTAAAAAGAAGAAAAAGAAAGACGATAGAACTTTGCATGCTTCTAGTGAACCTACTGTAGACACACCTGACAATCCCAATGATATTTCTATTTTTGATGCTGAAACTCAATCAGGTGATGAACATGAACCTAGTGATAATGTTAATGATAATGTTCATGTTGATGCTCAACCTAGCAAAAACAATGATGTAGAGATTGAACCTGCTGTTGATCTTGATAACCCACAATCAAAGAATCAACGTTATGATAAGAGAGATTTTGTTGCTAGGAAGCACAGTAAAGAAAGAGAACCATGGGTTCAGAAACCCATGCCCTTTCCTCCTAAACCATCCAAGTCAAAGGATGATGAGGATTTTGAGCACTTAGCTGAAATGATTAGACCTATTATCTTACGTATGCGCTTAACTGATATGCTGAAAGGAAATCCTTATGCTAGGTATATGAAGGATATCATTACAAACAAAAGAAAGATACCGGAAGCTGAAATTTCCACCATGATTGCTAATTACACTTTTAAGGGTGGAATACCAAAGAAACTTGGAGATCTAGGTGTCCCAACTATACCATGCTCCATTAAAAGAAATTATGTTAGAACTGCTTTATGTGATCTTGGAGCCGGTGTTAGTGTTATGCCTCTCTTTATATCGTAGACTTGAATTGAATAAGTTGACACCTACTGAAATATCTTTGCAAATGGCTGATAAATCAACTGCTATACCTGTCGGTATTTGTGAGGATGTGCCTGTTGTGGTTGCAAATGTCACTGTCTTAACAGACTTTGTTATTCTTGATATTCCCGAGGACGATAGTATGTCTATTATTCTTGCTAGACCTTTTCTTAATACTGTAGCGGCTATTATTGATTGCAAAAAGGCAATGTCACTTTTCATGTTAATGGTAATGAGCATACGCTACACTTTCCTAGGAAACAATCTCAAGTTCATAGCATCAATTCTATTGAAAAAGTTCCAACTATTATTTTTGGAGGTTTTGAATTTCCTCTCCCTACTGTCAAGAAAAAGTATGATATTCTTATTGTTGGGGATTTTCATATCCCCGTTGAGGTAACTTAGTGTTATTCGAAATTTCTCCGGTTCCGTGTTATTCGGAATGAGTTTGTTAACAAGACTTGATCAACCTTGTTAGTGGATTCATTTTGATGATCACGAGATGGATGAAACTAGAAGGCAAAACCTTCTGTACCCTCTTTTTACTTTCTGTTATTTAGAATAAATAAAGCAAAAATAGTATTATCCGTCTGTTTTCTGAATTATCCGTGCATTAAAAAATAGTCCAAAAATAAAAGTGCTCCAAATGCCCTGCAAATTTAGTATGATTTTTCTGGAATATTTGAGGATTTTAGGCACTGAAATCACTGCAGGAGGGGCAAGTACCAGGCCACGAGAGAGGAGGGCGCCCCCCTATAGGGCGCGCCCCCTGTCTCGTGGGCCCCTGGTGGCTCCCCTCTACTTATGCCAGCACCCACACACTTCATCTTCTACCCCAAAAAAATCCCCATCTAGCTCAAGCACGAGTTCTAGCTTGTTTCACTACAAAAAAGACACATCCGTGACATTTTGGGCTGAACGAAATTTTTTTTGTCATACATATGACACTTCTATGACGATAATTGTGACAAAACCCGGTATCATCATAGATGTGGTGGGCTCCTACTTCTATGACAAAAAATCATGACAGAAAATGGGCTTTTTGTCCTGGGCGGGCCGGAGACGCAGCTGCATGACATTCTTTGGGCCATCCATGACGGAAAAAACCGTGGTAGAAGCGAGGGGGAGGAAAATTTTGGGGAGTTGCCAGTTATGGTGGGAGGTCGGGGGCGGAGCGATGCGCGTTTCTCTCGTACGTACGTGTGTGTGTGTGAGGAGTTGGCTCTAACTAAAGCCGAGCGAGGCGTTGGGCTCTAACTGAACCCGAGCAATTGCACTGCAGGCTACGCATTACTGAACCCGAGCGATCGATCGATGGCTGTTAACTGAACCCGATGGAGCGATTTCTTCGCTACTGCTGCTAACTAAAGCCGATCGATGCTGCCTCTGGGATGAATAGTGAGCTTTGTAGGGGGGGGGGTTGGATGAACAGTGAGCGGTGGCATTGCCTCTGGATGAACAGGAACCCGTGGTGTGGAGGGCTGGATGAACAGTAGACGGTGGAGGGGTGGCCGTGGAGGGCTGGTTGAACAGGACCCCGTGGTGTGGAGGGCTGGATGAACAGTAGACGGTGGAGGGGTGCCCGTGGAGGGGTGGTTGAACAGTAGCCGGTGGAGTAGCGTGCAGTGGAGGCTGGATGAACAGGAGCCCGTGGAGGCTAGAGCAGGTCGACAGTAGCCCATGGAGGCTAGAGGAGGTCGACGGTGGAGATGAACAGTATCCCGTGGAGTCCTGTTTTGTGATACGCCACACCCCTCCCCCCTGTTTCGATTGTAGCGCTCCAACACAAGTCCGTTTCATCTGTTTTGCGGTACGACACACCCCTCCCGATCAACAGGACCCCCGTTTCAACCGTAGGAGGTCCGTTTCCTCCGTTTTGCGGTACGCCAGGTCCCTCCCGATCAACAGGACCCCGTTTCGAACGTGGCCGGTCGAACACAAGGCCGTTTCCTCTGTTGTGCGGTACGCCAGGCCTCGTTTCCATCGCCTGTTCCATCCAAGCCCTCCCGATGAACACGACCATGCATTTCGTTTCGACCCAGCCGGTTGGCTCCCCATGAACATGACGACGACGTTGTTTCTCCGTTCCGACCCGGCCATGTACGTATGCGCGATAGGCGTTAGAGACCCTGCCCGTATGTACGTACGTGGCCATATTTTCTTTCTTGCACCCTCGCCATTGTACGTACGTGTACAAGCTACGTGCGCGCCTCTACTACAACACGTGCGCGCCTCTACATCTACAACATGTGTGCGCCTCTACATCGACCAATATGTACGTACACGTTCGTACCAGAATGACAACGCTACGTACAGTTCGACCAGGTGGGTCCCGACTGTCAGGCACTTCCTTGCGTGTGAAGATGTAGCTGGTGGGTCCCAGCAGTCAGGGGGGCGAATCGTTTTTTTCCCGGACGCACTTCCTTGCGTGCGAAGATGTAGCTGGTGTGTCCCAGCAGTTAGGGGGGCGAATCATTTTTTTCGTGAAATACGGTGGCCCGTACGGTGGGTCCCCGCTGTCAGGTGGAGGAATCATTATTTTGCGCGTAATAAGGAGGCACTTCCTTGCGGCGGCCGTGGACCCAGCTGTCAGTCTCTCCACATACAGGCCATGCCCGATGGAAGTCGTTCCTTGACCACGACCACGCCGCGCCGAGAGCACCACGGCAGTGGACGACGGCGAGGCCTAGGAAGGGGACGACTCAGAGCCGGGGAAGAGGCAGCAGTGGATGCCCACGCGAAGAGGAGTACGAGGATTCACTGGTTCGGCTGCGGTGTGAGGCTGCTGTCACCGCAGAATCACAGGGGGTGTGGGTGAGTAGAGGGATGTCTTGGAAACGGTGGGAGTAGTAGGGGGCGGTGAGGCCTCCGCGGCATCACAGCCGGCCACGGAAGGCAGGAGCATGCGGCACGACCGACGCTGGTTTGGGCGGCTGGAGCAAGAAGACCAGAGGTTGAAGAAGCACTACGACCGTTGGATGAACATCGTACGGTAATATGAGCTAGAATCGTTCATATTGACTAAGTTGACAGAGGCATCCGTCCCCGTCAACTTGGTAGGCCCACAAGTCAGCCTCCCACTATGCTGGGTTCCAGCTGGCAGGGGGAGCATTCATTTTTTTGTTCGTAATAAGGAGGCACTTCCTTGCGTGCGAAGATAGCTGGTGGGTCTGACATGTCAGGTGGGGGCACATTTTTTTCGCAAAATACAGAGGCCCTGCCGGTGGGTCCCAAATGTCAGGTGGAGGAATAATTATTTTGCGCGTAATAACGAGGCACTTCCTTGCTGCGGCCGTGGACCCAGCTGTCAGCCTCTCCACGTATAGTCCACGTCCGATGGAAGCCGTTCCTTGACCACGTTGACCACGCCGCGCCAAGAGCACTAGGGCAGTGGACGACGGCGAGGCCTAGGAAGGGAATGATACGGAGGCAGGGAAGACTCGACAGTTGTTTCCCACACAGAGGGGAGTACGATTGTATGAGGGTTTACTGGTTCGTCTGCCCTCGGCGGAGAATAACAGCAGGTGTGGATTTGTGGGTGAGTAGAGGGATGGCTAGGCCAGCGATGGGAGTACGGTGGGGCGGTGAGGCCTGCGCGGCAGCAGAACCGGCCACGGGAGGAGGGAGCAGGCAGTCCTGCCGGCGCTTGATTGAGCGGCTGGAGCAGGAAGAGCAGAGATTGAAGAAGCACGACGGCCGTTGGATGGACATTGTACGGTCAATGGAGCTAGAATTGTTCACATTGACTAAGTTGACAAAGCCCTCTGTCCCCGTCAACTTAGTAGGCCCACAAGTCAGCCTCCCACCATGGTGGGTCCCAGCTAGCAGGGGGAGTATTCATTTTTCTGTGAGTAATAAGGAGGCACTTCCGGTGGGTCCGAGCTGACAGCGGGGGGAACGTTTTTTTTGCGAAATACAGTGGTCCGTCTGGTGGGTCCCAGCAGTCAGGGGCAAACGTTTTTTTTCGTGAAATATGGTGGCCCGTCCGGTGGGTCACGCAGTTAGGGGGAAACGTTTTTTCCGCAAAATACTGGTGGCCCGTCCGGTGGGTCCCTGCTGTCAGGTGGAGGAATAATTATTTTGCGTGTAATAAAGAGGCACTTCCTTGCGGCTGCCGTGGACCCAGATGTCAGCCTCTCCACGTACAGTACTCTTTCAATGGAAGTCGGTCGTTGACCACATTGACCACGCGCGCCGAGAGCACCAGGGCGGTGGACGACGGCGAGGCCTAGGAAGGGGAAGACGCGGAGCCGGGGAAGATGCGACAGTGGATGCCCACGCGGAGAGGAGTACGATGGTTCACTGGTTCGACTGCGGTGTGAGGCTGCCGTTGCCGCAGAATAACAGGGGGAGTGGGTGAGTGGAGGGATGGCCTGGCCAGCGGTGGGAGTAGTATGGGGACGGTGAGGCCTCCGCGGCAGCACAGCCGGCCACGGGAGGCAGGAGCATGCGACACGACTGGCGCTGCTTTGGGCGGCTGGGGCAAGAAGACCAAAGGTTGAAGAAGCACTACGACCGTTGGATGGACATCGTTGACCATGCCGCGCTGAGAGCACCAGGGTGGTGGACGACAGCGAGGCCTACGAAGGGAACGACAGGGAGCCGACGAAGACACGACAGTGGCTGCCCACACGGTGGAGAGTATGAGGGTTGACTGGTTCGGCTGCCGTCGCCGGAAAATAAAGGAGGTGTGGGTGAGTAGAGGGATAGACAGGCCAGGGATGCGAGTATGATGGTGCCGTGAGGCCTGCCCGGCAGCACTGCCGGCCACGGGAGGCGGGAGCAGGCGGTTCCGGCGGCGCTGGTTTGGGCGGCTGGGGCAGGAAGATCAGAGACTGAAGAAGCACGATTGCCATTAGATTGACATCTAACGGTCTGACGCTGGTAGAGTCGATTGTTGACTAAGTTTCTTTTTTAAGAAATCTTATGTACGCATGAACTTAGTAGGCCCACAAGTTAGCCTCCAAATCTGTGGCAGACAATATAAAGCCCATTTGCTATTTTTTACAATTTGCAGCCCATTTGCTATTTTCATAATTTGCAGCCCATTTGCTAATTCTTAAGTAATTTATTACAGCCCATTTTCTGCCCAGGACCACGGTCAAAAAGTTCAACCTTATTTTGCATATTTTGGTGGAGTCCAAAATGCTGTAATCCCAAAATGATAAACATTTTTTTAAGAACTTATTGATTTGCCAAAAAAATCGTTTTGTTTTTGTAAGCAAATAAGACGTGGGACAATTGAGTTGGTTTAAGGGAAAACCAGTGGTAAAAAAATTAGTGCTGGGTGGGAAAAAACAACAAAAATAAGGATGTAAATATGAAAAGGGAATTTTATGTGTTTTCAATATAATGATACGTGTATATGAACTAGTAAAACTATAGGTAGAGATTAGAAAACGGATGTAGGACATGCGTTTCAAGAGGAAAATAGAACTGAGCTATGTGTTTGATTCAGTAACAAAACTGCCTGCGGATGTTGTAAGACAAAATATAACTAATGCTGGTGGGCCAGAGGCCAGTAGTTACCTGCTGGATCTTTGTGCCCCGTTGTCGTCATGGGCTAGGCCTCTTAAAAACAAAACCAACCCTGGTTAGTCTACAGCCTAGTTGAAACTTGCTCGACCTGAAAAAACAATATACGTGCTCAATAAATGAGAGAATTCTGCAAGCACAGACTGATAACTGGGACGCAACATTGATATTGTTTTTTTATCGTGATAATAAGTGCATGCACTTGTTTCAAAAAAATGCAGAACTGGGAATTCGAATGGCGGGTGCTTATGCTAGCCATCAAATAAAAATCAGGTGCCTGAGGATTCGTTTCGAAACAAATGATTCAGCTTTATATCCACGTCGACCCTCGGCATGATGGTTGGAAGCAAATAAAAGTTCATACCAAAATATCGTTAACAACAATACCAACTTGCGAACGACAAGGTTGTACAACTACCTATACCAAACTACTCCTGGCCCTAGTGTTTGTCTGGTAGAAAATCTTGCAGTGGACTAGCTCCCGCTCCTTCTCTTGCTCCGGGTCCCCGATGTGGTACTGGTGCATCACCCAGTTGGTCCTCTGTTGGTCGAAGTTCTTGTTGGTGTGCAGCACCAGAACCTTTTTTGCTGCCCGTCTGCCGGCCGTTGACCATCACAGGCAAGGTATTGCCGGTCTTGTGCCACATCGCGTGCGTGCCGCACTCCGACTGTATCTTGCGACGCGTCCACGTGCCCCTTTTGAACGCCGTGGAATTGCACTGGAAGAAATGCTTCCCTAGGCCACGCAGTGTGATACCTGCTGTATTGTGGAATACAGGTTTTAGTGTACCTAGTTGGCATTTTCATAACACCTTTGGCATGTTGCAGTCACTTGTTTCACTTTTTATTAACTGTCAAATTGTAATTGTTTCACCAGGTATGTGTCTAAAAAGAAAAATAGAGCTATAAACAAAGGAATATGTTTGTGCAAGTAGACGGCCGATCGGTGTCTTACCTGGAAGTTTCTCAAGTTGGGTGTAGCATATGCCGTGCTCGCTGTCCATGGTTGGTATGAACAAATCGACGAGAGACTGAAATCTCGCGCTGTCAACACTCACTTTGGCCTCAAGGTGCTCGATCAGCTCCTGATCCGTGGGATCGAACTTGACGCCAGCCGGCAGCACCGGCCAATCCTTCTTCGACTTGCATCGGTAATTCCAGTTATATGGTACTCAATGTATGACCAATCGACTGTTTTAAGTGAATGATGAAAGATTTCGACAGAGTAAAAACTCGCGCTTCTTCGACAGTTGTACGAGAGTAATTGCCATGCCATTTTGCAAGGGCGCTTGTAAAAACTCTAAACTCTATTCTCCTCTTATTTAATGGATGAGGCAAATCTTTTGCCTCCGTTTCGAAAAAAAAAGATTTCGACAGATAAGTGGTACTCCAAATCTGAAGTCCGGAATACCCGAACACGCCGCCGGGATTCTTATGTCACCTCACGCGCAGCGTGTTGTCACGTCAATTCAATGTGTGGACATGATGAATAATTTGACCGACGTATACTAGTACTGCTACTGTACTACTTACTAGTCGTATTTAGTGTCACAATTTATACATAGGTTTAACTAACAAGTACGCACTTGAAGCCTAACTGATATATATGTATATATATGGCTTCTGCACAACATCTCCATCATCATTATCAGTACATCCTACGCAGGTGAGTTAGGATGCACTTGATCCCAGAAGGTATCTATCCTTCAAACCAGAGGAGTGCTTCAAACTAACAACAGTACATAATATCCAACAAAAGAGGGTCGTGCTACAGCAGCAGAATACATGGCTCAGTCTAGATATCAGCACGAATCAAGTTGTGCATATTTGCTGTTGGCATGAACCACATTGCCGCATGTCGGGTTTGCAAAAGCCATCCATCGCATTGAAGCTTGATGCCTTTCACACACTGAAGATTACCTGGCAACAAGCTGTGTCGACGAATCTCTGGATATGGTGATTCATGAAACCCATGGTATGATGTGTAAACACAGCCCCCCCTCGCGAATGGAAGTTGCATAGCACAGTAATCATCGCCGGTGATATGATCGATGATTGGTTGGATGATCGGATAATTGAGCCCGAGGAACAAGGAGTGGTTGCCGAGGCTGTAAACCCGCCTCCAGTTGAATACGCCTGGCCCAACGGAGCTGGGATCTTTCTCGAACACGAAGCAGCCATAGCCATCAATGTCACGAACGCCCCATGCATTGTACTGCATGTGGTTTGATGTAATGGTTTGGTAAATTTGGTACGTGCGAATGACCATCAAATGACCGCCGTCAGCTGAACGAGCGATAAACCACCACCCATCGGCTGGTATGATTCCAGGTCCTGGAATCATGAAGGCCAGCGCATTTGCGTCTGCTGCAACAATTCAAATTGGAGACCAAAAGGACAAAAATAAACAATCATGTTCAGAGTATGTGTGGAATTAAGATTATTATAACAGTGACACATATCATAGACAGAGAATTGCAATGCCGTGGTCATAATCATACCCCAAGTTAAAAAATAAGCCAATGGCTTTCATATTCTAGCAACATGTCATGGTTCAAACATCATGTAACAATGAGAGGAAAACAGCTATGACAGCGCCTACTCATATTCTACCATAGCACTTACTACTACTGTTCTCATATCAACTCTAAGCAATAACATGCGTTGTTATAAAAATCTTGTAAACGAGAGTAACATATAGCAATCATGATGTTATGCTCATAATATGTATTCTAACAATCATTAGATGCCAATTGTTCTCATATCAACTCTAACAATAACATGTGTGGTCATAAAAATCTAGGAAATGAGAGGAACACATAGCAATGATGTGGTTATAGACATGCTATGCATTCTAAATTTGTAACAAATGAATAGGCAGTCGTATTCATAAGGTAAAGATGAGATGAGATAGAACAATTACACGACGATAGATTCCACCAGTATAGGCAGCCAATCTGTGCGTCGACCGCGTAAACGATGCCATCGTGCACTATAGCATCAGACAGAAATGTTGCCTCAACAGGATTGATGATGAGCCATAACCATGTATGGCGATCGGATTCCAGATAGACTAATCCCATGTTGAACAAGGAAATGAGCTTGTAATCCATGTAGTCTTCTGATGGTGTGGGCACTTTGCAGATTACAACTTTTTGCAAATATAGGTCGAGCCAAAAGCTTGACGCATCTCGTGCGTAGTAGGCAGGAGTGTCCACCGGGCTGCGAGGCTCGATGTCGGCGGTATCCAATGATGGAAGTGTGATCTCTCGCTGGGTGTAGATATCCATGAGACGCCACGGACTACCGGTGTGGTGGATGAGGACGATCCAGTTGGCCTTCATGCCCGCCCAGTAGTGGCCGCGCATGAAGGACAGGTGGACGGGTAGTGGTAGCATGTCGAGGGGCACCACGGCAACCTCCGTAGGATCGTCAAGTCGGTGCCTGGGCCACCTGCGAGGATCGGGCATCAACAAACAGGGTGTCTTGAAAAGAGCCGGCCGGTTGCAGACGAGTAGACGCTAGAAAGACACCGAGCATGCGGCCAGACGGACGGTGCTGAGTAGGTCCATACGACTACAGATCTGCTCCAAGAGAACATCAGGGAGGGAATTCCAATCGCGGCTCTGCGTGTCAGTCGGTTCTGCCATTGGGGTTTTCGGTGCCTGCGAGCCAGCGGGGAAGTGGATTTGGGCGGGCGAGCGAAGAAGCTTCTCCTCGTGTGGCCGAGCAGTGAGCGGGGGGATATGGTACGCGCGAGCTACCAAGGAAGATGGCGCGAGCGGGCGAGCAGTGAGCGGGGGTAAATGGTGTGCGCCTGACGATGGGGAAGAGAGGAGGAAGAAGAAGAGATGAGGAAGAAGAGTGGAAGACGGGGAAGAAAGTGCATTAAATCTCAATTCTACTAGTACTACTACCAGGATATAGGCACCGTCCTCCGGAGTGTAAATAGTTACACCGATGACATGTGGGTCTACCACAAGAGGGCCCATATGTCAGTTAATGGAGGACACAGGCACGTAGGCGTATTTGCGGAAGCGTGCTCTACTGGCAAACATGATGGCAGTACAAGGTAAGGCTGATTTAGTAACACCAACCCGCTGGTTCAACTTATTAATTACATGTCCCATCTGCTGCAGCGTGTATTGTCACTTCATTGCGAAGACTAGTTGAATAATTCTCTCTGACCGAGATGGGGAATGATGGATCGCGAGGATTACCTTTCTACAGTATCCCTATGCCTCTACGCTCACTTCACTCATTTTGCTCCGTACCTAGTCACTTGTTGAAATCTATAGAAAGACAAATACTCCATATTTGGGAACAGAGGGAGGCTTTTACTCCGTACTGGAGTATTTGGGAACAGAGGGAGTATCACCATATGGAGGGAACAGAGGAAGTTTGAAATATGAACATGTCAATGGGAGGGAGTAAGCCCCATGCATGCATGCATGCATGCAACATGCAATACTCACACGTACTCCACGTGGACGCATGCAACACTCATGCACCCATGCGGCACACAACACACGATGTAACACACACGCTCATGCTCAAGTGCTCAACCTACTCCCTACTTCCGTGAAAGACTGTACATTTAGAGATTTACACATTGACCAGGGTATAATTAACGCCCAAAAGTAGAAGACTTATGTGTGCATGCGACCATTGAGATAAGAAGATTAAATGAAGGTCGTTGCATGCTGTAATTAAGGATAGACATGTAGCCCATACCTACAACACAAGTTGGTGCATTAGTCAATCAATATCGATTTAGATTAAAGGCTAAATGCATTGGATGTGTAGATGTACATCATGTACTACTACACTCTTTGTTTTATAGCCGATGTACACTCTTTGTTGGAAGGCGGAGGGAGGACACTTGCATGCACTCACATACACAGCCAGGGCGGTTCGGGCGCAAGGGTTGGACTCGTGTGGCGCCTGCGTAAAGTTTTATTTAACTGATTTCTTTGCTCCGCCAACTGACAAGTGGGACCCAGAAACCAGGTGACAATTTAACCAGTCAACAAAGTGGCACGTCGACTATGTGGCCGGTCAGCAGGGTGCAATACGATGCTCTACGATGAGCTAGTGATCGTATAATCGACGCAAAACTATATATAGTGACCGTAAAGAGCGTATTGTTACATACATTGACCGCCAGTGTATTTTTCTCATTTCAAATTAAGCCATATTAATCGGAAAGGACGCACTATGGACTACTACTAGTACTAGTATTGCTTTGATGTGTCCCGGCAACTCGCCGAACGAGGAGAAGCTTGCTTACTACGCCTCTCCCTCGCCCACGCGCGCGGTGGTTCGCAGGACGAGGAGAGGGTTTTGACTACAGCGCCCTCTCCCTCTTCCTCTCCCTCGCCCTCGCCCTCGCGGTGGACGTGCAGCAGTTCAATCGGTGTCAGATTGCCATACGCATATTGTACTATAGTATCATCATTGTTGGACCTTCCGAAGAGGCAAAGAGGCAAGTGCAAGGTTCACACGAGTACAAACTGTTGAACCTCCCGAAGAGGCAAAGAGCCAAGCTCAAGGTTTTATAGGAGTTGTCATCCTAGTAGGAGTGTACTACAACTATAGCGAACGATGCTACTGTATGATGCCGCCACGTCACGTATATCCAAAGCTGTGCCACCTTTTTTTCTCAAAGAGTGTGTTGGAGCCCGTGCAACAACCACACAAGTTGCACGTACACATAACACATTTACAAGTAATATATTCTAAAGGACAAATGCCAGTATGCTACACAAGTTCATCTCCAATTCATGTGATAAATTTGTGCACGACTAGTCTACATATATTCAAAGCGCTACCGTTCACAATTACCGTACTCCACTTACACGTTATAGATGGGCTACATGCATGTCCTCCTCCAGGTTCCAGTCCCAGGTGTTCTTCATGGATGGCACGATCCATAGCGGTGGGCAACGGGAATCATTGTCGCAGCTTTCTAGTCCGGTTCCACATGATGGAGACTCATCCAAGCTGAAGCGGCATAAATCAGGGATAGCGTGTCCCAGCATGTCGTTCATCCGGCGGTGCGCAATGAAGACACAACCATGCTTCATGAACAGCAGGCCTTCCATGTCGTGCACGGAAGGTGGCATCCACTTCACAATGGGGTAGCTGTCCCCGATGAAAAGCGAGTACTCTCCAAGAGTGTTCCTCGGCACCCACGTAGCATCACGGGGGTCGAACTCAGCGCCGTTCATCTGGTACACGCGGCATCCCAGATCTGGACACATGGTGACGTACATAATCAAGGTCCATGCATAATAATGTTGTGCTCAAATATGGCTGCCAGTAATACTGTGCAGCAAATAGTACTACTCCAGTATAGAGGAAGTAAAATAACCGGATATTATATATAGCCACTCTTGGCTACATGGATGATATAGCAAGACATGGAAAAACAAAAATGGTGGTAGCTAGTGGGTTCAAGTCTTCAAGGGCCCAGCTAGCTATACGCGTCCTCCAAGGTAAAAAGTACTCCTACTAGTAGTACTAAGTATACTACTAGTACAACAATGAAAGAGAAGGCGAGAGGGTTAAAAAATGGAATACCTGGGTAGATGGTGACGGTCCGATCATGGTAGATTGTGTGACCATGTTGCACATCAGTGGTACCATGGGTAACGACTGCTAAGATAGTTGATCCCAATATGCCAAAGTCAGCTACAAGGTTCCAGGTTAGACCGAATCGCGGATGCAAATGCACATCCAGGATCGGCGATCTTATTTTGATCGGGGGATGACTAGTCACTACAAAATAATGGAGTACCGTTAGGGATACAAATGATGGTTTCTGCATCCCGTTGGTAATCTCCCGTATCGTAGGATGGCAATCAGATGAAACAAGTCACCTGGCTTGTCACCGCGAAGATGCGGCCTAGATGGCGCACGGCGTCTTCAAACGTGTAGCGGTACAAATCTTCCGCCGCCAACATGCGCCAGCCTCTGCCGTTACTGTGTCTTGCATTGATGGCAATCCTTATGTTGAACACCGCGATGAGATAGTAATCATCGTAGCCGCGTCGCTTTGTCGGCGGGTCCGCAATTGCTATCTTCTTCAATCTCATGTAGGCATCATCATACATATTCAAGCCCAGCCAGTCTGGAAGGCCGATCCCAATGGTGGATGTCGGTGTCAAAACCAGCGGATCTCGGGTAGGGGTTCCCAAACTATGTGTCTAGGCGGATGGTAACAGGAGACAAGGGACATGATGTTTTTACCCAGGTTCGGGCCCTCTCGATGGAGGTAAAACCCTACTCCTGCTTGATTGATATTGATGATATGGGTAGTACAAGAGTAGATCTACCACGAGATCAAGGAGGCTAAACCCTAGAAGCTAGCCTATGGTATGATTGTTGTTCATCCTACAGACTAAAACCCTCCGGTTTATATAGACACCGGAGAGGGTTAGGGATACACAGAGTCGGTTACAATGGTAGGAGATCTACATATCCGTATCGCCAAGCTTGCCTTCCACGCCAAGGAAAGTCCCATCCGGACATGGGACCAAGTCTTCAATCTTGTATCTTCATAGTCTAGGAGTCCGTCGGACGGTGATAGTTCGGCTATCCGGACACCCCCTAATCCAGGGCTCCCTCGGTAGCCCCCGAACCAGGCTTCAATGACGACGAGTCCGGCGCGTAGATTGTCTTCGGCATTGCGAGGCGGGTTCTTCTCCAAATTCCATATACTTGTCGAATAGTGTCCGGCTTCTGATAAATGTTGCGCTCCTTGGCTTCCACACCCAATAATGGCCATCTTCCACGTGTCGAACGAATGCAAAAGCCAGGGTATTTTTACCTTTTCCCCCCTAGCTGCGCAAATAAGCCGCCTATAAAAAGAGACGAGGATCTAGATCCGAATCACACCATCCCCCTTTCGCAAGCTTTCATCGGAGCGCCTCTGACAAAAAATCCATTCCATCATGGACAGTCGACGCGGGTCCTCCTCTCTCGCTCCCAGCCCCCGGCCTGGGGATTGGAAGAGGTGCTCAGTCCCGCATAGCAAGCTAGTGACGCTCCAAACCAAGGGATTTCTTCCCCCAGCCTTCATGGTTCCGGTTCGAGCCAGACTCGCCACCTATAAGGGCGTAAACCAAGCGGAGAGCGTCCCCGATCCTTCCAAAGGAGAGCGGGTATGCTTTGTCTCTTATCTGATAAGAGGACTCAGATTTCCAATACATCCGTTTCTCTAGGGGCTCCTGGAGTTCTATGGCCTCCAGCTGCACCACCTTATGCCTGCCTCCATTCTGCACATCGCGGGCTTCGTGGCCCTTTGCGAACTATTTTTGGGCGTCGAGGCTGATTTTGTGCTGTGGAAGAGATTATTCTGCCTCGTACCCCATTCTCATGAGGGGTCTATATATCAAGTGGGCGGAGCCGAGTTATGGGGCATCGCCGGGACCGGATATCTATCCGGAACCCCGAAGAAGGCGTCCGAAGACTGGCCTTCGGAATGGTTTTATATAGAGGACGCCCCGCTACCGGATCCCGTTCAGACCGGCCTCCCGGAGTTCAGTAATGCTCCCTTGAAGAAATGCCTAAGTTGGCGTCCACGGAGCCCCCAGAGGGACAGTGACAGGGATGTCCTTTACCTGATGAGCCGAATAAGGTTGCTAGCTCATTCCGGACTAACCATGATCGGTGTCATGGCCACATGCATTATGCGGGTGGTGCAGCCGCTCCAGTATAGGGGCCACCCCATGTGGGATTTCAACAGGGAGGACGATGCCACCCGTCACGGCCGTAAGGGGCCGAGATCGTTTGTCGATCTGGCGAAGATCTTGTCCGCGCTGTACAAGGGGGAAGAGGAGGATTTTCTGCGCGTCAGTCCATTGAACGGATTTTCTATGAAAAATCCCCGAAGCTGGGTAAGCGAACATCTCCTTTTTCGCGCGTCCGATCCGTACTCCCATGGTTATATATCTCATTTTGTGAGTTCGACGCAGGAACTGCGTCGGGCCGTAAAAGATATAAACAGACCGCCTCCGTAGCCCGAGGATCCGGAATGGTTCCTCGATCCGGCCTCCCAAGAGGATCCAGACATATTGGTGGAGCTGATTCATGGGGTATTTCACCAACTAAGCATCGATAATTCCTTGGTCGCCATTATGGCCGATTACCCCGGAATACTTCTAGCCTCGCAGGTAACTGAGACCGAAGCCCCAGTACTTTGATAATGACCCATCTGTGCTTATTTTTGATCACCGTATATTAATGGTGTTTCGCAGGGGGTGCCTTCGAGGCGGGAGGCCGAGCCCGCAGCGGCTACCCAACAAGGGGCAGCATGGCCACGCAGGCTAAAAAGAAGTGCGGTCCGGATTGAAACGCAGCCGCAATGGTAAGGCGTGTCACCATATTCCTGGGATTGATTCCGGGAAGGTATATTAACGCTGGTGCTCCTTTCAGGAAAAAGAGCGCTCGCCGGACTGTGTCCGGAGAGACGGCCAATCGAGCCTCTGCCAGCCAGGCTCCAACGCCAGGTCCGAAAGTGGAGGTGAACACGAGGCATGCGTCGGATGCTCCTCCGACAGAGGATGCTGACGGATTGTCCGCCACCAACTCCGAGGTGGAGAGTGCCATGAATCACAGGCGCTGCCGGACAGTTCTTCGTGACGCATGTTTCTCCCAAGAGGCATTGAACGCCTTCAATTCGGGAGACGCACACCTCCGTGCCGCTCAAGATGGTCTAGCCAGAGCCACGTAGCAGTATGTAAAGGACATACGTGTGAGGAGATTTGACAGTTATATATGCCAGTAGCCCCCGAGACTTAAAATAGTTAGGAGAACTGATTTAAGGGTCATTTGTTATGCAGGATCTTACGGAAAAGAATACCCGACTGTCTCAGGAGCTTGAAGAGTGCAAGGCCCAGCTTGAGGCCGCACTAGCCGCCCCAGGGGGAGCCACAGAGACCCCCTCCGATAATATATACTTCGAAAGATAAGTAGTTTGTGAAGTGCGGCGTGTGTATAAGTCTGACAATAATATTACAGATGGCGCCGGACTAGATCCGGACAAGCAACATCTCCTGCGCCAGTTAAAGGCCGGCGAGAATGTGTTTACAAGGGTGAGGCAAGAGAAAAATAATCTCCAAGATGCCAACACCCAGCTGGGTGAGGAACTAAAGGATGTTCGAGCCCAGCTGTCTGACTCCATTAAGGAGAATCGGCGGCTTCGTCGCGGCATTCATAGTAAGTGCTTGAGCGAGATTTTTTGAAAAGAAGAGTTCGGCGAGGAAGTCGACTAACAGAAATATGTCTGTAGGTATGCTCACAGGTCGTTCTACAGAGGAAATGCCCGGTTCAATGGGTGACCTACTTCCCGAGCTGCTGCAACTACACGAACGAGTTCGGCAGGTGATGAGAGACGTCACCCAGGCCTTGTGGCCATCCATCTCCTTACCCGAAGGCCTTGGAGAGATTGCAGAGAGGCTTCAGGGAGCACGGCGGCGCTTCCGCCTATGGAAGATATCGGCCTGCCGTCAAGGCGCCAGGGAGGCCTAGGCCATGGTGAAGACGCGGTACACGAAGGCTGACCCAAACCACATGGCCGAGGTCGGACCTGTGGGGCTCGATGGGAAGGAGATCCCTGTGAGCTTAGTGTACGGCCAAGTAGAGTTGGCCGCAAAGTATTCCCAGCGGGACTGTAAACTATACAGCCTATTAGATGGTATTAAAGAGGAATACAATCAGTCAATTTGACTATGTAATTAAAAATGACATGTAAAATGCCTTCTAGCCGGATTGTAGATCATTTGTCATAGCAGACCCTTTCGCTTCAACCTCGGGACCCGATAGTCCGGAGTGTGTCCGAATACCCTCGCGGTTATGTAAGAACCGGGGCATGCGTGGAGACCAGGCGTAGGGGTCATTAGTGCTCTATCAGACAAGTGCCCAACTAGTTATGTTATATTACATGGTTAGTAAGAAACATCTTCCAGGGAGAATAGTTCCTTTAGGGGTTCCTTTCCCTGGGAGGCATGCCCTAAAGTGCATGTCCGGACTGCGAAAAAAGTAGAAAAACATCTGGGGGCAGATAAATGAATAAGTAAGAAATCGTCTTTTAGTTCACCGACCGAATATTCCCTTAAGAACGCTAGCTTTCGGCTTCACCCAGTCTGAGGTACACGTCCGGCTGACCCGGCGGTAACAATCGCAGAGGTACTCCCTTTACCACCTAGCCGAACAATCGGGAACGTAGGGGTAAGCACAGGAGCCAGGCAACCCAGCTTGGCCAAAACTTAAGTCATATTGATGCATATAATGGTGAATAAAAGGTACATGCGGAAGTGTGACACATGTGTTGGGCATAAAGCCCGTAGAAATAAGCTTCTGTTAAAGAAGCCCCCAGGTATACTGAGCGCGGATAACGCGTCAAGTTTGTGCGAACAGTGCACAAACAAGCCTCCAACGGCTTCAGAAAAAAGGAGGGAGAAGGAGAGAAATAAAAGACAGTTAAAGTATAAAATATAGACGGAGGAAGGAGACAAACCCAGAGTCCGGCGCTAGGCGTAGAATCTTCGGAGGTGGGCTGCATTCCATGGGTTCGGCTCCAGTCGGTTATCCGATGCGTTCCGCAGACGGTACGCTCCGCCGGTTAGGACTTGTTCGATGATGAAGGGACCCTCCCATTTGGGCTTGAGTTTGTCCTTTTTCTTGTCCGGCAGGCGTAGAACTAATTCGCCAACATTGTAAGCTTTGGCCCGTACTTCTCTGCTTTGGTATCTTCGAGCCTGCTGTTGATAGAATGCGGAACGGGCTTTTGCCACGTCGCGCTCCTCCTCCAAGGCGTCCAAACTGTCCTGCCGATCGAGCTTGGCTTCTCTTTCTTCGTACATGCACACGTGAGGTGAGTCATGAATTATGTCGCAGGGCAAAACTGCCTCTGCGCCGTACACCATAAAAAATGGTGTGAATTCGGTAGTGCGATTCGGCGTGGTCCGCAGCCCCCAGAGTACAGAGTCGAGCTCCTCTACCCAGTGCGTATTAGATTCCTTGAGGGACCACACTAGTCTGGGTTTAATGCCGCTCATGATTAGACCATTTGCTCGCTCGACTTGACCGTTACTTTGAGGGTGATAGACTGAAGCGTAGTTGAGCTTGATGCCCATGTTTTTGCACCAGAGTTTGACCTCGTCGGCCGTGAAGTTCGTGCCATTATCAGTGATGATGCTATGGGGGACGCCGTAACGGTGTACTACCCCTGATATGAAGTCTATCACCGGTCCGGATTCGGCCGTCTTAACAGGCTATGCCTCTATCCATTTGGTGAATTTATCCACCATGACCAATAGGTATTTTTTCTTGTGGGTTCCTCCTTTAAGGGGTCCAACCATATCAAACCCCCAGACCGCGAACGGCCAGGTGATGGGTATAGTTTTGAGGGCGGTAGGTGGCATGTGGCTTTGATTAGCAAAGAGCTGGCATCCGACGCATCGTTGGACCAAGTCCTGAGCATCTGCCCGGGCCGTCAGCCAATAAAATCATGTATGTAAGGCCTTGCCTACAAGGGCATGGGCTGCGGCATG
The DNA here is from genome assembly GCF_018294505.1 of Triticum aestivum. Classification (NCBI taxonomy): domain Eukaryota; kingdom Viridiplantae; phylum Streptophyta; class Magnoliopsida; order Poales; family Poaceae; genus Triticum; species Triticum aestivum. Next base: position 45,142,676 of record NC_057798.1, on the reverse strand, counting down.
GTGCCCGCCGAGTCCGGCATGAATTTCAGCCAGAAGATTCCGCCCTTCCTCTTCGGAGATACACCTTTGAAGGACTCCGGTTGTGCTTTTCTTATAAAGCTCTCCCTCATGGACCTTATAGGCTTTAGATCGCCGCACTATGCAGCGAGCCTTGTTTTGGTCCTAGGGAAGTTCTTGCCTAGTTAGGTAGGCTAGGAATGGTTCTGTCCATGGGGCAGTGTCTGCCATTATTGTGTGGGCTGACGGTGTTATTTCGTTGGCAGGGCCGCCAACTATGTCAGAATGTTCGGTGTGGGGTATTGTGGTTGGGTCTGGGATGTTATTTCCGGACTCTCCCTCTCATAATACGGATGGCTTGAAAAGCCTCTCTAGGAAGATGTTGGGAGGGACGGCATCGCGCTTTGCGCCAATGCGTGCCAACACGTCTGCTGCCTGGTTGTTCTCCCAGGCTATATGGTGAAATTTGAGCCCCTCAAACCGAGCTGACATTTTTAGGACGGCGTTGCGATAAGCTTCCATTTTCGGACCCTTGGCATCAAAGTCTCCATTTATTTGGGATATCGCGAGGTTTGAATCCCCGCGGACCTCTAGGCGCTGAATGCCCATGGAGACTGCCATCCGGAGACCATGGAGAAGGGCCTCGTATTCAGCTGCGTTGTTGGAGTCCGCGTACATTATCTGAAGTACGTATTGGACTGTATCTCCAGTTGGGGACGTCAAAACAACGCCAGCCCCCAGGCTAGCCAACATTTTGGAGCCGTCAAAGTGCATAATCCAGTTGGAATATGCGCCGTACTCTTTAGGGAGTTCGACTTCAGTCCATTCGGCGATGAAGTCGGCCAAAACCTGCGACTTAATAGCTCGCCGTGGCGTGTAAGTTATGTCGAACGGGAGGAGCTCGATGGCCCATTTGGCAATCCGGCCCTTTGCGTCGCGGTTGTTTATAATGTCATTAAGAGGTACGTCGGAGGCTACTGTTATCGAACACTCTTGGAAGTAGTGTCGCAGCTTCCGGGATGCCATGAACACTGCGTATGCTATCTTTTGATAATGCGGGTACCGTGACTTGCATGGAGTTAGGATAGTGGACACATAGTAAACTGGTTTTTGGAGAGGGAACTTGTGTCCGTCCGTTTCTCGTTCGACAACGAGCACCGCGCTTACAACTTGATGGGTTGCCGCGATGTATAATAGCATTGGTTCGCCTGTGTTGGGCGCGGCCAGGACCGGATTTGTTGCCAATATGGCTTTGATTTCTTCGAGTCCGGCCGTGGCGGCATCCGTCCACTCGAAGTGTTCAGTGCGCCGCAGGAGGCGATAAAGGGGTAATGCCTTTTCTCCTAAGCGGGAGATAAAGTGGCTTAGAGCCGCCATGCATCCAGTCAATTTTTGTATTTGTTTGAGGTCTTTTGGGATATCCAATTGTGACAGAGCTCGGATCTTGGCTGGGTTTGCTTCAATTCCTCTACCAGATACGATGAAGCCCAAGAGCTTTCCAGCTGGTACGCCGAAAACGCATTTTTCCGGGTTGAGCTTAATGTCATATGCTCGGAGATTGTCGAATGTGAACCTCAAGTCATCTACTAGAGTTTCGACATGCTTGGATTTGACGACCACATCATCTATGTATGCCTCCACTGTTTTGCCGATCTGGTTTGCCAGACATGTCTGAATCATGCGCTGATATGTTGCGCCGGTGTTTTTGAGCCCGAAGGGCATTGTATTGAAGCAGAATGGGCCGTATGGAGTGAGGAATGCCGTTGCGGCTTGGTCTGGCTCTGCCATCTTAATTTTGTGGTAGCCGGAGTATGCGTCGAGGAAGCACAATGAATCGTGTCCTGCGGTAGCGTTGATAATTTGATCGATGCGGGGAAGGGGGAAGGGATCCTTTGGGCAAGCCTTGTTAAGGTCCTTGAAATCGAGACACAGGCGCCAGGATTTGTCCTTCTTTGGTACCATTACCAGGTTTGCTAGCCAGTCCGGATGTTTAATATCTCTAATGAATCCGGCCTCCAATAGTTTGGCTAGTTCCTCTCCCATGGCTGTCTCTTGTGTTCGGAGAAGCGCCGAAGAGCTTGTTTGACTGGCTTGAATACTTTTAGGATATTTAGGCTGTGCTCGGCCAGCCGGCGTGGGATTCCTGGCATGTCTGAAGGGTGCCAGGCAAAGATGTCCCAATTTTTGCGTAGGAATTCTCGTAGTGCGGCGTCTACATCAGGGTTTAATTGTGCCCCGATGGAGGCCGTTTTTGTAGGGTCCGTTGGATGGACTAGGAATTTGACTATTTCGTCCGCCGGTTTAAAAGAGGTGGACTTGGATCTCTTGTCGAGTATCACATCGTCCCAGTTCACCGTGGAGCGCAGCGCAGTGAGTTCCTCGGCCGCTAGGGCTTCGGATAGTGCCTCAAGGGCAAGTGCGGCTGTTTTGTTTCTGACGCGGAGTGCTATGTCCGGGTCACTAGCAAGAGTGATGATTCCGTTGGGTCCGGGCATTTTGAGCTTCATGTACCCGTAATGGGGTATAGCTTGAAAAATTGTGAATGCCTCTCGCCCTAATAGAGCGTGGTATCCGCTGCTAAATGGGGCCACTTGGAATTTGACCTCCTCGGACCTGTAATTATCCGGCGTGCCAAACACCACATCCAGTGTGATTTTTCCTGTATAGCATGCTTCCCGACTGGGGATTATTCCTCTAAAGGTTACGCTGCTTCGCTCAATGCGGCTCCAGTCTATTTCCATTTTTCGAAGGGTTTTGTCACTCCCAATATGCGACCCTATCCAAAAGGAACTCGAAGGTCCCACCAAGGATAGACCCGCATATTGAAACGCTTTTGCAAGGTGGATATCATTACATCAACATTACATAATAGATGGGGATACATACAAGAGGAATACAATGCCACACGAATACAACATCACAATACATCAGAGCATCATCCGAGTACGGATGAAACAAAAACAGAAACTCAAACAACATCCACCCTGCTAGCCCAGGCTGCCGACCTGGAACCTATCCCCTGATCAAAGAAGCAGAATAAGAACTCAACACAAGCAAGCATCGCTCTCGCGTCATGATCATCGCACAACCTGTACCTGCAACTGTGGTTGTAGTAATCTGTGAGCCACAAGGACTCAGCAATCCCATTACCATGGGTATCAAGACTAGCAAAGCTTAAAGGGAAAGGAAAGGGTAAAGTGGTGAGGTTGCAGCAGCGACTAAGCATATATGGTGGCTAACATACGCAAATAAGAGCGAGAAGAGAGCAAGCGGAACGGTCGTCAACTAGTAATGATCAAGAAGTGATCCTGAACTCCTACTTACGTCAAGCATAACCCAGAAACCGTGTTCACTTCCCGGACTCCGCCGAAAAGAGACCATCACAGCTACACATGCGGTTGATGCATTTTAATTCGGATCTGGTGTCAAGTTAACTACAACCGGACATTAACAAATTCCCATCTGCCTATAACCGCAGGCACGGCTTTCGAAAGATTATACCCTGCAGGGGTGTCCCAACTTAGCCCATGACAAGCTCTCGCGATCAACGAAGGAATAGACCTTCTCCCAGGAAGACCCGATTAGACTCGGAATCCCGGTTTACAAGACATTTCGACAATGGTAAAACAAGACCAGCAAAGCTGCCCGATGCGCCGACAATCCCGATAGGAGCTGCACATATCTCGTTCTCAGGGCAACACCGGATGAGACAGGCTACGAGTAAAACCAGACCTCGAGTTTCCCCGAGGTGGCCCCGCAGGCGGCTCGGTTCGGACCAACACTTAGACAAGCACTGGCCCGGGGGGGGGGCTAAAATAAAGATGACCCTCGGGTTGGCCGACCCAAGGGAAAGGGATAGGTGGTGGGGAGGCAAATGGTAAACCAAGGTAGGGCCTTGCTGGAGGAGTTTTATTCAAAGCGAACTTTCAAGTGGGTCCCATAAATCACCCGACCGCGTAAGGAGCGCAAACTCCGGGAACATAACACCAGTATGACGGAAACTAGGGCGGCAAGAGTGGAACAAAACACCAGGCAAAAGCCCGAGTCTTCCACCCTTTACCAAATATATAGACGCATTAATAATATAAGAGATATTGTGATATCCCAACCAAAATCCTGACCACCATGGAGAAATCTTCAACTTCACCTGCAACTAACAACGCTATAAGAGGGGCTGAGCAAAAGCGGTAACATAGCCAAACAATGGTTTGCATAGGAAAGGTGTCAAAGGTTAGAGGTTCATGGCAATATGGGAGGCTTGATAAACAGGTGATATGTAGCGTAGCATAGCGATAGAACGAAGCAACTAGCATAGCAATGATAGTAGTGAGATCCAGGGTAGCGGTCATCTTGCCTGAAATCCCGCAAGTAAGAAGAACGAGTCCATGAAGAAGATGAAACCATGAAGACGAACCAAGCGTAGACGAACGAATCCTCACGATCGCAACGAAACAGGAACTATCGAAAAGAAGCACACAACATAGTAAACACACCACACATGAACAAGGCATGATTCTCAACAAGCATGATGCATGACAAAGCTACATGAAGCTACTCATGGCAAGAGATGATGCAAACAAGAGCAACACATCAAGGCAAGTTTAAATGAGGCCGGGAACAACATATAACAATTCCGGTAAGTCCTCATATGCATATTTCGAAGTTAGTCCAGATCTGAATAAACCTTATGTCGAAGTTGTTGAACAACAAGTTAAGATGCACCAAGATTATCTACACGAGATTCTAGTCAAGTTTCATATAAAGTTCATTTAGTTTGGAGCTACGGCCTAGAAGATATGAGCAAAAAAGTTAAACATGTCATTGATGCAAAATGCACCCAAACATCAAGCAAACACCTCAAAACAAGGATGCAACATGATAATATGACACTACATGCAAATCTAAGCAAGTTTCATATAGAGCACACTCAAAACGGAGCAACGGTTCAACACACACACATGGAACAAGTTTAAAGGACAAGCTGTCCAAAACAGCAACTAGGCATATTGCAAGCATCGAAACAAGATGCTACAACACCACCATGATAACAAAAGGCATGGGCATGATGTACAGGTAAAGTATTACAAACTATGAACACTGAGCTATCTCCAGAAACTACTAGAACATGCTCAAACACACATGGTAAGATTGCAAGTTATAACAATTTCAGACTTTGCAGAGAATAACATCACAATGCAATGTTTAGAGCTATCAAACAACATGTTACAGGAACTTATCATGGCAAACAAAGGCATGGCATGAATCTACTCAAAGCATAGATCAAAAGACCCTTACTGGCCATGAGCCAAAAAGGATCAGAAAATATGATGGCACCCACGTAAACATAGCAAGTTATATTACAGATTCAAACATGGCAGGAACATAATTATGAAGGCATGTAGATGAGCTTGGGCAACTCACTACAGATCAGTACGTGGCATGGCAAGGCACCCAACAGTAAGAAGGCATATTTGTGAAGCTAAGCATGGAAATAGCAAGTTCATAGGATGCATGGATCACTAGCAAAACACATGGGAACAAGTGAACTTAATGTTAACAGGCTGACAGCAACATTATGAAGCAACTTTGGAGCAAGAAATGAACAAGCTACAGCAACCTATAAATTCTACCAGGGGCATGGATGGATAGAGGATGACATGTAGATCAAAACATGTTTATAGAACATCTCCATATTATGCATAGAATGATTTGTAGAAGCATGTTTATATAGCATCACGAAATAACAGATTCAGCCTAGCAAAACAGCAACATCATGAACCCTACTTAACAAGCTCGATTCACTCACCACAAGTCATTGCATGACAAGATAAACATAGCATCATCAAGAAGACATGTTTGTGAAACAAACCAAGTCAAGAACAAGTCTATAGCATGCTAGGATCAACTACAACAAGCTCGGCCAAATTGAATAACATGTAAACAATCTGCGAGGAAACATTTTGAAGCAAAAGTAGAGCACGAAAATGACAGGCTAGACTACTCTATAATTGCATCAAAGGGCATGAGTGGATAGACAATAACCTATTGTCCAAAACATCCTTACTGAAGTATCTCTAAATATGCATGGATCTCTCTGTAACACCAAGTTTACATGGCATCAAAATAACAGCAGAACAGGGACTAAAATCAGTAATATCACGATGCCTAGTTTGCATGCTTGTGCTAGTCACCACATTGATCAAAAAAATACATAGTAAGCACCTCTATAAAGAAGACATAGCATAGATCAAAACACATGTAGACATCAACCTCATAGGATCCACACATCAATTATGGCAAAAATGACAAATGAGCTCGTTCTGTTAACAGAGAGCAGAAAACATCATGAAGCACTCTTACAACGATGATTCAGGCATCTAGATGACCTCAAATGAATATGATTCAATGGAATGAAATGATGTACTCATCGGGCCGAACAATTTGACATATCACACGCATGAAACGGAGCTACAGATGCAGAGATACGATGGCATGAACATGGCATGAAAATTACTGAATCTGGGGACTTAGACGAATTTTTACCCTCTGGAAAGTCAACTCGGGACGAGGAGATCCCGGGACGGAGCGGATCCGGGACGGGCGGAGGCGCGTTTGGTTCCGGGACAGGTGGATCTCATCCCACCCATCCGGATCCGGCGACGGGGTGGCCGGCGACGGCGGCGGGGGCGACCGGAGCGGCCGGGACGGAGGCGGGCCGGAGCGCGGGGAAGGGCGGCGGAGAAAGGCGGCGGAGCCGAGCGTGGCCGGAGGCGGCGACCGGAGCGCTCCCGGCCAGCGGCGGCACGGGGCGGGACGCCGGCGGCGCGGGAGGCCGGCGCGGGGCGGGGAGCACGGGCGGCGGCGCGGCACGGGGACGCCGAGGAGAGGCCGGGCTAGGTCGCCGGCGCGGAGGGCGACGGAGGCGCAACGGCGGCGGGCGGCGGTGGCGCCCACGTGGCGCGACGCGGTTGGCCGAGGGACGGCGGCTGGACATGTCCGGTCCGGTCCGGACATGTCCGGCACGGCGCGGAGGAGAAAATTAGGGTTTCGGGGGGATTTGATCCGCGAATTTCGGGGGAGGGGCTAGTTTTATAGGTAGAGGGAGCTAGGAGAGTCCAAATGAGGAGCGGTTTTCGGCCACGCGATCGTGATCGAACGACCGAGAGCATGGAGGGGAGTTAGATGGGTTTTGGGCCACTTTGGAAGGGGTGTTGGGCTGCAAAGAGAATGAGGCTTTACGGTTACCCGGTTAACCGTTGGAGTACCAAATGACCTCCAAATGGCACGAAACTTGACAGGCGGTCTACCGGTGTTATACCAAGGCCACTTGACAAGACTCGGTCCATTCCAAGAACGTTTGACACCCACTCACAACAAGAGACAAAAGGGGAACGCCGGAAGACATAGGAGCGCCGGATTGCAAAACGGACAACAGGGAAAAGGCTCGGATGCATGAGACGAACACGTATGCAAAATGAAATGCACATGATGACATGATAAAATGCAACATGCAAGCAAATGACATGGCAACAACGACGAATAACTGGCAGACACTTGGCGCATCGAATCCGGGGCGTTACAACACTCCTCCACTAACAAGAGATCTCGTCCCGAGATCTAGGACCGAGACGAAAGGGAAAAGAGATGAGGTGAAACAAGAACTCAAGAGAAGAAGCAAAGAATCGAGAGCACTCGAGAAGAAGAGAGGAACGACAAGAATGACGAGAATCAAAAGCTCTTGGAATCAGATAGATTATGAAAGCACTCCGGTTAAAACGAAATAAGAAACGAATAAGACTGAAAGGATTTAGGCAGCACTCCGGCTAAAATGGAAAGAATAGAACATGAACTAGAGAAGATGGAATGGTACTTGACGAGAGGAACAACACAAAGCCTCCGGAAGAATTGGAAGAGTTGAATGAAAAGAACTTAGAAGGAAGAATTGAACGGAGTTGTTGAGAAAATCAACAACGAAAGAATAAGCTTGTCGTGGACTTATGGAAAACATCTCAAAATTATGAGGTGATAACCGACCTCAAACGGAAATGATTGGATAGCTGAGAAGAACGAAGAAATGCAAAACTCCACTTCAAAAGAAAATGAAGAATTACTTGCGCTTCGAGACGCGATAAGAAAAGATACTTGAACTCCACCGATAAGAATCTTGATGAACACTTGAAGAATGAATTAAATCATGAAGAACCACCATGAAGAACTCCGATAACAAAAGGATGATGAGATAGAATGAAGGATGAAAGAATAAGATGAGGCTTGCGATGATTTAAAGGGAGGTTCCGACGAGATGGCCGAGGAAATTGAACTCCGGAAAAGAAAAGATGAAAACACTTGGAACTAGAATTTATTCATCATGAACAAACTCCGAAGGAAAGGATTAATCACTTGGAGGAAATAAGAATAAGATTTATTGTATGCTTATCCTTCATCAAATTAAATTGATGACAAGCAATGGATTTTGCATATTACTTATTCTTATTGAAAAAAGAATTGAGAAGTGACATATCACAAACTTGAGAAGGTCTTCATGAACCACCGGTAGAATTGGAAAGAACGAATGAATAGATATGATAAACAAGGAAAAATAATCTTGAACGAACCACCGTAAGAATTCGGAAATGACTGATGAAAGAGACTGAATCACCGGGAAGAATTAGAAGAACCAATATGCTAGAGGGGATTTAGATACAAAAGAACGAAGGGATAATGAGCTGATTAAAGAACACTTGAAAGAAGCACCGGGATAAATACAGAACGATAACTGGAATGATGGCCTCTGGTGAAATAAATGGGAAAACAACTCCTGAAATACTCCGGATGGATGAAAAAGCAGAGAGGTTGAGCCAACAATGAAATGATTTGAAATCGATATTGGAGAAGACATTTGACTGATGAAATTCATACTTACGTCACACTTGAAAAGAATTGAGAATAACTCCGGGGAAATTACAAGAGTCAGGTAAGATCCTGGGAAAAGACCTGTGGGTTAGGGCCCACTGAAGAGATAACACCGTTGAAAAGGATTGTTGAACAGATAGATGATGCACCGGAACAATTGAAATATTTGAATGAGGTGACAACTTCGAATTAATTCGAACACAGACGAATCTTCTGAGATGACTTGAACACTCCGGAAGGATAAACTGGAGAGAGGCGAACGAGCAGGGAAAACACTTGATCGAAGGAAGAGAATATGGTCAACCAAAAAAAATGGAATTGAATCCACCGGAGAAGAGATGAAAATCTCAAAAAAGATGAGAATTCACCGGTCGAAAAGATTTACGAAAGACTGAAGAGGTTCCACACGAATGAGATAGATGGTCGAGAGAGAGTCAGACTCCGGGAAGAAAAAGGGTGGGAGGGCGGGAAAACAAAATCATCTTGGAATGGGAAATCGACGATTAACTTGAAGAGAAAACACCGGTTGAAAACATTGAGGAAAGAAATCAAAGACTTCACACGAGTAGGATGGATTCTCGATTACAGACTCCGGTTCCGAGAAGAAGAAGGGGTGGGCGGGTGGGAAAGAAAACAACTGAGGATAGAACTCAATGATGAAGAGGCTCGAGTCGACTTGACGAGAAATGCACCGGATGAAAAGAGCTGAGAACCAACGATCGAAAAACCAACTGCATGATCCTAAAGAAAATTTGAAGGGGAAGAGAAGTAATTCAAAACACCTACGTCAAGATTCCTTACCAGAGCGACGAAGGGGGCTGAGGAGTAAAAAGAATTCCTACTCTCCGATATAACTAGACTCCGAAAACAGTTTTCTTCTAGACTCAATAACGGCCAAACTACACGATCAATCAAGGGGGCTCCTAGGGTCGGTCGAGGCTCTGATACCAACTTGTCACGCCCAATATGCGACCCTATCCAAAAGGAACTCGAAGGTCCCACAAAGGATAGACCCGCATATTGAAACGCTTTTGCAAGGTGGATTTCATTACATCAACATTACATATAGATGGGGATACATACAAGAGGCATACAATGCCACACGAATACAACATCATAATACATCAGAGCATCATCCGAGTACGGATGAAACACAAACAGAAACTCAAACGACATCCGCCCTGCTAGCCCAGGCTGCCGACCTGGAACCTATCCCCTGATCGAAGAAGCAGAAGAAGAACTCAACACAAGCAAGCATCGCTCTCGCGTCATGATCATCACACAACCCGTACCTGCAACTGTGGTTGTAGTAATCTATGAGCCACGAGGACTCAGCAATCCCATTACCATGGTTATCAAGACTAGCAAAGCTTAAAGGGAAAGGAAAGGGTAAAGTGGTGAGGTTGCAGCAGCGACTAAGCATATATGGTGGCTAACATATGCAAATAAGAGCGAGAAGAGAGCAAGCGGAACGGTCGTCAACTAGTAATGATCAAGAAGTGATCCTGAACTCCTACTTACGTCAAGCATAACCCAGAAACCGTGTTCACTTCCCGGACTCCGCCGAAAAGAGACCATCACGGCTACACACGCGGTTGATGCGTTTTAATTCGGATCTGGTGTCAAGTTATCTACAACTGGACATTAACAAATTCCCATCTGCCTATAACCGCAGGCACGGCTTTCGAAAGATTATACCCTGCAGGGGTGTCCCAACTTAGCCCATGACAAGATCTCGCGATAAACGAAGGAATAGACCTTCTTCCAGGAAGACCCGATCAGACTCGGAATCCCGGTTTACAAGACATTTCGACAATGGTAAAACAAGACCAGCAAAGTCGCCCGATGCGCCGAAAATCCTGATAGGAGCTGCACATATCCCGTTCTCAGGGCAACACCAGATGAGACAGGCTACGAGTAAAACCAGACCTCGAGTTTCCCTGAGGTGGCCCCGCAGGCGGCTCGGTTCCGACCAACACTTAGACAAGCACTGGCCCGGGGGGGGGGGGGGGGGGGCTAAAATAAAGATGACCCTCGGGTTGGCCGACCCAAGGGAAAGGGATAGGTGGTGGGGAGGCAAATGGTAAAACCAAGGTTGGGCATTGCTGGAGGAGTTTTATTCAAAGCGAACTGTCAAGGGGGTCCCATAAATCACCCGACCGCGTAAGGAACGCAAACTACGGGAACATAACACCGGTATGACGGAAACTAGGGCGGCAAGAGTGGAACAAAACACCAGGCAAAAGGACGGGTCTTCCACCCTTTACCAAATATATAGATGCATTAATAATATAAGAGATATTGTGATATCCCAACCAAAATCCTGACCACCATGGAGAAATCTTCAACTTCACCTGCAACTAACAACGCTATAAGAGGGGCTGAGCAAAAGCAGTAACATAGCCAAACAACGGTTTGCATAGGAAAGGCGTCAAAGGTTAGAGGTTCATGGCAATATGGGAGGCTTGATAAACAGGTGATAGGTAGCGCAGCATAGCGATAGAACGAAGCAACTAGCATAGCAATGATAGTAGTGAGATCCAGGGTAGCGGTCATCTTGCCTGAAATCCCGCAAGGAAGAAGAACGAGTCCATGAAGAAGATGAAACCACGAAGACGAACCAAGCGTAGACGAACGAATCCTCACGATCGCAACGAAACAGGAACTATTGAAAAGAAGCACAGAACATAGTAAACACACCACACATGAACAAGGCATGATGCACAACAAGCATGATGCATGACAAAGCTACATGAAGCTACTCATGGCAATAGATGATGCAAACAAGAGCAACACATCAAGGCAAGTTTAAATGAGGCCGGGAACAACATATAACAATTCCGGTAAGTCCTCATATGCATATTTCGAAGTTAGTCCAGATCTGAATAAACCTTATGTTGAAGTTGTTGAACAACAAGTTAAGATGCACCAAGATTATGTACACGAGATTCTAGTCAATTTTCATATAAAGTTCATTTAGTTTGGAGCTACGGCCTAGAAGATATGAGCAAAACAAGTTAAACATGTCATTGATGCAAAATGCACCCAAACATCAAGCAAACACCTCAAAACAAGGATGCAACATGATAATATGACACTACATGCAAATCTAAGCAAGTTTCATATAGAGCACACTCAAAATGGAGCAACGGTTCAACACACACACATGGAACAAGTTTAAAGGACAAGCTGTCCAAAACAGCAACTAGGCATATTGCAAGCATCAAAACAATATGCTACAGCACCACAACATGATAACAAAAGGCATGGGCATGATCTACAGGTAAAGCATTACAAAACATGAACACTGAGCTATCTCCAGAAACTACTAGAACATGCTCAAACACACATGGTAAGATTGCAAGTTATAACAATTTCAGACTTTGCAGAGAATAACATCACGATGCAATGTTTAGAGCTATCAAACAACATGTTACAGGAACTTATCATGGCAAACAAAGGCATGGCATGAATCTACTCAAAGCATAGATCAAAAGACCCTTACTGGCCATGAGCCAAGAAGGATCAAAAAATATGATGGCACCCACGTAAACATAGCAAGTTATATTACAGATTCAAACATGGCAGGAACATAATTATGAAGGCATGTAGATGAGCTTGTGCAACTCACTATAGATCATTACATGGCATGGAAAGGCACCCAACAGTAAGAAGGCATATTTGTGAAAAGTTCATAGGATGCATGGATCACTAGCAAAACACATGGGAACAAGTGAACTTAATGTTAACAGGCTGACAGCAACATTATGAAGCAACTTTGGAGCAAGAAATGAACAAGCTACAGCAACCAATAAATTCTACCAGGGGCATGGATGGATAGAGAATGACATGTAGATCAAAACATGTTTATAGAACATCTCCATATTATGCATAGAATGATTTGTAGAAGCATGTTTATATAGCATCACGAAATAACAGATTCAGCCTAGCAAAACAGCAACATCATGAACCCTACTTAACAAGCTCGATTCACTCACCACAAGTCACTGCATGACAATATAAGCATAGCATCATCAAGAAGACATGTTTGTGAAACAAACCAAGTCAAGAACAAGTCTATAGCATGCAAGGATCAACTACAACAAGCTCGGCCAAATTGAATAACATGTAAACAATCTGCCAGGAAACATTTTGAAGCAAAAGTAGAGCATGAAAATGACAGGCTAGACTACTCTATAATTTCAACAAAGGGCATGAATGGATAGACAATAACCTATTGTCCAAAACATCCTTACTGAAGTATCTCTAAATATGCATGGATCTCTCTGTAGCACCAAGTTTACATGGCATCAAAATAATAGCAGAACAGGGACTAAAATCAGTAATATCATGATGCCTAGTTTGCATGCTTGTGCTAGTCACCACATTGATCTAAAAAATACATAGTAAGCACCTCTGTAAAGAAGACATATCATAGATCAAAAACATGTAGACATCAACCTCATAGGATCCACACATCAATCATAGCAAAAATGACAAATGAGCTCGTTCTGTTAACAGACAGCAGAAAACATCATGAAGCACTCTTACAACAATGATTCAGGCATCTAGATGACCTCAAATGAATATTATGCAATGGAATGAAATGATGTACTCGTAGAGGCGAAAAATTTGACATATTACACGCGTGAAGCAGAGCTACAGATGCAGAGATACGATGGCATGAACATGGCATGAAAATTACTGAATCTGGGGACTTAGACGAATTTTTACCCTCTGGAAAGTCAACCCGGGACGAGGAGATCCCGGGACGGAGCGGATCCGGGATGGGCGGAGGCGCGTTTGGTTCCGGGACAGGTGGATCTCATCCCACCCGTCCGGATCTGGCGACGGGGTGGCCGGCGACGGCGGCGGGGGCGACCGGAGCGGCCGGGACGGAGGCGGGCCGGAGCGCGGGGAAGGGCGGCGGAGAAAGGCGGCGGAGCCGAGCGCGGCCGGAGGCGGAGACCGGAGCGCTCCCGACCGGCGGCGGCGCGGGGCGGGACGCCGGCAGCGCGGGAGGCCGGCGCGGGGCGGGGAGCACGGGCGGCGGCGCGGCACGGGGACGCCGAGGAGAGGCGGGGCTAGGTTGCCGGCGCGGAGGGCGACGGAGGCGCAACGGCGGCGGGCGGCGGCGGCGTCCACGTGGCGCAACGCGGTTGGCCGAGGGACGGCGGCAGGATGTGTCCGGTCCGGTCCGAACATGTCCGGCGCGACGCGGAGGAGAAAATTAGGGTTTTGGGGGGATTTGATCCGCGAATTTCGGGGGAGGGGCTAGTTTTATAGGTAGAGGGAGCTAGGAGAGTCGAAATGAGGAGCGGTTTTCGGCCACGCAATCGTGATCGAACGACCGAGAGCATGGAGGGGAGTTAGATGGGTTTTGGGCCACTTTGGAAGGGGTGTTGGGCTGCAAAGAGAATGAGGCTTTACGGTTACCCGGTTAACCGTTGGAGTACCAAACGACCTCCAAATGGCACGAAACTTGACAGGCGGTCTACCGGTGTTATACCACAGCCACTTGACAAGACTCGGTCCATTCCGAGAATGTTTGACACCCACTCACAATGAGAGACAAAAGGGGAACGCCGGAGGACATAGGAGCGCCGGATTGCAAAACGGACAACGGGGAAAAGGCTCGGATGCATGAGACGAACGCGTATGCAAAATGAAATGCACATGATGACATGATAAAATGCAACACGCAAGCAAATGACATGGCAACAACAACGAATAACTGGCAGACACCTGGCGCATCGAATCCGGGGCGTTACAGGTTTCCTCGTAAATGAGGTTTAATCCGCTGCCGCCATCCATGAGTACCTTGGTAAGGCGAAAGCCGTCCACTGTTGGACTGAGGACCAATGCGACTGGTGCTCGGGCTGTTCGGAATTTAGGTTCATCACTGGCGTTAAAGGTAACAGACGTGTCACTCCATGGATTTATTGTTGCTACATGGTGGACTTCAGCGAGGCTGCGGAGTGTTCATTTCCGCATATTATTTGATGCGAAAGTTTTGAAGACTGTTAATACTATACTAGTATTGCTGGGCTGGTGCTCTGGAGCTAGAAGCTCTTCGCCACTTTTGGCCACCTGCTGTAGTATCCAACATGCTCTAAGGCTATGAGTTGGCATGGCGCCCTCTGTACTATGAATTTTGCAGGGTCCATTGAGCCATCCCTCCAGTACGGTTCCATGCCCTTTAGAGGGTTTTTGCTTTTTGGTATTTAACCTAGGTGCCTGGTAATGATGCACCCTTTTACTTTGGACTGGGGTTGTGTTCAAGGCCGGATTATCCCAAAATTTGATTTCGGTTTTCCAGGCACTCTCCATCGCACAGTACTTTCGTACTATGGACGCCAAGTCAGCAAAGGGTGTAATTTCGTGACGACTTACGGCTTTGAGGATTCCTTCGTCCGTGCAATTAATGGAGAAGAATGAAATTGTGTCCTCTTCACAGCAGTCCTTTATCCTGTTCATGACCAGGAGGAATCTGGCCCAGTAATGATGTACTGTTTCAGCGGGCTCTTGCCGGATTTGGGATAGATCGCTTATGTTTGGGTGCGCGGGTGGAGCTAAATTCTGAACTCCGTCCGATCTAAGACTCAGGGGCCAAGAAGCTTCCGAATTTGGAAGCTTGGGTTCTTGGACGTTGTCTGATAAATCTAGCCTGCTGCCTGACTTTAAGTTCATGGCTTGAGTGGTGTTCTCCCCTCCGTGGGAATCCGGCATGGAGGGGTCAGGAATCCGGACATAGCTAGTCCTTAGGAAAGAAGAAGGGTCACCATATTGTTCCTCTACCACAACAACGTGGTGGGTAGCCTGGGGAGAGTTAATCTCTCTCAGATCGGTTTTAGGCCCAATCCGGTCGTAGTCTGTAGCGACTCCCAGGGCGGCGATGCGATCTAAGAGCTCCTTTAAGGAGGAGAGCTCCATCGGATCTAACTGATCGGCGAGTTCCAAGTTGACGTGAAGATTGCTTTTGATGACCCGAGAGGTCATCGTCGACACGGCAGATGAACAGGCGGTCATAAGACGGGATGAGGCATCCTTCCTGATGGCGACGGCACAGAGGAACTCTCAATGAAAGCACGAATGTCGGTGTCAAAACCGGCGGATATCGGGTAGGGGTTCCCGAACTGTGCGTCTAGGCGGATGGTAACAGGAGACAAGGGACATGATGTTTTTACCCAGGTTTGGGCCCTCTCGATGGAGGTAAAACCCTACTCCTGCTTGATTGATATTGATGATATGGGTAGTACAAGAGTAGATCTACCACGATATCAAGGAGGCTAAACCCTAGAAGCTAGCCTATGGTATGATTGTTGTTCGTCCTACGGACTAAAACCCTCCGGTTTATATAGACACCGGAGAGGGTTAGGGTTACACAGAGTCGGTTACAATGGTAGGAGATCTACATATCCGTATCGCCAAGCTTGCCTTCCACGCCAAGGAAAGTCCCATCCGGACATGGGATGAAGTCTTCAATCTTGTATCTTCATAGTCTAGGAGTCCGGCCGACGGTGGTAGTTCGGCTATCCGGACACCCCCTAATCCAGGACTCCCTCAGTGGAGAAGGGGTCTATCGGAACGGCCGCACTGCTGTGGATGTTGTGCAAAATGATGGTGGTATCAGGCCGAAGGTATGCAAGCCAATCTTCGTTGGCACCGACCCAGACCTATATATAAGACGGTGGGCAGCGGAGAAATTACGGGATGGAAATGGAATAACTAAGCACTACATGATCAAGCTCCATTACTGACCCGCTCATCAGACAAAATCCGACTACCTCTCAACGCCGGCAACTCTATCGGACTCAACATGCAACCATGGCCAGGGAGTGGTGGACTGTTCGAAGGATTGTCCCATAGAAGAACCTTCTCCTCGAGGACGCATGGAAGACCAACAAGCATGGCATTTTCCCAAACCTGTTTTAGCAGCGTCTTGAAAAAGTTGGTGCAGGAAGCACCGAGTCTTGCGACGGTGAGGACGTCGGAGCAGCGTGCGATTTCTCCCACAGGATCGTCGTCCAAGGTCTCCCAGCCTCGATGAGGAGGAAAACCGCCTGGCGAATCCATGGGAGCAGCGACGAACTGCCTTCTCTTCGGGGGGAGGGGAACTGACGAGGAGGAGCTAAGAGCGTAGTAACCACAGGGCGCCGTCCCTTCCAACTGTAGACCGTTCCTCAGCGAAGGGGTGAGGCTATTATTTACAACTAGTACTAGCATTATGGAACGTTATGGGATTGCATTATACTGTAAATAATAGCACTAGTAAGAAATTTTTGGCACTAGGTAGTAGTTTTTGGCGTGGATTAAGAAATTTTTGGTATGTTTTGCCATTTTTTGTACACGCCAACTAGTGTCAAAAAACGTCTTACATTATCTGACGGAGGAGTACGTACTCATACTGTAGCAGTACTAGTACTACTTTTCTCAACTACTACCTCTGTCCGGGATTATTGGTCCCCATTGTATTTCGTGCCAAATTTTGACCATAGATTAAACTAAGAAAATGTTCACACATGTCACCAAACATTATATTTTTAAAACTATGTTCAAATACGAATCCGATGAGATAATTTTTCTTGACATGCATTAACATTTTGTTAGTTAAATCTTTAGTCAAAATTTGGCACAAACTATAAAAGGGACCTATAAACCAGGACGGAGGTTGTACGAGTATTAGTGCAATGTACTGTACTTCTAGTCTAGTATAGTGCACCAGTTTTGAACTCTTGAATCTCAGGGCCAAGGAGCTATAGTTGGAAGTGGAGGGTACTACTGTTCTGTAGAACCATCGCTGTAATATCAATGCAGGGGAAGTACACCTGTGTAGTGGCCTAGTGGGTACTCTCGGTGCTATATTCAGCCGCTCCTCTCACGTAGGAGTAGCTGGCCTACTCAGCCGCTCCTCTCACGCACACACTAGCAGCCTGTTTATTAGCGACGGTTACTGCGGTCTGCGGGGGCAGAACATTTGAGTTATTTGATACAGCGAGACTAGGCTTTTCGCTTCCATTTGTGGAGGTGTAATGGATCTTGTCGAACTTTGTTAGTAGTTCCTTCTTTATGAATGAGATGAAGCAAAGCTTTTGCCTCCGTTTCAAAAAAACACGTCAAGAGGAATTTCTTTTACAGTAGAGCCGATAATGGAGTGAAGTCCATGCGTACAGAGTACTAGTAGTACAACACTTTACATAGAGTACAGAGCCATATTGCACAGTTCCCAATGCCTCGCCAGGCTTTTCTGTCTCCTCAGGCTTAATTGGGAGGTGACGCGTATTTAAATATGCTACTACTAGCTGATGAGGAAGCTGCAAGCGAGGTGCGGCTAGGGAGAGCACATGAGCCATAGGATGCTGGGAAGGAAAACCCGTTCACGTGGCTAGGCTGTCCAGTGCACCCAGATCGTGGGGCCGCACGTCGGTTTGACTTCAAAACTCAAACTACCCGTGTAAAATATTGGCTCGCAGCGAAATGTAGTACTAGTACTATTTTTAAAAAAAGGCCGTCGTGCGTTCGGCCGGGATCGAACCCACAAAACGAGGTATACACTCCCGCGACCACTAGTAGTACTCGTTGGAGTACAACGCAACCTAGAATCGCCTTTTGTCGCTAGTAGTACGTACGTTGTTCCTTACAAGAAACCCCTAATAATGCAAGAAACCACTAAAATGCCAAGAAACTACTACCACTTGCATACGTGGCAGACTTAAGATAAGATTACCTTATCAACCATTATACATGCTCTTACCAACCAAAATCCTCGAGTGACCTCCTACCTCCGACCCATCCACCTAGTCATCCTCGGCCATGGGACGCAACTACCGCCGCCGGCAGAAGGCGAGGTAAAAAACCGCCGGCGGTGCGGAGCCCATGTTGCGGCAGCCCGGATGCCAGCTCCGTCCGGCGCTCGCGGCCGCTAGCTAGCCAAGATAGCTCCGTCCAGCTGCTTGTCTGCAAGGTTTGCTAGCTAGATTGGCATGGCAACGCGGCGGCTTGCTCGAGCGAAGGCCAGCGCGGCGGCTTGCTCGCTCGTGAGTCACGCTCGGGCCAGCCTGCCAACCCGTGCAGAGGCCAGCGCGGTGTCCGGCCTGTCCGGTGGAACGGCGGCCAACTCTCTCATCACCGGCGCCACCGACGAACACGCATTAGTTATTTGAAGTAATGTTCAGGAAAAATAATGATTTGAGGGGTAATAACAGTATAGATGGTCAGATGTGGGTCCCTCATGTCAACGGTGAAACAAAATGTGTTTGTTTAAGCTGCCTCGTCAGCACGGACGTGTGGGCCAACCTAGTCATAAATGGGCGTTTAAACGAACCTAATCGATAGGAGTACTACCTCTCTCTCAGTTTAGACGGCGTGTGCGTACCCCTAGGTCGTCAATTTGACCAACCTAATACCAGTCATATATTACAAAAAATATACCAACATAAACTATGGAGTTTCTACTTTCAAAAGGTATAATTTTTGTGCTATATAGTCTATATTAGGGTGATAAAATTGACAACCTAGGTATACACGCAAGACTTGTAAACTGAAACGGAGGTAGTAGAAGTTTTTGACGTGGATTAAGAAATTTTGGGTATGTTTTTGCTATTTTTTGTACAATAGATTCTTCCTAGGGCTGGTTGAAAGTGGTAGTTTTTTGTTAAATACTCTACATATTGTAAGTAGGAGTGAAAGTTAAGCTTTGGAAGCCAATAAGCAAGGCTAGTTACATAGTGCATATGTGTACATGATTGAAAGTAAATATCAACCATGAGTGACTAATATCTTGATGGAAAACTCAAAACTATGGAATACTAGAAAAAAAATACATGGTTGGAAATACTAGCAATGTTCATGTCCGTTGCAACGAATCATAATTAGAATAATACTTATTCACAAACTTGGTACAAAACACCCTAATTTTGATATACATATGTATATTATGTTTCAATTATAATATATTCCTTGGGCTGTTTTGGTGAGGTCAGGGAGGGATGTGGTTGGTTTTAAGATACTAATTATGTGTTTTTCTGCAAATTGGTAGACAAGTGGGATGTTGGTGAGAAAAGGCAACAACTTACCTCACAATCGTTAGATGTAGATCTAATGGTCAGAAACGACGGATGGCAGACACACCAGCATCACCAACTTAGTCTTGTGTAGGAGTACTAGCAAGATCCGTGCATTAACGGAACATCAAGATGCATTTTTTTTATAAAAACACTTGTTGTGATTGACCCTTGCGGGAGTAATCCCATGTGTAAAAACTAATGATATCTCGAGAAATATGAGATAAGGTGAAGAGGAGTTGGGTGTGGTGGTGGTTGGTGGTCGGACTGAGCGGAGGCATGGGGATTGACGATGCCGGCAGCGGCCACTAGGACAGTTTGTTCCAGAGGCTTCCTTTCTTAATTTCTCAACAATGAGGTTTGTTGGAGATAAGGATGAACGAGGGAAGGCCTTGTCTACAAATGTGGAGAGGGGTGCGGGTATCTTTTAGTTTAATTTCCATCCGTCGATATAGATCAGATGGTCTATATTGCAAGATGGCACACGTACCATCATCACCAACTCGGTTTTTTATAAAAGAAGAAATATAAGTATGGAGATACAAACGTATTATCGATACTTGCTTCCGTAAACTAGCATCTACATTCTATTCAATGCCTCGGCATGTGGGGCCTTAGCACAATGACTTCTCGACTATGTAAAACAAAGATTTTCCCGTCGCCGACAAGGAGGGGGTGACAGCGGCACACTTTTTGGCTTGCTCTAGTCCTACTAGGTGGTCTAAGCACGTGTAGATTTATTCTTTTTCACGTCTCATGTTCGCCGTACTTCCAAGACTGTTGATGAGTAGACGGTAAGTTATTCATGAGGAAACCCTTGTTGAGCGTGTTTGCGAGAGAGAGAAAGAGACAGTGTGCGTGTGCGATATGTTAGAGACTAAGGCAATGATAACAAATTCTTTGTGTCTATGTGTGTGGAGGATAGAGAGAGACATGTACATGGGGCTTTGTGTTGTGTAACGTGGAGACACATGAACGTAATTAGAGAGTGAGTGTATGAGATACACATGCGGACATGGGGAGAGATGAGGATCCAGATAAATGGGTGTTTGTGCGTGTCTGTGTGTGTTTGTGCACGCGTTTGTGTGTGACAGGGAGAGAGTGTATGTGGCGTAGAGAGACCACTGATGATGTAAACCTAGTATAAGGGAAGGGGCAATGGTGTGACATGTGTAGTAGCGAGATAGCACGGGTGCGGGCGGGGGGAGCAGACTATTTGGAAGAGACATCGAGTGTGTGTGTGGGAGAGGGGTGTGAGAGCAAGAGAAAGAGAGAGCTAGCGATGAGAGAGAGAGCGAGAGAGAGAGAGAGAGAGAGAGAGAGAGAGACAGAGAGACAGAGAGAGAGGAAGAGAGGGGGCGAGAGGGGTCGTTTGTGTCCATAAATGGCGTATAGATAGGGAGACAATGTTGATGTTGTCCGAAATTGGCCTATGAACGGAGACGCAGGGGAAGCGAGTCATCGTGTGTGTGATAGGGACTTCATGAGAGATCTAGAATAGATGGTGTAGAGAACAATGTGCGAAATCGAGAACAATTATACATTAGGGAGCTATGCAAAGAGTCACGACATATATGTATACAGGGAAGGAGCTGGGGCGGGTCCGCATGTGGGAGAGATAGAAAGAGGAGAGTGGTGCACAAGGAGACAAAGTGTGCTTGTTTGCAGTGGGGGTGGTGTGTGAGGTGAGTGTGCGAGAACCGCATAACTAGGGAGATAGACGTTTGGGGGCGACGTTTTGTGTGTATGGGAAATATACACTCTACATAGTGCGTGTGCTTGGGTAAGAGAGATAGCGGGAGACCTAGAGAGTGAGGGAAGAGATGTGTGCATGCCCGGGAGACAAAGTGATAGAGACCTATGTTGGGGTCCGGACTTTACAAGAGAGAGGGGTGGTAATGTGCTCGTGTGTTGGTGTCTGGGGGAGAGAACGAATTCTCTATGTGTGTGTGTGTGTGGTGGTGGTGGTGGGGGTGACTTCAGATAAAGAGTGAGGTGTCTGTATTTGAGGGACTTTAGCGTAACTAAGATATTGTGCACTCATGGTTGATCAATTTGTTTCACAGTTTGTACTATGAGATAACGATACTTTTGAACATGCGTGATATACCTTGATTCACCAGAATTACAAACCTAAGATTGGAATTTTGGAATTCAACTCCATCATTAGCTTTTGTAATTCATTTAAACGGAGGTACATTTTTTAAGCCGGAATTTCGTGATTTCAAGTTCATATATCAAACCTAGAGATATACACATACGGGCATGTTCAAACTTTATAATCATTCACTTTATTCATACACATACACATTTTTGCTGTTGTCATCATATTTAGGATAAACACATTTGGAATTTCATTTGAATTGGACCGTATGATGGTATTTGCTTGTAGTAGCTCAATGATCCATATTTGAATTGAATGGACAATCTAAGTTTCGAGTTGGAGACATTGATTTTCAAAACTTGCACTTTTTTTTGCGTGCAAAACAAACAAATTGTCGGCCATGTTATCATAGTCGGCCGTACGAGAGCAGAATACTTATAATTTTAGGCGCCTGAGGGAGTTCCGGACTAGGGGGTGTCCGGATAGCCGAACTATCATGATCGGCCGGACTCCAAGACTATGAAGATACAAGATTGAAGACTTCGTCCCGTGTCCGGATGGGACTTTCCTTGGCGTGGAAGGCAAGCTTGGCGATACGGATATGTAGATCTCCTACCATTGTAACCGACTCTGTGTAACCCTAGCCCTCTCCGGTGTCTATATAAACCGGATGGCTTTAGTCCATAGGACGAACAACAATCATACCATACACTAGCTTCTAGGGTTTAGACTCCTTGATCTCGTGGTAGATCCACTCTTGTAACACACATCATCAATATTAATCAAGCAGGATGTAGGGTTTTACCTCCATCAAGAGGGCCCGAACCTGGGTAAAACATCGTGTCCCTTGTCTCCTGTTACCATCCGCCTAGACGCACAGTTCGGGACCCCCTACCCGAGATCCGCCGGTTTTGACACCGACATTGGTGCTTTCATTGAGAGTTCCTCTGTGTCGTCACCGATAGGCTCGATGGCTTCTTCGACCATCATCAATGATGCAGTCCAGGGTGAGACCTTTCTCCTCGGACAGATCTTCGTATTCGGCGGCTTTGCACTGCGGGCGAATTCGCTTGGCCGTCTGGAGCAGATCGAAAGCTACGCCCCTGGCCGTCAGGTCTGATTTGGAAGTTTGAACTTCACGGCTGACATCCGCGGGGACTTGATCCTTGATGGATTCGAGCCACAGCCGAGCGTGCCGCACTGTCACGGCGAGCATGATTTAGCTCTGCAGTCGGACAATACCCTGGAGGCCGCACTCGAACCCGCTCCGATCTTCAATTTGGAGCCGGCTGCGTAGATCGAGGACGGATGGCTAGACACCGCCTTGGGCGGTGCAACCTCTACGGCGATAGAGCCGAACACTGACCTTGTCCCTCATAAAGCTCGTGACTCCGAGGTGCCGGACTCCTCGCCGGACTCCGAACCTCTCGTGCCCCTTCCGATCGAATCCGATTGGGCGCCGATCATGGAGTTCACCGCAGCAGACATCTTTCAACACTCACCTTTCGGCGCCATCTTGAGTTCGCTAAAGTATCTCTCGTTATTAGGAGAGCCCTAGCCGGACTGCGGTCAAGACGGTTGGGATGTGGACGACGAAGAAATTCAAAGCCCACCCACCACCCACTTGGTAGCCGCTGTCGACGATCTAACCGATATGCTAGACTACGACTCCGAAGACATCGACAGTATGGACGAGGATGCCGGAGACGACCAAGAACTAGCGCCTACTGGGCACTGGAAAGCCACCTCATCATATGACATATACATGGTGGATATCCCAAAAGATGGGAATGGCGAAGGAACAGCGGAGGATGACCCCTCCAAGAAGCAGCCCAAGAGCCGGCGTCAGCGGCGCCGCTCTAAATCCCGCCACAGCAAGAATGAAGATTCCGGCACCGGAGATAATAATACACCGGACAGTGCCGACGACAACCCACTCCAGCAAGATGCAGCGCAGGAGGACGAAGACGCCAGCCCTTATGAGAGAGCGGCAGAAGAAGAGGTAGAGGATTATATGCCTCCCTCCGGAGACGAGGCAAGCCTCGACGACGACGAATTCGTCGTGCCTGAGGATCCCGTCGAACAAGAGCGTTTTAAACGCAGGCTTATGGCCACGGTAAACAACCTCAAGAAAAAGCAGCAACAGCTTAGAGCTGATAAGGATCTGCTAGCCGACAGATGGACTGTAGTCCTCGTGGCCGAAGAGCATGAGCTCGAACGCCCCTCCAAAAGCTACCCTAAATGCAAGCTGCTCCCCCGATTAGAGGAGGAGGCGTATGAACCCGCATCACCAGGAGACAATACGGCTGACCAACCACCCCGTGGTCGCGACAGAGAGGCCTCTAGGCCCTTCACTAGACCCGTACCCCGGCACCGCTCGAAAAGCACAAGGCCACAGGGGAACGCTCTGGACTTGCGAGATATATTGGAGGATAAGGCAAGACATCAAGATCGATCTATGGATCGCGTGGGCGCCCCATGGTACGTGACGACAACCGTTGCGCCGGACACAGTAAGTCCGGCCGGGCCGAACAAAATAGACAAAGCTCGTTTGAGCTCCGTCGTGATATCGCCCAGTACAGAGGCGCCGCACACCCACTATGCTTCACAGATGAAGTAATGGATCATCAAATCCCCGAAGGGTTTAAACCCGTGAATATTGAATCCTATGATGGCACAACAGACCCCGCGGTTTGGATCAAAGACTACCTCCTTCACATCCACATGGCCCGTAGCGACGATCTTCACGCCATCAAATATCTCCCCCTCAAGCTTAAAGGACCAGCCCGGCTTTGGCTTAACAGCTTGCCAGCTGAGTTAATTGGGAGTTGGGAAGACCTGGAAGCCGCATTCCTCGATAACTTCCAAGGCACGTATGTGCGACCACCACACGCTGATGACCTAAGCCACATAATTCAGCAGCCAGACGAATTAGCCAGACAATTTTGGACACGGTTCTTAACGAAGAAAAACCAAATCGTCGACTGTCCGGATGCGGAGGCCCTCGCGGCCTTCAAGCATAACATCCGCGATGAGTGGCTTGCCCGGCACCTGGGACAGGAAAAGCCAAAATCCATGGCAGCCCTCACATCACTCATGACCCGCTTTTGCGCGGGTGAGGACAGCTGGCTAGCACGCAGCAACAACCTCAGCAAAAATTCTGGCAGTCCGGATTTCAAGGACCGAAATGGCAGGCCGCGTCGTAACAAAAACAAATGCCGCATTAACAGCGACAATAGTGAGGATACGACAGTCAACGCCGGATTCAGAGGCTCTAAACCCGGTCAGCGGAAAAAGCCATTCAAAGGAACTACTCCGGGTCCGTGCGATTTGGACTGAATACTCGGCCGCTCGTGCCAGATACACGGCACCGCCGAAAAACCAGCCAACCACACCAACAGGGACTGTTGGGTATTCAAGCAGGCAGGCAAGTTAATTTCCGAAAACAATGACAAGGAGCTGCATAGAGATGACGAGGAAGAGACCCGACTGCCGAACAATAGAGGATAGAAGGGTTTCCCCCCACAGGTGCGGATGGTGAACATGATATACGCAACGCACATACCCAAAAGGGAGCGGAAGCGTGCACTCAGGGATGTCTACGCGATGGAGCCAGTTGCCTCGAAGTTTAATCCATGGTCCTCCTGCCCGATCACTTTTGACCGAAGGGACCACCCCACCAGCATCTGCCACGGCGGATTCGTCGCATTGGTCTTAGACCCAATCGTCAATGGATTTCACCTCACCAGAGTCCTGATGAACGACGGCAGCAGCCTAAACCTGCTTTATCAGGATACAGTGCGCAAAATGGGCATAGACCCCTCAAGGATTAAACCTACCAAGACGACCTTTAAAGGCGTCATACCAGGTGTAGAAGCCAATTGTACAGGCTCAGTTACACTGGAAGTGGTCTTCGAATCCCCGGATAACTTCCGAAGCGAGGAGTTAATCTTCGACATAGTTCCGTGCCGCAACGGCTATCATGCCCTGCTCGGACGTACCGCGTTTGCAAAGTTCAACGCGATGCCGCACTACGCATACCTCAAGCTCAAGATGCCAGGCCCTCGAGGAGTCATCACGGTCAACGGAAACACTGAACGTTCTCTTCGCACGGAGGAACATACAGCGGCTCTCGCGGTAGAAGTACAATGCAGCATCTTAAGGCAATTCTCGAGTCTGACCGTTAAGCGGCCGGACACAGCTAAGCGCGCCCAGAGTAACATACAACAAGACCACCTGGCACGTTCCGAGCATGCGTAGCAGTGCGGCCCCAACCCCAGACCCTGTAAAACGTCAAGACAGGTCCTTCGCGTACACCATTACGCTCTGAAGATACCATGGGCATGGGGAGAGGGGCACGACCACGGTAGGCCCAGACTGTGGCTCAACCACACCAGGGGCTCTCAAGTGTGTCGTTCTTTTTTCTTTTCTTTTTCCTTTTCACCCACATGACTCCGTTTGTCAGAGGCCCTATCCGGCAGCAGACCTGCCGAACTCACGATGCAACAGCCAGGGAAGGATAAAGGCTACAACGAATATCCAGGTGGTCTCCATTACGAGCATTAAATCTGTTTTACGCACCATTCGGCAGCCTACCCCTGGAGGAGGACATGTTTAACAGTCCCATCCCTTTCTTATCGCACCATTTGTATCGTTCTGCACTTACAGCAGTTCTTCTTTAATAAGTAATGCAGCACCTTTTTGCTTCCAATTACATTTCTCTCTTATACATATGTTCATTTACGACATGTTGCATATGTACACTTTGGTACGGTTAAAATACACCAGGGGCTTATGTTTCCCGCATCATGGTGTGATAATTCCGAACACTTTCACAAGTGCGGCACCCCGAACTTATAGCATTATATGCATCGGCTCCGAATCATGTCTTGGGTCAATAGTTGGGTTTGCCCGGCTCCCATGTTTTGGTACCTTACGTTCCGTTATATCGGCTAAGGTAGCACTGGGAGAACCACTGCGATTGCGGCCCAGTTGAGCTGGGTTAACGCCTCAGTGGAGAAAGCTAAAACTGACGTCATGATGAGGCGAGAGCCGGTCGCTGTTCGAGAGGTTTTTTGCGAGTCCTTAAATACTTATGCCGCTTAGAGCGACGAGCCGGATCTTGTCCGGCCCAGGCGTGGATAGCGCCCCAAATTCGGCCTTCCGAAGACTAGGGGCTTCGCCAAAATTTAAAATTATAGAATTCTATGGCTAAGTGAGAGTGTTCAAGCATTATAAGTCCGGTTGCCTTGTTCGATGTGTTGAGCGCCTCCCTAGATGGACCCAAAAATGGGAACAAGAGTGCTCAAGTTTATCCCGAACACCCCAGCACTCTTGGCATGGGGGCTGAAGCCGACGACTTGCCATCTCTAAGATTTGAGAAACAGCCGCACAGAAGGTAATATTTTAAATTAACAAGCATTGCTTAGTGCATATGAACTAAGTTTTTAGCGCGCATGATAACAAAATGCGAGTCTACTCAAATATTACATCTTTGGAGCACTCACCCACAATAGTGCGGGCGCCCTTCAGCACACTCTTACAATACATCTCGGGCGTGCGATGCTCCTTGCCCTCTGGTGGCGGGTCCGTCACAAGCTTCTGGGCATCCATCTTGCCCCAGTGCACCTTTGCGCGGGCAAGGCCTGACGGGCACCTTCAATACAGGCGGAGTGCTTGACGACTTCAACCCACGAGCACGCATCCACCAGCCGCCGCACCAGGCCGAAGTAGCTCCCAGGCACGGCCTCCTTAGGCCACAGCCGAACTATGAGGCCCTTCATGGCCTGTTCGGCCACCTTGTGGAGCTCGACCAACTGCTTCAGCTGGTCACTAAGGGGCACCGGATGTCCGACCTCAGCATACTAAGACCAGAAGACCTTCTCCGTCGAGCTCCCCTCCTCGGCCCGATAGAATGCGGCAGCATCGGATACGCTGCGAGGAAGATCTGCGAACGCTCCTGGAGAGCTCCGAATTCGGGTAAGTGATAGGTAATTCACACTCACATGCTTACTTTGCATGAAAAATGCCTTACCCGCCGCTATTTTCTTCAATTCCTCAATTTCTTGGAGGGCCTTATAGGCTTCGGCCTTAGCGGCTTTGGTACTCTCAAGAGCCGCCGCAAGCTCGGACTTTCTAGTCTCCGAGTCACGCTCCAAACTCTCATGTTTTTCCATGAGAGCCTGGAGCTCTTGCTGTACCTCCGCCACCCGCGCCTCATGCTTCTCTCGCTCAGTGCGCTCCACGGCCGCATTACGCTCGGCCGCGGCCACCGCCTCTTTCAGGGTCGCCACCTCGTTAGTGGCCCCTGCAATATCCACGTTATCCTTGTCATTTTTCTTGCAACCAAATCCTTTTCTGTAAGGTACAATTTTAATAAGGCATTACTCACCTTCTTTTTCCTCGAGCTGCTTCTTGGCACGGCCGAGCTCGTTCTCGGACCGCTCGAGGCTTTCCTTCAAAGTATTGACCTCCGCAGTCAGTGCAGCGGAGGTCAACAGCGTAGCCTGCAATCCCATATTGACATATTTTTTATGACTCCTGCGTATATCTTTTTAAGATCCTCAGTCCGTCTTTTCTTTCCGAACACCGAACCGAGCATCAGGGGCTACTGTCTATGCGGTACCATTATGTATATATATTGAAATTCTTACCTAAAGCCCGTTAGAAGGCTGCTGCAGGCTTTGGTCAGCCCGCTCTTGGCAAGCTGAACCTTCTGAATCACCGCACTCATAACAGTGCAGTGTTCCTCTACAATGGAGGCGCCATTGAGCGCCTCCAGCAAATTATCCGGCGCCTCCGGTTGGACGGAGGCAGCCGGCGTCACGGTCTTGCCCTTCTTACGAAGGGGTCGCCCACCGGACTCCGGAGCCACTGTGGGCTCCGGGGCCGAGTCCGGTACAAAGTCCGGGAGGTTGTCCTGCGACACCTCCGGGGCCTCCTCCTCCTGGTGGGTCCCTTCCTGGGATCCCACCTCGGCATCGTCCGCGTCACGGGGGGTGGAGACAGTCGGAAGAGAATCCATATCCGACGCACCTAAGGACCCGCTCGACGAAGCGGGAAGATCATATCCTTGGGCGGACTGCAGGGTTGTATGCGGCATTAGAAAGACATTATGTGGCAAAAAGGAAAAACCTTGAAGTTATTCGGGAGTCTGGATACTTACAATCTCGCCAGGGGCTTGGCCCTTGGAGGCCAGTCCTCGTCGTCGTCACTGGCGTTGGCAGAGCAGTCCGGGGGAAGAGTTTTTCCCTTCTTGGACCCTTCGGCCTCCCTTGTTGGGGAGGCCTTCCTTTTCTTCCCTCCCCCCGCTGGGGGAGAGGCTTTCTTCTTCTCCTCCTCGCCTTGGTGGGAGGAGTCGGCATCGGATTCATCATCCGATAGCACCTGAAAACGGGAACTCTTTCGAGTACCCATGGCCTTCTTCTTGGCCTTCTTCTCCAGCACCACATGGGGTGCTGGAGCCAGCAGCCCCGTTAGGCGGGCGTCTGCTGGGTCCTCTGGCAACGGGGCCGGACAGATAGTCCGTTCGGCCTTCGCCAGCCAGTCCTGTCAAAGGTAAAGGGAGTTTAGATCCCGCATAGATTCAAACTATGAAAAAGGAGCGTTGTGTTAAGGACAAAATCATTTACCTCGTCAGCTGGACGCTGTGAGCGGAATCCGCGATCTTCGATAGCGGATGCGGGAGCCTCGGCGCCCTTGAACAGCACTTTCCAGACATCTTCGTACGTAGTGTCGAAGAGCCCGCTCAGAGTCTGGTGCTGCGCCGGATCAAACTCCCACATGTTGAAGCCCCGTCGTTGGCACGGGAGAATCCGGCGGATGAGCATGACCTGGACTACGTTGACAAGCTTGAGCTTCTTGTCCACCAGCTTTTGGATGCACGCTTGGAGTCCGGTCAGCTCCTCCGAATCACCCCAGATCTGGCCACTCTCTTTCCAAGAGGTGAGCCGTGTAGGGATGCCGGATCTGAATTCGGGGGCCGCTGCCCAATCAGGGTCACGCGGCTCGGTGATGTAGAACCACCCCGATTGCCACCCCTTAATGGTTTCCACGAAAGTGCCCTCCAGCCACATAACGTGGGACATCCTGCCCACCATGGCGCCTCCGCACTCCGCTTGGCTGCCCTTCACAACCTTCGGCTTGAGACTGAAGGTCTTGAGCCACAAGCCGAAGTGGGGCTGGATGCAGAGGAAGGCCTCGCACACGATGATAAACGCCGAGATGTTGAGGATGAAATTAGGGGCCAGATCATGGAAATCCAGGCCGTAGTAGAACATGAGTCCCCGAACAAAGGGATGGAGTGGGAAGCCCAGTCCGCGGAGGAAATGGGGAAGAAATACTACCCTCTCATGGGGCCTGGGGTTGGGGATGAGCTCTCCCTCATCGGGGAGCCGGTGCGCGATGTTGCTGGACAAATATCCGGCATTGTGCAACTTCTGGATCTGCTCCTCCATGACGGAGGAGGCCATCCACTTGCCTCCCGCTCCGGACATAGTTGGAGAAGGTTGAGGTGAGAAGTGCGGACTTGGGCGCTGGAGCTCGAGTTTGCGGAGTTGGATAAGCCAAGGAGGAAGAAGGCGCAGGTAAAAGGGTTGGATCTTTATCCCCTTATATCGGCGGACACAAGCATGTGTCCCCACCGGCCTGGTAAAAGTCGCTTATCTCCCAAGCGCCACAATCAATGGAGCGGTTGGGTTACCCACGTCCGTATTGATGGGAATCCTGGAATAAGGGGAACACGATCTCTGCTTCGACAAGTCGTGCCAAGGAAACCGCTTCGCTAAACGCGCTGAGGTGGAACAATAAAAACAATTTGAGTAAAGGCTTGGTAGTGGTGTGACGTCACACTACAAAATACGTCAGCAGATTGAACTTGTGTAATATTATTCTCTCTACGGTGGTACGTGGAATTTATTTTTGCAGAGCCGGACACTATCCTGGTGTTCACAATCTTCTATAAATTATTCGGAGGAAGAACCCGCCTTGCAATGCCGAAGACAACATGCGCGCCGGACTCGTCGTCATTGAAGCCTGGTTCAGGGGCTACTGAGGGAGTTCCGGACTAGGGGGTGTCCGGATAGCCAAACTATCATGATCGGCCGGACTCCAAGACTATGAAGATACAAGATTGAAGACTTCGTCCCGTGTCCGGATGGGACTTTCCTTGGCGTGGACGGCAAGCTTGGCGATACGGATATGTAGATCTCCTACCATTGTAACCGACTCTGTGTAACCCTAGCCCTCTCCGGTGTCTATATAAACCGGATGGCTTTAGTCCATAGGACGAACAACAATCATACCATAGGCTAGCTTCTAGGGTTTAGCCTCCTTGATCTCGTGGTAGATCCACTCTTGTAACACACATCAACAATATTAATCAAGCAGGACGTAGGGTTTTACCTCCATCAAGAGGGCCCGAACCTGGGTAAAACATCGTGTCCCTTGTCTCCTGTTACCATCCGCCTAGACGCACAGTTTGGAACCCCCTACCCGAGATCCGCCGGTTTTGACACCGACAGCGCCAAAAGCCAAACTTCTCGCTCACATCGAAATATCACGCGCCCGAAAGTTTAGCCCTGCGATATTCTTGTTTTACCCCTGCCACATGAACGGAAAAGGGCTGCTTTGGTAACTCCATTGTTTCCCCCTCTTTGCCCCCAACATTCTTCCCCAAAGCCCCTCCCCTTACCCTCCCCGACCCCCAACCATGGCAGCCGCTGTATCTAGTCCTCCGCCGCAGCGGTGGACCTCACACCCCGCCGGATCTACCTTCCGCACCTTGGAACCCCCAACTGCCAACTCACCATTTCACCGGAGCCGCTTCAGCGACTGGCTTGTCCACTGCTCCAGATCTCCTTGACCGCCATCATGGTCCACCACACCGGATCTTCTTAACCGGCGCCCTTGTCCACCATAGCGTAGGCCCTTCACTGACTCCCTCGTCCGCCCCTTCGCTGGCCCTTCATACAAGCCCTCGTACTCGGCAACAGATCCGCCTCATCGAAAGCACTATACAACGCGCCCGCCGAAGCCTTCGTCCACTGCACCGGACCCGCTCCACAGACGCCATATTCAACTCCACTGGCCCTTCTTTACCGACGCCGCAGCCTCATTAGGTTATTTTGATTTGTACTGCTTCGATTTTTCTCTTTATCGTGCAACTGTTAACTTACCACAGATGAGCTTTCTTGTATATCGACAGGCACCGCAACCATAGTACCAGAGCCACTTCAGCGACGGTGACAGCCGGCCCAAACTCAACCGCAACACAAGCACCATCTGTTGGGGAACGTAGCAGAAATTCAAAATTTACCTACGTGTCACCAAGATCTATCTATGGAGAAACCAGCAACGAGGGGAAGGAGAGTGCATCTACATACCCTTGTAGATCGCTGAGGTGAAGTATTCAAGAGAACGGGGTTGAAGGAGTCGTACTCGTCGTGATTCAAATCACCGGAGATCCTAGTGCCGAACGGACGGCTCCTCCCCATTCAACACACGTACAGCCCGGTGACGTCTCCCATGCCTTGATCCAGCAAGGAGAGAGGGAGAGGTTGAGGAAGACTCCATCCAACCGCAGCACAACAGCGTGGTGGTGATGGAGGAGCGTGGCAGTCCAGCAGGGCTTCGCCAAGCACCGCGGGAGAGGAGAAGGGAGAGAGGTAGGGCTGCGCCAAGAGGGAGAGGTTCTCGTGTCCTTGGCAGCCCCAAAACCCCCACTATTTATAGGAGGAGGGGAGGTGGCTGCGCCCCCATCTAGGGTTCCCACCCTAGGGGTGCGGCATCCCTAGATGGGACTTGGAGGGGGCGGCCAAGAGGGGGAGAGAGGGGGTGCACCCTAGGGTGGGCCTTTAGGCCCATCTGCGCCTAGCGTTTCCCCTCTCCCCTCCTAGCTGCGCCTTGGGCCTTGGTGGGAGGCGCACCAGCCCACTCTGGGGCTGGTCCCTTTCCACACTAGGCCCATGCAAGCCTCCGGGGCTGGTGGCCCCTCCCGGTGGACCCCCGGACCCTTCCGGTGGTCCCGGTACATTACTGGTGACCCCCAAAACACTTCCGGTGGCCAAAACCTCACTTCCTATATATTAATCTTTACCTCCGGACCATTGCGGAACTCCTTGTGACGTCCGGGATCTCATCCAGGACTCCGAACAACATTCGGTAACCACATACAAACTTCCTTTATAACCCTAGCGTCATCGAACCTTAAGTGTGTAGACCCTACGGGTCCGGGAGACATGTAGACATGACCGAGATGTTCTCCGGTCAATAACCAACAGCGGGATCTGGATACCCATGTTGGCTCCCACATGTTCCACAATGATCTCATCGGATGAACCACGATGTTAAGGACTCAATCAATGCCGTATACAATTCCCTTTGTCTAGCGGTATTATACTTGCCAGAGATTCGATCGTCGGTATACCAGTACCTTGTTCAATCTCGTTACCGGCAAGTCTCTTTACTCGTTCCGTAACACATCATCCTGCGATCAACTCTTTGATCACATTGTGCACATTATGATGATGTCCTACCGAGTGGGCCCAGAGATACCTCTCTGTCACATGGAGTGACAAATCCCAGTCTCGATTCATGCCAACCCAACAGACACTTTCAGAGATACCTGTAGTGCACCTTTATAGTCACCCAGTTACGTTGTGACGTTTGGTACACCCAAAGCATTCCTACGGTATCCGGAAGTTGCACAATCTCATGGTCTAAGGAAATGATACTTGACATTATAAAAGCTTTAGCATACGAACTACGATCTTTGTGCTAGGCTTAGGATTGGGTCTTGTCCATCACATCATTCTCTAAGGATGTGATCTCGTTATCAACGACATCCAATCTCCATGGTCAGGAAACTGTAACCATCTATGGATCAACGAGCTAGTCAACTAGAGGCTTACTAGGGACATGGTGTTGTCTATGTATCCACACATGTATCTGAGTTTCCTATCAATACAATTATAGCATGGATAATAAACAATTATCATGAACAAGGAAATAAAATAACTAATTTATTATTGCCTCTAGGGCATATTTCCAACAGTCTCCCACTTGCACTAGAGTCAATAATCTAGTTCACATCGCCATGTGATTAACACTCATAGGTCACATCGCCATGTGACCAACATCCAAAGAGTTTACTAGTGTCACTAAACTAGTTCACATCATCATGTGATTAAGACTGAATGAGTTCTGGAGTTTGATCATGTTTTGCTTGTGAGAGAAGTTTTAGTCAACGGGTCTACAACATTCAGATCCGTATGTACTTTGCAAATCTCTAGGTCATGTTGTAAATGCTGCTTCCACGCTCCACTAGGAGCTATTCCAAATGGTCGTTCCACTATATGTATCCGGTTTGCTACTCAGAGTCATTCGGATAGGTGTTAAAGCTTGCATCGTCGTAACCCTTTAGGTCGAACTCTTTTATCACCTCCATAATCGAGAAACCAATCCTTATTCCTCTAAGGATAATTTTGGCTGCTATCTGGTGATCCACTCCTTGATCACCTTTGTACCCTCTTGGCAGACATGTGGCAAGGCACACATCAGGTGCGGTACTTAGCATAGCATACTGTAGAGCCTACATCTAAAGCATAGGGGACGACCTTCGTCCTTTCTCTCTTTTCTGCCGTGGTCGAGCTTTAAGTCTTAACTTCGTACGTTACAACTCAGGCAAGAACTCCTTCTTTGACTGATCCATCTTGAACACTTTCAAGATCATGTCAAGGTACGTGCTCATTTGAAAGTATTATTAAGCATTTTGATCTATCCTTATAGACCTCGATGCTCAATGTTCAAGTAGCTTAATCCAGGTTTTCTATTGAAAAAACATCTTTCAAATAACCCTATATGCTTTCCAGAAATTCTACATCATTTCTGATTATCAATATGTCAACAACATATACTCATCAGAAATTCTATAGTGCCCCCACTCACTTCTTTGGAAATACAAGTTTCTCATAAACTTTGTATAAACCCAAAATCTTTGATCATCTTATCAAAGTGCATATTCCAACTCCGAGATGCTTACTCCAGTCCATGGAAGGATAGCTGGAGCTAGCATACCTTTTAGCATCCTTAGGATCAACAAAACCTTTCTGATTGTATTGCATACAACCTTTCCTTATGAAAACTGGTAAGGAAACTCGTTTTGACATCCATTTGCCAGATTTCATAAATGCAGCTAATGCTAACATGATTCCTACGGACTTAAGCATCGCTACGGATGAGAGAACCTCATCGTAGTCAACTCCTTGAACTTGTGAAAAACTCTTCGCCACAAGTCGAGCTTCATAGACAGTGACATTACCGTCCACGTCCGTCTTCTTCTTAAAGATCCATTTATCTCAATAGCTTGCCGATCATCAGGCAAGTCCACCAAAGTCCATGCTTTGTTCTGATACAATGATCCTATCTCGGATTTCATGGCTCCTAACCATTTGTCGGAATTTGGGCCCTCCATAGCTCGTAGGTTCATTGTTGTCCAGCAACATAACCTTCAAGACAGGATTACTGTACCACTCTGAAGTAGTACGCATCCTTGTCACCCTACGAGGTATGGTAATGACTTGATCCAAAACTTCATGATCACTATCATAAGCTTCTACTTCAATTGGTGTAGGCGCCACAGGAACAACTTCCTGTGCCCTGCTACACACTTGTTGAAGTGACGGTTCAATAACCACATCAAGTCTCCACCATCCTCCCACTCAATTCTCGAGACAAACCTTTCCTCGAGAGAGGACCCGATTCAAGAAACAATCCCTATTGCTTTCGGATCTAAATTAGGAGGTATACCCAACTATTTTGGGTGTCCTATGAAGATGCATTTTATACGCTTTGGGTTCGAGCTTATCAACCTGAAACTTTTTCACATAAGCGTCGCAGCCCCAAACTTTTAAGAAACGACAACTTAGGTTTCTCCAAACGGTGTCGTCTCAATGGAATTACGTGGTACCCTATTAAAGTGAGTGCGGTTGTCTCTAATGCCTAACCCATGAATGATAGTGGTAATTCAATAAGAGACATCATGGTACGCACCATATCCAATAGGGTGCAACTATGATGTTCGGACACACCATCAAACTATGGTGTTCCAGGCGGTATTAATTCTGAAACAATTTCCACAATGTCTTAATTGCGTGCCAAAGATCGTAACTCAGATACTCATCTCTATGATCATATCATAGACATTTTATCCTCTTGTCACGATGATCTTCAACTTCACTCTAAAATTACTTGAACCATTCAATAATTCAGACTTGTGTTTCATCAAGTAAATATACTCAACATCTACTCGAATCATCTGTGAAGTAAGAACATAACGATATTCACTGCATGCCTCAGCACTCATTGGACTGCACACATCAAAATGTGTTACTTCCAACAAGTTGCTATCTTGTTCCATCTTACTGAAAACGAGGCTTTTCAGTCATCTTGCCCATGTGGTATGATTTGCATATCTCAAGTGATTCAAAATCAAATGAGTCCAAATGATCCATCTGCATGGAGTTTCTTCATGCGTATACACCAATAGACATGGTTTGCATGTCTCAAACTTTTCAAAAACGAGTGAGTCCACAGATCCATCAACATGGAGCTTCTTCATGCGTTTTATACCAATATGACTTATATGGCAGTGCCACAAGTAAGTGGTACTATCATTACTATCTTATATCTTTTGGCATGAAAATGTGTATCACTACGATCGAGATTCAATAAACCATTCCTTTAGGTGCAAGATCATTGAAGGTATTATTCAAATAAATAGAGTAACCATTATTCTCCTTAAATGAATAACCGTATTGCGTAGACATAATCCAATCATGTCTATGCTTAACACAAACACCAAACGACAATTATTCAGGTTTAATACTAATCTTGATGGTAGAGGGAGCTTGCGATGTTTGATCACATCAAACTTGGAAACACTTCCAACACATATCGTTAGCTCACCTTTAGCTAGTCTCCGCTTATTCCGTAGCTCTTTTATTTCGAGTTACTAACACTTAGCAACCAAACCGGTATCTTAATACCCTGGTGCTACTAGGAGTACTAGTAAAGTACACATTAACATAATGTATATCCAATATACTTTTATCGACCTTGCCAGCCTTCTCATTTACCAAGTATCTAGGGTAATTCCGCTCTAGTGACTGTTCCCCTTATTACGGAAGCACTTAGTCTCGGGTTTGGGTTCAACCTCGGGTTTCTTCACTAGAGCAGCAACTGATTTGTCGTTTCATGAAGTATCCCTTCTTGCCCTTGCCCTTCTTGAAACTAGTGGTTTCACCAACCATCAACAATTGATGCTCCTTCTTGATTTCTACTTTTGCAGTGTCAAACACCGCGAATACCTCAAGGATCATCATATCTATCCCTGATATGTTATAGTTCATCACGAAGCTCTAGCATCTTGGTGGCAATGACTTTGGAGAAAGATCACTATCTCATCTGGAAGATCAACTCCCACTTGATTCAAGTGATTGTTGCACTCAGACAATCTGAGCACAAGCTCAATGATTGAGCTTTTCTCCCTTAGTTTGCAGGCTAAGAAAATCGTCGGAGGTCTTATACCTATTGACGTGGGCACGAGCCTGAAATCCCAATTTCAGCCCTCGAAACATCTCATATGTTCCGCGATGTTTCGAAAACGTCTTTGGTGCCTCTACTCTAAACCATTTAACTGAACTATCACGTAGTTATCAAAACGTGTATGTCCGATGTTCGCAGCATCCACAAACGACGTTTGGGGTTCTGCACACTGAGCGGTGCATTAAGGACACAAGCTTTCTACTGATCGCATAATCGCTACTATCAACTTTCAACTATATTTTCTCCAGGAACATATCTAAAACAGTAGAACTAAAGCGCGAGCTATGACATAATTTGCAAAGGTTTTTTTTTTGACTATGTTCAGGATAATTAAGTTCATCTTATGAACTCCCACTCAGATAGACATCCCTCTAGTCATCTAAGTGATTATATGATCCGAGTCAACTAGGCCGTGTCCGATCATCACGTGAGATGGACTAGTCATCATCGGTGAACATCTTCATGTTGATTGTATCTACTATACGACTCATGCTCGACCTTTCGGTCTCTTGTGTTCCGAGGCCATGTCTGTACATGCTAGGCTCATCAAGTCAACCTAAGTGTTTCGCGTGTGTAAATCTGGCTTACACCCGTTGTATGTGAACGTAAGAATCTATCACACCCGATCATCACGTGGTGCTTCGAAACGACGAACTTTCGCAACGGTGCACAATTAGGGGGGAACGCTTTCTTGAAATATTAATGAGGGATCATCTTATTTACTACCGTAGTTCTAAGCAAATAAGATGCATAAACATGATAAACATCACATGCAATCAAATAGTGACATGATATGGCCAATATCATTTTGCTCCTTTTGATCTCCATCTTCGGGGCTCCATGATCATCATCGTCAGTGGCATGACACCATGATCTCCATCATCATGATCTCCATCATAGTGTCTTCATGAAGTTGTCTCGCCAACTATTACTTCTACTACTATGGCTACCGGTTAGCAATAAAGTAAAGTAATGACATGGCGTTGTTTAATGACACGCAGGTCATACAATAAATTAAGACAACTCCTATGGCTCCTGCTGGTTGTCATACTCATTGACATGCAAGTCGTGATTCCTATTACAAGAACATGATCAATCTCATACATCACATATCATTCATCACGTTCTTCTTGGCCATATCACATCACATAGCATACCCTGCAAAAACAAGTTAGACGTCCTCTAATTGTTGTTTGCATGTTTTATGTGGCTGCTATGGGTTTCTAGCAAGAACGTTTCATACCTACGCAAAACCACAACGTGATATGCCAATTACTATTTACCCTTCATAAGGACCCTTTTCATCGAATCCGTTCCAACTAAAGTGGGAGAGACTGGCACCCGCTAGCCACCTTATGCACCAAGTGCATGTGAGTCAGTGGAACCTGTCTCACGTAAGAGTACGTGTAAGGTCGGTCCGGGCCATTTCATCCCACAGTACCGTCGAAACAAGATTGGACTAGTAACGGTAAGCATATTGAACAAAATCAACGCCCACAACTACTTTGTGTTCTACTCGTGCAAAGAATCTACGCAATAGACCTAGCTCATGATGCCACTGTTGGGGAACGTAGCAGAAATTCAAAATTTTCCTACGTGTCACCAAGATCTATCTATGGAGAAACCAGCAATGAGGGCAAGGAGAGTGCATCTACATACCCTTGTAGATCGCTAAGCGGAAGCGTTCAAGAGAACGGGGTTGAAGGAGTCGTAGTCGTCGTGATCCAAATCATCGGATATCCTAGTGCCGAACGGACGGCACCTCCGTGTTCAACACACGTACAACCCGGTGACGTCTCCCATGACTTGATCCAGCAAGGAGAGAGGGAGAGGTTGAGGAAGACTCCATCCAGCAGCAGCACAACGGCGTGGTGGTGATGGAGGAGCATGGCAATCCAGCAGGGCTTCGCCAAGCACCGCGGGAGAGGACAAGGGAGAGAGGTAGGGCTGCGCCAAGAGGGAGAGGTTCTCGTGTCCTTGGCAGCCCCAAAACCCCCACTATTTATAGGAGGAGGGGAGGTGGCTGCACCCCCATCTAGGATTCCCACCCTAGGGGTGCGGCAGCCCTAGATGGGACTTGGAGGGGGCGGCCAAGAGGGGGAGAGAGGGGGCGCGCCCTAGAGTGTGCATTTAGGCCCATCTGCGCCTAGGGTTTCCCCTCTCCCCTCCTAGCTGCGCCTTGGGCCTTGGTGGGAGGTGCACCAGCCCACTCTGGGGCTGGTCCCTTTCCACACTAGGCCCATGCAAGCCTCCGGGGCTGGTGGCCCCTTCCGGTGGACCCCCGGAACCCTTCCGGTGGTCCCGGTACATTACCGGTGACCCCTGAAACACTTCCGGTGGCCAAAACCTCACTTCCTATATATTAATCTTTACCTCCGAACCATTCCGGAACTCCTCGTGACATCCGGGATCTCATCTGGGACTCTGAACAACATTCGGTAACCACATACAAACTTCCTTTATAACCCTAGCATCATTGAACCTTAAGTGTGTAGACCCTATGGGTTCGGGAGACATGTAGACATGAACGAGACGTTCTCCGGTCAATAACCAACAGCGGGATCTGGATACCC
The DNA here is from genome assembly GCF_018294505.1 of Triticum aestivum. Classification (NCBI taxonomy): domain Eukaryota; kingdom Viridiplantae; phylum Streptophyta; class Magnoliopsida; order Poales; family Poaceae; genus Triticum; species Triticum aestivum. The sequence goes on along the minus strand of NC_057798.1, from coordinate 45,102,423 downwards.
ATGTTTGCTCCCACATGTTCCACGATGATCTCATCGGATGAACCACGATGTCAAGGACTCAATCAATCCCGTATACAATTCCCTTTGTCTAGCGGTATCATACTTGCCCGAGATTCGATCGTCGGTATAGCGATACCTTGTTCAATCTCGTTACCGGAAAGTCTCTTTACTCGTTCCGTAACACATCATCCCGCGATCAACTCTTTGATCACATTGTGCACATTATGATGATGTCCTACTGAGTGGGCCCAGAGATACCTCTCCGTTACACGGAGTGACAAATCCCAGTCTCGATTCGTGCCAACCCAACAGACACTTTCAGAGATACCTGTAGTGCACCTTTATAGTCACCCAGTTACGTTGTGATGTTTGGTACACCCAAAGCATTCCTACGGTATCCGGGAGTTGCACAATCTCATGGTCTAAGGAAATGATACTTGACATTAGAAAAGCTTTAGCATACGAACTATGATCTTTGTGCTAGGCTTAGGATTGGGTCTTGTCCATCACATCATTCTCTAATGATGTGATCCCATTATCAACGACATCCAATGTCCATGGTTAGGAAACCGTAACCATCTATTGATCAATGAGCTAGTCAACTAGAGGCTTACTAGGGACATGGTGTTGTCTATGTATCCACACATGTATCTGAGTTTCCTATCAATACAATTATAGCATGGATAATAAACGATTATCATGAACAAGGAAATAAAATAACTAATTTATTATTTCCTCTAGGGCATATTTCCAACACCATCGACAATCCTTAGCTATCAAGTATGACAACGATACCCATACGCCGCCGAGAATCAGGTACTGTCATCCAACGGCCGGCGCCTACGTTCACTTTCCTAGCATAAGCACCGCACCTTTGAATTTCTTCAGGGCATCATTCAGTTTTTCATGAGACGCGTTATTCTGCTTGCACCTGTAGGGCCATACTTCTGGCAGTGAACATGTTACATGTGCTAAATTACATACCAGTGCACATCTATATCTATATATGTACTTTACTATATAGTGTACCAGTTTTGAGATGGATCCAGAGCATCAATCATAACCATTGGTCTCCAAAATCCAAGGGCTAAGATCAGCCGGATTCGCCATGAACAGTAGACTGTTGTTGCCTCTGCTGTGTTTCTAGAATATTCACGTGGCCCTTCCAGGAAAAAAAGGCCCATATGTGATGCCTCATGGGCTATATTACTGCTTGAGCGCATGACGACTTGATCCCAGATAAGAAGGTTTGGGAGGAGAATGGGAAGAAAAAATAATAGAGTAACATACAATTTTTTAATGAACCTCCAGTATTTTAGATGTGAATGTACAGTTTTTTGTGTGAATATTAAAAACAATTGTGGGTGGAATTAAATTTATCAAAATCACTCCATTATACTTTTTTCGAGTCACACTCCAAAATCACTCCATTATTTTAAGACATGCATTGCACGTGCATACATACTAGTATAGTTAATATGCTTTAGTTTTGTTCGGATGCCACCTGTTGGTTCCATCAGACTGGTTAATGTTCTATATGCTTAATTACACATCAGCAAACTAGCATGTGGTTCCGCTGCTTTTTGTTCGTTTTACCCTACATTTTCTGATGCTAGCTATTACATCACTGCTCCGAGCCTCTGTTCATTACTTGTTTGTGTGTTCTTGATCTTCCCAAGTTGCATGACTAATTTGATGTTTCTATTAATTATGGAGCTGCCAACCCCATCAAGAAAAATATTTGTTCTTTTGGGGCCGGCACCTCGAACAAGCATAAAAATAGAGGGAAGAAGATATATTATCGTGTATGCACACACCCTTCTTTCATTAGTTTAGATGAACCATTGATGATCAATTCGGACCAGTGCAGAATAAACTACAACAACTAGATTTGCAACCACGGGATGCTGACGATATTTTCAAAGAACATTGCAACAGCAGCTAGGCTTCACATCAACATATGGTAAGCCAATGTGTTTTAGTACATGTGAAATGTAATGCGAGTGGGCTGCTTTCTTGGCTTGTGCCCTCAACGTGTAATCCTATCGAATTACAAATAGTTCAGTTGTCTGCTTTGCTGTATTGCTTGATTCGAATGCTTGTTTGTTGTTACGCTATACCTGCGTTGGCCAAAATGTCAGCGGTGCCTGCTGTACTATCGTAAAGAAATGCATGCCTATTTCATTTGAGTCCTTAACTTTTCCTCTCAACTTCATCACAAGACTGTCTTCATAGTTTATATGAGGCCACACTGTTAAGTGCTTTCTCAGATTATTTCAACTGCTTAGATGCCTTGGCAACTTAAATATAGCGGTTGTACACTCCCTTTTAACTAGGGATGTCGACTGGGTCCCGTTTAATCCCGATTAAAGTCCACTAGTGGTATGATAGTTCAGAAGAGTTTTTGTTTTTTGAGGAAAATGAACTAGGGAGGTAGCAAAAACTAACTAGATGGGACTGGCGGATGTCGTTTATTTGCCACATACATCCCTAGTTTCATCTTACCATTTTAATTTCTTTTCGGCTGATGCTGCTTCGAACCATTCAAATATAGTTTGCCATGCTCGGCAATAATTCGTCCGTCGTTTACCATGTAAGCTTACTGCCTGAATCATACGATAACTATCTCTTACTTATGTCCAGCGGAAACCTTTCAGGATGCCTTTCCCACTAGGACACAATGTACAACCCAAGAATCTATTTGTGGAAGCAGTGCGCCATCCATGTTACCAGATGGTAGCAGTTCAGAGGCAACATCACCGGAGAGCAGTCTGAGCATAGATATTATAGTGCTTGAGGATCTACTAGAGGCAGAAAGAGATGGTATGGCTGCCATGAATGAGGTAATCTTTATCTTGAGGATGGAAATTACGGAATTAGCGGCACGCATTATGCAAGCAACCCAAGAATTGGAGGAAGTAAGAATGTTGCACTTGAAGATGGAGGAGGTCCTGCTGTTTCTGCTATCTGAAGCCCAAGGTAATCCCTGTTCTTCTTTAGATACCAGTTGAAATTGTTATTAGATTATTGTACTTGCATGTTGTGTCATGTCTCTGAATGGATTATGTTGCAAGACCCCCTATGTTGTCCGGAATTCCATGTTGTCCATGTGTTGTAATGATCCGAATTTTTTAGGCGAGGTAATCCTCAGTACTTGTATGATTGACATAAGGTGAACTGTTTTACGTGTGAGCATATTGTATTGGATGAAATAACTGTTTGAATCAGAGTGTATCCAACCTACTGAATTCGAAGATCATGACATTTCTAAATCATAATGATATATAAAGGTGGAATAAATCTTTGTTGTGGTGTTGAAGAAATAAATAACAAAACGTATAATTATCTGTGGATATTCGTAATCGAATACAAATTGGATTTGAATTTAGTTTGCCAGGTCCCAGGGCAAACGTGAATGCTAATTCTCCCAAGTTTTGAACGAAGCAGCTAAACACCCACTATAATTTGTGGGCTACCCGAAGCAAGTGTTTGCGAGATGGAAATTACTGTCTACCCCTGACACTGAGTACATCCTTATCGACCGGATTTACACTGCTGTCGATAGGGGTAAACTAGTAACTTCAATCAGACGTGACACGACAGCATCTGAGCCCATTCAGACACGGTGGGTGCCAAACGTGGGCGGCAAAACACAATTGATTCAAGCTCGTCTGAAAGATATGTATCTCTTCCTCCATTTCCCCATTCATACACGGTGGGCTGCAAAACAAACTCTGCTCGTCCGAAATCGATGTAGGCTAATATTTTAAATAGGGGCAGATGTGTAACTTCCATCAGACGTGACACAACCGCCCTACCTGTCAGCCCCGTTCATACACCGTGGGTGCCAACCGTGGGCGGCAAAACACCCTCTCCTCGCCCGAAATAGTTACCGACAAATATTTGGGAGATGCGAGATTACCGTCCTATCCCCAACCGACGCGATGTACGAAATTTTAAACAGGGAATACGTTCGTAACTTTCCCCCATTTTAGAGAAGCGCGTCCCAAAGTTTGAGATCCCCCCTCCCCTCTGTTTCCCCATTCAAACACCGTCGGCGGCACGACAACCTCCGCACTGCGGCCAGCCTTCTCCGTCCGCCACCCCATCCTCCACCTTGCCGGAGTCGCTACCCCTACCTCGTCGTCCACTATAAGAGAAGGACGTCTCTCATCCACGGCGCTGGACCCGGATCCTTTCATCGCCTCCTCTCGCTTCGTCGGCGCAGTCATCCACCTTGCCGTTGCCGCTCCTACGACCGCCTCGTCCACAGCAATAGGATATATCCCCCGACCCGGCCGTCTACCGTCTAAAGTCTTCTTCCCCGCTGCCGACAGCCATCGCACCCGCAGCACCCTCAACGTATCAGCATAGGCCTACACGGCGTCGTAAGAGAGGTGGTACTCTTCCATATGTGCTTAAGTTATTGATCTCACCCGGAAAATAGATCGTAATTTGTTTACTGTACTTTTCTTGTCGGTACCAAATCGTAGTGGCTAGTTGAAAGCAAACATTGTTTGCGAAGTAGCTTTGTCCGCTTTGCATCTTCAGATCCGCCATGGCACGGGCACTATACTCGTAAAGCTTATGGTTTCCCCCCTTTATATTCACTACCATCATCATAGGTGCTTCATGTCATGCTAGCACTGCTCCTCAAGACCTCAACCCAAAGCTTACATGTTGAAATACGAATCTAATATCATGCTCATATCACTAAAACAGAGAATTTTTAATTGTTCACCTAATGTTCCTATATTCGTTTCGAAAAGCATGTGCGCCACCCACTGGTCTAGCTAGTTTCACTTTCCTGATTTTTCTCTTGATGCTTAGGGTTTTCCCCTTTTATCTACTCTACTATGATTTGCATAGGTGCTTTCTGTCATACTGGCATTACTCCACCCTTCAAGCTAAACAACACAACACTCAGAATTCGAAAGCTTAGTTGTTCAAATATGATTGTGATATGATACTGATATTAGTTAACCGACACATTTGATTGGTTAGCTAAAGGTCCCACTTGAGTTTCCAAATGCATGTCGCGACATATAGAGAGACATCATAATTGCATTTCTTTGTCACTTGTTGACCGTACTTTCTTGTCCATACCAAATCTTAGTTGTTATTTCAAAGCAAACATCGGTTGCTAACTACCCTTTGCGCAGTTTGCAGCTTCAGATCTGCCATCCCACTGCCACGGTCAACACTGTACTCATCATGCTTATGTTTTCCCCATTTTATGATGACCACAATAAGCCTACGTGGTTCGTGTCGTAATAGCACTGCTCCACCCATCGAGCTAAACAAGCTTAGTTGTACAAATTCATATCTGATATTATTGCTGATATTAGTAAAACTGAGAGATGTTTAATTGGTGAGCTAAATGTTCCTACTTTAGTTTTGAAATGCATGTGAGCCACATATGGAGAGACCGGAAAGAATAGTATTTCTCTGTGCGCTCTGGTTCATCATGGGTGGCCAACTGACATTGTATTGAAAGACTTGTAATATCTTCAATCTGCTTGCTCTTCTGCTCTTCTTTAAGATGATACTCTTCTCTTATGGTCGACTGGTCAGGTCAAGCTATTCCCCCTTAGTATATTTTTAATCTGTTAGGTCAGGTTGACTTGTTCTTCTTTACTATATGTTGAAGCTATCATCTGCGAAGTGTCATCACTTCTGGAGCTCTCATATTTTTAGTAGGCCACATTATATTAATGCACACAACAAATTACAGCATGCATGACATGTTTTAAAAGAATTACAAAGATAGCACAAAGGGGTTTACAGGGAGGCAGTATTGGATTAGAATCACTTCTGCATTACAAAGAAAATCTCACTTGTTTTTATGTTTTCATGCATGTCAGATATTGAACATTATCAAAATGAATATGAGAATGGGCGCACGAGAGGAATATTGTGGAATGATCCACTGGCTAACAAACTTGGCATGGTGGAGGATGGCCTATCTTATTCACCCATCAAGGTGCTTGCTCTAGCTTTGCAAAGTTGTATTGGTCGCACATATTTTGCATCTGACCTCTTGCATTACTTCTACTTTGTTACACCCTCTGCTTAGTTTAAGCATCATATATGATTATATGCCATACCTATCCGTTTTCTATACCTATTCCATGTGTCGTCACACTATGTTTTTCTAGTCAAATGTTGTTCTTTCGTAATAGATGGCCAAAAGGAAGAGGGTGAGTGCAGATCCTCAAGGAGTACAAACTATGTATTTGGAAAAGGTAGTGATACCTGTTAAATCAAATAGATCAGCGCCACAGAAAACACATGCCCAACTGTACCACACTTTACCCCTACTCCAGTGGCCAAACCCCTATTAGAACTGCTGGGAGCCCAGCGTCAGGTACTGTCTATGATATCAATTCAAAATTTGAACTCCAAAATTTCTGCTTGTGCCTTACCTTCTCTCTTGTATGAAAACTAATTTCAGATGAATCTCCTTGCTCAAAGGATCACACGATCTCAAAACAATAATGAGCTCTGCATTCCTCTTGTCAGTACCTCTCTCCCTTTTGCCTTGTAACACTGTACTTAATTAATTGCTATTTGATTATGTATCATCAGTCTGCGCCCGAGCTTCATTATCCTCTGTTTCTTCCAATATTATTTGATCTATATTTACTCTTTGCAAAATGTAGAATAATGGCAATGCTTATAAAGAATTTTCTTTGGGGAATTTATTGAATTATCCTTCCATCAACATGGAGAAGGGCTTTGTCGAGCCCGTGTTAACATGTAATGTAAGTTCATCCTTCTCAAGCCTTCAAACATTGTTCTAGTATAGATTTGGATAGGCATCATTTCCTCAACTGCTGTTTGCTTTGTTGTTTACATCTGATTGGATGTTTGCAACAACTACCAGTTTCAAACTGTAGTTGCAAAAACATGTTCCTTATGCAGAACAGATCCATTTATTTGCTTATATAATTGTGAAACCTGTTACGTGTCTCCTTGTTTCTCTTTCAGAGTCGTATCTCTTACGTCAGGCAGAACTTTAGGGAAGATAGTGAGCCAAATCATCTTGTGGACAGCGAGATGACCTCAAGGTCCTGTCTTGATGAAGACAGTGAGTTGAAGCTACTCACCAGCAGGTGTGAGACAACCTCTGTGCAGTCGCTGCCTCAATCAGTTCGACTTCTTCAGTCTCAACTTAAAGCGGAAAGGCTTGCTTCAGCTTAGCTCTGACTTGAAGTCAAAGATGCAATGAAGATGTTAGACGACTACCGTGCGCACCATCAAGCCTTAAATCTAGTGTTGATGCATCTATCGTTGACACAACTGAGGTCTACTCAGCTTCTTCAGCTGTTTGGGGGGCCCTTCCTTGCCAGGTCTAGTGCCATCTGAAGTGCTCTCAGTTTTGTATATTCTTTTGTTGGCGCGTTTATTTGCACTGGTGGTGAACTTTGATGCCCAGTGGATGTAATATGTGATAGCCGTGATAGCCTAGCGTAAGTTGCTTGCTTATTTATTTCCTTGTTGTCTTGTTTATTTGTTTGCTTGTAGTCATTGCAGTTCTTTTTCTACGGTTTGCTAGTGGCTGCAATAACCTCTTTTTTAAAACTAGGCTACAATAACCATGGGCTAATATTTACTGTAGTGACACTGGGCCTCCTACGGGCCATAAAAATAGTGGGCCTTCTACGGGCCGTAGAAACAATGGGCCTTCTAAGGGCCGTAGAAACAACGGGCTTTCTACGGGCCGTATCATCAATGGGCCTTATACGGGCAGTATGATAACATGGGATAATAACAGGCCGCATTATGGCCGTAAACAGGCTAGAGTTGGAATCGTCCATTGATGGGCCGAACTTAACGGGCCATCAATAGGCCGTATTTCATGACGCTATGAAAACGGCCCAACGTATTAACGGACCACAAACGGGCCGACTGTAACCACAGGCTGAATTTGGCCCACAAGCAGAAAATGACAGTAAAGGGCCGTAAGTAAATGAATGCTGGAAATGAGCACAAGAATAAATGGGCTCCGAGAAGGCCAAAATATAACATGGGCTAGAAACGGCCCAACGGAATAACAGGCCATTAATGGGTATAAAGTGATACACTGTTCATTACGGGCCAGTTTCACCACGGGCCGTTAATGGGTGTAAAGTGATACACTGTTCATTACGGGCCAGTTTCACCACGGGCCGTTAATAGGCCAAGAGTTACATAGGGCCTCATATGGGCCGAAAGACGTCATGGGCCATACAGGGGCCAGATGTGAAAACGGGCTGGAATCATATTGGGTGACCCAGATGACGCTATCGGGTCTAATTCAGATAGGGCGTAACGGGCCTTGTGTTAGCGGGCTGTAAATGGGCTATATGCGAATAGGCCGTTAACCGGCTTTCCATGGGCCGGCCCGCCACATTTTGACCAAGTCAAACAGGCCGGCCTTTTCACAGGAATGGGCCTCTGTTGGGCCCTGTCACGTGTCAACGTATCATAGGCGCCTTCTGTCCAATGAGTGGATAACATCTGTCCCAACGATGAGCAGACATGTGTTTCCTCCAGCCAATGATGATTTTACACGTGGAAAATCCCCATTGGTCGGGGTTGTTAACGGGTTATCGGATCCAAAACCCGACCCGATAGCTTAACGGCGTTCCGTTACGGTGGATGCCACGTGTCGGTCACCCTTCACGAAAGCAGTTCTATGACGCGCGATTTATCGTCATGGAAGTGGACACTTCCGTGATGATAATTTTGGTAATGTCATGGAACACTTCTACGACAGCACAGGTATGACTATCTTGATTTTTTCATAAATGTGTCATGGATGTACATGCATGACAAAAAATGCGACCTACTGTGACAAACACGTATCATCACGGAAGTGTATTTTTTTGTAGTGTTTTGTTGCGATTTTCGATCTCTTAGCTCAAAGGTCCATTCACAAAACTGCTTTGGGAGATTGTTGCTTGGTATGTGACTCCTCCATTGGTCCAATTAGTTTTTGTTCTAGTGCTTTATTCATTGCAAAGTTTTGCTGCATAGGTGAGCATGTTCTTGAGCTTGCATGTTAAATTTTTGAGGTCCCAAGCAATTCCAATGCATGATATAGGCTCTAGGCACTTGTAGGAGTAGTTGCTATCAATCTTATTTAGTTTTATGCACTTATATTTGGAAAATACTGAAAATTTCAGATTTATTTCAGAAAAATAAATATGCTTAGAAGAATGTACCAAGGTGGTTCCTCGGTGAAGAAAGGGCCCAGGATTTCTATACGTGAGCAAGATGTTGCACTGCCAAGGGACGCGAATGTACGAGCCTGTGAGTGGCCATCCGATGATTTTATGGTTGAAGCAGGTTTTAAGGAGGAATTTTACACGTTTGTGTGTAATGCTGAGCTGGAGGACTTCTTACAAGATAAGTGTCCTCAGTACTATCAATTGACTGATTCCTTTGTGCGGAGGTTTAAATATAACTGTGTGCGTAATTCTCCTAGTGTCATATTTGATATTTATGATACATCTTATACCATGGATTTAGAGGATTTTACAACTGCTTCAAACTCCCGCAGTGGGGTAATATTAATGATCCTCACAAATCTGAATTTAGAGATTTTCTTGCTAGTATTACTATGGGAGAATCTAGGAACATAGCACAAGCTACCATAGGGAGCATTCATTTTCCTGCTATACATTATTTTGCTCTCTTCATTGGTAGATGTATTAATGGTAAGGATGAAGCATGGCACATGTGTGTCCTTGATCTATGTGTCCTCAAGAGTGCTGTGTTAGGTTATAAAGGTTATAACTTGGGGGCAATAGTTGCACGTAGGTTGCAGAATAATAGTAGAAAGGGAGATTTCTTTGGAGGGATTTATGCAACCTGTGTGGCTAATTATCTTAATGTAGCCCCATGAGAGGGAGATATGATAATACCTCCTGTTTATTTGGATAAAGTAGCTATGTTTAGTCATCATTTTCTTGAAAGGAATGGACAATTCCTCCATTATAGGCTAATCTATGACAGACGCAATGTCGTCCCTGTTACTCTTCCTGCTCCCTACCATTTTTATTATCAGGCAAAAGGAAGATATGTTGTCACCAGGGAGGAAGCAGCTGAATACGAGAGGGGAGTGGACACAGCTCGCCAACACGCTGCAGCTCAAGAGGCGGTTGCCTCTGCATCTCAGTACAACCCCGGTTTCACTTATGGATATCAGCCAGGTGATCCTTGGTATTAGACCAACTTAGGCCAAAAGCCTTAGCTTGGGGAAGTACGTATTTCTCACCGACTTTACATTCATGTTCACACACTAGTCGTCGGTGCTCATACTCTTTCATTATATTATCCATGCTAGTTTAAATTTCTTTTTCTAGTTTTCTTCTTGTGTGCTTGATAAACCTTAAGAAAAAAATAGTTAGTTTAATTTCCATGCTTGTAGTAGAAATTAAAATGAAAACCCAAAAAGATTTCTAGTTCTTCTTCTTGCTTGTTGGGAGCTTTCCCGTGTCAACTGTTTTATTTTCTTTTCTTTGGGGGTCGAGAAGACCGCATTGCAAATGCTTAGTGGCTCTCATATGCATGATTGTTTATTTAACTTAGAGCCCATGTTACTTGTCTTCTCTTTTGAGTTGAATGCTTGCAGATTCCAGCTTAGTCCAATGCACGTGCACTCTTATTATTATACACATCGTTCGGTCGTGCAAGTGAAAGGTAATAATGACGATATATGATGGACTTATTGGGATGAGAAAAGCTGGTATGAACTTGACCTCTCTTGTTTTTGTAAATATGATGAGTTCATCGTTCCTGATTCAGCTATTATGAAGTAAACATATTTGCAATTACATTTAGAGATTATAGTTGATTGTGCCATGCTTGATTAGCTATGAGTTATAATGGTTTACCTTGCATGCCAACATGCTATTAGAATGATTATGATGTGGTATGATGGGATGGTATCCTCCTTTAAATGAATTGAGTGACTCGACTTGGCACATGTTCACGCATTTAGTTGAAAACAAATCAACATAGCCTTCACGATATTTATGTTCATGGTGGATTATATCCTACTCATGCTTGTATTCGGTGTGAATTAATTTTAATGCACGTTCATGACTGTTGTCGCTCTCTCAGTTGGTCGCTTCCCACTCTTTTGCTAGCCTTCACCTGTACTAAGCGGGAATACTGCTTGTGCATCCAAACTCCTTAAACCCCAAAGTTGTTCCATATGAGTCCACTATACCTTCCTATATGCGGTATCTACCTGCCGTTCTAAGTAAATTTGTATGTGCCAAACTCCAAACCTTCAAATGAAATTCTGTTTTGTATGCTTGAGCAGCTCATGTTACAAGTAGGGCTGCCTATATCTTCCATGCTAGGTGGGTTATTCTCACGAGGAGTGGACTCCGCTCCTCATTCATGAGAAAGGGCCGGTAACCGGGACGCACAGTCCCATGATCCAAAAAGATCAAAGAAAATCAAAATAATTAAACAAAACTCCCCCAGGGCTGTTGTTAGTTGGAGGCACTCGTTGTTTCGAGCAAGCCATGGATTCATGCTTGTTGGTGGTTGGGGGAGTATAAACCTTTACCATTCTGTTTGGGAACTCCCTATAATGCATGTAGTATGGAACATACAGCCATCTCATAGATGTTGCGTTGACAGTGAAAGTATGCCGCTCAAAATGTTATTCGATTCTGTTTTAAAATCGAGCTCCGGCACCTCTACAAATCCCTGCTTCCCTCTGCGAAGGGCCTATCTATTTACTTTTATGTTGAGTCATCACCCTTCTTATTAAAAGCACCCGCTGGAGAGCACACTGTCATTTGCAATCATTACTATTGGTTTATATTGGGTATGACTTGACTGGATCTCTTTTACCATGAATTACAATGTTTAGTCAGTCCTTGATCTTTAAAGGTGCTCTGCATTTATGTTTTGCGGTCTCAGAAAGGGCTAGCAAGATACCATTTTGTTATATTATGTTATAATTATTTTGAGAAAGTGTTTTTATCTGAGTTTTATTATTATGGCTCGCTAGCTGATTATGCTATTGATATGAGTAACTGTGAGAGCTGAGTGTTATTGTGAGTATGGTTAGTTCATAATATTGCTGAAACTTGAATGCTGGCTTTTCATGTTTACAACAACAAGAGCAAACAGAGTTTATAAAAGTTTTTCTTTATCACTTTCAGTTTGTCAACTAAATTGCTTGAGGACAAGCAAAGGTTTAAGCTTGGGGGAGTTGATACGTCTCAAATGTATCTACTTTTCCAAACACTTTTGCCCTTGTTTTGGACTCTAACTTGCATGATTTGAATGAAACTCACGCGGACTGACGTTATTTTCAGCAGAACTGTCATGATGTTGTTTTATGTGTAGAAAAGAAAAGTTCTCGGAGTGTCCTGAAAATCCACGGAGGCACTTTTTGGAATTAATAAGAATTTCTGGGCGAAAGAAATACACCAGGGGGCCCAGGGCCTGTCCACGAGACAGGGGGGCGCCCCCCCTAGGGCGCGCCCCCTATCTCGTGGGCCCCCTGGAGCTCCACCGACCTCAACTCCAACTCCATATATTCTGTCTCACGGAGAAAAAAATCAGAGAGAAAGTTTCATCGCGTTTTACGACACGGAGCCGCCGCCAAGCCCTAATCTTTCTCGGGAGGGCTGATTTGGAGTCCGTTCAGGCTCCGGAGAGGGGCATTCGTCGCCGTCATCATCGTCAACCATCGTCCATCACCAATTTCATGATGCTCATCACCGTGCGTGAGTAATTCCATCGTAGGCTTGCTGGACGGTGATGGGTTGGATGAGATTTACCATGTAATCAAGTTAGTTTTGTTAGGGTTTGATCCCTAGTATCCACTATGTTCTGAGATTGATGTATCTATGACTTTGCTATGCTTAATGCTTGTCACTAGTGCCCGAGTGCCATGATTTCAGATCAGAACCTATTATGTTTTCATGAATATATGTGTGTTCTTGATCCTATCTTGCAAGTCTATAGCCACCTATTATGTGTTATGATCCGACAACCCCCAAGTGAGAATAATCGGGATACTTCTCGGTGATGACCGTAGTTTGAGGAGTTCATGTATTCACTATGTGTTAATGCTTTGGTCCGGTTCTTTATTAAAAGGAGGCCTTAATATCCCTTAGTTTCCGCTAGGACCCCGCTGCCACGGGAGGGTAGGACAAAAGATGTCATGCAAGTTCTTTTCCATAAGCACGTATGACTATTTACGGAATACATGCCTACATTACATTGATGAACTGGAGCTAGTTCTGTGTCACCCTATGTTATTGTTGTAGGACCTTGAGAAGAGGTGTCTAGAGGGGGGGGTGATTAGACACTAAGTACCAAAGTTACAGTTTTTAAGTTCTTAAAGTTTAAGTGGAGTTTAGGCACAAGTTTAACATTCACAATACATATCAAGCAAGCATGCAAAGAGTATATGAGCAGCGGAAAGTAAAGCATGCAACTTGCAAGAATGTAAAGGGAAGGGTTTTGGAGGATTCAAACGCAATTGGAGACACGGATGTTTTTGGCGTAGTTCCGATAGGTGGTTGTCGGTGTCAAAACCAGCAGATCTCGGGTGGGGGGGGGGTCCCGAACTATGAGTCTAGGCGGATGGTAACAGGAGACAAGGCACACGATGTTTTTACCCAGGTTCAGGCCCTCTCGATGGAGGTAAAACCCTACTCCTGCTTGATTAATATTGATGATATGGGTAGTACAAGAGTAGAGCTACCACGAGATCAAAGAGGCTAAACCCTAGAAGCTAGACTATGGTATGATTGTTGTTCGTCCTACGGACTAAAACCCTCCGGTTAATATAGACACTGGAGAGGGTTAGGGTTACACAGAGTCGGTTACAATGGTAGGAGATCTACATATCTGTATCGCCAAGCTTGCCTTCCACGCCAAAGAAAGTCCCATCCGGACACGGGACGAAGTCTTCAATCTTGTATCTTCACAGTCCAGGAGTCCGGCCAACGGTGATAGTTCGTTTATCCGGACACCCCCTAATCCAGGACTCCCTCAGTAGCCCCTGAACCAGGCTTCAATGACGACAAGTCCGGCGCGCATATTGTCTTCGGCATTGCAAGGCGGGTTCCTCCTCCGAATACTTCATAGAAGATTTTGAACACAAGGATAGTGTCCGGCTCTGCAAAATAAGTTCCACATACCACCGTAGAGAGAATAATCTTTACACAAATTCAATCTACTGACGTATTCTATGGCGTGACGTCACACCACGGCCAAGCCTTTATTGGAATTGTTTTTACTGTTCCACCTCAGCGTGTTTAGCGAGGTGGTTTATTTGGCACGTCTTGTCAAAGCAGAGATCGTGTCCCCTTATTCCGGGATTCTCATCCATATGGGCGTGGGTAACCCAACCGCATCATTGATTATGGCGCTTGGGAGATAAGCGAGTTTTATCAGGCTGGTGGGGGACGCATAGCTTCGTCCGTCCATATAAGGGGATAAGGATCCACCTTTTTACCTACACCTTCTTCCTCCTTTGCTTATCCATTTCCGCGCACTCGAGCTCCAGCGCTCAAGTCCGCACATCTCGCCTCAACCTTCCCCAGCCATGTCTGGAGCGGGAGGCAAGTGGATGGCCTCCTCCGTCACGGAGGGGCACATCAAAAAGTTGAGGAAAGCCGGACACCTGTTTTTCACAATGACATTGCGCACCGGCTTCCAGACGAGGGGCAGCTCGTCCCCACCCCCAGGCCCCATGAGAGGGTGGTGTTCCTTCCCCATTTCCTCAGCGGACTGGGCTTCCCACTCCACCCATTTGTCCGGGGGCTCATGTTCTACAACGGCCTGGATTTCCACGATCTGGCCCCGAATTTCATCCTCAACATCTCAGCGTTTATCATTGTGTGCGAGGCCTTCCTTTGCATCAAGCCCCACTTCGGATTATGGCTGAAGACCTTCAATGTCAAGCCGAAGGTAGTGGGCGGCCAGCAGGCGGAGTGCGGAGGCGCCATGGTAGGCAATATGCCCAACGTCATATGGCTCGAGGGCGCCTTCGTGGAAACCATCAAAGGGTGGCAATCGGGGTGGTTCTACATCACCAAGCCGCATGACCCTGAATGGGCACCAACCCCCAAATTCGGATCTGGCATCCCCACACGGCTCACCTCCTGGAAAGAGAAGGGCCTGACATGGGGTGATTTGGAAGAGCTGACCGGACTCCAAACCTGTGTCCAAAACCTTGCGAACAAGAAGATCAAGCTCGTCAACGTAGTCCAGGTCATGCTCATCCGCCGGATCCTCCCGTGCCAACAACGGGCCTTCAACTTGTGGGAGTTTGATTCGGCGCAGCACCAAACTTTGAGCAGGCTCTTCGACACCACGTACGAAGATGCCTGGAAGGTGCTGTTCAAGGGCGCCGAGGCTCCCGCATCCGCTACCGAAGATCGCGGATTCAGCTCGCAGCATCAAGCCGGCGAGGTAAGCTATTTTACCCTTTGCAGGACACTTGTTTTTCATAGTTTGACTCTATGCAGGATCTAAACTCCCCTACCTTTGACAGGCCTGGCAGAAGAAGTCCGGGCAGGTTAACTGTCCGGCTCCTTTGCCAGAAGACCCAGCGGACGCCCGCTTAACGGGGCTGCTGGTTCCGACACCTCATGTGGTGCCGGAGAAGAAGTCCAAGAAGAAGGCCACGGGAACCTGAAAGAGTTCCCGGCGTCAGGTGCTATCGGACTCATCGTCCGATGACTTCGAGGTGGACTCCTCCCGCTAAGACAAGGAGGACAAAAAAGAGGCTTCTCCCCCAGCGGGGGGAGAGAAGAAAAGGAAGGCCTCCCCAGCTGGGGAGGCCGGAGGGTCCAAGAAGCGAAGGACCCTTCCTCCAGACTATTCCACCAACGCCGACGACGGCGAAGAGGAGTGGCCACCGAGGGCTAAGCCCCTGGCGACATCATAAGTGTCCGGATACCAGAATAATTCATGGCGTTTCGTTTGTCGCATAGAATGTCCTAACGCCGAATACAACCCTGCAGCCCGCCCAGGGACGGGCTCGACATTTCAACGAGCGGCTCCCTGGCTCCGTCGGACGTGAACAGTACTTCACTTCCGGCCGCCTCCTCTCCTCGCGCTGCTGATGACGCCGAGGTGGGGTCGCAAAAGGGGCCCAGGCAAGAGGAGGAGGTCCCGGAGGTGCCGCAAGGCAACCTTCTGGACTTTGGGCATAAGGGGGATCAAACCTCAAGGGGTTCTAAGTCCGGCCCTGGGCCGGACTCCGCACCGCAACCTTCAGTGGTTCCGGAGTTCGACGGGCGGTCCCTTCGTAAGAAGGGCGAGACTGCGACACCGGTGACCTCCATCCAATTGGAGGCGCCGGATAATTTGCTGGAGGCGCTTAACGGCGCCTCCATTGACGAGGAGCACCGCACTGTTATGAGCGGGCTGACTGAAGCCTGTACCAGCCTTCTAACAAGCTTTGAGGTAAGTTTTTAAGATATGTAAGAATATTACCGCATAGACAGTAGCCCCTGATGCTTAGTTCGGTGTTCAGAAAGAAAATCCAAGCTAAGGATCTAAAAAGATTTACGCAGGAGTCTAACATAAATATGTCAATATGGGAATGCAGGCTGCGCTGTTGTCCTCTGCTGCACCGACTGCGAAGGTCAATGCATTGAAGGAGAGCCTCGAGCAGTCCAAGAACGAGCTCGGCCTTGCCAAGAAGCAGCTCGAGGACAAGGAAGGTAAGTAATACCTTATTAAAGTAATACCTTATAGAAAGGATTTGGTTGCAAAAAATGACAGGAATAACGTGTTTATTGCAGGGGCCACGAACGAGGTGGCAACCCTGAAGGAAGCGGTGTGCAAGGCCGAAAACAGTGTGGCCTTGGAGCGCACCGAGCGAGAGAAGTAGGAGGCGCAGGTGGCGGAGGTGCGGCAAGAGCTCCAGGCTCTCGTGGAAAAACACACGAGTTTGGAGCGTGACTCGAAGACTCGAGAGTCTGAGCTCGCCTTGGCTCTTGAGAGTGCCAAAGCCGCTAAGGCCGAAGCCCAGAAGGCCCTCCAGGAGATCGAGGCGATAAAGAAGATAGCGGCGGGTAAGGCATTCTTTATGCAAAGCAAGCATGTAAAAGTGAATTATCTGTTACTTACCCGAATCCGAAGCTCTCCAGGAGCTTTCGCCGATCTGCCCCGTAGTGTGTCTGATGCTGCCGCGTTCTACCGAGCCGGGGAGGGGAGCTCGACGGAAAAGGTGTTTTGGTCTCAATATGCTGAGGCCGGACATCCGGTGCCCCTGAGCGACCAGCTGAAGCAGTTGGTCGAGCTCCACAAGGTGGCCAAACAGGCCATGAAGTGTTGGGGTGTTCGGGATAAACTTGAGCGCTCTTGTTCCCATTCTTGGGTCCTTCGAGGGAGGCGTTCAACACGACGAACGAGGAAACCGGACTATAATGCTTGAATACTCTCACTTAGCCATAGAATTCTATAATTTTAAATTTCGGCAAAGCCCCTGGTATTCGGAAGACCGAGTTCGGGGCGCTATCCACGCCTTGGCCGGACAAAGCCGACTCCTCGCTCTAAGCGGCATGAGTCTTTAGGGACCTAAAAAACCTCTCGAACAGTGACCGACTCTCGCCCTATCATGACGGTCAGTTTTAGCTTTCTCCACTGAGGTGCTCAACCCAGCTCAACCGGGGCACAATCGCAGTGGTTCTCCCAGCGCTACCTTAGCCGATATAACGGAACGTAGGGTACCAAAACATGGGAGCCGGGCAAACCCAACTATTGACCGAAGACATGATTCGGAGCCGATGCATATAATGCTATAAGTTCGGGGTGCCGCACTTGTGAAAGTGTTCGGACATATCACACCATGTTTTGGGGTACTTAAGCCCCTGGTGTATTGACCGTACCAAGTTGTACGGGTGCAACATGTCATAGATGAACATGTATAGAAAAAAAGGAATGCAATAATAAGCAGAAGCTATGTATTGTTTATTCAAAAGATACTGCAATGAAAGCAGAACGATACAAATAGTGCGATAAGCAAGGGATGGGACTATTTAACATGTCCCCTTCCAGGGGTAGGCTACGAGATGGTATGTAAAACAGGTATACTGCTCGTAATAGAGACCACCTGGACACTCGCCGTAGCTTTTCTGCTTCCCTGGCTGTTGCATCATGAGTTCGGTGATTCTACTACCGGACAGGGCTTCTGGAAAACGGAGTCCTGAGAATAAGAAAAAAAAGAATGACACAATTGGGAGCCACTTGTGCGGTTGAGCCGCACTCTGGGCATGCCGTGGTCGTGCCCCTCCCCCTATGCCCATGGTATCTCCAGAGCGTAGTTATGTACGCGTAGTACTGGTCTCGCGATTTCGTGAGGGTTGGGGTTGGGGCCGCATTGCTACGCGTGCTCGGAACGTGCCAAGCGGTCTTGTTGTAGGTTACTCCGGGCGCGCTTGACTGTGTCCGGACGTTTAGTAGTCGGACTCGAGAAATGCCTTAAGAGGCTGCTTTGTACTTCCGCCGCGAGGGCTGCCGTATGCTCCTCCGTTCGGAGAGAGCGTTCGGTGTTTCCATTGAGCGTGATTACTCCTCGAGGGCCTGGCATCTTGAGCTTGAGGTATGCGTAGTGCGGCACCGCATTGAACTTTGCAAATGCGGTTCGTCCGAGCAGTGCGTGATAGCCGCTGCGGAACGGGACTATGTCAAAGATTAATTCCTCGCTTCGGAAGTTATCCGGGGATCCGAAGACCACTTCAAGTGTAATTGAGCCTGTACAGTTGGCCTCTACACCTGGTATGACGCCTTTAAAGGTCGTTTTTGTGGGTTTAATCCTTGAGGGGTCTATGCCCATTTTGCGCACTGTATCCTGGTAAAGCAGGTTCAGGCTGCTGCCGCCGTCCATCAGGACTCTAGTGAGGTGAAATCCGTCAATGATTGGGTCAAGAACCAATGCAGCGAATCCGCCGTGGCGGATGCTAGTAGGGTGGTCCCTTCGATCAAAAGTGATCGGGCAGGAGGACCACGGGTTGAACTTTGGGGCGACTGGCTCCATCGCATATACGTCCCTTAGTGCATGCTTCCGCTCCCTTTTGGGTATGTGGGTTGCGTATATCATGTTCACTGTCCGCACTTGTGGAGGAAAGCCCTTCTGTCCTCTATTGTTCGGCGGCCGGGGCTCCTCCTTGTCATTGCTATGCAGCCCCTTGTCATTGTTTTCGGCATTTAACTTGCCTGCCTGCTTGAATACGCAACAATCCTTGTAGGTGTTGTTGGCTGGTTTTTCGGGGGTGCCATGTATCTGGCACAAGCGATCGAGTATTCGGTCCAAATTGGACGGGCCCTGAGTATTTCCTTTGAACGGCTTTTTCCGCTGACCGGGTTTAGAGCCTCTGAATCCGGCATTGACAGCCGTATCTTCAGCATTATCGCTGTTAATGGCGCTTGTGCTTGTTGCGACACGACCTGCCATTGCTGTCCTTGGTATCCGAACTACCAGGGTTTTTGGTCAGGTTGTTACTCCGAGCTAGCCAGCTGTCCTCTCCCGCGCAGAAGTGGGTCATGAGTGATGTGAGGGCTGCCATGGATTTCGGCTTTTCCTGTCCTAGGTCCCGGGCAAGCCACTCGTCGCGGATGTTATGTTTGAAGGCTGCAAGGGCCTCTGCATCCGGACAGTCAACGATTTGATTTTTCTTGGTTAAGAACCGTGTCCAGAATTTTCTGGCCGATTCATATGGCTACTGAATTATGTGGCTTAGGTCATCAGCGTCTGGTGGTCGCACATATGTGCCCTGGAAGTTATCAAGGAATGCGGCTTCCAGGTATTCCCAACAACCAATTGATTCTGCTGGTAAGCTGTTGAGCCAATGCCGAGCTGGTCCTTTAAGCTTGAGCGGGAGGTATTTGATGGCGTGTAGATCATCACCGCGGGCCATGTGGATGTGAAGGAGATAGTCCTCGATCCAAACCGCAAGATCTGTTGTGCCGTCGTATGATTCAATGTTTACGGGTTTCAAACCCTCGGGGATTTGATGATCCATTACTTCGTCTGTGAAGCATAGTGGGTGTGCGGCGCCTCTGTATTGGGCTATATCACGACGCAGCTCAAATGAGCTTTGTCTACTGTGTTCGGCCCGGCCGGAATTGCTATATCCGGCGTGACGGTTGTCATCACGTGTCATGGGGCGCCCACGCAATCCGTAGATCGATCTTATTTCCTTGCCTTGTCCTCCAATATGTCTTGCAAGTCTGGCACATTTCCCCGTGGCTTTGTACTTTTCGAGCGACGCTGGGGTGCGGCTTTAGTGGAGGGCCTAGAGGCCTCTCTGTCGCATCCACGAGGTGGCCGGTCGGCCGCGTCATGCGCTGGTGATGTAGGTTTGGGTGCTTCCTCCTCTAATTGGGGTAGCAGCCTGCATTTTGGGTAGCTCTTGGAGGGGCGATCGAGTTTGTACTCTTCGGCTGTAAGGACTTCAGTCCATCTGTCAGCTAGCAAGTCTTGGTCAGCTCTAAGCTGCTGCTGCTTTTTCTTAAGGCTGCTTGCCGTGGCCATAAGCCTGCGTTTGAAACACTCTTGTTCGACGGGATCCTCGGGCACAACAAATTCGTCGTCGTCGAGGCTTGCTTCATCTTCGGAGGGAGGCATATAATTATCGTCCTCTACCTCTCTGTCTGCCGCTCTATCATGAGGGCTGGCTTCTCCCTCCTCCTGTGCTGAATCTTGCTGGAGGGGGTTGTCTTCGGCACTGTCCGGGGTGTTATTATCTCCCGTGCCGGAATCACCATTTTTGCTGTGGCGGGATTTTGAGCGGCGCCGCTGACGCCGGCTCTTGGGCTGTTTCTTGGAGGGGTCAACCTCCGCTGTTCCATTGCCATTCCCATCTTTTGGGCTGTCCACCATGTATATGTCGTATGACGAGGTGGCCTTCCAGTGCCATGTGGGCGTTGGTTCTTGGTTGTCTCCTGCATCGTTGTCCATACCGTCGATGTCTTCGGAGTCGAAGTCGAGCATGTCGGTTAAATCATCAACAGTGGCGACAAAGTGGGTGGTGGGTGGGCGTTGAATTTCTTCGTCGTCCGCATCCCAACCTTCCTGACCATAGTCCGGCCAGGGCTCTCCTGATAAAGAGAGAGACTTTAGTGAATTCAGGATGTCGCTAAAGGGCGAGTGCTGAAAGATGTCCGCGGCAGTGAACTCCATAATCGATGCCCAATCAGATTTGATTGGCAGGGGCGCCGGAGGTTCGGAGTCCGGAGAGGAGTCTGGCACCTCGGTGTCACGGGCTTTGCAAAGGACAGGGATGGTGTTCGGCTCAATCGCCGTAGAGATCGTAGCCCCGGAGGCGGTGTCCAGCCACTCATCCTTGATCGGCGAAGTCGGCTCCGAGCTAAGGGTCGGAGCGGACGCTGGTGCGGCCTCCAGGGCACTGTTCGGCGGCACAGCTAGATCATACCCATCGAGACAGTGAGGCGCGCTTGGCTATGGCTCAAATCCGTCGAAGATCAAGTCTCCGCGGATGTCAGCCATGTAGTTCAAACTCCCAAATCTGACCTGATGGCCAGGGGCTTAGCTTTCGATCTGCTCCATATGGCCAAGTGAATTGGCCCGCAGTGCAAAGCCGCCGAATACGAAGATCTGTCCGGGAGAAAAGTGTCACCCAGGACCACGTCATTATTGATGATCGAAGGAGCCATCGGGCCTAAAGGTGACGACATAGAGGAACTCTCAATGAAAGCACCAATGTCGGTGTCAAAAACGGTGGATCTCGGGTAGGGGGTCCCGAACTGTGCGTCTAGGCCGATGGTAACAGGAGACAAGGGACACGACGTTTTTACCCAGGTTCGGGACCTCTCGATGGAGGTAAAACCCTACTCCTGCTTGATTAATATTGATGATATGGGTAGTACAAGAGTAGATCTACCACGAGATCAAAGAGGCTAAACCCTAGAAGCTAGCCTATGGTATGATTGTTGTTCGTCCTACGGACTAAAACCCTCCAGTTTATATGGACACCGGAGAGGGTTAGGGTTACACAGAGTCGGTTACAATGGTAGGAGATCTACATATCCGTCTCGCCAAGCTTGCCTTCCACGCCAAGGAAAGTCCCATCCGGACACGGGTCGAAGTCTTCAATCTTGTATCTTCACAGTCCAGGAGTCCGGCCAACGGTGATAGTTCGGCTATCTGGACACCCCCTAATACAGGACTCCCTCAGTGGTGCTATTGTACATCCATGTTGATGGAGACTTCCACCCACGAAGGGTAATGGTTGTGCGAGTCCACGGAGGGCTCCACCCATGAAGGGTCCACGAAGAAGCAACCTTGTCTATCCCACCATGGCCGTCGCCCACGAAGGACTTGCCTCACTAGCGGTAGATCTTCATGAAGTAGGCGATCTCCTTGCCCTTACAAACTCCTTGGTTCAACTCCATAATCTTGTCGGAGGCTCCCAAGTGACACCTAGCCAATCTAGGAGACACCACTCTCCAAGAAGTAACAAATGGTGTGTTGATGATGAACTCCGTTCTCTTGTGCTTCAAATGATAGTCTCCCCAACACTCAACTCTCTCTCATAGGATTTGGATCTGGTGGACAGAAGATTTGAGTGGAAAGCAACTTGGGGAAGGCTAGAGATCAAGATTCATATGGTAGGAAGGGAATATCTTGGCCTCAACACATGAGTAGGTAGTTCTCTCTCATAGAATGTATGCTGGAAGTGTAGGTTTAGTCTGATGGCTCACTTCACGAATGAAGAGGAGGTGGAGGGGTATATATAGCCTCCACACAAAATCTAACCGTTACACACAATTTACCAAACTCGGTGGGACCGAATCATGAAACTCCGTCGGACTGATTTAGCAAATCTAGTGACCGTTAGGGTTTTCGGTGGGACAGAAATGCAACTCGGTAAGACCGATTTGGTTAGGGTTAGGGCATAACGTAATCTCGGTAAGACCGATTACACAAACTCGGTGAGACCGATTTTGGTAATTAGCTAACCAGAGAGTTGGTCAGGCAAACTCGGTTGGACCGATTACTCAAACTTGGTGGGACCGATTTTGGTAATGAGTCAACCAGGAAGTTTGCATTGTAATCTCGGTAGTGCCGATTGCTCAAACTCGGTGAGACCGATTTTGATAATGGACAAACACAGAGAGATTACAATCCCATCTCGGTGAGATCGAGATCCCTATTGGTGAGACCGATTTTCCTAGGGTTTGTGGCAGTGGCTAAGACATCCAAACTCGGTGGCGCCGGATAGAAAGAATCAGTGGGGCCGAGTTTGACTTTAGGTTTAGGACATATGTGTGGAAGTGGGAAAGTAGTTGAGGGTATTCAGAGCATATCACTAAGCACTTGAAGCAAGAGGCTCATTAAGCAACACCTCATCCCTCCTTGATAGTATTGGCTTTTCCTATAGACTCAATGTGATGTTGGATCACTAAAATATAAAATGAAGAGTCCTGAGCTTGAAGCTTGAGCCAATCCTTTGTCCTTAGCATCTTGAAGGAGTTCCCACATCCTTTAGTCCATGCCACTCCATTTTTGAACTTATCTGAAACATACTGGATAAAAGTGTTAGTCCAACAAGAGATATGTTGACATTAATTACCAAAACCACCTAGGGAGCACATGTGCTTTCAATCTCCCCCTTTTTGGTAATTGATGACAACATACATCAAAGCTCTAGATAAAGATATAGAGAATAGCAAGTAAAGCTTTGGAAGGACATGTAACAAGCATAGGCTCCCCCTACATGTATGCAATCATGTGAATATGGAATATAGAAGCATGTGATAGCATAACCATGATAGAGCAGGCAATGTGTTACATGTATCTTGGCCATATGCATCAAAGCAAATAATATTAAATAGAATACCTTCATGCCCATGAGTCCTTCTTGCAAATAGTATGTACATCAGCAAGAATTCCTCATACACATGATTGTGATGCATATACTTACCTTGTAGTCTTGAGTTGTCTTAGGATGGAATGAACCTGTGAAAATAAGGTTAGATAACATAGATGCACCTACTAGCCAGAGCAAACAAAAGAAACCACAAGAATACCAAGACTGGGATGACATGTAGAGAGTGAGTACTAAGTACTACATTGGATTAGACATGTCCCCAAGAGTAAAGATATGCAATGAATTTAAATGATTTCTTTCCTTTAGATGTCTTGCTCCCCCTGAATCTAGCATAGGATACTGGGAGAAGATAGGGAACAGAAAATCAGAGCTGAAAGATATAAATGAACAGAGCTAATGCAAACTAATGCAAATAAGCACATATGAACATGTCTTTCCCCTCAAGAAGACATGTGGCATCTCTCCTCTTGAACACCAAGCATCTAGGATCCTTGAGAAATACTTTCTACTAGTATTCTCTCCACCTGGAGATCTCTCTCCCCCCCTGAAGGATCTCTCTCTCTCTTCCACTCTGATGTGATCTCTTTAAGTGATAAGCTTTGATGTGATCTCTCTCCCCCTTTGACATCAATTTCCAAGAAGGGTTTTCTGGAATCTGTCGAATGGGTTTTGTCCTTGAGTCACAGCACAAAGCATTTATAAAAATGTGATGCTTGTAGAGGACAAGATTCATTGAGTGGAGCTGGATCAGAAGAAACTCAGAATAAGTGGCAAACTATTTTTCCTGTTGTGAAATCGGTGACACCGAGTGGTATACTTCGGTTGTACCGAAAGGATTCGGTTGGACCGAAAATAACAAATCGGTGGAACCGAGTTCATCATAGAGAAAACACTTGTCACGTCAGCTCACTAGACTAATAAGATCTCACAAAGATTTGCAAGGAATTTACTGAAGGATATGCAATGAATTGGATGCAGAAAATGCAGAGCAAACAAAAAGAAATCTAGATGAAGTTTTTTTTGAAAGGGGAAACAAGTATGCATGAGACGAATGCAAAAACACAGAAAAGAACATAAGAGAACTTCATCTAGAGATGGTCGGCGACAAAGTCACCTATGTTAGAGTATATTGACTTAGGAGTCAAGTGAGATCACTTGATCATAGGTCATACTCATCGTTTAAGATCAAAATGGGGTTGCCATTTTTTGTTTAAGCATCTTGATGTATTCACATCTTGTAGAGGTGCTTTAACTCATGACTTGGTGTAAAGCTTCTCTAAGATGGAATAACATACCTTGGTTGATGGTGTTGTCCATGTAGTTGAACTTGTGTGGGTTGCTCAAGGGTGATGTAGTTTATCAAGAATTTGGAGCACCACTTGGAATTTGAGTCCATCTACCTACATGGGTTAGTTCTTGCAAGGAAGAGCACTTGTGTTTCCAAAAATGACAATCATGAAGCTCAACGTAGAATTTGTCAAAGGATATGTTTGAATGGTTCCGTGCTTCCTTGTCTTTAACCACCATAGTGTAGAGACTTGGTGATGTAGACATTGCTCAAGATATGAGTCGGTTACAACCTCGTGGAATTAGATTCATCCAAGTACCTACATGGGTTAGATAACATGCAAGATAAAAATATATCCAAGACATAAGATTTTCATCATAAGAGAAATATCAAGGATTAGTCATAAGCTCATGTCTTGCATATATCCAATGGAGTTTCTACTCCAAGTTTGAAGCATCAATGATGTTCAATTCTCCTCTCAACCTGCAAAACACTTTCTCATCAAGAGGTTTAGTGAATATATCCGCTAATTGCTTTTCGGTGCGAACATGCTTAAGATCAATGTCACCCTTAGCAACATGATCTTGAATGAAATGATGACGAACTTCAATATGCTTAGTTCGTGAATGTTGCACAGGATTATGACCAATTTTGATAGCACTTTCATTGTCACAAAGAAATGGAACATGTTTCACATATATCCCATAATCTTTAAGAGTTTGGGTCATCCAAAGTAATTGAGCACAACATGAACCAGCGGCAATGTATTCCGCTCTGGCGGTGGATAAGGATACCGAGTTTTGTTTCTTGGAGGACCAAGACACAAGAGATCTACCAAGAAATTGACAAGTACCCAAAGTGGGCTTTCTATCAACCTTGTCTCTGGCATAGTCCGAGTCGGAGTAGCCAACAAGATCGAAAGAGGCCCTCTTAGGATACCAAATGCCAAAATTTGGTGTATGGATTAAGTATCTCACTATCCTTTTCACGGCCTTAAGATGACATTCTTTAGGAGCAGCTTGATATCGTGCACACATGCACACACTTAGCATGATATCGGGACGTGAAGCACATAGATATAACAATGAACCAATCATAGAGCGATAAACCTTTTGATCAACCGGTTCATCATCTTTGGTTAAGTCAAGACATCCACTAGTAGGCATGGGTGTAGACATACCTTTGCATTCTTGCATATTGAACTTCTTGAATAAGTCCTTGGTGTACTTGGTTTGAGAGACAAAAGTACCTTCCTTAGTTTGCTTGATTTGCAACCCAAGAAAGAATTTGAGTTCACTCATCATAGACATCTCAAACTTTTCCGACATTAGCTTCCCAAACTTTTCACTAAAATGAGGGTTAGTTGAACCAAATATAATATCATCAACATAGATTTGACACACAAATAGTTCTCCATAAACCCTTTTAGTAAAAAGAGTAGAATCAAATTTCCCAATTTCAAAGCCTTTTTCAATAAGGAACTTGGTCAAGCATTTATACCATGCTCTAGGAGCTTGTTTAAGACCATAAAGAGCTTTGTGATGTTTGTAAACATGATTGGGTTTCTTAGGATTGACAAAGCCGGGAGGTTGCTTAACATAAACTTCCTCCTCTATTTCACCATTTAGAAAAGAACTTTTAATGTCCATTTGGTACAAGGTGATATCATGGTGATTAGCATAGGCAACTAAGATGCGAATGGACTCAAGTCTAGCAACGGGAGCGTAAGTCTCACCATAGATACCTTCGAATTGTGTGTAACCTTGGGCGACAAGACGTGCTTTGTTGCGAACTACTTGTCCATCTTCATCTTGCTTGTTGCAAAACACCCATTTGGTACCGATGATGTTGTGGTTGTTGTCGGGCTTCTCAACCAATGTCCAAACTTGGTTCCTCTCAAAGTTGTGTAGCTCTTCATGCATAGCATTTATCCAATCCGGATCTTCCAATGCTTCTTCGACCTTCATAGGTTCAATGCTAGAGATGAAAGAATAGTTTTCACAAAAGTTAGCTAAACGAGTTTTAGAGCGAGTGATTCTCCCGGTTTGAATATCATTGTAGATTTGCTCGACGGGATGGTCTTTAGCAATTCTTGCTCGAACTCGTGAAAGCTTTTGCTTGTTTCTTGGTTGAACTTCTTCTTCATCTTGTTCTTTTTCTTGTCCTTCTTCATTGTTGGCGTTGTCGTTCTCTTGTCGTGGTGGAGAAGGAGGTTGTTGACGTTCATCTTGATGCACTTCCTCGTTTTCTTCATCTTGGTGTGTCCCACTTGTGGATGCTTCCGTATCAACTCTTGGTTCACCTTGTCGTGAAGTAGAAGCTTGCACTTGGATGGACGAGGTACTCTCCTTCACCTCCATTGGACGGACCTTGCAAATAGACAATTCTTGGATTGCTTCCGAAGGATCTTTATCTCCTGCATCAATTGGCAATTGCTCTATTTGTGGGCCGTTAGATTCATCAAAATTCACATATACCGTCTCTTCAACCTTTCAGGTGAAATTGTTGTAGACACGGTAAGTGTGAGAGTTTGAGCCATAACCTAGTAGGAAACCTTCATGAGACTTAGGAGAAAATTTAGAACGACTATGCTTATCAAGAATGTAGCACTTTGAGCCGAATACTCGAAAGTATCCAACTTGGGGTTTGTTACCGGTGAGGAGCTCGTATGCCCTCTTGCCGAGTAGCTTGTGAAGATACAAGCGATTTGTTGCATGACAAGCTGTCTCAGCCGCTTCTGCCCAAAAGTGCTTCGGCGTCTTGTACTCATCAAGCATCATTCCCGCCATTTCGATGACCGTCCGGTTCTTCCTCTCAACAACTCCATTTTGTTGACGTGTGTACGTAGCCGAGAACTCGTGTGAAATTCCTTTTTCGTCAAGAAAGGTGTCCACATTTGCGTTCTTGAACTCCGTTCCATTGTCGCTGCGAACCTTCTTGGTCTTCACTTCAAATTGATTTTGGGCCTTGCTAGCGAAGTTTTTGAAGATCTTTTGAACCTGCGATTTATCATCGAGAAAGAACACCCACGTAAATCTTCAAAAATCATCAACTATAACCAGACCAAAATAATTTCCACCGAGACTCTTGTAAGAGTTGGGACCAAAAAGATCCATGTGAAGTAGCTCAAGTGGCCTCTTTGTGGTCATGATGTTCTTCACGGGATGCATTCCTGCAACCTGTTTACCTGCTTGACAAGCACTGCAAAGTCTATCCTTATCAAATATGACATCGTTAATACCAAGGATATGATTCCCTTTAATAAGCTTGTCAAGGTTTCGCATACCAACATGACCTAATCGTCTATGCCACAACCAACCTTTTGAGGATTTAGCAATGAAGCAAGTTTTAGGTTGAGTCTTTTTAGTGAAATCAACAATGTATAGATCACCTCTATGTATACCGGTACAGACCATTTTATGATTGTCTCGACGAAACACTTGGCAATCTACTTCAGTAAATAGGACATTGAAACCGAAATCAGCAAGTCTAGATACTGAAAGTAGGTTGTAACCAAGAGATTCAACGATCATAACATTTTGTATGGAGCTATCATGTGATATGGCCACCTTACCGAGGCCAACCACCTTACCCTTTGAGTTGTCACCGAAAGTGACATACTTTCGAGGACCATTGTTTTCAGCAAGCTCACGAAACATGTCTTTACCTCCGGTCTTGTGATCGGTACATCCACTATCAAGAACCCATTCCTTTCCTCCTGACATATATCCCCGAAGATTTGCCATAAGACCAAAATGTCTCATTGCATCATCAAGATCAAAGTCACTATCATCATCCTCATCATAGTATCCATGTTCAACATCGTCATGTGGAGGATCAAATCCTAGAGAGGGTGATTCGTTAGAGTAAGTTTGACAATGATCTTGCTTATGAATTTTTATAGCTTCGGAAATAATATCACTAATAATTCCAACATCTCCTTTGGCACGCATAAGGTTTGTAAGTTCAAATAGACGATCACCAAACATAGGATCACTAGTATTCATCTTACTCAAGGCAATAGACTTATGGAGAATTTCATCTAGAATTTTCAAGGAATAATTTGGAAAGTGTTCCTCAAGAAATTTCCATATGGTGTAGGCACATTTAAGAGTAGGCAAGTTTCTAATCAAATTTCTAGGCAAGCCTCTAGTGATAAGATTAACAGTTCTAAGATTCCTAATCATGTCAATTGACTCATCAAGAGTAGGATGCATATAATCAACATGAGGTGCTCAAGGTCTAGCAATGTACTTGTTCAACTGATATTGATTGAAAATTACAAGCATCTCATTTTTTCACTCATGAAAATACTCTCCATCAAGAATAGGCACTCTATGTCTAAGACTCCCCAAAGTAGACTCATCCATCTTCCTCCAATGGTGATTAAACCAAGGCAATGGAGACCAATGCTTTGATACCACTTGTAGGACCTTGAGAAGAGGTTTCTAGAGGGGGGTGA
Organism: Triticum aestivum; assembly: GCF_018294505.1. Classification (NCBI taxonomy): domain Eukaryota; kingdom Viridiplantae; phylum Streptophyta; class Magnoliopsida; order Poales; family Poaceae; genus Triticum; species Triticum aestivum. Next base: position 45,072,836 of record NC_057798.1, on the reverse strand, counting down.
TTAGACACTAAGTACCAAAGTTGTAGTTTTTAAGTTCTTAAAGCTTAAGTGGAGTTTAGGCACAAGTTTAACATTCACAATACATATCAAGCAAGCATGCAAAGAGTATATGAGCAGCGGAAAGTAAAGCATGCAACTTGCAAGAAAGTAAAGGGAAGGGTTTTGGAGGATTCGAATGCAATTGGAGACACGGATGTTTTTGGCATGGTTCCGATAGGTGGTGCTATCGTACATCCACGTTGATGGAGACTTCAACCCACGAAGGGTAACTGTTGCGTGAGTCCACGGAGGGCTCCACCCACGAAGGGTCCACGAAGAAGCAACCTTGTCTATACCACCATGGTCGTCGCCCACGAAGGACTTGCCTCACTAGCGGTAGATCTTAACGAAGTAGGCGATCTCCTTGCCCTTACAAACTCCTTGGTTCAACTCCACAATCTTGTCGGAGTCTCCCAAGTGACACCTAGCCAATCTAGGAGACACCACTCTCCAAGAAGTAACAAATGGTGCGTTGATGATGAACTCCTTGCTCTTGTGCTTCAAATGATAGTCTCCCCAACACTCAACTCTCTCTCATAGGATTTGGATCTGGTGGATAGAAGATTTGAGTGGAAAGCAACTTGGGGAAGGCTAGAGATCAAGATTCATATGGTTGGAATAGAATATCTTGGCCTCAACACATGAGTAGGTAGTTCTCTCTCAGAAAATGTATGCTGGAAGTGTAGGTTCAGTCTGATGGCTCTCTTCACGAATGAAGAGGAGATGGAGGGGTATATATACCCTCCACAACAAATCTAACCATTACACACAATTTACCAAACTCGGTGGGACCGAATCATCAAACTCGGTCGGACCGATTTAGCAAATTTAGTGACCGTTAGGGTTTTCGGTGGGACCGAAATGCAACTGGGTAAGACCGATATGGTTAGGGTTAGGGCATAACGTAATCTCGGTAAGACCTATTACACAAACTCGGTGAGACCGATTTTGGTAATTAGCTAATCAGAGAGTTGGTCAGGCATACTCGGTTGGACCGATGACTCAAACTCGGTGGGACCGATTTTGGTAATGAGTCAACCAGGAAGTTTGCATTGTAATCTCGGTAGTGCCGATTGCTCAAACTTGGTGAGACCAATTTTGATAATGGACAAACACAGAGAGATTACAATCCCATCTCGGTGAGACCGAGATCCCTATCGGTGAGACCGATTTGCCTAGGGTTTGTGGCAGTGGCTAAGACATCCAAACCCGGTGGCCCCGGATAGAAAGAATCAGTGGGGCCGAGTTTGACTTTAGGTTTAGGACATATGTGTGGAAGTGGGAAAGTAATTGAGGGTATTTGGAGCATATCACAGAGCACTTGAAGCAAGAGGCTCATTAAGCAACACCTCATCCCTCCTTGATAGTATTGGCTTTTCCTATAGACTGAATGTGATCTTGGATCACTAAAATATAAAATGAAGAGTCCTGAGCTTGAAGCTTGAGCCAATCCTTTGTCCGTAGCATCTTGAAGGAGTTCCCACATCCTTTAGTCCATGCCACTCCATTGTTGAACTAATCTGAAACATACTGGATAAAAGTGTTAATCCAACAAGAGATATGTTGACATTAATTACCAAAACCACCTATGGAGCACTTGTGCTTTCAATAGCTATTACATGAGGAATCGCATTCGGCATAATTATCCATCACTGATTCATTGCCTACGAGCTTTTCATATATTGTTCTTCTCTTATGTACTTTTCCGTTGCTGCTGTTACAACTATTACAAAAACTCAAAAACATTTATCTTTACTGTTGCTACTGTTACCATTATTATCATACCACTTTTGCTACTAAACACTTTGCTGCAGATACTAGGTTATCCAGGTGTGGTTGAATTGACAACTCAACTGCTAATACTCAAGAATATTCTTTGGCTCCCATTGTGTCGAATCAATAAATTTGAGTTGTACTTCACCCTCGAAAGATGTTGCGATCCCCTACACTTGTGGGTTATCAGTGGGCCGCTTGGTTTTACGGGAACGAGGCAGCATTTGGGGTTCGGGGACCAGTGGAGATATACGTAGTATAAAAAATTGTGGACGTAGGTTCGACCGTAAGGCAATGACGCATGGGCCCCGCATTTTGATATACCCGCGGCATTGTGAAGTTATCAACTTTACACCCATATGACCTAAACGGCAGTGCCACAAGTATGTTGCACTATCATTATCAACTTTGCATCTTTTGGCATCAATATTATGAATATGTGTATCACTACGATCGAGATTCAATAAACCATTAACATTGGGTGTATGGCCATAGAAGGTTTTATTCATGTAAACATAATAACAATTATTCTCTATTTTAAATGAATAACTATATTGCAATAAACATGATCTAATCATATTCATGCTCAACGCAAACACCAAATAACATTTATTTAGGTTCAACACTAATCCCGAAAGTGTAGGGAGTGTGCGATGATGATCATATCAATCTTGGAACCACTTCCAACACACATCGTCACTTCACCCTCAACTAGTCTCTATTTATTCTGCAACTCATGTTTCGAGTTACTAATCTTAGCAACCGAACAGGTATCAAATACCCAGTGGCTACTATGAGCACTAGTAAGGTACACATCAATAACATGTATATAAATTATACCTTTGTTCACTTTGACATCCTTCTTATCCACCAAATTTTTGGGGTAGTTCCGCTTCCAGCGACCATTTCATTTGCAGTAGAAGCACTCAGGTTCGGGCTTAGGTCCAGCTTTGGGCTTCTACACAGGATTGACAACTTGCTTGCCATTATTCTTGAAGGTCCCTTTCTTTCCCTTTGCCCTTTTTTTTGAAATTAGTGGTCTTGTTTAATCATCAACACTTAATGCTTTTTTCTTGATTTCTACCTTCATCGATTTCAGTATCACGAAGAGCTCGGGAATCGCTTTCGTCATCCCTTGCATATTATAGTTCATCATGAAGTTTTAGTAACTTGGTGATGGTGATTAGAGAACTCTGTCAATCACTATCTTATCTGGAAGATTAACTCCCACTTGATTCAAACGATTGTAGTACCCAGACATTCTGAGCACATGTTCACTAGCTGAGCTATTCTCCTTCATCTTTTAGGCGAAGTACTTGTCAGAGATCTCATACCTCTCGACACGGGCATGAGTCTGAAATGCCAATTTTAGCTCTTGGAACATCTCATATGCTCCGTGGAGTTCAAAACATTTTAAAGTCCCGGTTCTAAGCCGTAAAGCATGGTGCACTAAACTATCAAGTAGTCATCATATTAAGCTAGCCAAACGTTCATAACATCTGCATCTGCTCCTCCAATTGGTCTGTCACCTAGCTATGCATCAAAGACATAATTCTTCCATGCATCAATGAGGATAAACCTCAGATCACGAACCCAGTCTGCATCATTGCTACTATCATCTTTCAACTTAGTTTTCTCTAGGAACATATAAAAAAATGAAAGCTACAATGCGAGCTATCAATCTACAACATAATTTGCAAATACTATCAGGACTAAGTTCATGATAAATTCAAGTTCAATTAATCATATTACTTAAGAACTCCCACTTAGATAGACATCCCTCAAGTCATCTAAATGATACGTGATCCAAATCAACTAAACCATGTTCGATCATCACGTGAGATGGAGTAGTCATCAATGGTGAACATCTCTATGTTGATCATATCCACTATATGATTCATGTTCGACTTTTCGGTGTCCAGTGTTTCGAGTCCATATCTGTATATGCTAGGCTCGTCAAGTTTAACCTGAGTATTCCGCATGTGCAAAAATGGCTTACACCCGTTGTATTTGAATGTAGAGCTTATCACACCCGATCATCACGTGGTGTCTCACCACGAAGAACTTTCGCAACGGTGCATACTCGAGGAGAACACTTATACCTTGAACTTTAAGTAAGTGATCATCTTACAATGCTGCTGTCATACTAACCAAATAAGATGCATAAAAGATAAACATCACATGCAATCAAAATATGTGACATCATATGGCCATCATCATCTTGTGCTTTTGATCTCCATCACCAAAGCAACGTCATGATCTCCATTGTCACCGGCTTGACACCTTCATCTCCATCGTAGCGTTGTGGTCGTCTCGCCAACTATTGCTTCTACGACTATCGCTACCGCTTAGTGATAAAGTAAAGCAATTACATGGCGGTTGTATTTCATACAATAAAGCGACAACCATAAGGCTCCTGCCAGTTGTCGATAACTTTTACAAAATATGATAATCTCATACAACAACGTATATCACATTATGTCTTGACCATATCACATCACAACAAGCCCTGAAAAAACAAGTTAGACGTCCTCTACTTTGTTGTTGCAAGTTTTACGTGGCTGCTATAGGCTTCTAGCAAGAACCATACTTACCTACGGCACAAAAACCACAACGGTGATTTATCAAGTTTGCTGTTTTAACATTCACAAGGACCGACCACAGTCAAATTTGATTCAACTGAAGTTGGAGAAACAGACACCCGCCAGCCACCTTTATGCAAAACTTTTTGCATGTCTGTCGGTGGAACCGGTCTCATGAACATGGTCATGTAAGGTTAGTCCGGGCCGCTTCATCCAACAATACTGCCAAATCAAAATAAGGCATTGGTGGTAAGCAGTATGACGATCACCGCCCACAACTCTTTGTGTTCTACTCGTGCATATCATCTACGCATAGACCTGGCTCGGATGCCACTGTTGGGAAACGTAGCATGCAATTTCAAAAAAATTCCTACGCTCACGCAAGATCTATCTAGGAGATGCATAGCAACGAGAGGGGAAGAGTGTGTCGACGTACCCTCATGGACCAAAAGCGGAAGCGTTTGCTCAACGCGGTTGACGCAGTCGAACGTCTTCTCGTTCTAACCGATCGAGTACCGAACGTACGACACCTCCGGATTCTGCACACGTTCAGCGTGATGACATCCCTCGAGATCTTGATGTAGAAGAGGTTGAAAGAGTAGATGAGTTTCATCAACACGACGGCATGGTGACGGTGATGGTGATGTGATTCATGCAGGGCTTTGCCTGTGCACCGCGAGAATATGATCGGAGGTGTAAACTATGGAGGGGGCGCCTCACATGGCTTGGAGCAATTGGTGTATCTCATAGGGGCACCCCTCCCCGTATATAAAGTATGGAGGAATAGGAGGCCGGCCTAGGTGTGCCCCAAGTGGGGGAGTCCCACTTGGACTCCTAGTCAGATACGCCCCCCCTTCCTTTTTCGGAGGGTGAAAGGGGGAAGGAGTAGAAGAAGGAGAAGGAAGGGGGGCGCCACCCCCACCCCTTGTCCAATTCGGTTTCCCCTGGTGGGGGGTGCACAGCCCCTTGTGGGCTAGTGTGCCTCCCTCCTATGGCCCATATGGCCCATATCTTTCCCCGAGGGGTTCCGGTAACCCCTCAGATACTCCGGTATGTACCTGATACACTCCGGAACCCTTTTGATGTCTGAATACTACCTTCCATTATATCAATCCTTACCTCTCGACCATTCTGAGATTCCTTGTCATGTCCGTGATCTCATCCGGGACTCCGAACAACCTTCGGTCACCAAAACACATAACTCATATAATACATATCCTCATCGAACGTTAAGCGTGCGGACCCTACGGGTTCGAGAACTATGTAGACATGACCGAGACACCTCTCCGGTCAATAACCAATAGTGGAACCTGGATGGAACCTGGATGCTCATATTGGTTCCCACATATTCTACGAAGATCTTTATCTGTCGAACCACTATGTTAACATACGTTATTCCCTTTGTCATCGGTATGTTACTTGCCCAAGATTCGATCATCGGTATCTTCATACCTAGTTCAATCTCGTTACCGGGAAGTCTCTTTAATCATTCCATAATGCATCATCCCGCAACTAACTCATTAGTCACATTGCTTGCAAGGCTTCACATGATGTGCATTACCGAGAGGGCCCAGAGATACCTCTCCGATACTTGGAGTGACAAATCCTAATCTTGATCTATGCCAACCCAACAAACACCTTTGGAGATACCTGTAGAGCATCTTTATAATCACTCGGTTACGTTGTGACCTCTGATAGCACACAAGGCATTCCTCCGGTGTCCGGGAGTTGCATAATCTCATAGTCGGAGGAATATGTATTTGACATGAAGAAAGTAGTAGCAATAAAACTGAACGATCATTATGCTAAGCTGACGGATGGGTCTTGTCCATCACGTCATTCTCCTAATGATGTGCTCCCATTCATTATACGAAAACACATGTCCATAGCTAGAAAACTTAACCATCTTTGATCGACGAGCTAGTCAAGTAGAGGCATACTAGGGACACGATGTTTTGTATATGTATTCACACACGTATCAAGTTTTCGGTTAATACAATTCTAGCAGGAATAATAAACATTTACCATGAATAAGGAAATATAGAATAACAACTTTATTATTGTCCCTAGGCCATATTTCCTTCACCCATCTCACGTGATGATCGGACATGGGTTATTTGATTTGGATCATGTATCACTTAGATAACCTAAGGGATGTTAATTTAAGTGGGAGTTCATTAGTAATTTGATTAATTGAACTTAAATTTATCATGAACTTAGTCCATGTAGAATTTGCAAATTATGTTGTAGATCAATAGCTCACGTTGTAGCTCCCCTATTTTTTGATATGTTCCAAGAGAAAACTAAGTTGAAAGATGATAGTAGCAATGATACGGACAGGGTCCGTTATCTGAGGATTATCGTCATTTCTACACAAAAGAATTATGTCCTTAATGCATAGCTAGGTGACAGACCTATTACAGGAGCAGATGCAGACGTTATGAATGTTTGACCAGCTCGATATGATGACTACTTGATAGTTTTGTGCACCATGTTTTACGGCTTAGAACCGGGACTTCAAAAACGTTCTGAACACTGTGGAGCATATGAGATGTTCCAAGAGCTGAAATTGGTATCTCAGACTCATGCCCTTGTCGATAGGTATGAGACCTCTCACAAGTACTTTGCCTACAAGATGGAGGAGAATAGCTCAGCTAGTGATCATGTGCTTAGAATGTCTTGGTAGTACAATCGCTTGAATCAAGTGGGATTTAACTTCCAGATAAGTACAGTGATTGACAGAGTTCTCTAGTCACTATCACCAAGCTACTAGAACTTCGTGATGAACTATATTATGCAAGGGATGACGAAAACGATTCGAGCTTTTCACGATGCTGAATTCGGCGAAGGTAGAAATCAAGAAAGAGCATCAAGTGTTGATGGTTAACAAGACAACTAGTTTCAAGAAAAAGGGCAAGGGAAAGAAAGGAACTTCAAGAAGAATGGCTAACAAGTTGTCACTCCCGTGAAGAAGCCCAAAGCTGGACCTAAGCCTGAAACTGAGTGCTTCTACTGCAAAGGGAATGGTCACTAGAAACGGAACTGCCCCAAATGCTTGGCGGATAAGAAGGATGGCAAAGTAAACAAAGGAATATATGATATACATGTTATTGATGTGTACCTTACTAGTATTTGTAGTAGCTCCTGGGTATTTGATACTGGTTCAGTTTGTAAGATTGGTAACAATTAGGAAATATGCCCTAGAGGCAATAATAAAGTTATTATTATTTCCTTATTTCATGATAAATGTTTATTATTCATGCTAGAATTGTATTAACCGGAAACATAATACATGTGTGAATACATCGACAAACATAGTGTCACTAGTATGCCTCTACTTGACTAGCTCGTTAATCAAAGATGGTTAAGTTTCCTAACCATAGACATGAGTTGTCATTTCATTAACGGGATCACATCATTAGGAGAATGAAGTGATTGACTTGACCCATTCCGTTAGCTTAGCACTTGATGGTTTAGTATGTTGCTATTGCTTTCTTCATGACTTATACATGTTCCTATAACTATGAGATTATGAAACTCCTGTTTACCGGAGGAACACTTTGTGTGCTACCAAACGTCACAATGTAACTAGGTGATTATAAAGGTGCTCTACAGGTGTCTCCGAACATACTTGTTGGGTTGGCGTATTTTGAGATTAGGATTTGTCACCCCGATTGTGGGAGAGGTATCTCTGGGCCCACTCGGTAATGCACATCACTATAAGACTTGCAAGCATTGTAACTAATGAGTTAGTTACAGGATGATGTATTACGAAACGAGTAAAGATACTTGTCGGTAACGAGATTGAACTAGGTATTGAGATACCGACGATCAAATCTCAGGCAAGTAACATACCGATGACAAAGGGAACAACGTATGTTGTTATGCGGTTTGACCGATAAAGATCTTCGTAGAATATGTGGGAGCCAATATGAGCATCCAGGTTCCGCTATTGGTTATTGATCGGAGACGTGTCTCAGTCATGTCTACATAGTTCTTGAACCCGTAGGATCTGCATGCTTAAAGTTTGATGACGGTTATATTATGAGTTTATGTGTTTTGATGTACCGGAGGTAGTTTGGAGTCCCAGATGAGATCGGGGACATGACGAGGAGTCTCGAAATGGTTGAGACATAAAGATCGATATATTCGACGACTATATTCGACCATCGAAAAGGTTCCGAGTGATTCAGGTATTTATCGGAGTGCCGGGGGGTTATTGGAAACCCCGGGGGGCTATTGGGCCTACATGGGCCATAGGGAAGAGGGAAGGCAGCCCACAAGGGGCAGCTGCGCCCCCTCCCTATAGGGGGTCCGAATTGGACTAGGGAGGGGGTGCCCCCCCTTTCCTTCTCCTTTCCCTCTCCTTCCTTCCGTGATCCTTTTCCTAGTTGGACTAGGAAAGAGGGGAGTCCTACTCCTACTACAAGGCGGACTCCTCCCCTCCTTGCTGCGCCCCAAGGCTGGCCGGCCTCCCCCTTGATCCTTTATATAGGGGGCAAGGGGGCACCTCTAGACACAACAATCGATCCCTTGGATCTCTTAGCCGTGTGCGGTACCCCCCTCCACCATAGTCCACCTAGATAATATCGTAGCGGTGCTTAGGCGAAGCCCTGCGTCAGTAGAACATCATCGTCGTCACCACGCCATCATGCTGACGGAACTCTCCCTCAAAGCTCGGCTGGACCGGAGTTCAAGGGACGTCATCGAGCTGAACGTGTTCTAAAGTCAGAGGTGTCGTGCATTCGGTAGTTGATCGGTTGGATCGTGAAGACGTATGACTACATTAACCGTGTTGTGCTAACGCTTCCGCTTTCGGTCTGCGAGGGTACGTGGACAACATTCTCCCCTCTCATTGCTATGCATCACCATGATCTTGCGTGTGCGTAGGATTTTTTTTCAAATTACTACGTTCCCCAACAGTTATCACTCCCGTGAAGAAGCCCAAAGCTGGACCTAAGCCTGAAACTGAGTGCTTCTACTGCAAAGGGAATGGTCACTAGAAGCGGAATTGGCCCAAATGCTTGGCGGATAAGAAGGATGACAAAGTAAACAAAGGAATATATGATATACATGTTATTGATGTGTACCTTACTAGTATTCGTAGTAGCTCCTGGGTATTTGATACTGGTTCAGTTTCTAGATTGGTAAGTCGAAACAGGAGTTGCAGAATAAATAGAGACTAGTTAAGGGCGAGGTGATGATGTGTGTTGGAAATGATTCCAAGGTTGATACGATCACCATCGCACACTCCCTCTACCTTCGGGATTAGTGTTGAACCTAAATAAATGTTATTTGGTGTTTGCGTTGAGCATGAATATGACTGGATCATGTTTATTGCAATACGGTTATTCATTTAATTCAGAGAATAATTGTTATTCTATTTACATGAATTAACCTTCTATGGTCATACACCCAATGTGAATGGTTTATTGAATCCCAGTCGTAGTGATACACATATTCATAATTGATGCCAAAAGATGCAAAGTTGATAATGATAGTGCAACATACTTGTGGCACTGCCGTTTAGGTCATATTGGTGTAAAGCGCATGAAGAAACTCCATATGGATGGACTTTTGGAATCACTTGATTATGAATCATTTGATACTTGCGAACCATGCCTCATGGGCGAGATGACTAAAACTCCATTCTCCAGAACAATGGAGCGAGCCAATGACTTTTTGGAAATAATACATACCGATGTATGCGGTCTGATGAGTGTTGAGGCACGCTTCTGGTATCATTATTTTTTGACCTTCACAGATGATTTAAGCAGATATGGGTACATCTACTTAATGAAACACAACTCCAAAACATTTGAAAAGTTCAAAGAATTTCAGAGTGAAGTAGAGCATCATCGTAACAAGAAAATAATCTTTCTACGATCTGATCGCGGACGGGAATATTTGAGTGACGAGTTTGGCCTTCATTTAAAACAAAGTGGAATAGTTTCACAACTCACGCCACATGGAACACCACAGCGTAATGGTGTGTCCGGACATCGTAACCGTACTTTATTAGATATGGTACGATCTATGATGTCTCTAACCGATTTACCACTATCATTTTGGGCTTATGCATTAGAGACAACTACATTCACATTAAATAGGGCACCATCTAAATCCGTTGAGACGACACCGTATGAACTATGGTTTGGCAAGAAACCTAAATTGTCGTTTGTTAAAGTTTGGGGTTGCGACACTTATGTTAAAAGGCTTCAGCCTGATAAGCTCGAACCGAAAACGGAGAAGTGCGTCTTCATAGGTTACCTTAAGGAAACAATTGGGTACACCTTCTACCACAGATCCGAAGGTAAGATCTTTGTTGCCAAGAATGGGTCCTTTCTTGAGAAGGAGTTTCTCTCGAAAGAAGTGAGTGGGAGGAAAGTAGAACTTGATGAGGTAATTGTACCTTCTCGCAAATTGGAAAATAGTTCATTGCAGAAATCAGTTCTAGTGATTCGTACACCAATTAGCAAGGAAGCTAATGATGATGATCATGAAACTTCAGATCAAGTTACTACCTAACCTCATAGGTCAACCAGAGTACGATCTGCACCAGAGTGGTACGGTAATGCTATTCTGGAAGTCATGTTACTAGACCATGATGAACCTATGAACTATGAGGAAGCAAGGATGAGCCCAGATTCCGCGAAATGGCTTGAGGCCATGAAATCTGAGATGGGATCCATGTATGAGAACAAAGTGTGGACTTTGGTGGACTTGCCCGATGATTGGCAAGCCATAGAAAATAAATGGATCTTCAAGAAGAAGACTGACGCTGACGGTAATGTTACTGTCTACAAAGCTCGACTTGTTGCGAAAGGTTTCGACAAGTTCAAGGGTTTGGCTATGATGAGACCTTCTCACCCATAGCGATTCTTAAGTCTGTCTGAATCATGTTAGCAATTGTCGCGTTTTATGATTATGAAATTTGGCAAATGGATGTCAAAACTGCATTCCTTAATGGATTTCTTAAAGAAGAGTTGTATATGATGCAACCATAAGGTTTTGTTAATCCAAAAGGTGCTAACAAAGTGTGCAAGCTCCAGTGATCCATTTGTGGACTGGTGCAAGCCTCTCGGAGTTGAAATATACGCTTTGATAATGTGATCAAAGCATATGGTTTTATACAGACTTTTGGAGAAGCCTGTATTTACAAGAAAGTGAGTGGGAGCTATGTAGCATTTCTAATATTATATGTGGATGACATATTGTTATTGGAAATAATACATAATTTCTGGATAGCATAAAAGGACTTGAATAAGAATTTTTCGATGAAAGACCTCGGTGAGCTGCTTATATATTGGGGCATCAAGATCTATAGGGATAGATCAAGACGCTTAATTGGACTTTCACAAGGACATACCTTGATAAAGTTTTGAAGAAGTTCAAAATGGATCAGTCAAAGAAAGGGTTCTTGCGTGTGTGGCAAGGTGTGAAGTTGAGTCAGACTCAATGCCGACCACTTCAAAAGATAGAGAGAAAATGAAAGCCATTCCCTATGCCTCAGCCATAGGTTCTATCATGTATGCAATAATGTTTGTGTTACCCAACCTAATGTGTGACTTGCTATAAGTTTAGCAGGAAGGTACCAAAGTAATCTAGGAGTGGATCACTAGATAACGGTCAAGAACATCCTGAAATACCTGAAAAAGGACTAAGGATATGTTTCTCATTTATGAAGGTGACAAAGAGCTTGTCGTAAATGGTTACATCAATGCAAGCTTTGACACTGATCCGGATAACTCTAAGTTGCAAACTGGATAGGTATTTATATTGAATGGTGGAGCAATTAGCTAGAGTAGCTCCATGCAGAGCATTGTCGACATAGAAATTTGCAAAATACATACGGATCTGAATGTGGCAGGCCCATTGACTAAACTTCTCTCATAAGCAAAACATGATCACACCTTAGTACTATTTGGGTGTTAATCACGTGGCGATGTGAACTAGATTATTGACTCTAGTAAACCCTTTGGGTGTTGGTCACATGGCAATATGAACTATGGGTGTTAATCACATGACAATGTGAACTATTGGTGTTAAATCACATGGTGATGTGAACTAGATTATTGACTCTAGTGCAAGTGGGAGACTGAAGGAAATATGCCCTAGAGGCAATAGTAAAATCGTTATTTTATATTTCCTTCTTCATGATAAAGGTTTATTATTCATGCTAGAATTGTTTTGATTAGAAACTGAAATACATGTGTGAATACATAAACAAATACCGTGTCCCTAGTAAGCCTCTACTAGACTATCTAGTTGATCAAAGATGGTTAAGGTTTTCTAACTGTAGACATGTGTTGTCATTTTATGAAGGGGATCACATCATTAGAGAATGATGTGATGGACAAGACCCATCCGTTAGCTTAGCATAATGATCGTTAAGTTTTATTGCTATTGCTTTCTCATGATATACATGTTCCTCTGACTATGAGATTATGCAACTCCCGAATACCGGAGGAACACCTTGTGTGCTATCAAACATCATAACGTAACTGGGTGATTATAAAGATGTTGTATAGGTGTCTCCGAAGGTGTTTGTTGGGTTGGCATAGATCAAGATTAGGATTTGTCACTCCGTGTATCGGAGAGGTATCTCTGGGCCCTCTCGGTAATGCTCATCACTATAAGCCTTGCAAGCAATGTGACTAATGAGTTAGTTACGGGATGATGCATTATGGAACGAGTAAAGAGATTTCCCGGTAACGAGATTGTACTAGGTATGAAGATACCGATGATCGAAACTTGGGCAAGTAACATATCGATGACAAAGGGAACAACATATGTTGTCATAATGGTTCGACCGATAAAGATCTTCGTAGAATATGTGGGAACCAATATGGGCATCCAGGTTCCGGTATTGGTTATTGACCGGAGAGGTGTCTTGGTCATATCTACATAGATCTCGAACCCGTAGGGTTCGCACGCTTAACATTCGATGATGATATAGTATTATATATATATGAGTTATGTGATTTGGTGATCGAATATTGTTCGGAGTCCCGGATGAAATCACGGACATGAAGAGGAGTATCGAAATGGTTGAGAGGTAAAAATTGATATATAGGACGATGGTATTCGGACACGGGAAGTGTTTCAGAGGGTATCGGGTACATATCAGATCATTGGAAGGGGTTCCAGGCACCCCCGGCAAAAGATATGTGCCTTATGGGCCAAGAGGGTTACGCACCAGCCACAAGGGGCTGGTGCTCCCCCCATATGGGCTGGGAAAGGTGGAGAAGGAAAGGGGAAGGAGGAAAGGAACGAAAGGGAATAGAATTCCCCTTTCCCGCTCTTTCCTTCCCCTCTTTCCTTCCCCCTCTTTCCTTCCCCCTCCAACAAATATGGAAGGGGGACGCCACTTGGCACTACTATGGAAAACCCTAGTAGTAGCGCGGGTTTAGTGCCCACTAGTAGCGCTGGTAACCGTGCTACTAATAATGGGCTACATCTATTACTTAGCAGTAGCGCGTACGACGTGCGCTACTACTAAGACTCATAGCTTCAGCATTTGTTCTATAACGCACTGCTGCTAATCTAGCTAGTAGCAGCATGTTTCCTGTCCATCGCTACTAGTATTCTTTTTTCATTTTTTTATTTTGAGTGTATTTATACGCCGTTATACAAATTTTGGTACAATTGCAATTATGAGCTTTATATCATTATGTCCATAAGAGTGTGTCAAATAAATGTGGATTAGGTTCAAGTGGAGGCAATATGTGGTGCATGTCAAAAGTATACTACTAATCCAAACTGGATCTAGTTTGGACTAGTAGTACTTTCGATGTGCACCACATGTTGCCTCCACTTGAATCTAATCCGCCAGCACAAGCTATGTAATCATCATCATAGTCATTACCACCAACAGTAGTCATTTAATCATCATAGTCATAGTGTAGCACATCATCATCTTCAAACTTATTCTAGCTAGCTAATCACCACCAACACTAGCTGCGGTAGTTATCTAATCACCACCAACACTAGCTAATAATAATCATCATAGTCATTACCACCAACACTAGCTATGTAATCAACATAGTCATAGTGTAACACATCATCATCGTCAAACTCATTCTAGCTAGCTAATTAATCACTCCTGCTGCTCTCTCTCGGGTAAAATAACATAAAACATGTGTAGCACTCCTTCTTCATCAAGTTGGAGCATGCAGATGAACCTGTGTCCTAATCGTGGGCTGCGCTTCTAATTGCTGCCCCCTAGTACTTCTCTGCAATCGTTCACAATTTTTCTCCAGTCTTTCACTATTAATCATTCCTCGCCATTAGAAATCATGTATGCACTAAAGTGCATTGTAGGATATCTTGATAGTAAGCTAACAATTCTCATGCGACCTTTAGTCTCCATCCAATGAGGCACAACATTCATCGAGAGTCCCTGTTGAAGAACATTGTATAGTAACATACTTAGCAATGAAGTTTAGCTTAAAAAATAATGTATGCAAAAGATGCACTGCACACAAATAGTAAAAATCTTACCATTGTTCATAAATAGATGAGACCGTAGTTAAGTATGAACACTATTGGTCGCAAGTTTTGAGTACTAAGATTTTCAAGTATAGAAAAATAATTTGTCTTGACAGTATGAAGATCCTCAAGCCATGAAACATAATGACTTATCTCCTCACAGTTTAGTTCAGCCCCGGGACAGTAGTAGCTCCTGTCTACCAAGCGATGGACATGTTTGCTTGATTGGAAATAAGTTGTCAATAGAAATTAGTTGTCAACTATTTTTGAATAAACAATATCAAAGACATAAATATGGTTGAGAAACTCACATAATGGTAAAACTGGAGGCGTCTGCACATCCACCCAGATGTCGATATTACCTTCAATATCATCTTCCAAACGAATATCAAAGGTGATAACCATATCAGGCTCAAATGCATATGTCTTGCATAGTGCTTGCCAAGTTTTGCATCCAAAATAGGTGTAGGTGTCTGCGTTGTATAATTTTGCGTCAAAAATACAACCATGATCGGTCTTCAAGGAAAATCTCTTTACCACCATAGTAGTTTTCATAGGACTGAAACCTATCTTATCCAAGACAAAAACTCTTGCATGGTAGGGGATACGCTAGTAGAATAGTAAAAAAATATAAGTTGAAGCAAATGAAGCAGATATCATGCTTAATTACGAAAAAAGACTTGTCATTGTGACTTACTATATCCACTTCAAAGTTCTCGTCCATCTTGATGCTGAAGCGCCTATCATCATCTAGGAAGATTCTATCGCACAAGCGGCGCTCGTCTTCGCAGTATTTGCAAATGCCGAAAACCTTTTCGTCATCAGACATCTCCTATGTTCATAGTTGAAACATTAATTGAAAATTCATCGAAGACAACTACTAGGATACTCAACACACAAATCTGGGGCACTCGATATTTCGTACATATTCTGGCACAATTCATGGAAAAATCCGGCATGACCTTTTCTAAAATAGGACATATCGAGCGCCTGAAATTTGCCGGAACGGAAATGAATCTACACTCTGGAAAAACATAGGCCACTCAGAGGTGTAACCTGCAAACATGACTGGCCACTTGGGCAAGCACATATCCTATTTGAGCAACATAAGATATACATTTCAAAATATCTTATAGGACTCATATTGACATGAGCATTCAATAAGAAAAACCAAATCATAAAATAAATAAGTATTCAAATTAGCATGCATTCAATAAGCAAAAGGAAATCATCTCTTGCGTCCGTACATCGTCGAATATTATCACTAATACATCTGAATAGTATCATACATATAATATCACTAATACAACTAAAACCCTAGTGAACGACGGGTATAGGTGCGGGCGGTGGACACCCAAAGAGAAGGAACCATCACAGGATCATAGCTCCAGTGAGATCCTTGGAGAACCTGTGCTCCAGTGCAAACAAGTAGCAATGGACGTGCGCGTCCTCCTCGCTGACACGGTGACGTACCACCTCCGTGGGGTCCTCAAGCCTCTCGACCGTCACTGGCCCACGTGACCGCCACCAAGGAAGGTTCGGGTCAACAACGGGCTGACTCCTCACCAAGCTGCACCCTCCGATAGGTAGCGCCTCCCAGTACCAGCCCGGCGGAGCCCAGTCCTGGACATGGCCCATCTGGTTAGGCAGGCGTCCTCAACCGTGTCGACGACGAGGATGCAGGATAGGCATCGTCGACGTCGATGCGGGAAAAAATGCTTTAACTAAAAAAATAACAACAAATGTGACATCTTCAAATAGTTCTATTAATTCAACAAGTTCTTGCTAAAAATAAACTTACTATAAATAAAAATAAACTAGTACCTAATTAGTACCTAGTTCTTACTAACTAATTAGTACCTAGGAACTACTGCCCTAATTACCATCTAATTTGATGAACCTAGGGGTGGAAAGTGGTAGCAGATATTCCAATTATCCAACTTAACACTACTAGGAAAAGGGCTATAGATGAAATTGACACTAATGGCTCACTAGAGAAGTGGTGCGCCACTACTATATACTAATGGCGCACCATTTGGTGATGCGCCATTAGTGTGGAAGACACTAATGGCGCACCAGACACAAGGTGCACCACTAGTAACAATTTTTTTCCATTTTTTCAAACATACTAATGGCGCATCCGGGCAAAGTGTGCCATTACTAGTTCTAACTAGTAATGGCGCACCAGCCACTGAATGCGCCAGTACTGCATCCTTTTTATTCTTTTTTTTGCAAAACTACTAATGGCGCACCGTGGCACAGTGCGCCATTACTAGTTTAAACTAGTAATGTCGCACTATGCCACACTGCACCATTAGTATATATATATATATATATATATATATATATATATATATATATATATATATATATATACTTTTTTGCAAAACTACTAATGGCGCACGGATGTGTGGTGCGCCATTAGTATGTTGTGTTACTAATGGCGCATGTCTGTGTGGTGCGCCATTAGTAACCTGGGACCAGCTAGATATTTTGGACAGCCACACCTACACACTCACTTTCCCCACTTCATTCCCTCCACCTCCTTCTCCAAGCTTGTCGGCTGCCTCCTCCTCCTCACGTCATTTGCACCATAGATTCATCAAAATTAAGTGGTGAAATTACCTTTTTTTGATAGGTAAGTAAGGGGAAAGCTATCTTCATGTTGTAGATCTACTTTTTTTCTCCCTAGCTCGCTTCAACAACGTGCACATGCACTTTTTGTGGCCTAACTAGATCTATGTATGTTTGGTGTTGCATATGTTTGTGGTGTTGCATATATGTTTGTGTTTGCAGGTACCAGTATTTGAAATGCGATAGTTGCCAATATTTTGCCGGAATGTTGATTCATTTCCGTTTCGGCGAGAATTTTGGCACTATGCATTCTTTTTGGTCCTATTTTTAGGGAAAGTCATGCCAAATTTTTTCTTGGTTCTAAAATATCGTTTTGCTCTACCCCGCAGGCGACCATGGTCCGCACGATGACCGAAGGCATCGTGAATAGGTTTTTGAGCTCCGCGAAGGCCGAGATGCTTCAAAAGAACGAGACGGAGATAAGATGTCCGTGTCGAAGATGCAAGCTGAAGAGCCTTATTGCGGACCCGGATTCCGGGCAGGTGCGGGACCACCTGCTCTTGCGTGGTTTCATGGATGGCTATCGGTGGCAAGGTGATGAAGATGACTATGAAGTCGTCCATGGGGGCCGGGCAAGAAATGAGGAAGGGCAACAAGACAACCACCGCGGCGAGGGCGGGCGAGAAGACGAAGAATCTCCAGGACATGATCACGACGGTGATGCTGTACACAGTCATCATGTAGAAGATGCCGGACATGATGATGAGGAAGATCAAGACGAAGGGCATGATCATGAAGATGAAGATGCCGGAGCAGACGACGATGGAGGCTGGGTGCAGGACCCTCATATTCAAGAGCTGCTTCTCAAGCAGACGGATAACGCAAGAGCTGCCGCCCGAGAGAAAGCCAAGCTGGATCAACTGGAGATAGACGCGGTTACTCCATTGTATGAAGGATGCAGGCCCGAGGATACCCGCCTGAAAGTAACGCTCATGGCTCTGGAGATGAAGGTAAAACACAAAATGACCGACGCATGCTTCGACGAGAACATGTCATTCTGGCACGAACGTCTTCCCAAGGGGAACAAGTGCCCGACCAGTTTCGAGGAGGCGAAGAAAATCGTGTGTCCTCTGGATTTACCGCATGTGAAATACCATGTGTGCATGAACAATTGCATCATTTATCGGACGAGCACGCGGAGTCTACCATATGTCCGGTGTGCGGCGTCACTCGATACAAGAAGAGGAAGAAAGCTCCTCAAAAATCGGTGTGGTACTTTCCGATCACTCCTCGTCTGCAGCGGTATTTCGCGGACCCTAAGGTAGCAAAGCTCCTGCGTTGGCACGCGGATAGGGAGGAGAAGAAGCAGGAAGATGACGGAAATGATCCAGAGATAAATAAAAAAGACAAGATGCTGAGTCACCCTAAGGATGCGAGCCAGTGGCAAGCGTTGAACTTTGAAGACCCAGAATTTTGGAAGGATCCAAGGAACATCGTGCTGGGCGCGAGCACCGATGGAGTCAATCCGTTTGGCAGCCAGAGAAGCACACATAGCACCTGGCCTGTGTTTGTGTGGATGTACAACCTTCCCCCTGGTTGTGCATGAAGAGGAAGTACATTCACATGAGTATGCTAATTGAAGGGCCGAAACAACCAGGGAACGACATCAATCTGTATCTGGGGCTGCTGAAAGAGGAGCTAGACACGCTGTGGAAAACACCAGCCAATACGTGGGACGCTGCAGAGAAAGAATATTTCCATATGAGAGTCGCACTGCTCACGACGGTGCACGACTATCTCGGTTACGGATATCTCGCGGGGCAGGTGGTCCACGGATTTTCTAGATGCGTAAGGTGCATGGATGACACAACGTATCGCCAGCTAGATAGAGATCCCAGGTCTTCGAAAACTGTGTTCATGGGACATCGAAGGTGGCTTCGCGACGATGACCCATGGAGGAAACGCAAGGATCTTTTCGATGGTGAAACCGAACCCCGAAGATGCCCGCGTACATGGAGCGGCGAGGAAATAGACGAGCTGTTGAAAAATTGGAAAGATTGACCAGTGCCGGGAAAGAAGCAAAAGGTGCCAGAGCCGAGAAAGAAGCGAAAGGCGCCAGAGCCGCTGCTGAAGGTATGGAAAACGAGGTATGTTTTCTGGGACTTGTCGTACTGGAAGATCCACCGTGTGCCTCACGGCCTTGATGCCATGCATATCACGAAGAACGTGTGCGAGAGTCTGCTTGGTACCCTGCTCAACATGCCAGAGAGGACCAAAGATGGGCCAAAAGCGAGGGCAGACTTGAAATCAAAGGGCATCAGGCAGGAGCTTCACGCTAATGATGATGATGATGATGATGATGATGATGATGATGATGATGATGAGGCAAAGCAGGACACAGAAAGTCGTTGCAAAGGCAAAAAGGCCAAAAAGACCGGAAATGACTACCCTCCCGCGTGCTTCACTCTAAGTCAGGAGGAGATCGAGCAGTTTTTCACCTGCCTCATAGGAGTAAAACTTCCTTACGGTTACGCGGGGAAGATAAGCAGATACCTAGACCTAGCGAAGCAGAAGTTCAGCGGGATGAAGTCTCACGACTGTCACGCGCTGATGACGCAGATACTTCCAGTTGCAATCAGTGGGATCATGGACGCGCATGTCCGTGAAATGCTATTTGGCCCATGCAACTTTTTCTACGTCATCTCTCGGAAGTCGGTTGGCGTGAGGCAACTTAGAAGGCTACAGGAAGAGATCGTGGTGATACTATGCGAGCTTGAGATGTACTTCCCGCCCGCATTCTTCGACGTTATGGTGCATCTGCTGGTCCATATCGTGGAGGATATCATCCAACTCGGGCCGACGTTCCTGCACAGCATGATGTCGTTCGAAAGGATGAAAGGTGTCATCAAAGGATACGTTCGCAACATGTCACGTCCAGAGGGAAGTATAGCCAGGGGCTTTCTGACCGAAGAGTGCATCTCCTACTGCATGAATTATCTAGGCATCGAGAACCCGTTGGTCTGCCCATCAACAGGCACCTCGGCAGGCTCGCTGGATGGGGTCACCGTGAGGGTCGCCGCGAAATGCATGTCGACTTCGAGGGTCGACTCGCCGACTTTGAAAGAGCAAACCTAGTCGCGCTACAACACATAGACGTGGTCGATCCTTGGGTGGTAGAGCACAAAACCTTTATTGAGAAGACGTACAATGACCGAGGCCAACAGAGGACGGACGGAGATATAATCAAAGAGCACAACTCATGTTTCACGCGTTGGTTCAAGCAGAAGCTTCTGTCGTACCCTTTACATGAGGATTCTTCTGCGGAAGAACAACTCATATTCGCCTTGTCACAGGGCGCCGAGCACAACCTGATGACCTATGAGGCATACGATATCAACGGCTACACATTCTACACCGAGGACAAGGACATGAAGAGCGATGGTTATCAGAACTCCGGGGTAACGATGGAATCCTACACCGGTAACGACAAGGACAGATACTACGGAAGGATCGAGGAGATCTGGGAGCTGAGCTACGCTGGAGAGAAGGTACCGATGTTCCGTGTCAGATGGGCCAAGAGCGTCCTAAAAGAAGACCGGTATTTCACCACCATGGTTATACCCGAAGCCAAATCCAAGACCGCGGGCGCAAACGTCACCGCGAAAAATGAGCCATGGGTACTGGCTTCCCAAGTGGACCAATGCTTCTTCATTACCGACCCGTCAAAGCCCAGTCGTGTTGTCATGAGGAGAGGCAAAAGGAAGATCATCGGAATGGATGGAGTAGCCAATGAGCAAGACTTCGACAAGTACGGCGACCCAAAGATCGAACATGACGACAACGATGAAGTGGCAGCATACACCACAAGAAGAAGCAGGACCACCCTACCTAAAGGACGTCCGTTCCGCAGAAGAACTCCATTTGCGAAAAAGAAGGGCAAGAAGATTGTGAACAGATAGCTAGCTAAGATCGATTGTATTTAAATCGTAGTCTTCATTTGTCGATTGTATTTCATGGGCACTTTTTGATATCATGAATATTTTTAAATTTTATGGGCACTTTTTGAATTCATGAGGACACTCGGTCTCGATCCCCCTCCATCTCGATCTTGATTCCCCCTCCATCTCTATCTCGATCCCCCTCCATCTCGATTGCTATCCCCCTCCATCTCGATCTCGATCCCACCCGCACCCTCCCCCGCTAGCTCCACCGCCGCCGCCGACCCACCGCACCCTTCCCCGCTCCACCGCCGCTGACGAGCACCCCCCCCCCCGCACCCTCCCCCGCTCCACCACCGCCAACAAGCACCCCCCACACCCTCCCCCGCTCCACCGCCGCCGCCGATGATATTTTCAAGTAACAAATTTGATGATATTTTTAAAAAAATTATTCTGTTTTTATAAAAAATTATTACTGTTTCATATTCATATTCATTTTCTAAAAAATAATAATAATAAAGTGTAGACTACAATTGTTGTTAAACAACAATTATTTTTTTTAAAAAAATATTACTGTTTCATATTCATATTCATTTAAAAAAAACTAATGGCGCAACGGCCCGGTGGTGCACCATTGCTATCTAAAAAACGATTTCTAATGGTGCACCGACGAGGGGTGCGCCATTGCTGTCTAAAAGAAGATTTCTAATGGCGCACCGACGAGTGGTGCGCCATTAGTAAGCTTCCCCCTAGCTAATTCCTCCCTCTCCCTTGCCAGATCCCCTTTGTCCCTCTCTCCCTCGCCCCGACCCACGACGCCGCCGCCTCGACCCCTGCCGGACTCCACCCCCGCCGCCCCCGCGCCCCCGTGCCCCACCCCCGCCGCCCCGACCCCCGCCGGACTCCACCCCCGCCTTCCTCCTCGCCGTCGGCGCCAAGCAGCGACGCAGCACCGTACGCCCCCCCCCCTCCCCCCTCCCCGACCCTCCTCCTCCCCTTGCCCTTCCTCCTCCTCCCCTTGCCCCCCGCCTGCGTAGCTGACGGCCCCTTCTCTGTCTCGTAGGGCAAGGTCTCCGGCGCCTCTACGACACCGACGCCTCCACCGTCTACGGTGCCAGTGCCTTCTTTCACCTCCGGCCACCGCGGCCTCACCGTCGATCCACGTCACCTCGTCAACCCCGGCCCCGCTCGAGCTCGCCATCGTCTTCCTCTCGGTGAGCTGCACCGGTTCCCCTCCCCCCCTTCGATTTCGTCGTCGTAGACTGTCGCACCACCGCGCCTCCACTACGCTTGGGCCGCGCCTTCACTATGTATTTTGTCCAGCCATTGTTTTTAGTGCAAATTTCTCGTGTATGTGTGTGTGATCGATTCTATTCTGCTTAACCTTGTGTCTTGTGTGATCGATTCTATTTTGCATAAGTGGATGGAGCATCTGTAGATGCAGGTGCTTGGTTTGCGTAAATTGCAGGGTGCAAGGGGAGGGAGTTAGTACTGATTATGGTAGGATTATGGTAGGATGAGTGTCGTAAAACTTAAACATGCTGCCAATCTTGTGGCTGCAACGGAAGAGTTCATTCAGACAAAAATACAGGCTTTAAACATGTTTGTGAGTTTCTAGTTCCAAGATATCAAGAGGAAGACAAGTCTTCTAGAATTGTTAAATCTAGTGATGTGATTAAAGATGACATTGCTGCTGAACCTAGTGACACCGAAATAGCTGATGTGTCTAACGGTAATTAGTCTCTGAATTTTGACAGTGCAGACTACTTCTTGTCATACCTGTGCAGCTTTATCTCGCCTCATAATTTGAGTTTATTTGTTTTACTGACAAGATATCCAGTTTTTGTGGTTAGATATCTAAATTGAGAAAAAACATAGCTTTTGCGGTCTCTGAAGCAAAACTTGCTTCCATGCTCTGCTTCAGATAGCACACAGACAAGATACTACTCCATATACTACTAATACTACTACTGTATTTCATTTCAAAGTTCAAAATGCTGGTACTGAGATTTTCATTTCCAATGAGTGATGTTTTTCCTAGCAGTAGAAAAAACATAGCAACTTCTCTGGTTTTATAAAGTTGTTCTTATATGGGTGAAACTTCACTTGTTTTTAGGCTAGTGCAGGGTGTTGCTTCTTCTGTATGGGCCAACTATATCACAAATAAATTGTTCCTTCTTCTGTATTTGACAAGTAATGACTTGCAAAGATGATGATCATCTTGCTAGTTTGCTGGGTTTTGTCTCCGACCATTGTGTCGTGATGATATTGCAGGTACCCCGAGAGGCCCTTGAGTTTGCCGGAATGTCGATTAACTTCCGTTCCGGCAAATTCGGGTACTCCATATGTCCTATTTTCAGCAAAGGTCATGCTGAAATTTTCCGTGAATTTTAGCATGACTTTGCTAAAAATAGGACATATGGGGTACTTGCGACTAATGCATGGGCCGGGGTATCTTAGTACTTAGTTAAGTAGGATTAACTGCCCCACCATTCTTGCTGCATTAAACCATACGTGGCAATAGAGCCAAGTGATTAGGCCCAACTTAGAATTCTCCTTAGCATCGATAAACCCTAGATGATAAACCCAACATAGGTGGCAATAGAGCCAAGTGATTAGTGCCAAGTGATTAGGCCCAACCTAGGGTGCCTCGGCATCGATAAACCCTAAATGATGAAAACTTAACTTGGCTGCCCCGGATGCCTCGGTATCGATGAGAACCTAAATGATGTACGCTTAGGCTTTTAGGGTGCCTCGGCATCGACAAACCCTAAATGATAAAAGCTTAGCTTTTAGAATACCTCGGTGTCGAAAAACCCTAAATGATGAGACCATGATCTTTTTCCTTGACAATAACCAACTTTTTGACCAAATTTTTTTCCTATTTAGGGCGAAACATGGCCCACAGCGATGAGGCCGGTGGTTCGGGCAGCAAGCAATTCTGGGAGCTGTCCCAGGAGTTGGAGAAAGAATATCACCGCTATGAGGACACCGCGGAAGACACCGATCCTGACTACACAACACCTAGTGGCGTCGGGGATGACACCACTGATGGCGTCGTCGAGGATGCCACCACTGATGATGGCGGCGCACGCATAGATGGCAGCCAACCGAAGAGGCAACGGAAGGACCGGCGCCCGAGCGTGCTCAGCACCGTCAGGGAGGAATTTACTGAAGTGGACTCCGACGGGAATCCGACGGCGCCCAAACAAGTAGTCAAGGGGTACTCAGTTCAGCTCGGGTCCATTCTCCGGAGCACCGTCTCGATCAACACCAAGAACCTAAGGCATAAGGATAGAGGGAATTTGCGCAGCCTCCTCTTCATGAAGCTGCACGAACGGTAAAAGTTCCCCGATGAGTTTGCAAACACACGCCTCTCAGGGAATAAAGTGAACAGTGCCGCCCTCACGAGGATGAGCACGGCCCTGTCTACTTGGAGAAGCACGGGGAAGGCAATGATTGAAAAAGGTGATAGTTATGACAAGATCAAGGCGAAATATCCTTTGATGAGCGAAGATGAGTACAAGGATTTCAAGATCAAGTGCGAGAGAAGCGCAACCTCCGAATCAAGTCAGTGGGGGAAAGAAATGCGGCAGTTGAACTTAGGGGTCCACCAACTCGGTCCCGGCGGTTACAGAGTGGCGGAGCCTATATGGGACAAGGAGGACGCGGAGCGTGCCGAGCAAGGCCTACTGCCCCGCTTCGAGAAATACCGTGACAAGCAGACCAGGAACTTTCTCAGGGCCTGGTATAAGGAGGACCCGGTAACAAAGGAGCTTACCACGGATCCGAAGATCAGGGCGCTCGAGCTTGTTCTGGTAAGGAATACACCCCCGTGTAATTAGCTCCATATGGTTGCATTCTAATTAATCCCCAATATTTCTAAATGGTTCACGTTCCTTCCGCAGGACACTGAAAGCAGTAGCGCGGGGTCATCTCAGAGCTCCCCTTTCGACACCCCTTTAAATAGGGTGTTGAACGTAATGAAAAACAAGGATAAGCTCAGTAAGCCGACGTCCTCTGGTCGTGTGGCCGGCAAAGGCTTGTCCACAAAATGGTCGTCATACTATACCGCTAGAGGGCGAAAGGAGAAAAAGACCAGCTCGGAAAGCCAGTCGCGCGAGGTTGAAGCACTCAAGGCACAAGTGGCGCGGATTCCGGAGCTTGTCCAAGAGCAAGTGGAACAATAACTGGGAACGAAGCTCAACACCATGGTGCCTACGTTGATTCATGGGCTGACGACGTGGACTGCGGGCGGCCAATAGGGGCCTCCCCCGGTTCCGAGCTTCACGGCCAGCAACTCGCATAGCGCGCAGGCAGCGCCATTGGTGTCTCCGGCGGCGCCATTGGTGTCTCCGGCGGAGGCGGTATTCGTGTCTCCGGCGCCGGCACGGGCATTGGAGCTTAATGCACCTGGGTGTACGCCGGCCGACACCTCGCCAGCAAGCAGCCTCTCCATCAGTTGCATTCCCGCCATTGGCGGTGCCTCAACATTAGCCGAGCTCGGCGGCATCACAGTAATTAAGCCTCTCGGCCGATGACTTCATCTCCTTGCCTTTGACTGGGCATCCCTGACGCCCTACATGTTTTCGCAGGGCGCCGCCGACGTTCCTTGCACTCTTCTGCACTTCGTGGGCGGCGAGTTGGTCGACGTTGCCAAGGACAGAATCGTTCAACCAGGCAACCCCGTGTTCCACGGTAATGTGATGCCACCCACAGTGTATAGGGTTGAAGTGGTTCGGGTGCTGCCAGGCTGCAACGAGTTGTTACCTCCGATTCGACCCGCTGGGGCTGACGAAGGAGATGAGATGACCCTCAGCGCGTGCGTAAGCTGGCCCCTGCTTTGGCCGAAGAGCCAGATTCGTTTGGGGGCGGGGGACACCACCCCACAGACAAGACCGCCAGTCGTGCCAGTGCCAAGCCATGGCAAGAACACCGCAACGCTACCGGACTTGCCAGACATCCCTATGGCACAGGATCCATACATGCATATGGCACAGGATCTGGACAACGACGACAACGACGACGGTACATTTACCAATGTTGATAAGTACTTTGCCGAACATGGATACGCTGACGAGTTCTGCAGGCCTCTTTCTCAAGAACCCAACCTAGACAATCGCAATCTAGCTGGTACAACAGAGAAATCCAATTGCAACAGGCATTGTCTAGCATTCAGTTCTCAGGAGACGCTCCAGCTCCCGCCTTCACCGAGCCTCAGATAGCTGAGGTGCAAAATATTATCAGCCCCAACACGCTCAAGAAGGTGGTCTGTGAGCAGAACTCGGTCCCATTACAGCAGATCAAGAAGAAGGGACGGAGACGAAAGACTAACAAGGGCGCCAGTGCGAGCCAGCCGGCACCAAGTTTGATCTGTGCTCAGGACGGGCCACCTTCACCTAAGGATATCTCGAGGAGGGTGCATGTGGCGGGTAGGGCGATGCTACCGATAAATATGCTCAATGCTGCAACCGGTGCTATGCGGAGTCTGCACAACAGTGTTCTTCCTTTGGAGAAGCGGCGTCTCAGAGAGAATGATGTGGCATACCCAGTTTTCGTGGCCAAGGTGCCAGAGGGCAAGGGCTTTGTGGATGGCGACATCGGGGGTACGATTGTCCTGCGGTTTGATGACATCTTTGCTATGTTTAACCTTCATCCACTGCACTACACCTTCGTTCGGCAGTTTTCGCTGAGTATGGAGATGCGGATCATTAGAGACAAGACCCCGGACATCGTGATAGTCGACCCCTTCTACATGCGTGCCAACCTCTTGAGCAGCGCTGGGGACCGCCAAGTCGCGAGTTCACACCTCGAAGGCGTCATTCTGGCAAGCCCAGATAAGGATAACTTCCTTGTGGCTTACTTTCCCGAGTAAGTCATCCCTTAACCGCCCCGTAACATATGATTTCTTAGATTTCGATCGTTCTTTTTTTTCTAACATTCCGTGTTCTGTGCACTGACACACATTGCACACTCATCCTCTTAAGCCCGAAATATTCCATGGCCACGTATTTCGACCCGAACTGTGACTCCAAGATAGACTACACAAATATCAAGAAAGTTCTTGATGATGTTCTCCCCGGCTACACCAAATCTGGAGGCACCTTCACCAAGGCAGTTCATAAGTACGGCAAGCAAATGTTCTCCCACAATACGAAGTTCTGCTGCGTCAAGCAGCCGCCTGGCGGTCAGAAGGATGCCTACTACACCCTCCATCACATGCGGGCGATCGTAAGGGACCATCATCACCTTCTGCTACCAGATAATCTCAAAGATTGGGCCGCGAGCTTGTCGGCAATCCAGGACACGGACATCAGACAAGAATTCTTTCGCATCCAGTCAGAGTTTGTGGACATCATCCATCAAGATGTCCTTCATACCTCGGGGTAGTTCTTCCTCAGATGTCAACCGTCCAACAGTGAGATAGACAGAATGCTACAAATGCAGGCTGACAACGACTGCAATTTCATGACCATCACGACAGACGGCGGCTTCATCCACGCTCCTGTCCCATGAGTTGAGTCGAAAGTAGTGATGTGTAGTTCTGAAACATTGATTGGCTCATGTTGTAATTAAACTTTAATGAATTCGTATGTCTCTTTGGTTTGGACAGTCGTTCAACTTAGATGTAATCGATGCTATTTATTAGTAGGACCATGAATCATGCTATTAATGTCTTGCTTTTTCTCTTCTGATCCTTTTGTTGCATACTTACATATTGCTTATGTATTGTCTGTTGTTTGGCTTGTGCATAGAGATGTCATCGTATGTCATGTACAAGGGTAAGGTTCCTGGAGTCTACGACGACTGGGAGGAGTGTCGGAGACAGGTTCACCGTTTCAGAGGTAACAGTTACAAAGGATACACCACTAGGGCGGAAGCGGAATCTAGATACGCCCGCTATCTAGCGGGAGAGAGGAGGGAGCGTTGGAGGAACCGGATGAAGACCAGTTTGATCACGATGATACTCATCGTGATGACCGCAGCTCTCTTCTATGTGATGGTAGTTTAGATGATCGATATCGACTTGTACTGTGAAGACAAACTCGATACTTGCGGCCTTGAGACTTGTAATGTTTTATCTTTGTTCGGTCTTTTGAATTCGGAGACTAATATGATGAATTGTATTCGGAGACTAATCTTCTATTGTATTCGATGAATCTGCTATTGTTGTGTGCTGCTGTCTATATTCTGTCCAATAATATATTTTGTAACCTGTGCAAGAATCAGAAAAGTAAAAAAACTAATATTCATACTAGTGGCGCATCACCTCAAGGTGCGCCATTAGTATGCCAAAGGATACTAATGGCGCATCACTATAGAGTGCGCCATTAGTATGACAAAGCACATGGTTACGTATGGCCCCCTGGGAGGCATACTAATGGCGCATGGTGTTCCATACTAATGGCGCACTGCATGGTGCGCCATTAGTATACCAGATACTAATGGCGCACCAGTGGTGCACCATTAGTAAAAAATACTAGTGGTGTGATACTAATGACGCACCAGTAGTGCGCCATTAGTAGGCAAAACTGGTGCGCCATTAGTAGGCCTTTTCCTAGTAGTGTAAAAGTGAAATAAGTGGTTAAATTTTACTCGTTTTATGATTAATCATAGAAATTTGATTCGTTTCCACCCTTACATGAACCCTAACTAATTTGAGCCACATCCGCATACGATTCGTTTCCACCCTTACATGAACCCTAACTAATTTGATGCAACTAAAATTTGAAGAACCCTATGCAGAGGTAGGGAAGAGGGAGGAGCAGGCGTGCTCACCTCGGGTGCCTGCGGTGAGGGAGGGGCAGGCGGCGTCGAGGTCGGGGTCGGGGCTTGGGCGAGCGACGGAGGGCGGCGTCGAAGTCGGGGTCGGGGCGGCGTCCGGGGCGGTGTCGAGGTCGGGGCGGGGGCGGCGTCAAATCTGTGTTCGGGGGCGGCGTCGAGGGTGTGCTGAGAGCGCGCGACGACCGACGGGCGACGGCGGCGGTGAGAGCGGAGGAGGTGGATTTGGGGGAAGTGGCCGTGGGGAAGGACGAACCCCGTGGTTAAGTCAGAAGTAGCATTAGCGCATTCCAGAAAGCACGCTACTGCTAAGTTAGCTACAGCGCATTCCTCGATACGCGCTACTGCTACTCCTTTCTCTTTTTTCCCCTTTTTCATTTATTTTTCTTTACAATTTTATTTTTTCCTTTCACCTTCTTCTATTTCTTTCATTTTCATTTACTTTTCTATCTGTTTTCCATTTAGTTTTATGTCATTTAACAGTAGCGCCTTTCAGCGTAAACGCGCTGCTACAAAGCAAGTAGCGGTAGCGCGGTTCGGTATAGATCGCTACTACTATGTGTAGCCTACCGGCTAAGCCATGCGAATTGTAGTAGTAGCGCGTTTAAAATCAGGCGCGCTACTGCTAGAACTTTATCTGTAGCGCCGTTTACACAAGCGCGCTACTGCTACTTAGCACCAGCGTGCTTTTTTGACCCGCGCTACTGCTAAAGTTCTGTGTACAAGGTTTTCCCTAGTAGTGTGGGAGGACGCCAAGTAGGATTCAGACTACTTGGGGCACTCTCCTGGATGCTCCTCCCCCGCCCCCCACCTATATATATGTGGGAGGGGGCGCCTAGCAGACCCAGACAATTGCCTAGCCGTGTG
This sequence comes from Triticum aestivum, assembly GCF_018294505.1. NCBI lineage: Eukaryota > Viridiplantae > Streptophyta > Magnoliopsida > Poales > Poaceae > Triticum > Triticum aestivum. The sequence goes on along the minus strand of NC_057798.1, from coordinate 45,042,790 downwards.
CGGCGCGCCCTCCACCGTTTACACCCCTGGTCATATTTTCGTAGTGCTTAGGAGAAGCCCTGCGGACATCACTTCACCATCACCGTCACCACGTCGTCATGTTGACGGAACTCATCTACTACCTCGACGTCTTGCTGGATCAAGAAGGCGAGGGACGTCACCGAGCCGAATGTGTACAGAACTGAGAGGTGTCATACGTTCGGTACTTGATTGGTGGATCGTAAAGAAAGTTTGACTACATCAACTACATTGTGAAATGCTTACGCTTACGGTCTACGAGGGTACGTAGACACGCTCTCCCCCTCGTTTCTATGCATCTCCATGGATAGATCATTGCGTGTGCGGAGAAATTTTTTGTTTTCCATGCAAAGATTCCCAACACATGGAACAATAAAAAATTATAGATACGTTGGAGACGTATCAGTCTCCGGCCGAATTCTGACGAAGCATGCAACCACTCCCCCCGCCGTCGGTGCTGCCGCCACTCCCATTCACTCGTGCATCGCATGGACCCCTCCGTTCGACCACCCTATCGACAGAGCATGGCCGCCGCGAACCATAAAAGCACCTCCACATTGATAAGGATTTCTGCTAACCTAGGAGGTAGTGGACCTCTCTGTGCACACCATATCCTTCGACATGCCTCTCTCTCTCCCTGGCCTTCTATTTTGCCTAGGGACATAGGAAATGAGCTTTGCGACCTTGTCTGAAACACCACCGGAACCGTCGCTTCTCCAGCCGCTCGTTACCATCACTCGAGGACACGCTCAATGTCGCCATGATCACCAGTGGACTCCTCGCGTCGTGCTGAACCCTATAGAGCCCTCCTCGTGTCCTGGAGATCACCGAAACCTCGCGCATGACCTTGCCCGCATCATGGTGCCGCCATCTTCTCAATCTTCGGTGAGTCTCCGGTGAACAAACCCTTGGTGAGATCTCGGACATCCATCTCCGTATTGTCGCACGAGATTAGATCACTTAAACTCACGAAGAGGTACGCATCACGACGGAGAGATCTCGATCTCACGATCCACTTCAGATCCACTTAAGGAATTGGTATGGGCAAACCACACTCTGCCACATGGCACAACCTTATCCAGAGTGTTTTGCGTTTAATTTAAGTCAGATGATTAAAATGGCACTTCTACAAAAAAACTGGAACTTCAAGCCATGACAACTTTTTATCTATAAATCCAAATTGAGTGATTAATTTTGAAAAATGATCCTATTGAAATGTACTTTCACCTAGACTAATAAAATTTGGAATTTGAAGAGTTGAAAATTCAAAATCAACATGAATGAATTTAAATTTAAAAAGGGCATAACTTGCAATTTTATGAATCCAATTGAATTGATTCTTTTTGCAGAATAAATGTACTCGAATGTAGTTTCAACTTACCTCTGAAACTCAAATTTGAATCATTTAAATTGTGAATTTAAAAAGAATTCAGAGGAAGCCAGAATTCAAATCAAATTTAAAGATATTTATGTTAACTCTTCAATAAAATACCTAAACGAATTTGGACATGTTTCAGAAACTCAAATTACACTTTCGTAAATACATTGGGATTATTATTTGACTTCAGGAAACTTATTTAATTTGAATTAAATCCAAAATTAGTTTGGTTATAGCTCCAAAACTATAGGTTATATTTGAATAAAACCGTTTGCATTATAATTTTTTTATTTTTGTTGTACCCACTAACTAATGTTGGAGTTATATTCACTATAGGGAATTAGACTTAAATTGAATTTAGTTCAAACTTAAGTAAAGCTTGAAAACTACTGAATTTAGTATATGATTTTGGATATAAACTTGATTTTAATTTAAACTTAAATCAAATAAAAAAACTTCGGAAACTACATTGGACTGGTACTTGACTTTGGAGGAAATAATAAATGTAATCTAAATTTATTGGGTCTTTTACATCCGTGTCCCTAACTCGAACCCACTACTCACATTTGCCCCTAATTCAAAAGCCTGCTCAAAAATGTCCCTCCGCCGTCATGTGCCCTTATAGAAATGCCCTTCCGTTCCGTTTCCATCCGGTCAAAGGGGTTTGATCGTCTACGGGGCGTTTGTTGGACATTTTGCCCTTGCCTCCATGTGCCACTTACATGTGGGACCCAGTCAGAAAAAAATAAAAAGGAAAAACTCTCCCTCTCACCCTATCTCTCACACACTTACATGTGGGCCCCAAACAAAACAGATAAATAAAAAAAATCTCTCCCACCTCTCTCCCCTACCTCACGACCTCTCTGAACTAATAAATATAAATAAAAAAACTTTCTGTCACGACCTCTCTCTCCCTCTTACATGTGGGCCACAGGAGGCTTTCGTGGCTTGGCCGATGATGGCCATCACCGGCGAGAGGCGGTGCACCCGCGAGTGAGCAACAAGGGGCAGACGCAGCAGTACTCGCGGATGCCATACCACGATGAATCAAGTGCGCAGGCAAGGGGTGGCGCACCTGCTAGCCCTCCTGTTCTATTAGAGAACAAAAAATGTCCAGATCTCGCCGCCGTTGATGCACCTCATTGTTTTCGTGGCAAGAGTCGATCCCAAGCCCCAAAAGCATGTCCATTAGCTTCTTATATTCCTATAGAGTCTTCCCTATGGATGAAATCAGCAGAAGTGCCGTAAATCATTGAATTGGTCTTCGTCTTCTCCGCCTCTGATGTCGTGCTGCCGCGCCTCGATCTCCTCGTCTAGGCCGCCCCGACGCTCTCTGTTGGCTTCCTAGTAAATCTGTGATGCTTCTACACCTGCTAGATCCATCGCCGCTGAGGATTACATCCCCGAGCAGTCGCCCCACAAACAACCGCTCTCTCCCTAGCGCCGCCGCTCGCCGCGGCAAGCTGTTGTCGTTGCCCCGGTCGTTGATCATCCCACATCTTGCTGTTGTGCTTCCTGACCACGCCGGCGTGCTCGCACCTCCCCATACCCCCTCCAGCATGTTCCCGCACCATCCAGTAGGACGCCGACGAGCTCACACGCTTGCTGGAGTATAGTGTAATTAGAGTAGGGCCAGATCCTATTAGTTCTGACTAAGCTAGACACTAACCAGCGGGTCCTCTTATCTAAATCCAATAAATATTGTTCAACAAATAATTAAAGTATGTCAAGTCGGCCTATGCATATTTTCTAGGACATTTTTTTGTTTCTTTTTCTTGGGCCCACATGTAAGTGAGAGATAGAGGGGTGAGAGAAAGCGTTTTTTCTTTTTATTTTTTCTCTAAGCGGGTCCCACATGTAAGTGGCACATGGAGGCAGGGGTAAAATGTCCAGGAAATGTCTGGTAGACGGTCAAAGGCCTTTGACCTAACGGAAACGGCACAAAGGGGCATTTTTATAAGATCACCTAACGGCAGAGGGACAAATTTGAGTAGACTTTGAAATTAGGGGCAAATCTGAGTAGGTGGTTCGAGTTAGGGACAGAAATGCAAATGGCCCAAATTTATTTAAAACTAAAGGTTAGCTAGAGGTCACTTAATTAATCCAAATTAAATGAAGGCTATTACAAATGAATTCATGAACCTGCATTAGTCAATTATGAAATAATTTTGAACTTGAACTAGCTTCAATACTTTAAACTTAAATTAAATTAAAAATTCAAATATCTTTTGAACTAAGTTCATTTCAAATTCAAATAAGATGAACCTTAATTCAAATTCAAATTGAATTGTAAGTCAAACCAAATGGATGAACTCAGAATGAAACCTTGACACTCAGTGTGTATTCAAGCTTATGAAAGGTCAACAAGTTTGACTTCTCATTCAAACTTGAATGTGAACTGGGCTATCCAAGATTCATAGACTATGACTCTAGTTGCAAGATTCCATTTGCAGAATCTAGCAACCACAACTTTGCATCATATACTCCTTATGTGATGAACCATATTATTTGGATACTTGATTGTGAACCCTTATGTCACATGTATTCCAAATGAGGACCAATATGTTGTTTTCCAAACTCTTATAAGTTAACACTGACAGATGATCTCACAGCACAATGACACTGAAACCATTCTCAAGATTGAAAGAATTGTTAAAACCATGCAAGTGGAACCTTTGATCATTATCACCTATTGTTTTACTTGCATGTAGCATTACCCAACTAGGAATGCATGACTAGGATTGCACATCATGTTGCATGAACCCAGTAGCAGAAACTTAGGTCCATTTCTACCCTAACCTTGTGACCAATCAAATATTTCTGCCTAGCTGTTATAACGTGGACTGGGAAAACATCAACAATTTCTTTATGTTTACAACCTCACGGTTGACTACTTATCTACAACTTAATTAATGAACCATCTTGGCGGTGCTTCGATATTGCTTGGTGGTCGACAATTTTGAGGGTGACCGTCCAGGCTCAAAGGGATTGTATGAGTTCAAAGTTGAGTAGCTTCCATGTGTAAGCGTGAATCAATACACGCTCTGTCTTAACCAAGTAAGTTGTGGGAACCTCCCTGGCATGAACAATAGATGTAGTTAGTGCTAGCTTGGACTGAGTCTGCCATTGGGAGAATGCTACTATTTTCCAAAAGTATTGTCTTGATCCACCTAGATACTTCACAAGTGAAGTTTAGTAGTATCAGGGTGATACGTCTCCATCATATCTATAATTTTTTATTGTTTCATGCCAATATTCTACAACTTTCATAATTTTGGCAATTATTTATATTATTTTTGGCACTAACATATTGATCCAGTGCGCAGTGCCAGTTCCTATTTGTTGCATGTTTTTTGTATCATAGAAAATCCATATCAAACAAAGTCCAAATGCGATAAAAAATTATGGAGAATAATTTTGGAATATATGTGATTTTTGAGAAGTGGAATCAATGGGAGACGATGCCCGAGGGGCCCACAAGCCATAGGGGCGCGCCCCCTACCTAGGGCGCGCCTGGAAGGCTTGTGGCCACCCTGAAGGTTGGTTGGAGGTGTCCTTCGACCGTAAGGAAGCCAATATCCGGATAAAACTTGTGTTGAATTTCAGCCAATCGGAGTTATGGATCTCCGGGAATTTAAGAAATGGTGAAAGACCAGAAATAGGAGACGCGGAACAGAAGAGATATAGAAAGATAGATCCAATCTCGAAGGGGCTCTCACCCCTCTGCCGCCATGGAACCAATGGACTAGAGGGGAAACCCTTCTCCCATCTAGAGGGGAGGTCAAGGAAGAAGAACAAGAAGCAGGGGGCTCTCTCCCGGTAGCGCCGGAGTGCCGTCGGGGCCATCATCGTGACAACGATCTACACCAACAACTTTGCCGCCATCAACACCAACTCTCTCCCCCTCTATGAAGCGGTGTAACACCTCTTCTCCCCGCTGTAATCTCTACTTAAACATGGTTCTCAACACTATATATTATTATCCAATGATGTGTGGCTATCCTATGATGTTTGAATAGATCCGTTTTGTCCTATGGGTTAATTGATGATCTTTATTGGTTTGACTTGTATGTTTTATTATTGGTGATGTCCTATGGTGCTCTCCGTCTCGCGCAAGCGTGAGGGATCCCCTCTGTAGAGTGTTGCAATATGTTCATGATTCGCTTATGGTGGGTGGCGTGAGTGACAGAAGCACAGACCCGAGTAAGTGGGTTGTTGGAGCACAGTTTATCCTTGATTGTCTATCTTTCCCTTAAGGTCGGGGCGCGCGATGGTTAACTCCTACCAACCTACCCCCTAGGAGCATGTGTAGTAGTACTTTGCTTTGAGGGCTAATAAAATTTTGCAATAAGTATGTGAGTTCTTTATGACTAATGTGAGTCCATGGATTATACGCGCTCTCACCATTCCACCATTGGAAGCTTCTCTAGCACCACACAACTTTCACCGGTGCATAAACCCTCTTTATACCTTCCTCAAAACAGCCACCATACCTACCTATCATGGCATTTCCATAGCCATTTCGAGATATATTGCCATGCAACTTCCATCATCATCATATACATGACTTGAGTGTTCATTGTCATATTGCTTTGCATGATCGTAAGATAGCTAGCATGATATTTTTCATGGCTTATCCGTTTTTGATATCTTTGCTATGCTAGATCATTGCACACCCCGGTACATTGCCAGAGGCATTCATATAGTCATCATGTGTTAGTTTTATCGAGTTGTAATATCGAGTTGTGAGTAAATAAAAGTGTGATGATCATCACTATTAGAGCATTGCCCCATGTGAGGAAATAAAAAATATAAAAAGAGGCCAAAAGAGCCCAAGAAAAAAGAGGCCAAAGTGCCCACCAAAAAAGAAAAGAAAAAGAGAAAAGAGAAAACAAAAAAAGAGAACAGGAGAGAAGGGGCATGCTACTATCTTTTTCCACACTTGTGCTTCAAAGTAGCACCATGTTTTCCATATAGAGAGTCTCCTATATTGTCACTTTCATATACTAGTGGGAATTTGTCATTATAGAACTTGGATTGTATATTCCAATGATGGGCTTCCTCAAATGCCCGAGGTCATCATGAGCAAGCAAGTTGGATGTGCACTCACTTAGTTTTCCGTTTGAGCTTTCATACACTTACAGGTCCAAGTGCATCCGTTGCATGGCAATCCCTACTCCTTGCATTGATATCGATTGATGGGCGTCTTCATAGCTTGTTGATCCGCCTAGTTGATGTGAGACATTCTCCTTTTTTATGTTCTCCACATAAACCTCTGCCACCACATTCTATTCCACCCATAGTGCTATATCCATGGCTCGCGCTCATGTATTGCGTGAGAGTTGAAAAAGCTGAAGCACGTTAAAAAGTATGAACCAATTGCTTGGCTGTCACCGGGGTAGTACATGATTTATATTTTGTGTTAAGAAGATGGAGCATGAGAAGGCTATATGATTTTGTAGGGATAGCGTTCTTTAGCATTGATATTTTGAAAGACATGATTGTTTTGTTAGGATGCCCGAGTATTGATGTCTTAATATTCATACCATGATTAGATTATGTCATCAAGATTATTCTAGGTAGAATTCCACATCAAAAAATATCTTTTTTTCATTTACCTACTCGAGGACGAGCAGGAATTAAGCTTGGGATGCTGATACGTCTCGATCATATCTATAATTTTTGATTGTTTCATGCCAATATTCTACAACTTTCGTATACTTTTGGCAACTGTTTATATTATTTTTTGGGACTAACATATTGATCCTGTGTTAGTTCCTATTTGTTGCATGTTTTTTGTTTTGCAGGAAATCCATATCAAACAAAGTCCAAATGCGATAAAAATTTATGGAGGATTATTTTGGAATATATGTGATTTTTGGGAAGTGGAATCAACATGAGATGATGCCCGAGGGGCTCACAAGCCCTAGGGGTGCGCCCCCTACCCAGGGTGCACCTGCAAGCTTGTGGCCACCTCGAAGGTCAGTTGAAGGTGTCCTTCGGCCACAAGGAAGCTAATATTCGGATAAAAATCATGTTAAAGTTTCAGCCCAATCAGAGTTACGGATCTCCGGGGATTTGAGAAACGGTGAAAGGCAAGAAACAGGGGACACGAAACAGAAGAGAAACATAGTGATAGATCCAATCTCGGACGGGCTCCCACCCCTCCGCCGCCATGGAGGCCATGTACTAGAGGGGATACCGTTCTCCCATCTAGGGGGAGGTCAAGGAAGAATAAGAAGGAGGGGGCTCTCTCCCCCTCTCTCCCAGTGGCATCGGAGTGCCACCGGGGCCGTCATTGTGACGGCGATCTACACCAACAAGTTCGCCGCCGTCAACACCAACTCTCCCCCCCCCCTCTTTATGCAGCGGTGTAACACCTCTTCTCCCCACTGTAATCTCTACTTAAACAAGGTGCTCAACGCTATATATTATTATTCAATGATGTGTGTCTATCCTATGATGTTTGAGTAGATATGTTTTGTCTTATGGGTTAATTGATGATTGTTATTGGTTTGAGTTGTATGTTTTATTATTGGGCTGTCCAATGGTGCTTTCCATGCCGCACAAGTGTGAGGGCTCCCCGCTGTAGGGTGTTGCAATACATTCATGATTCACTTAAGGTGGGTGGTGTGAGTGACAGAACCACAGACCCGAGTAAGTGGGTTGTTGCGTATGGGAGTAAAGAGGACTTGATACCTTATAATGTTATGGTTAGGTTTTACCTTAATGATCTTTGATAGTTGTGGATGCTTGCTAGAGTTCCAATCATAAGTGCATATGATCCAAGTAGAGAAAGTATACTAGCTCATGCCTCTCCCTCATATAAAATTGCAATGATGATTGCCGGTCTAGCTATCGATTGCCTAGGGACAAATAACTTTCTTGTGACAAAAAGCTCTCTACTAAAACTAACTTAATTGTTACTTTATCTAAACAGCCCCTAAATTTTATTTATGTGCTCTTTATTATCTTGCAATCATATGCCATTACACCTACAAAGTACTTCTAGTTTCATACTTGTTCTAGGTAAATCAAATGTCGAGTGTGCGTAGAGTTGTATCGGTGGTCGATAATACTTGATGGAATATTTGTTCTACCTTTAGCTCCTCGTTGGGTTCAACACTCTTACTTATCGAAAGAGGCTACAATTGATTCCCTATACTCGTGGGTTATGAGTGGGTGTGATCGGGAATCACGGGTAAAGTACACAAAGCTCTACAGAGTGTATAAAACTGATCATAATTAGTCATATCCTCGGTTAAGGACAACTTTGAGAAACTCCTCTGAGAATTGTCATGTTGATCTCATCACCCCTTCTAATTAAAATTTGATGGGTTGAACCAACGGGGAGTATGGACGAACTCATATGCGTGGCGTGATATGATACGTCACCGATATATCTATATTTTTTAATAGTTTCATTCTATTATATTACCATTATTCTATACTTTACATGCCATTTTATATCATTTTTGGGAACTAGCCTATTAACCTAGTGCCTAGTCCCAATTGCTCTTTTCTGGATGTTTTTGGTTTTACACAAAATCCTCACCAAATGGAGTCCAAATGCTACAAAAAAATTAACAATTTTTTCTGGACCAGGAGGGAACCTAGAAGCTTCGCGGGAGGATCAGAAGCCAGACGAGGAGACGACAAGGGAACATGGCACGCCCTGGTGTCTTGTGGGTCCCTCGGGGCTCCATCTGACCTAATTCCAGCGCTATAAATTCCCAAATATTCTAAAACCAACAGATGAAGCCCCGAAACAATTCTTCCCTGCTGCAAGCCTTTGTTCTTCCGCGATCCCATCTAGAGGCCTTTTTTGATGATCTGCTGCAAGGGGAATTAAGCTAACTCATAAGCCTCGGGATCTCGGGTACAAGGGCATGCCCTTTGTAAAAAAAGGAACCCAATATCCCCCATCATGGATAAGGTTTCGAGCATATAGTCGGAATGGTCGACTACTAAGGGAGACACAATAATTTATAAGCATCGGATTTGAGCGAGAGCTGATAGCAGAAGAACTCGCCTCATCGATTCAAACATTGGTCCGAGATGGAGCTGTCATCCTCGGCTTCGAAAGAAAGTTCAGGGGCTACTGACAGTGTCCTGGACTAAGGGGTACTAACCTAGACAACCCACGATCCATGGACCAAGATTACGGCCCAATAGTCACAAGGAATGACTCCAGAAGCTATGAACCTCGGCGTGATCAAGATGGAAACCTTCGAAAACTTGGCGTGTACTTCAAGGATAGCTTGCTAGCCCGAGTGATTGGCAACCGACTATATGTGCAACCTAGGTACCCCCCCCCCCCCCCCCGTGTTTATATAACCGTGGGGTTTAGTCTTTAGGGACACAATTACTAGCCTTAGGGTTTAGAGCACAACATACAGCCTCACTACAAAAAAAAGACACATCCGTGACATTTTGGGCCGAATGAAATTTTTTTCTGTCATACATATGACACTTCTATGACAATAATTGTGACGAAACCCGGTATCATCATAGATGTGGTGGGCTCCTACTTCTATGACAAAAAATCATGACAGAAAATGGGATTTTCGTCCTGGGCGGGCTGAAGACGTAGCGGCATGACATTCTTTGGGCCATCCATGACGGAAAAAACCATGGTAGAAGCAAGGGGGAGGAAAATTTCGGGGAGTTGCCAGTTACGGTGGGAGGTCGGGGGCCGAGTGATGCGCATTTCTCTCGTACACGTACGCGCATGTGTGCGAGGCGTTGGCTCAAACTGAACCCGAGCGAGACGTTGGGCTCTAACTGAACCCGAGCGATTGCACTGTAGGTATGTGTTACTGAACCCGAGCGATCGATCGATGGCTGTTAACTGAACCCGATGGAGCGATTCCTTCGCTACTGCTGCTAACTGAAGCCGATCGATTGGATGAACAATGAGCATTGCGGGGGGGTGGATGAATAGTGAGCGGTGGCATTGCCTCTGGATGAACAGGACCCCGTGGTGTGGAGGGCTGGATGAACAGTAGACGATGGAGGGGTGGCCGTGGAGGGGTGGTTGAACAGGACCCCGTGGTGTGGAGGGCTGGATGAATAGTAGACGGTGGAGGGCTAGATGAACAGTAGACGGTGGAGGGGTGGTTGAACAGTAGTCGGTGGAGTAGCGCGCGGTGGAGGCTGGATGAACAAGAGCCCGTGTAGGCTGGAGGAGGTCGACGGTGGAGATGAACAGTATCCCGTGGAGTCCCGTTTTGCGGTACGCCACACCCCTCCCGATGAACAGGACCCCTGTTTTGACCGTAGGAGGTCCGTTTCGTCCGTTTTGCGGTACGCCACACCCCTCCCGATCAACAGGACCCCCGTTTCGACCGTAGGAGGTCCGTTTCCTCCGTTTTGCGGTACGCCACACCCCTACCGATCAACAGGACCCCCGTTTCGATCGTAGGAGGTCCGTTTCCTCTGTTTTGCGGTACGCCACACCCCTCCCGATCAACAGGAACCCGTTCCGAACGTAGGAGGTCCATTTCCTCCGTTCTGCGGTACACCACGCACCGTTTCCATCGCCTGTTCCGTCCAAGCCCTCTCGATGAACACGACCATGCATTCCGTTCCGACCCAGCCGGTTGGCTCCCACGCGTTTCATTGCCTCCTGATGAACATGGTGCATTCCGTTGCCTTCCCATGAACACGATGCACTCTGTTGCCTTCCCATGAACACGACGCATTTCGTTGCCTCCCCATGAACACGACGACGACGCTGTTTCTCCGTTCCGACCCAGCCATGTACACGAGCCCTCGCCGTACGTACGCGCGAGTAGGCGTTCGAGACCCCGCCCATATGTACACATACGTGGCCGTATTTTCTTACTTGCACCCTGGCCGTTGTACGTACGTGTACATCCTACGTGCGCGCCTCTACTACGACACGTGCGCACCTCTACATCCACCAGTATATATGTACGTACACGTTCGCGACCAGAATGACAATGCTATGTACGCTTCGACCAGGTGGGTCCCGACTGTCAGGCACTTCCTTGCCTGCAAAGATGTAGCTGGTGGGTCCTAGCAGTCAGGGGGGCGAATCATTTTTTTTTGCCCGGACGCACTTCCTTGCGTGCGAAGATGTAGCTCGTGGGTCCCAGCAGTCAGGGGGGCGAATCATTTTTTTTTGCCCGGACGCACTTCCTTGCGTGCGAAGGTGTAGCTGGTGGGTCCCAGCAGTCAGGCGGGAAACGTTTTTTTCACGAAATACAGTGGCCCATCCGGTGGGTCCCCGTTGTCAGGGGGAGGAATAATTATTTTGCGTGTAATAAGGAGGCACTTCCTTGCTGCGGTCGTGGACCCAGCTGTCAGCCTCTCCACGCACAATACTCTTCCGATGGAAGTCGGTCGTTGACCACATTGACCATGCCGCGCCGACAGCACCATGGCGGTGGACGACGGCGAGGCCTAGGAAGGGGACGACACGGAGGTGTAACATCCCAAATTTCCAATTTGGCATGTTATACATAGGTCATCCATGCATATCATATTTTATTGCTTTTCGTTTGCAATCCTCGAAATCCTAAGCAACTCAAGGACCCTCGGAGAGAGTTGGGGATTTTCCGATTTTCATATTTGAGTTTTATCAAATACTGAAGACGAGGATTTTGATTTTAATTATTTTTCTCTCCGGAAAATTTTTCATCTCAAATAAACAAATGAGGGGAGATAATATGACTTCTCCAAAATAATTGAAATATCGGAGGAAAAATGTTAAAATCATTATTTGGTTTTTATTTGATTTTATTCGGGATTTTATTTGCCCTAGAAAAATTTGCATGTTTTAAAAGTTGCATTTTAGGGGCCAAGAAAAGTTCATCTCTTTCTAAATAGTCCATTTAGACGGAGAAAACTTGTTTTGGAATTTTTAGAATTTTTATTTATTTTCCTAGGGTTTTTCTAAGTCGGCGGAACGTTTAAAAAACCCGCGCCCGACCGGGCCAAGGGCCCAGCCAGGCCGGCCCGCCTCGCAGAACGAGAAGGAGCACGCGGAACACTTGCGTTTGGTTCTCGAGAAACTCAGGGAACACCAGTTATATGCCAAATTCAGCAAGTGTGAGTTTTGGTTGAAAGAAGTTGGATTTCTTGGGCATGTTATATCAGGAGAGGGTATAGCAGTAGATCCCAGTAAGGTTCAGTCGGTCACTGAATGGTTGGCACCCACTTCAGTTGGCGAGATCCGCAGTTTCCTTGGACTAGCAGGATATTATCGGAGATTCATTGAGAATTTTTCCAAGATTGCTAAATCAATGACTGAATTGTTGAAGAAGGATATTGCCGAGTATGTAGCCGTATGTGATGTATGTCAGAGAGTGAAGGCAGAACATCAGAAGCTAGCAGGACTATTACAGCCTATGGCAATACCCGAATGGAAGTGGGACAAACTTGGTATGGACTTTATTACAGGATTACCCAGAACCAAGGTAGGATATGATTCTATATGGGTAGTTGTGGATCGATTGACCAAAGTAGCTCACTTCATCCCGGTGAAAACAACATATACAAGTGCAAAGTTGGCCAAGATATATATGTCCAGGATCGTATGTTTGCATGGAGTTCCGAGGAGCATCGTATCAGATAGAGGAACACAGTTTACTTCAAAGTTTTGGCATCAACTACACCAGACTTTGGGTACCCGATTGGAATTCAATACCACTTTCCACCCGCAGACAGATGGGCAGACAAAGAGAGTCAATCAGATTCTGGAGGACATGTTGAGAGCCTATGCGCTAGATTATGGATCTAGTTGGGATGATAATTTGCCGTACGCAGAGTTTTCTTATAACAACAGCTACCAGGCCAGTTTGAAGATGGCACCTTTCGAAGCTCTGTATGGACGTAGATGTAGAACACCATTGATGTGGGACGAGGTAGGAGACCGTCAGTTGTTTGGACCAGATTTGATCAAGGAATCAGAGGAGAAGGTTAAACTGATCAGAGACTGACTAAAGATTGCTCAATCCAGACAGAAGAGTTATGCAGACTCGAAACGCAAGGAAGTAACCTATGAAATTGGAGACAGAGCCTATCTAAGAGTATCACCCTTGAGGGGAGTAAAAGATTTTGGAGTTAAGGGAAAGTTAGCCCCGAGATTTGTAGGACCATATCGTATTTTGGAACGGATGGGAGAAGTTGCCTACAAGCTGGAGTTACCTGAAGGATTGTCAGGAGTTCATGATGTGTTTCACGTATCACAGCTGAAGAAGTGCCATGCTGAGATGGCCGATATACTGTTGAATGATATAGTACCTTTGGAGGCGATACAGCTGGATAATAATCTGACCTATGAGGAGAAGCCAGTAAAGATTCTTGATTTTGACAGTCGAGTCACTCGCAACAAGGTTATCAAGTTTTGCAAAGTTCAGTGGAGTCATCATACCGAGGAGGAAGCCACCTGGGAGCGAGAAGAGGATATCCGCAAGGACCATCCGCACCTATTTTCTAGCCAACCCGAATCTCGAGGGCAAGATTCATCTTAAGGGGGGTAGGTTTGTAACATCCCAAATTTCCAATTTGGCATGTTATACATAGATCATCCATGAATATCATATTTTATTGCTTTTCGTTTGCAATCCTCGAAATCCTAAGCAACTCAAGGACCCTCGGAGAGAGTTGGGGATTTTCCGATTTTCATATTTGAGTTTTATCAAATACTGAAGACGAGGATTTTGATTTTAATTATTTTTCTCTCCAGAAAATATTTCATCTCAAATAAACAAATGAGGGGAGATAATATGACTTCTCCAAAATAATTGAAATATCGGTGGAAAAATGTTAAAATCATTATTTTCTTTTTATTTGATTTTATTCGGGATTTTATTTGCCCTAGAAAAATTTGCATGTTTTAAAAGTTGCATTTTAGGGGCCAAGAAAAGTTCATCTCTTTCTAGATATTCCATTTAGACGGAGAAAACTTGTTTTGGAATTTTTAGAATTTTTATTTATTTTCCTAGGATTTTTCTAAGTCGGCGGAACATTTTAAAAAAAATCGTGCCCGACCGGGCCAAGGACCCAGCCAGGCCGGCCCACCTCCCCGCGTGCGCCGCCGTGCGCCGCACGGACGCCGAGGGGAGTCCGAGCCGGACTCCTCCCAGGGCGCCCCCTTCCCCAAGCCGGAGCCCCCCCCCTCCTTAAATACCGCCGCCCCCACCACCACCCGCCACCACCGCCGCCGCCGAGCAGCGCCCGAGCCGCCGCCGCGCCCTGCCCGAGCCGCCGCCGCCGTCTTCCGTGCCGCCGCCGCCGCCGTCTCGCCGAGCCCCGCCGGAGCCGCCCGCCCTGCCGGACGACCTCGCCGGAGGTAGCCACCCCGCCGCCGGTTTTTTTTTCGAATAAACCCCTTTGGTTTTTGTTTGAGAAAAACCCTAGTTAGTTTTTTTATATATAGATCGGTTTTATTCTTCGGTTGATTTTCTTAGCGAGCGTTCGCTCGTTTGTTCGTTTTAATGAACGTGTTCATCGTTTAGTTTCTGCTAACGAACGTTCGATCGTTTAGCCGTTCGTCGTTTTCCTTTTTATCGGATTTATTCTGCGATTATTCCGATCGCGATTTCTGATCCGATGTTCAAACCTGTTTATCTTTTCGCTCGTTTATTGGAATCAGGCGATTCAAGCGCCTGGAGTTTCATCTCGAAACAAGTTTTTATCTCTATAAAAATTTGACCCTAGTTCAGATTAGTAAATGGATCTTATTTCTTCCGCCGTTTGAGTTTCGTTGCTCCGTTTGATTTGATTCTTTTTGCTAACCGGAGTTCTTAAGTTGAAATCTCTGGTCAAACTCTTTTATTTGGAGTTCTACGTGTGCATCTTTGCTTGTTTCTTATGTATGTTATTGTTTGTTTGCGATAGAATTCCCGGAGTGCGAAGCGTCTTACTACGAGTCTCTAGGATTCACGGATCGTCAGCAAGGCAAGTAACACATTGATCATACTCTTTCCATACCCAGTTTTTATGCATCAGTTTCAATCCTCAAACATTGCATGAGTAGGATGCCTTTAACATGTGGGTATCGGGAAGTAGTTGCTGAGGTAGAACCTATTGCCCTGTTTATTATCAAACCCTTGGGAGTTACTTCTACGCGTTGCTTATATTGCCATGCTATGCTCGTAGATGTGGATTGGGTTTGAGTGATTTCCATGACAGATGTGAGATTTTTAATTAATGGTTTACTTAAGGTGGCAACTTAAATACACATCTGGGTGGATTGAGGCACCTGGGGTATCCAGTGTTGTCTGTTTTATTTTTGGAAATCCCGGGGTTATCGTGTGATCTTCCTATGGACCGCCACCCAGGCTCAAAGGGAACTGAGTTTATTCATACTAGAAACTTCCGTGTGCAGCCACAAGCTATTATGGGCTCTAGCATAGTTGAGTAAGTTACGTGAAGCTCTTGAAGAGGTAGATCAGCAGGTAGTGGGTTTTATAGGTTTGGTATGGTCTACCCGGAGTAGAGAGTTAATGTTTCTGAAAGACTGTGTCTCGGTCATCCGTTTCTCAAACACCATGCAGTGCGAGAAACCAACGGAGGCGATCGAGTCTTGTGGGGAAAAGTGCGCAAACCTCTGCAGAGTGTACAATCTAATCATGGTTAGCCGTGTCCCCGGTTATGGACAATTCTGAGTATCTAGTACTTGAGTATTCAGATGTATCTCAACACTCTTAATTAATATTGCTGGGTTGTTAATTATATTAATTGGGATCATTGAGTTGGGGTTACCTTCTCAAATGATGTTTCAACCACCATGGTAGTTAAATTAAAAGATATTCCTTTATTGTAGGGAAAAATTGGCTTTTCCCAAAAACATGTAACCATAGAGCTTTCCACTAGCCAAATATGCATGTAGTGATAGCATTACTCTGTTATTGCTCTTTTGTGTTACATTGCATGCATATTCCATGTGCTGACCCGTTCTCGGGCTGCAACGTATTATGTTGCAGACTTTTCAGACGAGGAGTAAGGTTCGATAGGTCGTTGCCGTGCAGCTCAGCTATGTCGTTGGATTTGATGGACTCACTTTATCTTCCAAGCCTTCCGCTGTTATCGCATTAGATGGCCTTAAGCCATATTATAGTAATAAGTTCTCTTTTGAGACATTCGATGTAATAAGTGTGTGATTGCTACTCTGCTATAAATCCTTCGAGTACTGTGTGTGTCAGCATTACCGATCCAGGGATGACATGGAAGCACAGAGACTTGACCATCTGAGGTCGGGTTGCTACAGGAGGCAGGGAAGACTCGGCAGTTGTTTCCCACGCGGAGGGGAGTACGACTGTACGAGGGTTTACTGGTTCACCTGCCGTCGCCGGAGAATAACAGCAGGTGTGGGTGAGTAGAGGGATGGCTAGGCCAGCGATGGGAGTACGATGGGGCGGTGAGGCCTGCGCGGCAGCACAGCCGGATGCGGGGAGGAGGGAGCAGGTAGTCCCGCCGGCGCTTGTTTGAGTGGCTGGAGCAGGAAGAGCAGAGATTGAAGAAGCACGACGGCCGTTGGATGGACATCCAACCGTCACTGCTTGTGCGTCAACCTTTTTTTAGGAAAGCCTCAAATCTGTGGAAAACAGCATACAGGTCATCTGCCATTATTTCTAATAATATACAGCCCATTTGCTATTTCTTAAGGTTTTTTTGGAGCCCATATTCTTTTTGTTAGCATTACAGCCCATATTGTGGCCACGGTTAAAACATTATATGAAATTTTGCATATTTCGGTGCGGTCCGAACTGTTTTTAATCCCGAAATTTCGACTCACATTCAAACTGATTTTAAAAATAAATGTATATCAATATAAAATCCAACAAATTCTCCACGCATAAAAATTAATGTAATTTAAAATCTTGAAATGAAAAATATATATTTGAAACTAATTACCGGTTTGATGTGTTTTAAAAATGTACAGCCCATTTCTCATTACTGATGGGCCATTTTCTCGGCCAGCCGAATGAAAGCTCTCCTCGTCTTGAAAGATTTGCAGCCCAACAGGCCTGACAAAGCGACTTACTTGGCAAATCACAAAAAAATTGGGCTGTGGTCGTGGACCCAGCTGTCAGCCTCTCCACGTACAGTACTCTTCCGATGGAAGTCGTTCCTTGACCATGTTGACCACGCCGCGCGGAGAGCACCACGGCGGTGGATGACGATGAGGCCTAGGAAGGGGACAACGTGGAGCCGAGGAAGACGCGGCAGTGGAAGCCCGCGCGGAGAGGAGTATGAGGGTTCACTGGTTCGGCTGCGTTGTGAGGCTGCCGTCGCCGCAGGGCCTGGCCAGCTATGGGAATAGTAGGGGACGGTGAGGCCTCCGCGGCAGCACAGCCGGACACGGGAGGCAGGAGCATGCGGCACGACCGACGCTGCTTTGGGCGGTTGGAGCAAGAAGACCAGAGGTTGAAGAAGAACTACGGCCGTTGGATGGACATCGTACGGTCACTGGAGCTAGAATCGTTCATATTGACTAAGTTGAGAAAGCCCTTCGTCCCCGTCAACTTAGTAGGTCCACAAGACAGCCTCCCACCAAGGTGGGTCCTAGCTAGCCGGTGGAGTATTCATTTTTTTGTGCGTAATGAGGCATTCTGGTGGGTCCGAGCTGACAGCGGGGGGAATGTTTTTTTTGCGAAATACGGTGGCCCGTCCGGTGGGTCCCAGTAGTCAGGGGGAACGATTTTTTTTGCAAAATACTGGTGGCCCGTCCGGTGGGTCCCCGCTATCAGGTGGAGGAATAATTATTTTCCGCGTAATAAGGAGGCACTTCCTTGCGGCTGCCGTGGACCCAGCTGTCAGCCTCTCCAGGTACAATACTCTGCCGATGGAAGTCGGTCGTTGACCACATTGACCACGCCGCGTTGAGAGCACCACGGCGGTGGACGACAGTGAGGCCTAGGAAGGGGACGACGCGAAGCCTGGCCACGAGAGGCAGGAGCAGGTGGTAGCACAGCCGGCCACGGGAGGCCCGAGCAGGCGGCACGACCGGCACTGCTTTGGGTGGCTGGAGCAAGAAGACCAGAGGTTGAAGAAGCACTATGGCCGTTGGATGGACATCATACGGTCACTAGAGTATTGACTAAGTTGACAAAGCCCTCCGTCCCCGTCAACTTAGTAGGCCCACAAGTCAACCCAACAATATGGTGGGTCCCAGCTATCAGGGGGTATTCATTTTTTTGGGCGTAATAAGGAGGCACTTCCTTGCGTGCGAAGATATAGCTGGTGGGTCCGACTGTCAGCGGGGGGAACTTTTTTTCGCGAAACACAAAGGCCCTTCCTGTGGGTCCTAGCTATCAGGTGGAGGAATCATTATTTTGCGCATAATAAGGAGGCATTTCCTTGTGTGCGGCCGTGGACCCAGCTGTCAGCCTCTCCACGTATAGTCCACTTTCGATGGATGTTGTTCATTGACCACATTGACCAGGCCGCGCCGAGAGCACCAGGGCAGTGGACGACGGCGAGGCCTTGGAAGGGAACGACACGGAGCCAGGGAATACTCGGCAGTTGTTTCCCACGCGGAGGAGTACAAGGGTTTACTGGTTCGTCTACCGTCGCCGGAGAATAACACATGTGTGGGTGAGTAGAGGGATGGCTAGGCCAGCGATGGGAGTACGGTGGGGCCGTGAGGCCTGCGCGGCAGCATAGCTAGCCGCGGGAGGAGGGAGCAGGCAGTCCCGCTGGCGCTTGTTTGAGCGGCTGGAGCATGAAGAGCAGAGATTGAAGAAGCACAACAGCCGTTGGATGGACATCCAACAGTCACTGCTCTCGTGTGTTGACTAAGTTGACAGGGCGTTGCACGTGCGTCAACCTTTTTTTATGAAAGCTTACGCGTCAACCTGTAGTAGGCGCACAAGTCAGCCTCAAATCTATGGAAAACAGCATACAGCCCATCTGCCATTATTTCTAATAATGTACAGCCCATTTGCTAATTCTTAAGAATTTTTTTGGAGCCCATCTTCTTTTTGTTAGCATTACACCCCATATTGTGGCCACAGTTAAAAAGTATACGAAATTTTGCATATTTCGGTGCGGACAACTGTTTTAATCCAGAAATATCGATTCACATTCAAACTATTTTGAAAAATAATTTATATAAATATAAAATCCAAATAATTGTCCACGCATAAAAATCAATGGAATTTAAGATCTTGTAATGAAAAAAATTGAAACTAATTCCCGGTTTGATGTGTTTTAAAAATGTACAGCCCATTTCTAGGCAAACCGAATGAAACTCTCCTCGTCTTGAAAGATTTGCAGCCCAGCAGGGCCGATAAAGCAAGTAGGCCTTGTTTGGGTATTTCTTTAAAAAAATAGAACTGGGCTAGCCATTTTCAGCAAGAAAAAAACACAACTGGGCTCATGATGTGGTAAACATAAATAAAACCCTGGCTAGACGGGCCACAGCCCCCGCACAGCCCCGTTGTTACCCTGATCCGTCGCTAAAACTAGTATAAATAACAACTGCTTGTTCCTCAAAAAAAACTGCGCGACTTGCTGGGTCCCTGGTGTCAGCCGCTCGTAGTGTAATTCTCTCGTTTATTGACTACGTTGACAATGGCGTGAGCCCCAGATGTCCAACCATTAGGAGGAACCATATTTTTGGGCTTGTACTATAGAGGCACTTGCTTGCGTACTGCCATGACGCTGGTGGGTCCCTACTGTCATCCTCTCCACGTACAGTCATCTCCTTGTTCCTCTCGGTTGTTGACGACGTTGACAACGCAAGAGGGCGGCGCACCGCGCACGGCGAGCGAACCAAGGCGCAAGGCGGAGGACGACGGCGAGGCCTCGGACGGAACGAACAGGAGCCGTTGAAGATGCGCCGGTCCAGTCGCAGGCGGAGGGGAGTACGAGGGTTGACTGGTTCGGGCGCGGGTGCGTGTTGGGGCTGACGTCGCCGGAGAATAACAGGACGTGTGGGGGAATAGAGGGAGGGACTGGCCAACGTTGGAGGGTACGTACGGTAGGGCGGCGGAGGCGCAGCCAGCCATGGGAGGCGGGAGCAGGCGGAGCCGACGGGGTGGTTTGGTTTGGGCGGCTGGAGGAAGAAGAAGACAAGAGATAGAAGATACACGACAGATGTTGGATGTCAATCCAACGGCTGGTAGGCAGAATCGTTTGTTGACTGGCTAGTAAGTCGACACCACCTTGGATAGGCTATTTCCTCGCGGGTCCCAAATGTCAGAATCCAAATCTGTCACGGTCATGCAGCCTTTCCTATGAAAATTTACAGCCCATTTGATGTGCTAGTTCGAAATAAGTTTGTGGGTGCTGGTGGGGGCTAATCACTTGGCTTCTGTAATGCACAGTGAGCTCAAGCAGCCGGCGAGAGTGATGTTATTTCCCTTGGTTGGGATTTGTTACAATATTTCACTCTAAATTAAACGAATGGCAAGCCATTTGCCTTGTTTCAAAGAAAATATGACAGTCACAGCCGAGTTGAAAAGGGCAGGAACATCTAACTCCAGCTTACAAACTGTACAAAAGCACGAGGGTTAATTGTTCATCAGGTTTACAAAAAAACCAGATTGAAAAGGGCAACAACATCTAACTCCAGCACTGTTTTCGGCAGTCACAGTCAAATGGATCGGTCAGGTCCATAGAATGAACATCCTGGGTCGTAAAATTTACTGGATTATGACCACAATATGTTGTAAATAGAAGCCCGGCACGTTCAGAAGCTCTTTTGCCCACCTGAAACTCCTTTTTTTGCTCTTCGACATACCCATCCGTCAAAACCATGCTGCTGATAAACTTAAGCCTGATGGACAATAGTAACCTCGCATTCAGCAGGAAGAATGTGACAAATCTTGTGTTTGCACGGTTGGCTACATATCGTTCTAGCGTTATTGTCTTCAATCGAATCTCATGAGAAGTGAGAAAATCCCGATGCTTACGAATCCACCGATTGGTTATAACTTTCTTACCCCGTCCTGTTGCCTAAATAGACATGAAGATTGAAAACAGTTAAGGTCTAAAAGAAGAGTGTCGAAAGAGCAACAGCTGAACGGTTAATTCTAGTACACTATATGCGGGCTTCCAATGTGCGTGAAATTATCACCTTTATATACAACTTCTCCAGACATGGAAAGCATTGCAGCAAGCCAATAATCTTGTTCAGATCAAAACTATTCATTTGGATATATAAGATCTTGACAGAATCCAGCACCATTGATAGGCCATCCATGGAGAAACTCTTCATTGAGCATAGAACATAATATTAGTACAAAATGTGTACTCCAAGATGATATATAAATTATGCGCAGAAATTTAAAATGCAGCTTATGGTTACAAGTGTAGATGATAATATAAAGTACCTGAAGAACTGTGGAGCCAAACACCATATTGAAATGAGCACAGAGATCATGTATTACACCCAAGGTCTCCAGTTTAGGCGCAGAGAGGACGGTTATTTGCAACGGTGAATAACTAGAATCAAGGATCAACCTTTGAAGTGAAGGGGCATCTTGGATGATGAGCTGCCTTCCGTCAAAAGAAATTCCAATTCTTACAAGGTTAGGCGACTTTATTTGGAGACAACCGATTCTAACTGTGAAAACAAGCACCAAGCACTCCAGCGCAGGGCAACTGGAGTGGATGATGCTGTGCAATGAGGCCTCCGATATACGAACCCGCACAAGTGAAAGTTTCTTGAGAAATGGGAGTCGAAGGTTTAGTACCAGATTGTCTGGTAGGTAGCACAGCGCAAAGGTGGCGGTGTGGAGAGAGGACGAAAACCGCGAGATGGACATCGGTGCTGAGGGCACAAGTTCATGGCGTTCGGTATGTGGTATGTGATTTCCAGGGGAATAGTAGAACTCAAGCAGCTGTAGTTCTGTGAATTCAGGGGATTTCAGCCAGGCGTCCACCGTGCAGGGCATGGTATGCTTGCTCAGGTAGCATGACGGGATGCAGAGGCTTTGAACGGAGCCCTGGTGGGAGGAGATGATGGCTCTGGGGATTTCAAAATCATTGAAGAGAGATAGCTGACGACAGTCGAGATTAAGGGGCACGGCGCGCCATAGAGGGCGCCACCGAATTGAGAGGACTTGGGTGCGGCAGCAATCCTTGGTGGGGAGAAGCGAGATGATCTCCCCAAGGACGGCGTCCGGGAGATCGCTGATGCGGTCCACCCGAGATTCTACGGGTTCCTGGGATCCGGTGGGGGCGGGGTCGCCGCTTCTCCCCGCGCTGCCGGGTGCGGGATCTACAACAGGCGTCGCCGCTGGCGGGAGCCTCATCTTCTTGGCGCTGGGGTCAGCCGACTCCATTTTCCTCGAGGGCGTCGCGTCGCGCTCACGGATTTGAGCAGAGTAACGAATGACGAGCCTAGTTGTAGTGCGAGCGAAGAAGAAGGGGAGCTGGGGGTTTTCTGTAGGAGTGAGGAAGAAGGGGAGCTGGGGTTTTCTGTAGGAGTGAGGTGAGGAATTTGGGGGTACGAGTGGAGCGAGCTGACGTGAGGTGGGTGGGAGCGAGGAGGAAGAAGAGCACCCAGTGTGGATGGGCTTTTGAATTGATTTTACTATTTACTAGTGTGGATGGGCTGTTTTGTCTTGGGCCCAGAGAAACAATTACTACTAGTACAGTGGAGACACTCTACAGCTACCCAGAAAAACAATTACTACTAGTACAGTGGAGACACTCTACCGCTTCTGGCTCCTCCTAGGTCATTGAAACGTCTCCCTCTACTGAATGCCGTTATACTTTTGTTCACCGACATGCGGGCCATGCAGCGCGCGGGCCCAAATGCCATCCACCAAATTAGAAGGCAGTATGCAGGCGGAGAGTCACCCCGGTCGTAGCGCGGCAGTAACGAGCCGTCGTATCACAAAACCCCACCTCCCCGCAGTCTAAGTTTGACGGACGAAGCAACCATCATTTCACTCTTCGCTGAATCCCCCTTCTCCCTCACCGTCTTCAAGAAAGGCAACACTCGCATCTGCCACTGTTCTTCTCTCCGAACGAAGGGAAGGTAAGCGGATCCGTGATGTTGGTATATTTTCGTTCAGAGAAAAAAAGAACTTTTGCAAAGCAGTAACCGATCCTCACTCTCTTTTTTGTTTCATTGTCATTGCGATTGTGTTTTCCTTTCAGTGGTCTCCTAGTATTCGTCAGTTTCATGATGGACCAAGGAGAACCAGGCAAAGATCTGCTGATATTGGAGCAGACGCGGGAGGCTGATCCCCACGAGACAGAGAGCTCCAAGAAGATGGAGGCAACCACCGAGCTGACCCCAGATACGCTCACGGCCACTACTGAGATGGTCAACGCCCCGTTTGAGGTTACAGCCCCCGTGGCACTGCAGGAGCAGTTTTCCCCCTTCGAGGATGTGTCCCCCCCCCCCCGCTGAGCTGCCCAAGGTGATTTCCTTCTTTGCCGATCTCGATTGTGGTTTTTCATCTAAGTATGTGGTGATTTTTTTAGAAAAGGAAGTATGTGGTGATTAATAATGCAAAATTTTATTAGCTTCGATGCCATGCTATACATAGTGGTTTAAATAACTTGTGTTTCTTATACTGAAAAGTAATTCAGAATTTGTTTCTGTTTCAATTAGAGCCCTGATGCAGACAAGGATTGTGTGGTTGTACATGTCACTCGCTATGAGGCGGACGACCTGAATATACGCACTGGGAAAACAGAGTTCTTAGGCTGTTGGATCCTGGAAGCCATTTGCGGTTATACCAATGAAGAGTTGTATTCCAGCCTCACTGTTGTCAGGCGTGTTGTCCAGGGTGTACTGAAGCACAAGAAGTTCAAAGCTACTCCTTCGTTTGTGAGGCATACTGTTCTTGTCAAGCTTACGCAGGAAGATGACGTGGCATGCCTCCACAAACAAGTTTATCAGTGGCAAGGCCACAAGGTTGTCTTCATGAAGGTTCACAGGATTGAGCTGCTGCGGGACGTCCTCGATGATGTTCATGGCAAGGTCCGTCTTGTGTCCAGCCCAAATTAGATCGAGGCATGAAATAGTTGCCCCAGCTAGTGTTTAATAGTAGTTTGGATTGTGTCTAATTATCCGAACCTTGCCTGTTATCGACCCCTCTGGGGCTAGTACTCTGTTTGAATCCGTCTATGGGAACTGCTGCTACTTTTGTGTGCCCGTGAATCATGTGAGAACCATCGTAATTGTTGCCGAAACAGATGCGTCCTCACTAGTTTTTTCATGAATATGGCATGGTAAGACATAAGTTGTCACGGTTTATCATACGAGCAGTGTGTGTTTTGATGAAATAGAGCACTCGTTCGAGAACCGTGCGCCGACGTATACATAAGTACTTGTAAACACTGTTGGTGCTACCCCACTTGTAAGCAGTTGTGCAAAACACGGCACATTGGCTCAGCTCGCTTCAACACTAGGCTATCGACCAGCTAACAATCAACAATCTGCTGTCTGACATATAATCAACTATGTATCTTGTTACAGTGGTTCATGCAGTTAATTGAGGCCACAATGTAATAAATTCCAAACGTTCACACGCTAGTCCAGCGCTCATGTGGAACACTCACATTAAACTCGTCTTCATAAAAAACTTGAAAAGCATAAGTTAAGCAATTTTATACATCTCAATGATTCATAGAACATAACAAACATATACTAGTTCACAGCAAAAGACAAAGTTGTGAGAAGGTTTACAAATCAGGAAAAAACAAGCAAGGCTTCTCTGAGCAAAGGGCCTCCCGGCAGGCTTAAATTTCCTGGAGTTCACTCTGGTTTTTTCTTGTTGCCACCATTCAGGGTTAGGTTCTCTCATTCCAGAATAACCAATTATAATTGTGGTCTCAGCTGGAATGCTGAACTGAACCATGCAGTGTACTGACCAGCTGAAATGCTTGTGCATTCCACTAAATTTAAGCACCGCTATTTGCAGAAATAAGCAGACCACAATGCCTCTTGTCCGCGCACCTGTCCAAAAAACCGCCGTGCAGCCGTGCCAGCTAGTCCTCGGTCCATGGATGAACTGGTAGAAAGTGCATTCCGGACTAGGATGCAGTTGTTTTCGCTCGTCCCTGCACTGCAATCAGGAAGTAAAACGTACGAATCAGCTTCTTTTAGATTGCGTTGGTCATTCTACCTTAGTTACTAGTACCAATGTAGGGATACCTTGAAGACGGGAGGTTAGACGACGGCAACGAGGGATAGCCATCTCATTTTGCGCAGTTGTACTAAAACTGAGGTGTGTGCTTTTGATTGCGCGGATAGAAACGAATACGGAGACAGACATCCCTGTTTGCGCAAATACGAAATACGGTTATTTAAACAGTGACAGATATTACTACTTTCCCCCGTTTCCTCTTAGAACCAAGTCCTAGATTCATGCTACAGCTTTCCCACTTTCTTCCCTGTTTGAACCAACGCTTTGAGTCGACTGTATGAACTAGCTTTACTTCTAATAATAGTAGAAGTCTAGGTGGCTTTGGAACAGCGGACGGAAGTAGAAAAGGATCCACACGAAGGGAGCTGGGGCAGTAGAGCAAGGCAGGTTTCGAAGGAATATATACCTGAGGGTCGTCGGCATGTGGCAAAGACGGCGTCGGGAGGCCGCATCTTGGCCACAATACCGCAGGGAGGAAGAAGGGGTCGGAGGCCCTCCCGAGCCGGCGCTCTCTCGGAGAGAACGGCACGGCCGCCGATCGGGACGCGCGGGCAGCCGTTGGTCTCCTCCCTCGCCGCCGACGACAGCGTGAACGATGCACCTACACCCCTGCCCCGGTCGAGGTTGTCCGGCCGGATTTGTGACCAGCCGTGAGCTGAGAGAGAGTGTGGCCGCCTATGTGTTGCTTAGATCTGGAGAGCATGAGAGAGTGAACGAGAGGAACCCTAGTAAAGCAAGCGCTAAGGCTCCTGCTTTTATATATAGTGGAGTGATTTTGTTGTACCAGCTTCAAAAAAATGCGCTCCTACGTGTACCCGCGAGTGGGTGTGAGAGAACTAGTGCGTGCGTGCACCGCTTCTCTTCGTGAGAGTACAATATACTATGCCCAAAGAACGTTCGCCGCAAGAGTAATAGTATAAGTGTGTGACGTGTGAGCTAAAATAAAATGTGCGCGCCGTCTTTTGTTTTTTAGAAGTTCTGAGGGTAGGGTGTGAAGAGCACATATGTGCGTGACGTCTACCTGCAGATAGACGGTGGGTGCGACGTGCGAGTCTGCGAGAGGACTCGGGAGAGTCGTGACTCGTGAGGGTGCGTGTGCGTGAGAGAGAGGGGGGCACGTATCAATGCAATGCATGTGTCCGTAAATCATTATCCGACAAACGTTCGCCACAAGCCTTTTCCTGACGAACGCCGTAAGAACCGTTAGATCGGCATCCGACAGTGTCAGTTTTGCCATGTCATTTAACAGAACAGCCACTCCTCCTACACACAAATCTTCCACGTGAGTGTTAGCAACTGCCGTATGCTCCCTCCGTTCCGAAATGCAGTGCATATAGCTTTATTGAAAATTCGAACCTCGCAAACTTTTACCGAGTTTTCGTGTACCAAATTGCACATGTAGAATACCATGTATATATCATTTCATTCATCTTCGAGAGGTAACTATAAAGATGGGTGAGGAGTCTACAAAGAAAGACCATCGTATCACCCGCAGCAATTTCAAGCATCCTTTAGTGTCGAGGAATATCATAGGAACTCTATATGATATGATTTTTATAGGATTTTTTCCTTTAGAGCCAATTGGTTCATAGGAATAGATTCATATACTCCACATTTCAAAGGAAATAAACATGATATCATTTCTATAGCTTTAGAGCCACTTGGTTCATATGAATGGATTCTATACTCCCTAATTCAAGAAAAAATAGCGTATTCAATAGAAAGTTCCTATGATATGAACCAAATTACATCTCTTTTCTAATCCCTCCTCATAGGAATTGAGATACATGTCATCTCTAGATTCAATAGAAAAGTTCCTATGATGTGAACCAAATGACATCTCTTTTCCAATCCCTACTCATAGGAATTGAGATGCTCCACGTCATCTCTTTCCCTACAACTTCCATGTATACATCTTCTATTCCTAAATAGATAGTACAACCCACTAGTAGCTTTTTTCCAAAACATGCAACTATGGCACAAGAACTATATAGTGTGCCAATAACTTTGAAAGATGGTCGCTGGATGAAGCTAACCCGACAGTGCAGAGATAGGCAAATCCGAGCACTACTGGCCGTTGGATATCATCAACATTCCACCAGATCTGCCACATGTACAATTTAGAAGACTCCATGGTTGAACTTAAGCATAATGCACAAACCTCATAACACAAGCACTTCTCCTTTGTTCCAGAATCTTCTGTATCATAATTGATTATTTTTTTCTAAATGAATTGCCATTATTTGTTGTTTACTTTATGATTTACAATGCACAACCCCATGAATCTTAACATTTTTATAAAACTAATTGATTTTGAATGAGATGAACTATAAGAACTAAACGAACATCTACATCATGCATATATGACTCAAAGCTTTACATGCTATAGTGTGTATTTATTCATAATTTGGTTTCGAAATATCATGCGTTCAATACATGTGTACCTTACTAGTTTTGAGTAGAGTAGCAAATTTCACGCGGCCCCGGGTATATCAAAATGCAGGGCCCATGCATCATTGCCTTTCGGTCGAACCTACGTCCACAATTTTTTGTACGTGCTATATCTCCACTGGTCCCCGAACCCAAAATGCTGCCTCGTTCCCGTAAAACCAAGCGGCCCACACATATTTAAGGCGTCGACTCGAACCCGTTTACTATGACGTGGCCCCGCACGCCGTAGTACTCCTACAAACCCTACCGCCGCACTCATCATTGGTTTTCTTCAAGAGTACGAGGGAGAAGCCAATTTGTAGTGGAGGCGCTATAAAAAAAGGATCTGTAGTGGAGACCCCTACCCTAGGGTGCCCTAGGTAGCTACCGCACGCATCATTGTTTTCTCTTTTCTTTATGCTTTTGCGCTCTAGAGTGAAATGATGGTTGCTTCGTCCGTCCAGCTTAATGCGGGAAAGGTGGGGCTTTGTGATTTGACCCCTCATCGCTCATTTTCTACTACTGCGGCGCTATGACCGGGGTGCCTCCAATTCCAACCGCTGCTCCAAACTGTAATTTGGTGCATCGCACGTGGAACAAGATGGTGGATGAGCCACATGTCTGCCAAAGGGGTCTGTTAAGTGTGTCGCCATTTCGTGTGCGGACTGACCCTGCTTGAGTTGCTACGCCAACACGACAGGAGCAGCCTACCACTTGGTTTTGCTCCTTGGTGAATCCCGACTATATTGATCTAAAAAGATACATGCTGAACTACCCTCTCCGTCTCGGTTTTTTATTTGTAGGCGTCTCGGTTTATAGGGCCTGCACGTAGTTCTAGGTCATCCATTTGACTAACTAAATATGAGTTACTATGTCACAAAAAGTATATCATTGGATTCTTATTGGTTGATATGTGAAGAAACAAGAAACGAGGTAGAAGTTAATGCACCGCACCTTAGTATTTTGGGATTATTTGGTTTTCGTAAGATGACTTACTCACCTAGACGGAGGGAGTAGTTGCATTTAAAAGTCGAGGGCGGGGCTTTTCCTGCGTGATAGGCGGGGCAGTTCTGCCTAGTCGGTTCGACAGAGACGCGAGAAGATGAGGGAGTAGGCTGCTGCAAACGTAGGGCTGTGTGATTTGACAGTGAGTTACTGCTGGACAGGTGGGGCCCCATGATTTGACTTGCCATTATCATTTTAACTGCGGCGCTACGACCGGCGTGAGTCTCCCGATTCCTGACCACCTCCATACAGGTGCCTCTCCCAATGCTCCACCATGTAGTAGTAGAGGCTGGCTCTTGCATGAGAGCCCACTTCTCCACTTTTTCCTTGCCTCTCTTTCCTCCACATATGCAAAAATGCCATGTAAAGCGCACTATTGTACTTACTTGCTCCTACAGGTGCTTAAGCTTGCCACATAGGCATAAAGTCTGATGTGGCAAGTTAATTAAGAAGAGAGAGTCTAGTTTGGTGACCCAAGGAAGAAACGGTGCTAAGCGCGTGTACCTAGGTGAAAAGACAATTTTGAGTCCATAGCTAATTAAATGAAGCAAACTTAGCAACACCATTTCATTGGAAGAGGTCACTCCTTGGCAAATGCAATAAATACTAGTACTCCATGTGTCCCATTATATAAGAACGTTTTTGACACTACACTAGTGTCAAAAACGTTCTTACATTATGGGACGGAGGGAGTACGAAGAAAGAGATGGAGAGGAGTAAAAAAATACACTTATAGCCAACCTTGTTGTAGTATGAGTGACTAAGTGATGACTATGTATGACATGCCAACATCAGATAGCCTAACGCACCATGTTAAATCTCCAAGGGCGCGACCACGCGAGCGACGCGACGGTCGTGGTAGGCACGACCATGATACGGGCTGCTGGCAGCCCTTGGATCTGAGATCAAATGGTCGCATGCTAAGTTGCTGAAAATTTTAAGAATAAGCCTCCAGGATAGGATATTCACCCATAGGTCTAGAATCACGCCATGCAACCGTTCGATCTCATATCCAAGGGCTCTCGGAAGCCCGTATCATGGCAGAATGGAAAGCCACTACCCTGCCGTTTGCACGCTGGCAGTTCGCTCCTACTCGTCCCCGCACGTCCTTTAATACTACGGCGGTTCGCTCCTAGTCGTCCCGTCCATTCACATTACGGCAGTTCCACTAATCCTAACCCTCCTCCCAAATCCATGGCGTCCCAAATCTCCCCGATCAGCGGTGAGTACAAGGTTAGAACCATCACCGGCGATGAGTTCGACGTCATCTACACCCGTACTTCCGCGACGGTGAAAGGATGCCTTTCTCGCTTCATACGCATGTTCGAAAACTCACATGATGAGTGGGTCGCTGGGCTAGATGTTGAGTGCACCATAGTCGTGGGACGAGAGAAGGATCTAAAGGACGGAGAGAGGAAGAAGCCCGCCGTGATCCAGGTTTGCGTACATAACGTTTGCTTGGTCTACCACATATGCCATGCCGATGTTGAGTGCTAGGATTTTAAGAACTTCCTCGAGGACAAAACAGTAAAATTCGTTACTGTAGACTTTAAGAACGACAAAGAAGTCCTGCGTCGGATAGGCCTCGTTGTGGGCAACCCCTTCGACCTCCAGAAGAATCGGCTGGTGCCCTCTCGTTAGCCTTCAGTGCTGACCCTGGCAGGAGCCATGGTTCATCCTTCGTACGGTAAACTGGAGAAACCTCCATACACGTTTCATCGTCATGCATGGCAGCGGAATGTACTAGATATAGACCACATCCAGTACGCTGCAATGGATGGCTACCTTTGTTTCAATATCTACAAGGGTTGGATGAAGAGCAATAGCCAAGTTGGCGGTTCAAGCAAAGAAGTATCGGCCAAGAGGAAGACGGACAAGGACGAAGTCGAGGACGTGGACGAGGACTCTGAGTAAGGTGGCAGTGTCGTTGCTCATGGTGGTTCTAAACTTCTAATGCAGTGTCTACCGGATTAGTTGCATAGTTTAATTTCAGGTCTGCTTAGTTTAAGAGGGGTGTGTTGTGTTGAGCCCCCAGCAGAACTATGTTATGTTTCTTCTCGTTACTTTAACTCTTCAGTATGTACATACTAGTACTAGTATTTCTTTAATAGAATTTAGCACCCCAATTAAGCACGGACTAGCTTTTTTAATAGTACTATATGCATAATTTGGCGACGAGCGCTCTCTATATGTACCACCTTTTTTTAAAATTTCAATTTTTGCTCCATGGCGCAATCCATCGATAGTGGAGTACTACTGTACAAAAGTATACATTTTTTAAAAGGCTAGCGTACTGTTCATCACATATATATATAGCCAGTTAAATTCTCAACCTAGAATAACGTGCATGCCATGTAGTAAACCGATCCGGAGGAAGTATAGTAAAAATGAGGTGATTTTACCGAGTGATCGGCGGGGGAGCATGGCCTGTCATGCGGTCCCATGTGTCATGATGTACGAAGGCGATGCGCGTGTCCCTCTTGAGGCAGAAGCAATACTAGTACGTGGTTTGAGATGATGTCGAACCAAAGTGTGAAATAATGGTTGTTTCGTCCGTCTGGGAAGGTGCGGCATTGTGATTTGACGTCTCATTGCTCATTACTACTACTGGGACGGTACGAGTGGGGCGCGTCCCCCCTGCTGTTCTGCACTGTTATTTGGTGCTTGACACGTCGACCCGGTTGCTATATGTCCCACATGTCGGTGACAGGAAGTACAGAATTCATGAAAGGGAGCGTCGACGGAGGAGTATACTACGGAATTCATGAAAGGGAGCGACTTAGTTTTGGAAAAATATGTTTTTATGGAGTACGTACCCACTAGGGTTTATAGGGATCATCTAAAAAACATTCGTTTTTCCGTTTGATAAGTCTCAGTTCTACTATACTAGTAGTAGTACCATTACATGTTGGATTTCGAGGTGGGTTAGATCACCCGACGCAAGCAGTGTCAAGAGGAAACTAACCAATGCATGTACAAGTTCATGGAAATTTAGTGGTCATTTATGCATTCGTTCTAATTAATGCCTCGGTAAACAAAACTTCTTGAGAAAAATGAGTGTACTGTGCAAACTATGAAATTAATTCGACCACTCACCGTCTACCTTGGTTGGAGAGATTTTGAAATTGAGCCATAAACTAGAAAGGCTCGATTACTATTAGTGGCCTTGTATAGATGCAAAATGTATTTTTTTATAGTGGCCTTGTATAAGTAAATGGAGGGAGTACTAACCAAAGTACGTACATAGTAGGGACGAGGAGTAAACGGAGGGAGTAGTAAAATTTTCTCCTCGTGCTGCGAGCCACCGCGCGCGTGGGCGAGGGAGCGGGCGTAAAGGCGTACAGTAGTAGTAAGATTCACCTCATGCTGCGAGCCACCGCGCCTGTGGGCGGGGGAGACGGCGTACTAAGCAAGTTTCTCCTCGTTCTGCAAGTTGACGGGACACATCAAAAGTACTCCAGTATATAGAGCCATGCCTCTAAGGTAGGCCCCACATGGTTTGCCTCTTTTTTTCATTTAACATAACACGTCAAGTCGCAATTTGTTTGTTCACCCGTGGTAGACGATCCTCCCTCCACCAAGTGGACAACCAGTACACGTGCCAAATTACCACGTGGGCTGCCTTTTTCGTACAGAAATGAGCTCCACCGTGTACCCGCGCGGGTGTGGTTGGGAAAGAGACGGGAGTACGTGCGCCGTGCTTGCACCTCTTCTCTTCATGCATGTCCCCCACCTACGTGGGTGTGTGAGAGAGAGATACAAACCTAGACATAATGCGCCGTCCATCCCCATGCCTCCGCCCAGTCCGACCACCAGTCACCACCACGGCACCACGCCCCACTCCTCCTCACCTTATCTCTCATATTTCTCCCTCCATTTTTATATACAAGGGGCCGCTATCAAAATTATAATTTGCAGATATACAAGGCCACTAACACTAATAGATGCAATATTAATGGTGTTTGCCTCGTGGTACTAGCAAAGGAGGACATTAATTATCCCTTGCATGCATGCAGGAGTTTGTAAAAAAATCATTTTGATGTTCCGTGCAATGCACGGGCATCTTGCTAGTCCATGAAAACAAGACATGGCAAAATTCCACGGCGAATGAGGGATTTGAATCTGTTGAGAGGGGCTGTTTGGATCTTGCCCGGGGTAGCCAAAATATTGGTGACCCTTTTGTCCACCGGTGCCTTTGCCACCGATGAACGAGGAATGGCTCGTGTGCTCATGATGTCATGCATCCTCCAGCGCGCACGTTATAGACGAGCTCGCACGAGCTATGTTTTTTTTCCCACAACACCGCCCGAGCCGCCCGCAGACCGATCGGCGACCCGCAAATTACGCCATCCAACCATAGTCGCACACATTATGATAGCAACTCAACCAACCGGACGAAATTCACACAAACACGTAGACAAACTGATATTTCATATAAACAACGACGGAAATCATATAAAATACCGGATTTTCACACAAACATGACGGATTTCATTACATTCAAATGAACTACGTGGTGCTAGTTCTGGACAGCATAGGTATATAATACCTGGCCTAAATGGTCGCCCGCCGATCGATTTGTGTTCCTCATGTCCGGCAGCATGATCACCGGACTGCCGGGAGCCCCGAAGGTATATGCTTCAGCGCAAAGGACGGCTCGCTTCCCCACTGCCCAACTGATATCATTGGCTGGTGCTGAAGATGATGGTGGCCGGCACAGGTTCGAGTTCATCACCGGCCACTACTTCGCCATGGCCGGCACAGGCTCGAGTTAATCCTAACATTCCCATCTTTCGTGGAGCCCATGCAGGGTCGACGAAGGTCCCCACAAAAAAAGGATCCGGCAAGACACCTGATGTGTACGCCGGCGTCGCCTCCACGGTGGCCTTCATGGGACCCAAGCGGCGGCGGCCTCCCGTGTTCAACTTCTCCTCGATGATGGCGGCCGACGCGGAGGCGCTGGACACCGACTCGTCGCTCTCCGCGCACCCGGCTTCTATCACTGCTTGCATGGCGCGGCCGCCGGCATGGGAGTCTCGGCTACAGAAATGGGAGACGCGGTACGAGGCAGCGGCGTAGACGGCAGCAACGACGCCCGTGCATCGCTCCTCGTCAAGATGGCCTGGAGCGGCGAGTTGCTAAACCGCGTGCCGGCTTGGGGCGGCAACTGGCTCCGTCGGGCGACGAGGGGAGGTGGATCAACGAGCTGCGTAGCTCGTACCCGGCGGGCTACCCAGCCGGCTTGGATGCGGAATAACTACTCTTTGTAAGCCATTGTAAGAGTGGACAAAATGGCGGAGGAGATAGGGGAACGGCGGAGGTGTGTGATTCTCGGCCGGCGTTTGGCCTCATTTAAATAGGAGATTAAAAAGACGGTGGACGGAGGAGCTCGGCCGGCGTTGCGTTTAATGCCAGCCCGGTCATGAACGGACGTGTGTCTAGAGTGGGTTTCTCGGCTTCCACACGGGCGGGTTTCATGGAGGCGTTTGAATGCGGCACGGAGGCGTGTTCAGCCGGGCGTGCCGCGAGTGGCACCCTCGACTCTGACCTAGGACACCGCACCGTTCTTCCACTGACGTGTGGGCTCTTTGGGTGCATGGCATGCAAGTCAGTGACCCAACGCAGGCAGCGCAGAGCAGAGGAACCTTTGGTGGGCCAGGGCGGTCAGAAGCGGGCATTTCATAAACCAATGATTGTTCATTGAGTGTGACGTCATCTTTTTCATGTAGTTAATCCTACTATGTTGATAGCCCGTACGATACATTGTAATTCATAAAGACCGATGCAAACATCAATGTTCTGCTTATCACAGATAAGATTGATTTATACCCGTAACAATCCATGTCCTTAACAAAGGGTGCATGCATGTATAGGTTGAGTGTGTGTCTTGCGTCGTGTGCTGTGTGCATGCAGGCGTGCGAGTGTTGCGTGCGTGCAAGGGTGCGTTTCAGTGTTGCATGCATGGGTGCGTACGTGCGTGTGTTCGTGAGTGCATGTGTACGTGTCAGTGTTGCACGCCAGCATGCGTGCGTGTGTACGTTATGTGTACGTGTCAGTGTTGCACACCTACATGCGTGCGTGTCTTGCGGGCGTGCATGTGTACGTGCGGGGTGAGGCTACACGTCAGTCGACTGACTTTTTCATCTCTGGTCATTAGATTTTCCAGCCGTTGGATACGAAATCAAGGGCCTCCAGTTTATCATCAAACTCCACCCCCCCCCCTCCCGAGCCGCCAGCCACCACAGGCCGAACCGCCCGCCCTCCC